>NW_012116265.1:19148183-19154016 GCF_000951035.1 Colobus angolensis palliatus | reverse complement strand
GATCTCCTGACCTCGTGATCTGCCCGTCTTGGCCTCCCAAAGTGCTGGGATTACAGGCTTGAGCCACCGCGCCTGGCCTGGAGTTTGGGTTTCTAAAGAGCCTGTCACCCAAATAGTGAACATAGTACCCTGTCGTAAAGTTATTATTGATGACTTAATTTCATTTTGGGATTGTTTATTGCAAATATATGGAAATATGGTTTATTCTTGATTATTCATCTTGTATCCTGCAATACCACTGAATTCATTTATTACTTTAGTAGATTTTTAGTGGATTCTTAAGGTTTTCTACATGTAAGATCATGGCATCTGCAAATATACTTTTACTTCTTTCTTTCTCAATTGAATGCCTTTTATTTATTGCCTAATTGCCCTGGCTAGAACCTCCAGTGCAGTGTTGAATAGACATGGCAAGAGTAGACATTCTTGTCCTGTTTCTGATCTTACAGAGAAAACATACAATCTTTCACCATTACTGTGGAATTTTTTTGTAGATGCGCTTTATTAGGTTGAGAAAGTTCCCTTCTATTCCTAGTTTGTGGAATGTTTTTATCATGAGAGGATGTTGGATTTGTTGAATGCTTTTTTTGTGTCAGTTGAGATGATCATGTGATTTTGGTTTTTAGCCTGTTGATATGATGTGTTACATTAATTGATTTCATATGTTAACATGCATTCCTGGGATAAATCCCACTTGGTCATGGTGTGTAATAATTTTTATATGTTGCTGGATTCAGCTTGCTAATATGTTGTTGAGGATTTTTGTATCCATATTCATAGGAGATATTGTAGTTTTCTTGTCTGTATGTGGTTTGGTGTAATGCTGGCCTCATAAAGTAAGTTAGAAATTATTCCTTCGTATTCTATGTTTTTGAAGACTTTGTGAAGAGTTGGTATTTAAATGTTTGGTGAATTCAGTGATGAAGTCATCCAGGCTCGGGCTTTTCTTTGTGTGTAGTTTTTTAAAATTACTGTCTTAGATTCTTCACTTGTTATAGGTCTATTCAGATTATTCTTGAGTAAATTTTAGTAGTCTACGTCTTTCCAGGAATTTGTCTGTTTCACCTAAATTACTTAATTTGCTGGCATACAATTGTTCATAGTATTCCTTTGTAATCTTTTTTTATTTCTGTAAGGTTGGTAGTAATGTCCCCTCTTTCATTTCTTTTTTATTTGAGGCGAAGTCTCACTGTTGCCCAGGCTGGGGTTGCACTCCTGGGCTCAAGTGACCCTCCTACCTCAGCCTCCTGAGGAACTGGGATTATAGGCACACGCCGCTGAGCCCAGCTTTCATTTCTGATTCTGGTAATTTGAATCTTCTTTTTTTTCTATTCAGTTTAGGTAAGAGTTCATCAATTTTGTTGGTCTTAGCCAGGAGTGGTGGCTCACGCCTGTCATTCCAGCACTTTGGAAGGCTGAGGTGGGTGGATCACTTGAGACCAGGAGTTTAAGACCAGCCTGCACAACATGGTGAAACCCCATCTCTACTAAAAACACAAAAATTAGCTGGGTGTGGTGGCAGGTGCCTGTAATCCCAGCTGCTTGGGAGGCTGAGGCATTAGAATCGCTCAAACCTGGGAGGCAGAGGTTGCGAAGAGCCAAGATTGCGCCACTGCACTCCAGCCTCAGTGACAGAGGAAGACTCCATCTCAAAAAAAAAAAAAAAGACCAACTCTTTTTGGAGTGCAGTGGTGCAGTCTCGACTCACTGCAAGCTCTACCTCCTGGGTTCATGCCATTCTCCTGCCTCAGCCTTCTTAGTAGCTGGGACTACAGGCATCCGCCACCACGCCAGGCTAATTTTTTGTATTTTTAGTAGAGACGGGATTTCACCATGTTAGCCAGGATGGCCTCCATCTCCTAAGCTTGTGATCCGCCCGCCTCGTCCTCCCAAAGTGCTGGGATTACAGGCGTGAGCCACCGCGTCTTGCCAAAGTTGGTCTTTTTAAAGAACCACTGCCACTGTTTGGTTTTATTGATTTTTTCTTTTGTTTTTCTGTTTTCTATTTTATTAACTTCTGCTTTTATCTTTATTGTTTCTTTCCTCTGTTTCTTTAGTTTGCTCTTCTTTTTCAATTGTCTTAAAGTGGATGATTAAGTTATTGATTTGGGACCTATATTCTTTCTTACTATCGGCATTTATAGCTATCAATTTCCTTTTAAGCACTGCTTTAGCTGTATCCTGTAAGCTTTGGTATGTTGTGTTGTTTTCATTCATCTCAGAGTATTTTCTGGTTCTTGCTGGTTTCTGGCTCCTCCTGGTTTCTGGCTTCTCTTAATTTCTGGTTCCTCTTCATTTCTTCTTTGATTCATTGGTTATTTAGGAGTATGTTGTTTAATTTTCACATATTTGTGAGTTTCTCTAACATTTTCTTACTATTAATTTCCAATTTCATTCCACTTGGTCCAAAAACATACTTTGTATTATTTCTGTCCTTTCAAATTTATTAAGGTTTGTTTCATGGCCTATTGTATAGTCTATCCTGGAAAATGGTAGGTCATTGTTAACTATTATCTCATTGCAGAAACTTTTCTCTGAGTGATTTTTTTTTTTTTTTTGGTCTATTCTGTTTCAGATTGTTGTTATAATGAGAGGATTACCTGGCAGTGGAAAGACACATGTTGCAAAACTTATTCGAGTGAGTATGGGGAAGCTGAAAAATCAGCTGCTTGTGTTAGTAGTCACTTGCCTTCTTATTAATAGCAGGCAACATAATACCAGTATAATTGTCTTCCATTTGATCCATTAGAGTTGGCCCATGTGGTAGATGTTGTCCCATATATATTTTTATCTACTCAGAGAAACATTTTGCCTTGGCTTGATTTGAAACCACCAGAAGATTGTCTATTATTTGGCCACAAGAGGGAACTTTGGTGTGATAATTAACTAATTTATTCCATAAATTCGTTTTAACCTTCTTGACTATATGATTCTTAGGATAAAGAGGTAGAATTTGGAGGACCTGCACCCAGAGTTCTAAGCCTGGATGATTACTTCATCACTGAAGTGGAAAAAGAAGAAAAAGATCCAGATTCTGGAAAGAAAGTGAAAAAGAAGGTATGGTATTTATGTCAGATCTCATTCTGATTCATTAATAGTGTTTAAAGGAAAATGTGTTTGGGGAGAAGTGTGGCTTTTTTAAGGGCAAGGACCTCTCTCTTTTCTGAACACAGTACTTTAGTACTTGGCTGTGAAGGAAAGACTAGAAAGTAATCTCTATCCAAATCCTAACTGAGGAAAAGATTTAGGATGATTCTTTGCTTTTGCTAATTCCATATCTCTTTTGGGGGACCTTAGGTAATGGAATATGAATATGAAGCTGAGATGGAGGAGACTTACCGCACCAGCATGTTCAAAACTTTCAAAAAGACTCTGGATGATGGCTTTTTTCCCTTTATCATCCTGGATGCCATCAATGACAGAGTTAGGCACTTTGACCAGTTTTGGAGTGCAGCAAAAACCAAGGGATTTGAGGTAGAAACTTAAAGAACTTTAAAGTACTTTGTGTTATGTAAATGTTATATATCTTTGTCTAATTATTATTCATTCTTGCTTAGGTATATTTGGCTGAAATGAGTGCAGATAACCAGACTTGTGGCAAGAGAAATATTCATGGAAGAAAGCTTAAAGAAATAAATAAGGTGATTTTAAGAAACATAGAATAATAGAGTACCATCATGCACAACATAGTGATGTTTTGGTTAAGGAAGGACTGCATATATGATGGTCCCATAAGATTATAATAATGTATTTTTATTGTACTTTTTCTGTGTTTGGATATGTTTAAATACACAAATACCTCATTGTGTTGCAGTTGCCTACAGTATTCAGTACATTAACATGCTGTACAAGTTTGTAACCTAGATGTGCAGTAGGCTTTATCATCTAGGTTTGTGTAAGTATACTCTGTGATGTTCACACAATGACAAAATTGCCTAATGACCCATTCCTCATAATGTATGCCCATTGCTAAGTGATGTGTGACTGTACTCTAAACCTCATATTATCTGTACCAACACTCTTGTCTGGAAGCTCTTGTTTATCTCCTTTTTTTTCATAATAACTTTCCGATCTGCTTTAGTAAATATTTCTCTTCCTTTGTTTCTTTTCCTAGCTCTTCTTGAAATTAGCCTGTTATGGCCTGGCGCAGTGGCTCAGGCCTGTAATCCCAGCACTTTGGGAGGCTGAGGTGGGCGGATCGCTTGAGCCCAGGAGTTTGAGACCAACCTGGGCAACATGGCGAAACCCTGTCTCTACAAAAAAATACAAAAATTAGCTGGGCATGGTGTCATGTGCCTGTGGTCCCAACTACTGGGGAGGCTGAAGTGGGAAGATCACTTGAGCCCACCATGTCAAGGCTGCAGTGAGCCATGTTGGCGCCACTGCACTCCAGCCTGGGTGACAGACCGAGATTCTGTCTCAAAAGAAAAGAAATTAGCCTGTTAGACTTTACAATATTAAATTAATATTTAACAATTAAATATTTAATTAATATTTAACAGTATTTTTAAATATTGTTAAATGTTGTTTATCTTGGATGCTTGCTTGGTGTTTGAGTAGTTTCCAGAGATAACTCGACCATCTGAATTTTTCAATAGATGGCTGATCACTGGGAAACTGCACCTCGTCACATGATGCGTCTGGATATTCGTTCTTTGCTGCAAGATGCTGCTATTGAAGAGGTAAGTATCCTTTGGTTCAAATGCAATGCAAAGTGACATTACTTTTTCACCTTTTTACTTTGAAAAATTTAAAACCTACAGAAATACAGAAAAGTTACATAAATAGTATTAATACAAGAACACCTACTGGTATGCCTTTCGTTGAGATCACAGTTAATATTTTGCCACATTTTTCTCTGTATGCATATATTCTTATTAACATTCTTGTTAATGATGTCACTATTTTTGTGGAACCATTTGAGAGTTAAGTTGCAGATCTCGTAAACCTTCACCCTTAAATACATCAGCAGATATCTTGTAAGAACAAGGACATTCTCTTTTGATTTGATAACAGTTATCAAATGCAGGAAATTTAGTATCAATAAAATACTATATTAGGTAATATAAATTTCCTGAATTAAATTTCTTGAATTATCTCACGTATAGTTTATATTCACATTTCACCAGTTGTCTCTATAACATGATTTATAGAAATTTTCAAAAATCCAAGATTCAATCCTTTAATATAAAATATAGTTTCTCAGCCTTGTCATTGTCATGAAAGATAAAGAATTTATGAAGAGTATAGGCTTGTTTTGTAGAATGCCCCTTAATTTGAATTTATCTGTTTGTTTCCACATGCTTAGGTTCAGGTTAAACATTAGCAAGAATGCTGCATAAATGATACTGTGCCCTCTCAGTATGTCACATCAGGAGTCATATGGTATTAATTTATCTCATTGTTAGTGATTTAAGCACTGATTACTTGGTTAAGGTGGTATCCATCAAATTTTTCTACCTTTTTCTCTTTGTGATAAGTAAACTGTAGGGAGATACTCTTAACATCTTTTCCCCAACAAATTTTCATTCATTGGTAGTTCTTGCCTGAATCAATTATTAATTTGATGGAAGGAGAAATTTTCTATTTTTACCAGTTGTAGGTTTCTGTTTTGTTTGACCTCTTAATACTCAATATTGTCATTATGCTTTTTTTTCTTTTTTTGAGGTGGAGTCTCACTGTGTCGCCCAGACTGTAGTGCAGTGGCATAATCTCGGCTCACTGCAACCTCCACCTCTGGGTTCAGGCGATTCTCCTGCCTCAGCGTCCTGAGTAGCTGGAACTACAGGCATGCGCCACCATGCCTGGCTAATTTTTGTATTTTTAGTAGAGA
>NW_012116265.1:19109162-19147455 GCF_000951035.1 Colobus angolensis palliatus | reverse complement strand
GAGTATGGATTTAACCAAAAAAAAAAAAAAAAAAAAAGGCCCTCTTAGGGCTCCATCCTAGGCTCTGTTTTTATTTTGTACCCTCTGTATAGATCATCTGCATCTTTCTAGTAGCTTAGATTGTCACTTATGTGCTATTAATGTTATAAAGTCTAGACTGAATTACATGACTATCTCAGTAATGTTTCTGAATGGAGGGAATATAAGTGATTTTTATAATTTTCTTTTTACTGTTATTTTCCAAATTCTCTACAAAAAATATATGTTATCTTAGTATACCTCAAACTCAACCTATCCAAAATGTAGTTTGTACAAACCTGTTTTTCATTTCGTAGTCTCTGTTTTAGTAATTAGAACCCTAACCACTTGATTGCTGAAACCAGTACTCTGGGAGTTATCCCTGATTCTTTTATCATTGTTGAGACAGAGTCTGACTCTGTTACCCTGGCTGGAGTACAGTGGCATGATCATAGCTCATTGCTACCTCAACTCCTGGGTTCAAATGATCCTCTCACCTCAGCCTCCTGAGTAGCTGAAAGTACAGGTGCATGCCACCGTGCCCAGCTAATTTTTTATTTTATTTTTTTAGAGATGGGGCCTCACTATGTTGCCCAGTCTGGTCTTGAACTCCTAGACTCAAGCAATCCTCCAGCCCCAGCTTCCCAAAGTGCTGGGATTATAGGCGTGAGCCACCGTGCCCAGGCCTGACTCTTTACTCTGCCCTTATACCGGTGTTCAAACCTGTCATGTAGTCAAGAAAGTTTAGTCAGTTTTACCTTTTAATGACCTCTCCAATTCATCTGCTTACTTGCATTGCTACCACTCTGGGCCAAGCCAATATCATCCCACTTTTCAGTATACTTTTTGTTATATTTTGAAATTTGAATCATGGACATGTTTTTATCTGATTGGAAAAATATTTGTTAAAGATTTTTAAAAGAAAATTCTAGTAATCCATAGGCATTCAAAATAGGTAACCATCTACTTAGCACTTAATACTTAACTTTACAGGGAATTATACAGATGGATATTCAAGGAAAATTAAAGGCAATAATATCCTGTCTTTTATCAGTTCTGTTTCAAACTTCAGGGTGTTAAAAATTACTTGGTATGTAACAGTGAGCCTGTCTTGCTCTAGGCTACTGTGTTCATTCCAGATCTCAATGAAGGAGTCAACATTTTGCTAAATGTTAACTCAGTCTTTTTTTTTTTAATGGTTGGTATAGGTAGAGATGGAAGATTTTGATGCAAATATCGAAGAACAGAAAGAAGAAAAGAAAGATGCAGAGGAAGAGGAAAGCGAACTGGTAGGAGACAGACCAACCACTTTGAACAGTGTCTCTTTATTAAAATTCTTAAAGAAGGTTTAAATTCAGATCTGTGGTCAGACAACCACTGTTGATATACACTTTAGCGGTATAAGTTTCCATAATCATCTTCAAGGAGACTTTTGGATACTCTTTCTTTTTCCCCAGACCAAAAGAACCCTCTACTGTGGTGTTAAAAGAAAGTTTTAACAGAGTGCTAAGAAACTTACTCTTGTACTCATCTATTTGTGGGTGGTTTTAGGGGAGTATACCTTTTAAGAAAATAATTACATATGAAAGGGCATTCTTACATTCCAGCAGATATGTGGCACAGCCTACCCAACATAGGCATAATTGTCTCTTCTTTGCTACAAGATCTCCAAATTTAGTTTCTGTCAACTGAGGCAGAAGAACTTACTGAATGGGGAGGCAGAGGGTTGCCACTGGCTGCTAGATTTGTTCTTGCGCATTTTATCCTAAGTGACAGGGAAAAATTAAATGACTGTGTAGGCAATGGATTTTGCTTAGGCTGATTAGAGGCTTACATAGTGTGAGTTTAAAGTTTCTGTGTACCTAATGTAAAATGCTTTCGATCACACCTCTGTAGAGACGTTTGCCTTTCCCTGTCATTCAAGAATATGCGACCTATAGAGTTACGTTGACTTTTCAGTGTTTGCTGAAGTACAGAGATTAGCAATGCCTTGGAATAGTGTTGCATTTTAAATCCAGAATATTACTCGGTTTATTTAATACTTGAGCCCTTGCTAAAATTGCTCATCATATTCCTTTGAAAATGTACAAAATGAGAACTCTGATTCCTACACCCTAGAGTATACAGAATCTCCAGGGAGTGGTCCCATCGAACCCGTGTGTGATATAGAGGACTCTTGATAAAAACTGTGTTTATATAAAGATGGTGTCAATCTCTACATTCCAAGATTTCAAATGTGGATTAAAAAATAAGTTTTAAAGTTAATGGCATTTGAGTCTCAGTATGTGTTTTTTTTAAATCTATTTTTCTTAAGTTGTATTTTGGCATACATAATTTAAAATTTAGGCAGGATATTCACTACAAGGTCCACGCTCTTCTGGAATATGGCTAATGACTTCTTTAGCCATTTGCAGCGTGTGTACTAGAAACTGACTATGTGAGAAGTCTATAATGTTTTAGCTTTCTGAAGCTCCGTCTTTCTATTGTGGAGATTTCAGTTCAAGATATGGTTCGTAACATCTGACTTGCTTAGGTGTAGGTCAAAACTTGGGAACTTTTAACTGAATGTACTATTACTTTTTTAAAATGAAACACACTGTAATACTATATTTTTATGTCACAGTCATGGCAAGGAAGCCTTAGAATTCTACCCTGCTGGATTATCTGCTTTATTTCCAAGTGGCCTACAATTTCAAGCAATGGGAGGATAATATAGTTTAAAGGAAGAACAGGATGATTCCATTAGTGGGGAATGAATACACTTGTTTACCTAACTTGATTATAAAACTTCTCTTAACCCATTCAAAGATGCAGAATTGAAATCTTTTACTATTGGAGTCTATTCTGAGAGTAAAAGATTCTTGGAGAATATATTAACCAAGGGTTAAGAGCAAGTTTCACACCAACCACTCAGACCATTTAAATGGAATTATCAGTAAACCTTGCATTTTCCACTCTGCACTTATTAATATAGCTGGGTGAAATCCAAAGTTTTGCTGGTAAAGATAATCCTTTGTAGGGGATCATTGGTATGATAGTTTGCTGCCTTTAGTGCTTCAGTGAACCTAAATAGATAAAATTTATAAATATATTATTCCAGTGATGCTTAGTTTTCAGATGATTTTTAAGATGTAACTTGTCTCGGTACTTTTAGCACTATCACTTCAGCATAGCTTTGTCTTGGTTTGTTCTAAAAAATGTATTTGGAAAATATATAATTTATAATCCAAAATACTACCTAGTAAGTTGAAATTGAATTATTAGTTCTGGCTGATAGACTAGAAATGTATGAAACCCATAGGATTATGCTCTAGTAAACTCTTACACAGAAGCTATCATCATGAAATCTTCAAAATGCTTTGTGACTTACTTTACCTGTGTGTCAGTTTGTTTCATGAACATTACCAACAGTAGAGAGATAGATTGATTCATAAAAGAAGATGCTGACACCTTTGATGAATCTGTCCTATTTACTAGATTCCAATATTAACATTTCTGTATGTTAGATCTAATGGAAAACAGTCTAAATGAAGGTAAAGGGGAATCATGATAAATCACATGGTAAAAGCATATACTTGCTAGGTTAATAAACAGAAATGATTACTGCATAGCTCAATAGGCACATTGGGAAATTAGAAAATCTTTTGGGAGTGAGTTCGAAATAAGCCACCCAGTTATTTTATGAAATACAAGATGTAAGTTGCCAGTGTAGATTTCTGGTTTTGCATGTAATAGGATAACATAATTTTTAAAAACATCAGAAATAATAATCTAGTTTTCAACTAATAAAAATGTTCTGAATTTGATTCAGTAAAATTAGCCTTTGTATGCTCTAACTGGTAAATGAATTGAGTCATTTTAAAATGAAGTTGAACTTCCTAATCGGGTAATTGGGTTAAGTGCTACCAATTCTTTTCCTTTCTTTTGAGTACTTGAAATTACTGAAATATAAAGTAACTATCTTGAAGAACACTTTTTGGACCTTATGGCTACTATCAGTTGATAATAGCAGTTATATTTAGAAGATAACCTAGCTAGTATTACAAATTATCTGATACTCTGAATAATATTAATATTAGCACAGTAACTACCTGTACGTTCTTATCGTATTTGCTATACAGCTGTTGTTCAGACTACAGTTGTGAGTCCTGAACTGTAGCTGCCTCAGAGCGCCTTCATGATACTATTCTGAAGTGACTACTCCGAAATGTGGACAGTGCAGTTTGGTGAATTTGATCATTTAGTTTCTTCAAAGATAATGAGATTGTGTTTCCCCTAAGGATGTATTTACAGCTAGTCAGTGGAAACTGAATCCATTCCCAGTTTTAATGCTTTTCCAGTTCAAACGTGATATGCATGTATGTGTCTCTTTCTAACCCTTCGAGCTTCTCTCTGTGTACGATTTAGGGTTACATTCCGAAAAGCAAATGGGAGATGGACACATCTGAGGCAAAGCTAGGTGGGTATTTCCTTTTTCCTGTTTTTATATGTGATACCTGATGGTAATGGTCATAGATCTTTTCTGCTATAAGAGGAACAAATTTCCTAAACCTTCTACTTGAACAGAGATTTCTGGCCTACCTTATATCCTCCAATCTATTTTGTTAGCTTTTATATCTTGTGACAAAGTCATAAGTATTTTTAAAGAACTGCTTTCAATACTATTTAAAGTTTTTAGAGTCAACAGAAATATTTGATAATTCAGCAACAAAATATTGTCACTTATAAAATCTATTCTTTTATATTAATCAGAAATGTTGGTGCTGATGAGATTTCTTTTTTAAAGAATATTTAAGTGCAGTCCAAAGTTAAACCTGATTATGAATACTTTAGATAATAAAAATAATATAAAGTTTAAAATTAATTAAAAGGCATTTATTCTCCTTGTATAATAAATGAGAGTTTCTGAGTAGAGAGAAGCAGATATGTAATTCAGGTTTTTGAGGAGCCTGCTTTATAAAATTCAGTTTAAATTTTTCTTCAAATTGTTAATGCCAAATTCCAAGATAAACCAGTTTAAATGATTGTCTAAATCAGAATTTGAAGTTGCTTAATGTGAAGTTATCTGTCAAACAAAAAAGTCATACATACCCAATGGATTCCCTCTAGTATTTGTTGGTGAAAACTGCAAAATATTTTTTCAGTTTTACTTCGTTTAAAGAGAACCATTTAACATGTTGATTAAGATGTATTAATAAAAATCTAAAACAATGTGCTAAGGACTTTTTGAGATCAGCCTTACTGATGTATGAGGTATGACTGTCAGTTTATGTTTCTTTTCCTGGTATTATACTCCAAAACTAAAGGAACCATCTAAGTATCTTAAATTGATACAGGAAGTTTGAGTCGTTTAGTTGCTTCATTGCTTGGGACATGTGTTTCTGACATCAAAGGAGCGCATTTTACATGCAATTACATAAGCTATGCCTTTAATTTGCCCCAGCTACTTGTGTTAGCAGTTGGTATTGACCAGGTCCTGTGTTAAAAGACAGTTCCGCGAACTGTATTATTACATTACTGGTATAGGTGCTTTGTTGTCAAGTCTAAAAGATTTTTTTTAGTTTATGTCGTGTGAAAATTTTATGTGGTTTTTGACATATTCTTCTAGTCGTCTTCCCTCTGTGGGAAATCTTAATAATAACTAATTGTCATCTTCCAGAGACCCTTAAAGCACTTATGTGTTTAAATGCAATTAAATATGTAGGAAAATAAAAATTACAAAATACTTTAAAAATAATAATAATGCTTTAGTTCTGCTTATTTCGATGTTAGATTAACTCTCTGTGAAGTTCTGTACGTTAGAATGACCCATAATATGCTAAGATCTTTTCTCTCTTCTGGTTTCTAAATATTGATTATCTTTTGGGGCAAAGAGAGATCGTAAAGATAGTTAAGGGGGATGTAAAAGTGATAAATATTAGCTTAACGTGTAATCTTTAGAGGCCTCATGTAATACATGATCTGGGGTAATGCTGTTTCAAACTCAAACCAGTCCATCTTTTACTTTTCTGTTTTTAAAAGGAAAAGGGAATTTAGTTGTGATGATTATTCAAGCATATATATTAATATTGGTATTTCTTGGAATTTCTGGAAAAAATTCTGGCCCGTCTACCATTTGCTTCTCAGAAAATACATTTTATACAAATTTTCAGTTTTAAAGACAGAATAGTAGATAGTGAATTCCAGAAATGGATTTTTTAAAATAAACCATTTCAATGAAAGGCACTGAAGATCTGGTAATAAATCTAGGAAATAAATTTTAACATATTTGCAGTCGGGTTTTATTTTTTAACAAGAGTGACAGTAATGTTATATATAAGGACTTGTATCTTGCACCACTGTATTGAGAGCTAATCGTACCACAGAGGAAGGCAAATGAGTGTGCATTCTTGAAAGTGCTTACTACTTCGAGGTTGGTCCATTGACCCAACTGAGAAGATTCTTCTCTAAAACATGAGGATCTTGTGTCAGATCTTGTAGCCTATTTATGTTGCCTTCCTTATCATAACAAATTTAATATAATTTGATTACCAAGTACAATTTATTTTTCTGAGTACCAACATTCCCCAATTACTCTTGGAAAATGATTATACTGGGTAGAAATGTATTACGTTTTAGCAGTGTCACATGTTGAGCGAAAACAGTTGAATCTGAAACAGAGGAATTTTGATTCACAAATGAGTCTGCCAGTGAGAACATACTTACCTATATAGTCTTTCAAGCAGCTGGTTAGATCTTATTGCAGCTTCTTGATCTATGCTCATTAAGTATAGTACACAGTTCAGCCTGTGCCTGAATGTTAAATTGAAAGTGATGTGATTTTAGAACAGTTCACAACAGGCCTGAGCTACCTCTGGCATGGAGTTGTTGAAGGCTGCCTGTGGCCCACCTTCAGTCCCACCAGACTGGTTCTTCCCTGCTGGGACACAGGCATCCTAATGCAAGGGCAGGTTGTTACTTGCCACATCAGGTGCTGGGATTCAGCATTGAAGCTACTTAAACTCCAGTGATATGATTTTAGTTTCTCATACTGTGAAGCTAGAATATTTGAGACTGTTATCATCCTAATTTAGGTTTCTTCATATAAAGTACTTTTGCTTTTCTCATCTCAGTGTCATTTGTCTCTACTCATGAGTTGTATATTGGTTTTCTACGTGTCAGACAGATTCATCTCTTCGGAGTTGGAATATAATTATTATTTGTATAGGTGCGTAATCTTGTATGTTTACTTTGAACAGATTTTCAGAAATACCATTTACATTTAGAAAATACATAGCTGTATCTAAGGAATTTTTCTGTTGTGCTATAATACATACTGTTTCAAATATGTGATAAAATTCTGTGACCTGCCAAGTTGGATTTAAAACCTCATCTTCATCTTAAAACTTCATCTTTTGAAATCTCTGAAAATCATTAGTGTGCATGGATTGAACACCAGTCTTTCTGTAATTAACAACCCCAGATTTCTCTCCCCTCACCTTATGCCATCCATCTGTGTGTTTGGTTTCCAGTATGCCATGTGGAAGAGGTGTGAGCCTTTCTTCAGCCCAAGAAGGAAACTTTAAACATATTTGCACAATAAAATTTCAAATTAAACATTTCAACAAGGGTGCTCAGACTAGAAATACATGCTCTTCTGAAATTCCATGTTGCAACTGTAACTCCTGTCATATATACCCAGTGTATGAGGAAAAGTTCTTGCAGTTTTCACACTGCCCTTCTGTATTGCTGCCTGGCTGTGCTCTGTTGTTGGAATTGAAATATGAAATTTTTACTTTGAAGTATGTTAATGTCAAAGTTGATCGTATTAAGTTTGGAAATCTTTTGAGGTTTATTTAATAAGTGTGTTGGAGCTTCTTTCTCTTCTGGTAATACTGTACACTGTTGAACCGAGAACAGTTTTATTGTTTGTGGGACTTTGTTGGTTTTCTAATACCATAACCTGTGTCCCTGTGCAGTCAGGGGGTCACTTCTTTAAGATCATGTATAATATGGCCCGTCATATACACGTAGATAGAGCCATTTGGTACAGCATGTGATTCCAGAGATTAGACGACTGGATCTCTTGAATCCATACATGTTAAAATTTTGCCAAAATGAGATGATTAAAATTTTTGTGAGTTTTATAAACTGTTGCAGTTTGCCTTACTGATTTTTCAATGATAATCACTTTTATGGGAAAGGGGCTTAGGAACAAAAAACTTTGCCACGAATGCAAAATCTTACTGGTTTTTAAAGCTTGTAACAGTTAGTTGTGTGTAAAACTTTTATATTTGAAACAAACTCACCCTTTCTGCCACTGCTTTCATTGCACTTTTCATACCAAGTTCTCTCCAACGTGGTGTCTAAAAGATTTTTATTATATACACTCTTTATGGAATTCAATGAAGTGTGGTTATGCTGTGTTTCTGAAGTTTTTAGGCTTTTCTTCATTGGCCTACCTAGTACTAGTGTGTTTATATGACTTCAGATGATTCAGAAGTTTAGTGCTTCATTGTAGCAAAAAATGTATATAACTCATAATATCCTACATGTAGCATTCAAAATCAATTATTAATAACCAATAAAAGACTCAACACATTTTCATTGCGTGTTCTTCTTTAAGACACCTAAACTCATATCTCATAATTTCTGAATCTGCAATCCCTATTCATTAATTGATTATAGTTTTTGAGTTGTTGGAAAGCCTAGCCCTCTCAGATTCAGGGTTCAGAAAGAATTATCAGGTCTGGTAAAATTGTCTGACTAGCCCTTAGCCTCAGAATGGTCAACTTCATAGTATGAGCAAAGAAAGTGATCTCATATAGTCAGCTTATTCATGAACATTAATTCATGGTGAATGCACTAACAGCAACCGAAAAAAAAAAAAAAACAAAAAGTGTTCATCTAAAACCTTAAACGTTAGCTTGGCTCATTAAGTTCTTGGTACTACCTGCTTTTCATATGACACAGTATCAAACATGATTGCAGATGAAATGGGTGGTGTTAATATTGTGTTAAAGAAAAAAAGAATGGAAGACACTGTCTGGAAAAGCCCAACTTTGCATTTGCCATCAGAACATGAGAGCTATGGTGGGTGGGAGGACAAGGAGACCAGGAGCCAAGTGCCTTTTCTTGCCTTGCCCATATTTGCTCTTAAACCAACATCATAAACATAATGGCTACCAGAGTGAATACCAAACAATGGAAATTCTGGCACAGAACTTGATATTATCTCAGCCAAGAAGATAGTTTGGATCTGCAAGTGATGCTGCACTCAAAAATGTGGATATGCCCTCTGAAAGTGTTCCAGCCTTCTTTTCCCCTGTGTGTGTGTCGTGTGCAAACTCACACTCTTCCTTAATGCTACGGCTCTGTGTTTGTCCCTCAGACAAGTTGGATGGCTTGAGGACTGGTACTAAAAGGAAACGTGACTGGGAGGCCATTGCCAGCAGAATGGAGGATTATCTTCAGCTCCCCGATGATTATGATACTCGTGCTTCTGAGCCTGGGAAGAAGAGGGTAAGAGACTTTGTCAATAACTGCCAACGAATGAAGGGCCCATTTAGGCATCTGGTTTTAGGAAGTTACAGGCAGATAATCACATGAATGCTATTTTTAAAATGATTTAGTTTACGCTATGTCATGTTACACTTCCCAAAAAGGAGTCATACCTTATAAATTATCTCATCAAAATGTACAAGTAACTTAAAAAATTGGAGAACAGAACCTCACATGGCTAGTGCGTTGTCAACCTTAAAGGCATTGGGAGTGGCCAGTCACTTGTGCCATTTTGTCATGGGGCAAAAGAAGCCAAGTACAGAGTAGGGTATTGAGGAGAACCTGTGGAACTTCTTAATGGATAGAGTGTGGAGGGTCCAAAGGTAGATAGAATCAAGGGTGACCCCTTGGTACTCTGGCCATGAGCACTGCATGTATGTGGTACCATTTAGTGAGAGAGAGAAAACTGAGGGAGTCATAGGTCATGATTTTTGGAACTGAGAGAAATAATTTAAGTTCTGTGAGAGAAATTTTAATTTTTCTTCTAATTAAGTTAGAAGTGTAAGTGAAAATGTCAAAATGACTGTTGGATTTATTAGTACAGAATTCACCAGGGAGATCAGACTGAACTAACAAATTTCAGGAAATGGTATTTAAAAGCATGGGACTGAATGATCTTGCCCAAGGAAAAAGTATAAATGGAAAAGGCAATAGGACGCCAGACTCCAAAATGTAGTTCAGATAGAGCTAAGTGTTTCAAGAAGAAAAGAGTGTAGTCAGTTTTTAAATGATGCAGAAAAGACAAGTAAGTTTGGAACAGATAAATGACTGCTAGATGTGGCAGCATGGAGGTCACTGATGATTGTAGTTTGTCATCAGTCTACAGTGATGAGGGGGCAGAAACCAGTTTGGAGCAGATTAAAGAATGAATAAGAAATGATGAAGTACAGTACAGCATATGTAGGCAACTTTTTGAAGTTTTGCTATGAAAAGGAATAGAGAAATGAAGCTAGGGCATTAGATAGGTCTTTACATAAATGTTGAATTCAGTAAAAGTGATAGATGTGTATATCCTTTAAAACAAAATAACAAAGCAAAGGGATCATATATACTGTTCTGTACAGGTCTTTTTCAGCTATTCCATCTTGATTTTTCTGTATAAGCATATACAGACCTACCATTCTTTTTAAAGGGCTCCTTAGTGTGCCATTCTTTGGTTGTACAATCAGTTATTTAACTAGTCCCTTTGTATTAGTCTGTTTGCGTAGCTATAAAGGAATATGGGAGATTGGGTAATTCATAAAGAAAAAAGATTTATTTTGGCTCATTGTTCTGCAGGCTGTACAGGAAGCTTGGTGCTAGCATCAGCTCCTGGTGAGGCCTCAGGAAGTCTTCAATTATGATGGAAGACAAAGGAGGAGCCAGCATGGCAAGAGAGGAACCAAGGGGAGGGGGTCCCAACTCTTTTTAACAACCAGATCTCATATGAACTCAGAGTGAGAACTCACTCATTACCATTAGGAGGGCACCAAGACGTTCATGAGGGATCCTCCTCCATGACCAAACACCTTCAATATTGGGGATTACAATTCAACATGAGATTTGAAGGGGACAAACATCCAAACCGTAATATGAGATCTGAAGGGGACAGACATCCAAACCGTAATATCTTTGTTGATGGATGCTTACAGTGTTTCCATTTACTGCCAGTACAGACGTGAAGGTTGTGGTGTGTATGTCTCTCTTTAAATACCTACATGCAAGTAATTGCCTGTTTTTCTACACTTCGACCAGCAGTGCTGTTATCAAACTCTTTAACTTTTGATAATCTGATAGGTGAAAAAAAATAGTATCTCATTTTTCATTTATTTACTTAAGAATGAGGTTGTGCATCATTTACCTCTATGTATCATTTCTTTGTATTTGTTTCTTAATGAATTTTCTCAGTGCCTTAGTGTACTTTGTAATGGACACTATTACAAAGAATCCAGGTTTCAAAACTTTTTAAA
Source organism: Colobus angolensis palliatus (assembly GCF_000951035.1). NCBI lineage: Eukaryota > Metazoa > Chordata > Mammalia > Primates > Cercopithecidae > Colobus > Colobus angolensis. Next base: position 19,135,948 of record NW_012116265.1, on the reverse strand, counting down.
ATACTGCAGATACTCCAAAGCCTGCCCTTGTCTGTGTAACTTCAAGGGATGGGGAAGGGAGAGCCCACTGCCATTTGCACCCAGCCTCACCAAAGAACTACTTGTAGTGATACCTCTTACTCAAGTTTTAAGACTGGAGCCAACAGAGGCAGAAGTGGCCCTTCCTTGCAAATAATAAAGTGTAGTTCTGGTAACAATTAGTAATTTAAAATGAGAAATATTTTCTCTGTTTTTACTCAGGTAACTATCACTGTCTTCACTAAGGAGTATGTAATGCCATGCAGTTTATTTTGTTAGGTTGGGTGACCAAAGAGAACTGAATGGTGCACATTCTAGTTCTTTAAAGTTACTCCTCTTTAACTCTCCTCCCCTGCCTTATACCTTGACTTCAGATAGTTTTTAACTCTTGAACTACTCACCAAAATCAACATTAGAGCACAAGGAGATCCTACAGGTAGTAAAGAATACAGAATGCTGTACATTACTCATTCCTTTTCTGGGATTTTTTTGTTTCTGTGATCCAGCTTTTTACAGATACCAGGTGGGTTCTTGGGATTAACTTCCTCTATAACGAAAAGGTGGTTCTGTAGAGTTGGTTATATTAGAATTTTGCCTAAATGGCTAGGCTTTAAAATATAATTTACTTTTAAAATGTTTGCTTGCTTGGGTATAAAATGGTAGCTTACTTGGACTTTAATTTGTATTTCTTTGATGACTATGAAAGGCGAACATTTCCCTTGTTTGTTTGCTGAATTTGTGTATTTTAGAAATATTTATAGTGACAGTGGATGAAATATAAGGACCTCAAACCTTTGAGTGCTAGTCGAGATTTATCTGTATTACAACAGTTTTATTTTTACAGGAAAAAACAACAGCAAAAATGTTGTCAGTCTCAAAAGTACCTCTAGGAAAATTAAAAGGGACACTGACATTTAAGAAGCCATTTCAAGCTGAAAGTCATTATTCTGCTTCTTATATTTTTAGTGGTTCGGTAATCATTTATTCATTCCATATGTTGAATGTCTTTGTATGAAGTCTTTATGAATGAGTCCTCTTAAGGAGCTGACATCCAGTGGAGGAATTCAACATGTAAATAAATAATTTTACTATAGCATCAGTATAAATTAGAGATATTAACAAAATACAGTAGTTTCCAAAATATTTTAATTCCAACTTTGTTGTTGGTTTTTTTTTTTGTTTTTTTGTTTTTTGAGACGGGGTCTCACTCTGTTGCCAGGCTGGAGTGCAGTGGCGTGATTTTGGCTCACTGCAAACTCTGCCTCCCAGTTCAAGCCATTCTCATGCCTCAGCCTCCTGAGTAGCTGGGATTACAGGTGCCCACCACCACACCTGGCTAATTTTGTATGTATTTTTAGTAGAGATGGGGTTTCGCCATGTTGGCCGGGCTGGTCTCAAACTCCTGACCTCAGGTGATCTGTCTGCCTCAGCCTCCCAAAGTGCTGAGATTACAGGCGTGAGCCACTGTGCCTGGCCGAATTCCAATGTTAAAATCTTGGGCATTTATTCGCAAACATACTACTCATTTCAAAAACAACTACACACCTTTTCTTCTAATCCTACCATATAAGGGGCAAACTGTGGCCACTGAACAAAGAAAAAGTAACCAGCCCACAGCAAATTTAAATCCATTCCCATGGCATCCTCAGCACAGTAGTGTGTTTTCACATAAATGCCCAAAACTTAGTTCGTAATGACCTTTTGCTAAAATGTGTATCCTTGATCCTAGGTGGAGCTGAGAGAGTATATATGAATTTTATTTATTTATTTATTTATTTATTTTTGAGGTAGGGTCTCTCACCCAGGCTGGAGTGCAGTGGTGTGATCTTGGCTCGCTGTCACTTCTGCCTCCCAGGCTCAAGCAATTCTCCCACCTTATCCTTGTTAGTAGCTAGGACTTCAGACACCCACCACACCACCATGCCCAGCTAATTTTTGTATTTTTAGTAGAGACATGGTTTCGCCATGTTACCCATGCTGGTCTCGAACACTTGGGCTGAAGTGATCTGCTGGCCTCGGCCTCCCAAAGTGCTGGAATTACAGGTGTAAGCCACTGTGCCTGGCTGTATATATGAATTAATCAAAATAGGTACTTCAGCATTGATGGGCAGAATGCCCAAAGATTTTTCTACATGGAAGCCCACATTATTTATTAGGTCCATGAAAGACATTGAGCCATAGGTTTTCTATATACTAAAAACCTACTTTCTGGGAAGTCAAGTGTTACCAGTTTCTTCCTACTGCTATTACTGTGACTCCTCTCTTTGACCAGGTGATACTGTTAGAAGCCTAGTTATTTCATTGCCAGTCATGCAAATAGTAATTTGTGTACGTTAGAGCAATAATGCATTTCCAGGTCCAGTGTGAAGAGCATGGTGTTTCCATGCTCTGGTTCCCTCTCCTTGTCACAGATAATAAATCACAGGCCATGTTTAAAATACATTATCTGCAGACTTTGGTACCATGTAGTGCAAGCAACAGATTCATAGTTTCTTTTTAAGAATCTGAGCTTTTACAGAGTATGTATATCTCCACATACTTTTAAAAACATATTAACATAATATGTGGCTGGGCATGGTGGCTCATGCTTATGATCATAGCACTTTGGGAGGCCAAGGCAGGAGGATTGCTTGAGCCCAGCAGTTTGAGACCAGCCTGGGCAACATAGTGAGACTCTGACTCTAAAAAAAAAAAAAATTAAAAAAATTTTAAAAAATCATATGTAAGAATATATATATTTTAAAAATCAGAATACCAATAGGAAATATCCCTGATCCATGTATTTGTAGTTGTAATCTTGCCATGGATATCAGCTGAGTCTGTTTCTTGGTCTCTTTATCTCATGAATAAAAGTAGTAATACCAGCTTACTGTTTTCTCTTAAGATTAAATTTCAAGAAATATTTTTGTGTAGAGATAAATAAAATTCAGTTACTGATCTAGGGTGTTGATAGTCTGTTAGGGAAGACAGATCTATAAGTGGATAATTACAGTACAGTGTGGAAGTTCAAAAGCAGACATATCAAAATCCAGAAGTTAACTGTGGGAAGCAGTGATTATTTGATTGGCAAAGGAAAAAGGGTTAAGTCAGGGAGGGATGACTGGACTCATGCCAAGTGGATATGGTTAGGGAAAAGACATTTCAGGAAGAACGACTAGTACTTATATGCAGAGTTACAGAGACATGAAATGGTGCAGTGCGCTCTAAGTGCTAGAAGGAAGTCTGTATTGTTTGTATAAAATGCCATAGGCACTGGCCAGAGATGTTGCAGGAAAGTAGTTGGGGCCAGATCAAGAGGGACCTGAGTTCTTGGACTTTACCTGATAGGTAGGGGAAGGAGTTAAAGCAAATGAGTCACAACTGTGTGTTTTAGGAAGATCACTCTGACAGCATGAATCTGGAGGGGGTGAGTACAGACAAGAAGACTAGGTAGAGATTAGTGCTTTGCTTTCAGGTGAAAAAAAAAATGAGGTCAGTGAATTATTAAATAAAAAGGAATGGCAGAGGAGAAAGAGAGGACAGTATTGAGGTGAACTGTTCAGGAGCTGGAATGGTTAGGACTTGGATTGGCCAGAGAGTTTTCTCTCTGTGACTTAAAATATATGACTTTTCCCAATTTTCCTGGGTTAGTTTTTAATTTTTTAAGCTTGCGGTTTCAGATGAGTCATTCTACCCCTTAGACTGTCCAGAGAGGGAGGGGGCTCTTTGCATATTTATTTTTCCTAAAGCTCAGCCTAATGCTGTGTTCTTTTTAGGTCAGATGGGCAGACCTGGAAGAGAAGAAGGATGCAGATAGGAAAAGGGCCATAGGTTTTGTGGTTGGACAGACTGATTGGGAGAAGATCACAGATGAAAGTGGTCATCTGGCTGAAAAAGCCCTCAATCGAACCAAATATATATGAGACTTAGTTTTTGAACGGAGTCATTATTCCTCTAAGGTAAGAGTACACAGTCATATAAATAGCCTACTGTGTGGTTGCTTCAAAGGGTTTGAGATAAAGAAGACAGCATGCTTTGCTAAAAATGCTCTCTTCTTGTGTTATTTTATAGTTCTGAAAGAGTAAGTATGTGCTAGTTGTTAACATTTACAATACTATTAGAAAAGGAAGCCATTTTCTACAACCTGGCTCACTTATAAAAATAAAAACCTTGAGAAAAACTTGAATTCGATAGATTTGGGAAGGAGTGAAATGATGTTATATTAAGGGTTACTGAACCTTTTGCCTGTTCTTTCCAGGTGTGACAGCCTTGTCTTTTCTTTCCAGGTGGTTCGCTTTGAGGTGATCTGAAGCCAAGGCCTCACGGAGCTTCTTTGTGTGTCACCTTGCTTCCACGTTTCAGTTATTGTTTTGTTTCTACTGCTTTAGTTTTTTAAAAGTTCTCCAGTGTCCCCAAGAGGTATTAGAATCTTGCTGTACCCAAGCAAGACGTTAATTTTTCTTTTAACTGTTTTGGGGAGGGAGGGAGTGATAGCTTAACTGCTGAAGCCAGGTGGGGTCCGCTAGAGGATTCCAACAGAGAATATTTCCTCCACTGTACAATGTCACAGACTATCTCTATCATCATTGCTTTGTGGCTGTTTCTGTTTTTTACTGTATGTAACTGGTAGCTGATTGTACTAGGGTTAAAAACAATAAACTTTCATGATAAAGCCGATGAGATTCATGGGCTATACAGCATGGGCCCTTTTCTCTTGTTTTCTTAATTTTATTTTTATTGCTTTTTAAATATGGTATGTCCTAATTAAATGCTAGCTGAACATCCCAAAACCTCTTTTTAATTGAATATTATGTGGCTCAATGATTCCGTAGCACATGTTGTAAAACACAAGGTTCAAATGATGTTCAAAACACTCATCTTTGTTTTATAGCTGATTTGTTTCTCTATCTTTGTGTCTTGAAGACTGATGAACCTTAAGTTCAAATATTCATCAGTTCCCTGGAGCATATCCATTCTGTAACATGATGCTTTATTTAAAAAAATTTTTTTTCCTCTCTGTTCTTCCCTCTCTTCTTTCCTTTCTTCCTTTTTTCACTTTCTCCCTTTATACTCTGTTAGGTTTTTATTTTTTCCTGATCTGGCTTTGAATCCTGGTAGACAGAACTGATGTATTCCATGGAACTCAAGCTTGTTGCCTTACTTTGAACTTGAATTGTAGACTTTTAAATGAAGATTGCAGGGAAAGAGTGATAAAGATGCAGAGCACTCTGGCATGTAACCTTTAAGCCTGTCAGGTTTTCAAGTTCTTGCCAGATTGTTCATTACTAGAAAGCATGGCCTTCTGCACAGAATTTCCTCTCTTGTGGTTAATACCAGGTGGAACCCAGAAACATACAGAGATAAAACCCAAATATTATTTCTATTTAAACATCCTGCAAAGAAAAAAGTCATCTTTTAGCATGAAAGAAGATGAGCCTTCTTCCTCAAGCATCATTTTCATTTTGTAATCCAACTCAACAATTTGTAAATGTGTTCACTGAATACTTCAATATTTTGAAATAGTCTCTTTCAGGCCACCGATGAAAATCCTTTAGTTTTATGACCTACATTAAAGACTGTATGAATAGAGCTAATATTTAGTAGCATTTGAACAGTATCTCTTTGGGTTCAACAAATTGATATTATAGTACTGAATACCCCAATTTAATGGAAATTCTAACAACTTTCTGTACTTTTATCTTCCCTGAAAATCTGAATTTTTAAGCAAAAGAGACTTTTAGTTCATTAAAAGTCAATATTGAATGTATAAATTGCTACATTAAATAACTTCCACTGTTTGCAGTATTTAATAAGCTATTTTGATTGCTTATTGGCCTACAGTATATTTCTGTATACTGACCTTTCTCAACCGCCTTTTTTATGTTGAGTGAAGATACGTCGCAAAATAGCCAAATAGAATTACTGTTTGTACAGAGACTCATTTACTACTTTCTAAAGCCACCCAATGCCTATTCTCATCAAAAACAAAACTTCTAGAATGTGTTCTGTAGTTCAGACGAAATGGAGGCCGATATGTTCTTCTGTAGGATGCTTTATTTCAGTTGTCCTTAACCTTGTGACGTTCTAACTGACAGTAGTCAGAATGCCAGTGAAATGAGTGGTGATTACCCGTGAATCACTTAAGAATCATGGGTAATTTTGCGTGTGTGTGTTTTCACCTTACAGCCATGGCTTTATGTCTGTTCTGTTATACCAGGGCAGGGTGGGGAGCTGCGGAAGAGTTAACAGAGTCAGAAAGGACCTCTGCCAGTTTTCAGAAGATATCGATTACATGACCTTAGAGAATGAACATAGAGTGCTCCTACTTTAGAAAATAGGTATAACAACCTTCATGCAAGGGGATTAATGAAAAAAGATTTGGCACCAAAAAGAGTAATGGAGACAGCCAGTTGATAATTGATTTTGCTAGTCCAATGTGGGGCTTAACAAAATTCTTGCACTTACATTACTACTAGAAGCAGAATAGAATAGGAAGTCCAAGGTATCTTGAAGAAGAAATTTGCTGTGGGTAGAAACTGCCTTGATAATACAAATATTAATTTAAGTTTGTTAAGAGGTGCCCTGGAAATGCAGAGGACCAATCTTGGGTGCCATTATTTGCTAGCATTTAATTTTAATTTTATTAACATTGTTTTTCTTCTCTTAGAAAGTTGCTGATTTTAGTCATATGAGTTTTATTTTAAATCTTTTGTGGTGTCATGTTACTTAAAATAATCTTATGTTGGCGAAGGTTTCTGATACCTTGGTGGGTATTTCAGCTTTTTTTTTGTCAGCTCTGTAAAGATGATTTCAGACATTTTAAACTAAAAGTGAAATCTCTTGCTTAAGTGATCCACACCTTTACTTGTAAACGTCCTGTATGAGGAATTCAGTAGATGAGACCCAGAAATTTTTCTGTTTGAGAATATTTAGGGTTAAGTGCTGTATTTGAAATATTCAGGGACTGATTACAGAAATCAGAAGCCATTAATAATAATACACAGGTAGTCTATTGACAGCTGATTCATATAATTTTCTAGAAGTTTGAGTTTGATTCAGATATCAGTGTTTAATCCAGAAGTTTATTGACAAAGATAAAATCTTAAATTTTCTGGTTGGATGTATTTTCCTTGTGAAAGAGTTTGGATCATTGAGCAAACCAAAGTAGGTGCCATCTCATCTAGAGATCAACTATTAAATTTTTTATTAGATTGACTAAGAGTCTCAACTTCGGCTTTCTTATTTTGGAGCCCCCTCAGTTTTTGTGTTAAGTATTGTATCCTGGCCGGGCGCGGTGGCTCAAGCCTGTAATCCCAGCACTTTGGGAGGCCGAGACGGGCGGATCACGAGGTCAGGAGATCGAGACCATCCTGGCTAACACGGTGAAACCCCGTCTCTACTGAAAAAAAATACAAAAAACTAGCCGGGCGAGGTGGTGGGCGCCTGTAGTCCCCACTACTCAGGAGGCTGAGGCAGGAGAATGGTGTGAACCCGGGAGGCAGAGCTTGCAGTGAGCTGAGATCCAGCCACTGCACTCCAGCCTGGGCGATAGAGCGAGACTCCGTCTCAAAAAAAAAAAAAACAAAAGAAAAAAAAACAGTATTGTATCCTGCTAACTGCAAGTTGCAGATATTTTGATAATAGGTTTCTAGAGCCTAGCGTAATTACTAGGATCGTAAAAGCAACAGATTCTCAGCTGAGGTAAGTTTTACTAAGCTATAGAAGGAAAACGATTTCTCATTTTTGGTATTGACAGACCCTAGTACAAGTTCAGGTTCTTCTCTTAGAAGCTGTATGACCTTAAGCAACTTTTTTTATTTTTATTTTTATTTTTATTTTTTTTTTGGAGACAAGGTCTCACTCTGTTACTCAGGCTGGAGTGCAGTGATGCTAGATACAGCTCACTGCAACTTCAACTTCCCAGGCTCAAGTGATTCTCCCATCTCAGCCTCCCAGGTAGCTGGGACTAGAAGTGTGCACCACCACACCCAGCCTTTTTTTTTTTATTTATTTAAGACATGGGTTTTTGCCATGTTTTCCAGGCTGGTCTCGAACTCCTGGGCACAAGTGATTGCCCACCTCAGCCTCCCAAAGTGCTGGGATTATAAGTGTGAGCCACCATGCCCGGATGAAATATGTAACCTATCTGAGCTTCAGTTTCCTGCCTATAAAATGAAAATAACACAACACACCTATTAAACATTGAGATAATGTATGTAAGCTACTTGGCACAGTACTGAGCACATAGTAAAAGCTCAAAAATCAGTAGTCGTCATCATCGTTACTTTTTGATTTGTTCTCACATGTTCTTTTTGAAATTCAGAATATCCAGCTGGCTTGAAGATAGTTGTCATGTTTTATAGTCAGCTATCATAAACTGAGCTATGTCATGTGTAATAGTACAGTGTGTTGAAAGAGTAATTACTCAGAAGCATTTTCAGGTAACCAGTGACATTGATTTTCAGAACTAGTATGGAGGCTTGAGAGGCTTGGGTGCAGAAGGTAATTTAGTACGTAGAGGGTGTTGAGTAGTAACAGAAAGAGGTTGCCAGACCACAGGTACGAACAAAGGTGCGGGCACAGAATCGTTGATTTGCCTTGATTTTCACATATGCAAGAAGAAAGTAATTTTGTGAATAAAGGTATAAAATTCAGGAGGTTCAGGCATCCCATCCATGTTAACCCTCAGCCTCCCATGACTCCATCTGTAGAGGCAACCAGTGTTAATTGAGAAAAATTGTGTGGATAAGCATTAAGTATTAATGTTTTTACCTGGTTTTTGTACACACACTACCTTATTTTTCCTTTACCAGTATGTTTTAGAGTTCATTCAGATCATATATAAAATATTCCCATTTTCTTTCCCCTCCCCACCTCCCTCTTTAGTTTTCCAAAGGTACCTTCATAATAGAAAGAGGTTTACTGAAAATTTTCAGAAATTGTTTCAAGAGCATCTCTGTTCTTTTCATGGCATGGAATATATGGTATGGGTATATTTGTATACGATTCTTTCATATATGTAGGTTGGTGTAAGCACCCTCCACCTTTCTCCTATTCCCCCAACCCCACCATCTCTAACCCTTGGCAGCCACTAATCTGTTCTCCATTTTTACAATCTTGTCATTTAAAGAATGTTATAAAGATGAAGTCATATAGTATGTAACCTTTTGGGATTGGCATTTTGGTTTTTTTCATTCAGCGTAATTTTCTTGAGATTCATTTAAGTTGTTATGTGTGTCAATAGCTTATTCCTTTTTATTGCTGAGTGACTTTCCAGTTCATTCTCTTTTGCAGCTGCAAAATATTTTATGTCTTTACTATCATTTAACTTACAAGGTCTCTATTAATGGGTATTCATGCTTTCGTTTGCTGTTATAAATTATGAATTTCATATATACTCAATCGTTCTGCGGCTTCCTGTACTTGCCTGATTTCTAGCAATGAAGGAAAATACCAATGGCATCATTTCATAGACATACTCAAAGGATGACAAGCGCTTAACGACCAGCACAGCACAATGGTGAACTACTATCAAGACAGTGTGACAGTAATGAGATGAAGAAGACACATCTTGTTTCCTGGAAAATTCTGCATGATAGGAGTCTGACAAAGCAAAGAACCATGATGTGTCTTAGAGAACCAGAATGGCCAGAGACTCTGCTGATCCCCTGGTCCACACATGACTGAGAGTTAATACCTTAGGTCACTGTTCTCAGAACCTGGATATTTATATGCACGTGCACCTCAGTGACTGATCAGATCTCACTTTTCAGGTCCGTTGCTTTCACGTTTGAAATAATAAAGGAGCATCCTTATGGGGCTGAGCTTCTGCATTCATCAACAGCCCTCTGCCTGCCGGCAGTGCCTTGCATTTGTGATCTACAAAGAGCCTCTGGACTTAATTGTTTATAGGGAAAGGCTTGACTTTGTGTCTTCTACTTAAGAAGCTTGAACTTTTTACCAAATATTCATACTCCTTTTCCTGAAAATACTGATCTAGGCTGCAGATCCATCTCTTACCATATTTGAAAAATTGAAATAATATCTTCTGCCATAACTTGAAATTCCACTCTCAAATCTGTTATTTCTGACAGTGAGTTTGTATTTCTCAAGTAGATATGTCTGATGCTTATTTCTTTTACAGCATCTGGCTCAGTGCATGGCTCATATAGCTGTAGAGTGAGTAAATACAGGGAATGTTTCCTATGTGTATGGCAAGGGTCACAGACTCAGGCAGGTAACAAATGAGCAAGGCAGAGGGTGGAGACTGATAAACTAGACAACTAGATAGGTCAGGTCAGTTGGGGGCAGCACCTGCTTTGCCATAGCAGATTGTGGCCATGTGGGGGTGTAGGTCTCATATTGCCACATTCCCTGGGTTTTCAAGAAAAAGTGAAAAATCTGTATTTTTATGTGAGATCTTTCAGTGTTTCAGCATGAGGTTCTTTTTGTTTGTGAGTGCTTTGGCCCGCACAGCCTGCCTGCCACATCTGACTTGTGGGCTGCCAGCTTGAAAGTTTTGATATTTAGAGAAGTGGTTAGACCTTAGAGTTTGTTCTGGTGAGATCCTTCTTGTTTTACAGGTGAGGTTTCTGAGACTGAAAGAAGGGAAGTGACTTACTCAAAGTCTCACTGTTACTCAGTGGCAAAACAAGACTAGAATTTGGGTTTCCTGGTCCATAACCTGGTACTTTCTTTTTTCTTAAATGCAATACCTCCTTTATGAAGACCTTCATAAATTCTAGGACGGTGAGTTCTCCTTTATCGTGTGTGTCGTGTGTTAAGTGCCCATATGTGTATTTACTAAACTCTGTGGACCTGGAAATACATTCTGATATGACTATCAGGAACGATGTGATTACTTCTGAACCGACTTCCTTAAACTCTCATAAGTATAAGGTAGCTATATACCTAGGATCCCTCTTAAACGCTTACTGCTTAGTTGAGTAATTCTCATGAATAATAGAAGCTTGAAAATTAACAAAGAATATTGGATTCAATGATCGTACAAGAGCAATGGAGTTTTCTCCACAAAGTAGAGAAAATTGTGTATTGTTATACAAATAGCTTACAGAAGTATTAATTATTTTGTTTAATTTGTCATTTCTTATGTAACTAGTCCATTTGCTTTCACTCCAGTGATGAGCATCTTACCTGCTTCACTTGGTAGTGCCCCATTCCTCATCTTTTTAAGAACAAATTCATCAGCTTGGTGTTAAAGTCTATCAGTAACATGATCCCAGTTACTTCTCCAGCTTCCTTTTGCCCTGTCCTTACTTCATGTGCACTACACTGCAGCTACACTGTGTGACTTATTCCCTAGGGTTTCTGTTGTTTCTGCCTTGCTTTTCTCATCCTTTAGATATTATCATCATCGGCTGGGCACGGTGGCTCACACTTGTAATCCTAGCACTTTGGGAGGCCGAGGCAGGCAGATCGCTTGAGCCCAGGAATTTGAGACCAGCCTGGGCAACAAAAATCTCGGCTGCAGTGAGCCGATACTGCTCTCCAGCCTGGGTGACAGGGTGAGACCTCATCTCAAAAAAAAAAAAAGCCAAACATGATGGTGACTCATGCTTATAATCCCAGCACTTTGGGAGGCTGAGGTAGGTGGATCACTTGAGGTCAGGAGTTTAAGACCAGCCTGAACAACATGGTGAAACTCCATCTCTACTAAAGCTATAAAAATTTTCAGCTACTTGGGAGGCCAAGCCAGGAGAATCACTTGAACCCAGGAGGCAGTGACCCAAGATTGTGCCACTGCACTCCAACCTGGGTGACAGAGCAAGACTCCATCTCAAAAAAAATATTGGTGGTGGGGAAAACTATCCCAAGGCCCAGCTCACATGGTGCTGCCTCCCTGAATCTGTTCCTCATCTTGTTCCCTCCCAGCTCTCAGGCGTTGTTTGTGCATGTCCTAACGTCTTCTCTTAATTTGCCTTTCTAGTAGAGTAAGAGTATATCTATCTTTATACTCTATCTTTATACTCTATCTTTATACTCTCTAGTAGAGTAGAGTATATCTATCTTTCTCCCCACTCCCTACCCACTTACATGCAAGCTCCTAGAAGGTGAGAACTATGTTTTACTCATCTTCCATCCTTGTAACACATAATATGCAGTGTCTGTTACATACAGTTGCTACTCAAGAAGTATATTTAGAATTGATGACCTGGTGAATTTTAAGTATAAAATTAATGTAGGTTCATATATGTATAATTTATAAAACCAATTCTTGTGTTTGCTTTTTCCCTACCTCTGTATCTTCCAGCTGGTGGCATATCCATATTTAAGGCATAGCAAATTCAAATCCCTTCAAAGGACAGGAAGATACTGCAAATGAGAGAATTGGCCAGTAATTTCATAATATATTTAGTTGTATTCTTTCAACAGAAACATAGTTTGTTTGCAGATTAGACGTAGAAATAGTCTTCAGTCTTATGGAAAAATACTCCTTCTCATTCTCAGAACTTCTGGCACTCTCTTAGTTTTCCCGCCTTTGGTAGAGACGTAAGTACAGTATTATTTTTTCTTTACTGTACGAAAAACAACAGCAGAAGCAAAATAAAACAGGGTACTTGACCCTCTCAGCCTCGGGGTTCAGGAAGCAGTAGGGTATGGTGGAGGTTGGGATGGTGCAGAGTGCTTGTCCTTTCTCAGTGGACAGTTCTCCAACCAGTGGTTGGAATGAAGAAAGGTAGACCCAGTATTACTAGATGAAGATGAAGTGGAAGTCTGGATTTTTATGTGAAATAGTCACAGTAGAAACATCACATCTGGAAGCCACATGTTACCAATAGGCTGTCATTTTGGGACTTTTCTGACATTAAAGGATGATGACAAGTCTGAAAGACAGTTACGGCAAAGAAGATATAGGAAAGGAAACATCAGGTTATATTACATATAAATATTTTGAGCAGCACCTTTTTACTGGTATTTTGGAAAAGTGTTTCTGTCTTCATTGAGCCAAGTGGCAATACATATGTAATATACTGATGCTGAATTTGCAGTGGGTTGATTTTTGTCCATTGCTGACTTTCACATGGAAGCATGAATATTGTCTCCGTGCTACCCCTTTTGAGTGACATCCTTCCAGTGCTTCTCAAGTTGCAGGTAAGCACCTTGTGTGTATACAGTTACATAGTGGGCACACACCCATCCCAGGAAAAGAAGACAGTGAGAATTCCCTTTGGTTAAGTGGAACAGCTGAATGGCCATACCTGGATGCAAATTTGATCAGAATTTTCTGCTCTAAACCCTCCACTGCTTTCTACTATTTCCACTGAGGAAAGACGATGTGTGTCACTAAAGCTTTGTTGGCACCTGTCACAGTTAAGGTGGGTATAATTATGTTTAATTTCTTAAAGTGTTTCTGGGCATCATCTTTTTCGGATTCATTTATTCTAGCCAGAATATGTGAATTCATTTTCATTATTAAAAAATGAAATATTACAGATAAAGCTCAACACTCCCCTCTTCCCTATAAGCACAAATACCTTGAATCTTAGAGGTAATTACTGTTATCATTTTGGAGTGTGGCTTTTTCTAACCTTTTTGTGTGTATTGTATACATATGTACTTGCCTATAAAAATATAGTTTTACTGTTTTTTACATGACTGATATTCTTTACATACTGTTCTGCAGACCCACTGTGTCTTGGATACACACACATATGCAGGTGTGTGTGCGTATATATATATATATATGTAAATATATATAGGTAAATATATATACATGTGTACATGTTTGTATATATTCCGTGATATGTGTATAATGGATTACTTTTTCTTTTGTGAGTGTTTCACTGTCATACCAGTGTTGCATTGAACAGCCTTATAAATGCCTTTTTCAGGCTTATTTTCAAAATTTCCCTAGGGAAAATACAGAAGAATTGAATTACTGGGCTACAGAGAAACCATTTCTCCTTTTATGTTCTCCTAATAATTATCTATATGTGTGTTTTAGAAACAGTCTTAATTTAACATTGGGGGTTTCAAAAATATTTGTTTTCTCATTATTTTAAAATTCCAGCTTTATATGCTGCCCTCATTTGAATTCTGCCTTTTGAATCTAGATTTGGAATTGATATGGATAAGCAAAATAGGTTCTAAGCAGTAGCGATAGTTCATAACCAATACGGCTTTTGGAATAGATGCTGTTTCAGTCTTGGGGAAGGTAAAATGTCAATTGAGAAAATAATCTTTAATCATGAAGTTCTTTTTTCCAAGTCATTCTCTGCTCCCTTTGGAATTATGACAACTTGGATCCAGAGGTGCTGTGAAAATATTTTCTTACATCATACCTCTTCTTTTCATACAAGTTTGAATGATCCTGGAAAATACAGTTTTAGGCTCTGTGCCCCTTTCAAAAAAAAAAAAAAATGAAGTCTGGAACACCCACTTTTCTTAATAGGATGTAGTTTGTTTGGGTATTAAAGCTTTGATTAAAAAGGACATACTTTGAGGATTTTCTGTTTCTCACCTGAGCCTTCTGTTTTCACTAGATATGAAACTGAGTGCATTGACAGGGCCTCTACTAGACCTGAAAGGCAGCATTCCCAGTGTTTATTTTCAGGGCCAGAGGGAAGGCTGGCGTTAACTCCTGGATTGATAAGGTTCTGGTGGAATAATTGCGTAGATTCCAAAAGACTCGAATAGATGATAACTCCTTTCTCTATGTATGCATTTTTGGAAGAATGATGAAATATGATAAGTGTGAAGAGTTGTGCACTCGTGGTGGTTTTGACCTGGGGAGATTTTAAAACTCCCAAAGCTCAGGCTACACATCATAGCAATTAAATCAGAATCTAGGAGTGGGACCCAGGCCCTGGTAATTTTTTAAAAGGCCACCACGTCATTCTAATATGCAGCCAACTTTGAGTACCGGTGGGGTAAAGGGGATTTTAAATTTTATTTCATCTCTAGCTGATGATAGGTTCATTAACCAAAATTTTCAAACGCCCTGGTCTGTTGGTTAACTTTGCAGGTGTGAAAGATACAGTTGTTGGAAGGATACTTGTTAATAAAACTCTTTAAATGTGCAAAAGAAAATCCACCTAGCCTGAAAGAGTTTATGCGGCTTCCAAAGGTGCTTGATAGCCAAGGGAACAGCTTAGGCATAGGGACAGTTTGGCTTCTTGGGAGCTCATAAAGCCAAGATTTAAAATGCCTTTTAATCTAAAACATATGTTTGCCCGTAGGCCTGAAAACAAGCCTAGGCGTTTTCTGTTGTGAAGTTTCCTCACGATAGACAGACATGAGTTGTGGTCCAGTGTTATTTAAACTTGAGAGCTTAGAGGAGAAATCTGGTGTGTGGAGGAGGTTGTAGATGGGAGAAGAGAAGTGCAGTGGGAGGGCAGAACAAATTATTTTTCTGTGGCTTGTCCTTTCTGATTTTAAGGAGAGCAGAACTAGTTTGTAGTTCCAGTTATCACAGACAAAATGGAACAAACCTCAACAAAATGAGAATTGCTATTTTCAGTAAGCTAGATTGTATCTCTCTAAATTAATCTGCTTTGATACCTAAGATAATTAATCTCTATTTGTGGCATAAGTTTCCTTATAAATACACTCTATGGTGGTGTGGACTTTTTTGGGTCTTCTTTAGAGTACATCATTCCTTCAGTAGACCTTTTCCCCAAAGATTCTGATTTCTCATTTAAAAAAAAAATTTGTTTTGAAATAGTTACAGATTCATAGGAAGTTGCAGAAAAAATGTGCAGAGAAGTCCTAGTGTTTTCTTCAACCAGCCATCTCCAATGATAACATTTTATACAATGAGAAGTGTGTGTCAAAACTTTTAAAAGCCAAGAAGTTGATGTTGATACACTCCACAGAGCTTATTTGGATTTTACCAGTTTTACAAGCACTCGTGTGTGTGTTTTGTTCTGTGCAGTTTTATCTAATGTAGCTTCATGTATTTGTGTTTGGTTCTGTGCAGTTTTATCTCATGTAGCTTCATGTAATCACCACCACCATAATCAAGATTCAGAACTCCATGTGGGAATGTGAAGAACTGTTAAGAGAATGAGTATAGAATGAGTCACTTTGCTTGTAGTCCCATCATGACTTAAATTCAGGACTTTATATAGTTGGGGACTACCTCTTTGAGGGGGTAAGTAGCATAGCTTTTGCAACATGAAGTGGCTTTTTAGTCTTTTTTTTTTTCATGAGGTCATCAATATTGGTGCTTTTCTCAGTAACTATGCTTTTGAGTAGTTAAAGCATAGTCACTTGCTTTATTTGAAGGGAGTAAAATGAGAAGTATACACCCCAGAGCGTCAGAATCTGTTACTGATCTTAATTTTGGTACAAATTGAATACTAGGAGGTTCTTTTTCTGCCACACTTCAGAACATTTGAGACCTACTCCGTAAATAGTCATTATATCTTTTTAGTCCTAAAACAGTAAGAAGACTATTGGCCTCCCAGAGAAATGCCCTGATGTGTTTGAATTGAATAGGCATGGCTTTATAATGAAGAAATAGAAACAGTCACTTTAAATGGCATTTTCTAAGCATTGGGTCAACGTGTCAAACCCTGCCTCACATTTTTTAGGTGATTACTGTCTCCACAGCATAAGGATACATAATCATGTCTACCATTCACATGGCATGAGGATTTAAATTATCTTTGCAACTAGTATGTCAAAATTAAAGTGTTTAGGAAAGTCTAGTGTTGTTAAACTTTCTGTTCCCAGGACTTGCTGATAAATTACAATCAACAAAAACAGTTTGCATTTGTGTTCTGTTCTTGTACCCACATCCCACTGTCTACCTTAGAAATTCTTTTTTGGGGCACCATTTTTGGCAAGAATTCTATAGGAAATAAGAGTTTCTGGAGTTTGTTCTGATTGGTTCAGAGTCAGCAAGCTCAGCTCTAATGAAGTAATAGTATGTGTGAAAAGAAGTATCTAAATGCCAAGATAGGAATCTTGAGCAAAAGCAACTTTGGGGTATTTATCAAAAATGCATTTTGCCTGATGTAATTGTGGTTTTTTGTTAGAAATTTAATACAGTAGAAGTCAGCAAAACTTCATTGACAATCCCATTGTCTCATAAAGCTTGATTTGAAAAAGACAATGTAGAAACAGACTAGCCAGAAGACATTTAGAGCGTTAAATATTCTGATAATCACCATCCCACACTCATGAAAGAGCAGAGGAGAAGATAATCAACATTAATGACTATAAATGAAAAGAACCAGAAAGGAGGCTGGATTACTTTCATTCAAAAAAAGTAGGTTGGGTGTGGTGCCGCACACCTGTAATCCCAGCGCTGGGAGGCTGAGGTGGGCGGATCTCTTGAGCCCAGGAGTTCCACACCAAACTGGGCAACGTGGTGAGACCCCATGTCTACAAAAAATAGCCAGGCGTCGTGGTGCATGCCTGTAGTCTCAGCTACTCAGGAGGTTGAGGTGGGAGGATCCCTTGAGCTCAGGAGGTGGTGGAGGAGCTCAGTGACCCAAGATTTTGCCACTGCACTCCAGCCTGGGTGACAGAGCAAGATCCTGTATCAAAAAAACAAAAAACAAAAAAAACCTGATCTTTTTGAAAAAATAATCCTGAATATAGATTTAACTGTTAAGGGTGGGGGGAACCAGGATTCCAGTTATGTTTCCCTCCCCACCCCTCACCAAGTCAAGAAAGCAGTGAACCAGCCCCTCTTAACAAGTGGAACAACTACAGAGATGTTTTGAGTAACTGTACAGAAGTTAAGAAAATATTCAAGCCAAAACTAGTCTACTCAGTGGACATAGATACAGCCCCAAGAAGCAGTGGTTAGAGATGGCAAGTTGCATAATTTTAGAAAGATCACATTAGTCACTGAGCTTTTAATTAAGAGGATGTCTGCAGTGTAGGCCGGGTGCAGTGGCTCACTCTTGTAATCCCAGCACTTTGGGAGGCAGACGTGGGTGGATCACAAGGTCAGGAGTTCAAGACCAGCCTGACCAATATGGTGAAACCCCATCTCTACTAAAAATACAAAAATTAGCCAGGTGTGGTGGTGTGCACCTATAGTCCCAGCTACTCAGGAGGCTGAGCAGAAGAATCACTTGAACCTGGGAGGCAGAGCTTGCAGTGAGCCAAGATTGCACCACTGCACTCCAGCCTAGGCCACAGAGCAAGACTCTGTCTCAAAAAAAAAAAAAAAAAAATGTATCCCCCTGTGTAAGGAAAAAGCAGATCAGTGTCTGAGCAACCAACCAAGAAACAGCAATAGTCGTCATGCCATTTGTCAAGTAAACATGTCAACATGGGGTTGTAGTTAAAAAGTAAATGAGGAAATGCATATAAACTTCATAGCACAAAGCTTTTTAGCTGGGTTTTCTTCTCAAACTATATTAACATAGTTTAGAGCTAAGTTTTATGGTTGCGTCAGTGTTACACGTCAGTGATGTTCTTAAGCTAAGAATTCTTTTTCACTGTGAAGCAGTACAAATTCATGACTTTACTAACAATTTATGACTGCTGAGCAGTAATACAGCTAACATTTACTGAGCACATACTATGCTCTAGAAGTGTGTTGAGCATTTCACATGTATTGTTTTACCTGAACCTTAGAACAGTATTATGAGGTAGGTGCTATATTATTATCTCTGCTTTACTGATGACCAAGCTGAGGCCAAGAAGAATAAATAATTTAGAGATCTGTAGCTGATAGGTGGTTGAGCCAGGATGAAAAGACACTCCAAAGCCCGTGCACCTAACAAACTACTCGACTTGGGAAAGGTATTAGGTGAGGTGGAAAGCAAATGGGGTGGGGGAAGCAGCGTCAGGTCAGATACCTGATGATAAAGTGGGGAAAAGGTAAAGGGAGGAACAACATTCTTGCTGACAGCTGAAGCTCCAGTCCAGAAGCACTTACTGAGAGCATGGAAGTCAGAGCCACAGAAATCAGTAAGTAGGGGAAAGAGAAAGGTTTTCCTAAGGGAAGAAAAGGAACTGACATTTGTTTGAGGTGTGACTGGAGAATTGGAAATGGCAAAACAAGAGTTTCTGAGCGTGAAGGGGTGAGATGGTGAGAAATGAAATCACCCTGAAAAACTCTTAGTGAAAGAAAAGCAGACCCCTAGTGAGCAGATGGACATGTAAAACTGGTGACGTTTTGGGTTGTTCCTTTACTGTGTTCATTGTCCACCTGCCTTCAGCAGTTCATCAAACACTCCCTTCCTCTGGAGGCTAGCATCTGTTTTGCTTTTTTTTTTTTTTTTTTTAATAGGACTGAGCATTCAACTCTTAGGCAGTTGGTTATATATACTACTTAGGTCATTGCAAAGAGGGCGAGGTGCGGTGGCTCACGCCTGTAATCTCAGCACTTTAGGAGGCAAAGGCGGGCGGATCACCTGAGGTCAGAAGTTCAAGACCAGCCTGCCAACATGGCAAGACCCCGTCTCTACTAAAAATACAAATATTAGCCAGGCATGGTGGCGTGCACCTGTAATCCCAGCTACTCGGGAGACTGAGGCACAAGAATCGCTTGAACCTGGAAGGTAAAGGCTGCAGTGAGCCGAGATCGCGTCACCGCACTCCAGCCTGGGTGACAGAGCAAAACTCCATCTTAAAAAAAAAAAAAAAAAAAAAAAGCTTTGTGTAGGAATTGTCTAATCCTGAAAAATACTTTTTCATGAATCATCATCTTCCACAGGTGAGTGCTTAGTAACTCTTTGTAAATGTAGATACCATGATCTACCTCAGAGGTACAGCACGTATTATTAATACTCTCAAGTAGATCGTCTGAACTTATACCTTACAGATGTATATGTGTATATTTGTGGTAAATCTGACCACGAATATTGTATACAATACTTTCATGAAACGCATTATATTTGCCATATTGTCACAAGTTCATTTCCCGCCACCCCAAAGCTTCAATCCCTGAAGCAGTTAAGACTTACACAGAACTCAAATTCAAATGTATAAAATCCTCAGCCTGATAGAGCTATATTGTTCTAGCTAAAGTATTCAGTATCTCTTTCGTGCCTGTCACTGTTTCATTATCTTGTCTGATGATGTTACTTTATGTGAAATTTGTGCAATATTTAACAGTTTGTGTAAAAACATCAAAGGATTTTTTAAATTTCTGTTTTGTTTTGATTGTATATATTATCAAACTATGATCTGCTTTACAGAGCAAAGGATCAAAACTGTAAATAAAAGGACTAGAATCAATTATTATGAAAATCTAGACTATATAGGACTTCAGAAAACTGGTTACCAAAATTTTGGCTAATTTTGTAAGGACTTTTTTCTTTTCTTGAGACAGAGTTTCACTCTTGTTGCCCAGGCTGGAGTGCAATGGCGCAATCTCGGCTCACTGCAACCTCTGCCTCCTGGGCTCAAGCAATTCTCCTGTCTCAGCCTCCGAAGTAGCTGGGATTACAGGCGCACACCACCACTCCTGGTTAATTTTGTATTTTTACAAAAAATACAAAATCGGAGAGACGGTGTTTCTCCGTATTGGTCAGGCTAATCTCGAACTCCCAACATCAGGTGATCTACCCGCCTTGGCCTTCCAAAGTGCTGGGATTACAGGCGTGAGCCACTGCATCCGGCCTTTAGGACTTTTAAAAGAAATAATTTTTATCTTTTCTTTTTCTTTCTTTCTTTTCTTTTGTTTTTTTCTTTTTTCTTTCTTTCTTTCTTTTTTTTTTTTTTTAAGGCAAGGTCTCACTCTATTGCCCAGGGCTGTGCAGTAGCATGATTGCCGGCTCACTGCAACCTCAGCCTCCTAGGCTAAAATGCTCCTCACCTTAGCCTCCCAAGTAGCTGGGACTACAGGCACACGCCATGATGCTGGCTAATATTTGTATTTTCTTTTTTGGTAGAGATGGGGTCTCACCACATTGCCCAGGCTGGTCGCAAACCCCTGGGCTCAAGCGATCCTCCCACCTCAGCCTTCCAAAGTGCTGGGATTACAGGAATGAGCTACCGTGTGCAGCCAAAAATATATTTTCAAGACACTTGTAAAATTAGGTTAGGAAAGTGCAATTTTAAATTATTTTCTTCTGAGGATTCTATATTTTGTCATTGAGAGCAAAGACAGTCTTTTAAAAGTGGACCTACGTAAGAGGGCTGGGTGTTAGAGCTTTATTAAAGAGTGCTGTGCTGTTTGCTGTTTATGCTTTGCTCATTCTCTGATGGAAAATAAATTGTTTAGGTACGCCTTACATGTCCAGGAGATGCCTTCAGCCTCCCACCGTTTGAGTCTGGTTTGGGATTTGTATACTATATGAAACCGTGTTTGAAATAAAGGTTTCCTAATGAACATTTTCCTCCATGGGATACCAATCAACTGCCTGCTTTTAATTGATAATTGGGCATTGACTCCTCAGCAGTGCCATCATCATGAACCACAGTGCAGACCCTGTAGTCCACCATTGAAAAATTAGACAGTTATGCAGTATTTGAACATGTCTAATCTAGGAGAAAGTAGCACCCAAAGCTGGGCACGGTGGCTCATGCCTATAATTCTGGCACTTTGGGAGGCTGAGGTGGGAGAATTGCTTGAGTCCAGCAGTTCAAGACCAGCCTGGGTAACATAGTGAGACCCCCATCTCTACAGAAAAATTTTAAAAAATTAGTTGGGCATGGTGACATGTGCCTGTAGTCCTACCTACTCGAGAGGCAGAGGTGGGAGGATCACTTGAACCTGGGAGATCGAGGCTACTGTGATCATGGCACTGTGCTCCAGCCTGAATGACAGAGTGAGACCCTGTCTCAAAAAAATAAAATAGCGCCCTCATATTCCTTAATGGAAAGAATGACCAGATCTTTGGCAAAGTGTGATTGCTAAAATAACATAATAACCCACTCAGCTTACACTCCATGTGTTTCCAAGAGAGAGGGATACACACTTGGTAGAAACAGAAAATTATAATCAAATAGAATTCTTCTGTTGGCAGAGCATATGTATTTATACATTCTTCTGTGTTTAGCTCAGTGGTTAGAGAACACTTCCTGGAAAGAGTGCAATACACAAATGTTTTCAATTTGAGCTTGTACATTTCATCTAATTGGTCCCTGAGACAAGGTTCACTGCCCTGGAGGTGACTTGGCTCAGCCTTTAAACACACACTAATGAATTTCAGGTTTGGGAAAGAAGAAGGGCTGCTCTCAATTGGACAATCATGTGAACTTGTTTCCCCTGTGTGTCTAACTTAGGTATGTAATGTCACTCTGGATAGAGGGTTCTTCTACTGTCTCCAGAC
Organism: Colobus angolensis palliatus; assembly: GCF_000951035.1. Classification (NCBI taxonomy): domain Eukaryota; kingdom Metazoa; phylum Chordata; class Mammalia; order Primates; family Cercopithecidae; genus Colobus; species Colobus angolensis. Next base: position 19,113,743 of record NW_012116265.1, on the reverse strand, counting down.
ACAGAAAACTGATTGCCCGTGCTCAGAGCACTCCATGCTTGCCTGTGTTTAAAACTTAGGTTTGGCAGATTCCTTCATTTTTGTGAAAATAGGGCAAAGATCTTCTGAGTGCAGTTGGATGTATTGGAGGGCACTTAATAACCTTTAGCCTGTAAAGACGGGTTTGGGCTAAGTCTGTTTTGTTTTTCCTTTCAGCTGTTTGAAGAGAAAATGTGAAGGAAAATTCATCTTTCATACCTTTTTATGCTGATAGTTCTAGTAATAGTTTAGGGATTTTATCTCATCTGCTCCAGCAGCGCCCCAACAGAAAAATCATGGAAGTTGAGTAGCCAAATATGAAACTTGTTTTATATAGATAGGAAAGAAGCTAATGAACTCACAGACACCCCTTATCAGGACTACAAAGCCCGAGCTATGTATTACCCCCACCCAACCCTGCGTACCTTTGGCAGTGCTTACAAAGACTTGATCCTGACTAGCTTAGAAGACAGATGCGGTTACTCAGCTTTGTACGTGTCTCGCCTGTATGCTCAAGAGTGGGTCACAATTTGTGTTGGGCCAGCAGTGGGGTAAATGTTGATTTCATGAATTCCATCATCAGTGGAAGGTCAGCCATGGACTGTAATTTTGTTACGCAGTGGGAGAATTTCCATTTCTGTGTGATGCTGCATTTGTCCCAGTTATGCCATTTATCATCTGCAAGGCTGTGGACAGCCTGTGCAAGCCTCGTGTCTGGACCACAGTTCTTCCTTCCTAATTTAAGCAGCGTGGGCCAGATGATCTCCTAAGGCCCTTTCTACCTTTCACAGTCTGAAGTTCAGCTTCTGCATATATGAGGTTGGGGCACCAATTGCAATGGTCAACTGGAGACTATTTGCATCATGCAGATGATAAACTCTTCCAGCAGACAAATGTGAATAAACAGCAACACTCAAGTCCTGCAGAAAGTTTGTCTTGAGTTTGCTGAAATGATCAGCAAAAATCTTGGGCGGTGAAGTGCTCCTAAGTGCTGAGCAGGAGTTGTCAGGTGATGGTGCCCTGTCAGCGCTAGATGCTTACTAGGGGTGGGGTCCTGCCTGAGATCCTGAGTTAGCTGCAGGAGATGGGTCCAGCATGCAGTCGGGCATCAGAAAGTCTTGGTTCCTCCAGGCTCCTGACTGTCCCTATCAACCCAGATGCCCTGGCCTCATAGGCTTTGGCGAGTTACTTTGCAGTTCTAAAGCTTCTGTTTGGTCATTTTTTAAATGACCAAATAATAATAGGTCATTTTTTAAATGACCAGATAATAACTACTTTTCAGGGTGAAAAGCTTAAAGATAAAGTATGTGAAAGTATCTAGCAAATAGATGGCGCTTTATAAGTAGGAGACTAAAAACAGCAATTTGTAAAAACCCCAAATAAGATAACCTTATCTGAAAGAGGGGTTCAAAAAACTAACATTTGTGTGTGAATAACATTGCATAGGACATACTGTCCTTTAATCCTTAACAACCTCATTTTACAGATGCAGAGATACCAGGAAGTTCCCAGGGTCACAACACCTGGAAACAATGGAGTTGAGCTTCAAGTCTTCTGATTGAAAACTTGTGTTCCTTTTACAATATACTATCAATACAGTTAGTCCATTTTATAGTTAAAGTTCAATTTCTGATGATTCTGGAAAGGGAAATAAATGATCAAAATGGTAATAGTACCTATTTTGGTAGAGGAGATTTCATTGTGCCCTTTTTATATGACTACAGCTATATTGCCATTTAAGACAAACCCAGGAAACGCTAGCCAGTCACTCCTCACATTGTGAGATCTTAACCCCGAAACAGCTACTGGGGATAGCTGGAAGATTTGAATATCTCTGGGATGTCACTGTCCAGTTTTGAAATAATTTTATAAATGGGTTTCTTCCAGGAAGGATCTGAGTCTCTCCCTGCGGAGACAGCCCTGAAGAATTCCTGTAACGTCAGGCTGGCGATTTCCAAGAAGCAATCTGGAACCTGCATTTCCAAAGAGACCCACAAGAAAGAAAAGACGTGAGGTTGGGGAAGCACTGGTGCCAGAGCCCTCACTAGCGGATGCTGCCTGTTTCTTGGGAAGTGGGCTAGGAGCATCCCTGCTCTACCAGCCCCTGATTCTGCAACCCTAGGAATCCTCTGCTCCCTCATCAGACACAAACCTTGATATGACAGCTCCAATGAGAAAGTCCTGGGAGAAGGTGAATTAAGGACATTTCCTTTGTAGGAGAAGCTGATCCCGCTAATGGGTGACTTTTTACTAAGTAGGTCAGAAAATCTTACTGAAAGTAAATCTGTGGCTCAAGGAGACTTTGATATTCTTTTCCCTAGTACTAACTGTAGAAGGAGTGCCCCCAAGCTTCTAACTGTCATACCTCATTCCACTGCCTTTTAGGGCTGGGTCTGAAGAGCTTACACTCCTGCTTTCAGAGCCGGTTGACAGGGGTGCTGTTCTAGAATCCTGACGCAGACTGGCACCATGAATGATCGGTCACTGCACCGCCAAGCTCCAGACCCAGCTTGGCTTGGGGCTTGCCGCCACTGCAGGCCAAATAACCACCCTCTGTGGAAAGATGCGGCAGTGCTGCCTGTCCCATACTGGCCCTGACCCCTTGAGCCTCAGAAAGGGAGACACGGACAATTTTCCCCACAGATAGCCTTAGCTTTCCAAACGTATTCTGACTGACCAGTCAACCAGTGGATGACCACAGTTCTTGTATTTCTTGGAGGTATCAATAAACCACTCTTGGTGATCACAGTCAAGGGAGAAAGCAAGAAGAGGGAAGTGTAATCTGTGACCAGATACACCCAGCACCTGCAGAATCGGGTGCCAGCCTAACAGCTGTCGGCCGTGCATGAGGCAACACACATCTCTTGATTAGGAATGTGCACCACTGACACCTAGGCTCACCCTTCACTGATGCTTTACCTCTGAGGTGCCACCAGTGTGCCCTCATAGGGATCCCCGAGGGACTGAGCTTGAGTGTTGTTTATTGTTATTTCCAGAAAGGATTTGAGGTGACTTGAGGGGCCTTCCATAGAAGGCCCACAGATATGCTTTCAAGGGAAAATACAGATAAGAACCAAATCATGAAAAGCATAGAAATTGTTGAAAAAACCTAGGCCAAGACTAGGTGTCACAACTGAGCTCAGGATTCTGTCCTGAGCCTCCTGGCACTAAGGCAAAAAGGTCAGTAAGTGATGTAACTTGATAACGACAGGGTATTTAGTCTAAGATGGTGTAACACCTGGCAGACCTCTCCCTAAGCTTCAGAATGAAGACTGGCTGTAGACTCAGTTTGCTGCTTCCACCTGTTGTCCGAGTGAAGATGTTGAGGCTGTGATCTTTGTGGATGATACAGCGATTGGCCCAGGCTGCCCTGGCTGTCAGTAACTTAAGGAGACACAGAAGGGGGATCTTTCCTAAAACCCGAATCATGTAGGGAAGACACTCATTAGACCTCATGGGACCCCAGTACATGGTCTTACCTCAAAGTCATTTCCCTTGTTATAGTGCATATTGAGAGCTCGAAAAAGTTCTGAATTGCGGAGAACCACCAGCATTTTGGAATTTGTGACACCATCTGAAATTGCTTGCCGGGCAGATTTTTCCATTTGGATGTAATAAAACTCACGAAAGTTGCTGAACCACTTGATCATCTGGGAGGTAATGCAGCGGTTGAACTGTACAAACAAGAGGTCCATCCAGTCAGACATTTGCCATGAGGTGCTCAGAATTAGAACCGTCTGCTTCCAGCTCAGTATAGGGGTTCATATACATGGCTTTAACCAGCATTAACAGGGGCTTCCTTTAAGAAAACAAGCAAAGCCACCGCTGTTTTCCAAGCCTATTCAGTTTTACTCAGAAAAATCTAAATTGGCTTCAGTACCCGTTATAACAAATTTTTTTTTGATATGCTAGATTCATGAGGGTTGTTTTACCCATGAAAAGCTTTATGTGGTGTTTGAGTGGGACTTAGGGGTCAAGACCAGTGTGGTGCCAGATTTTGCTATACCCAGGTGGATTGCATGGCAGGCCCGGGGCCTTCTGCCTGGATAAAGGGCCAAGGGAAGGGCAAGGTATAGGTCAGGGAGCAGTTTATTAGCAACTTTGAATTGTGGAATGAATTGAAATCAAAATCAGAGGTTGCTTCAGGGATCAACCAACTGAATATGAGGGAAAGAAAAGCTTGAATGATGTAGGCCGAAAGTATTAACAGCCCCTAACCCAACACCCAAGGTAAAGGAGGCCCTCAGAAACCTTTTATGGGAAAAGGAGAGGTCTGGTCCCAACAATTAATTTGATTTTCCTTATTGTTACACTTCATCTGTATGTACTTTCACTCAATTTTGAACTATAGCAACTTGAACATAAATTTGACAGTGTCTGACACACACACACGCACACTCTCTCTCTCTCTCTCCATATATATATGGTTTTTTGTTTTTTGTGTTTTTTTGAGATGGAGGCTCGCTCTGTCACTCAGGCTGGAGAGCAGTGGCTCACTGCAACCTCTGCCTCCCAGGTTCAAGCAATTCTCCTGCCTCAGCCTCCTGAGTAGCTGGGATTTTT
>NW_012116265.1:19101425-19108942 GCF_000951035.1 Colobus angolensis palliatus | reverse complement strand
GGAGAGGTCTGGTCCCAACAATTAATTTGATTTTCCTTATTGTCACACTTCATCTGTATGTACTTTCACTCAATTTTGAACTATAGCAACTTGAACATAAATTTGACAGTGTCTGACACACACACACACACACTCTCTCTCTCTCTCTCTCCATATATATATGGTTTTTTGTTTTTTGTGTTTTTTTGAGATGGAGGCTCGCTCTGTCGCCCAGGCTGGAGTGCAGTGGCGTGATCTCTGTTCACTGCAACCTCTGCCTCCCGGGTTCAAATGCTTCTCCTTCTCCTGCCTCAGCCTCCGAGTAGCTGGGATTACAGGCGCCCACCACCACGCCAGCTAGTTTTTGTATTTTCAGTAGAGACGGGGTTTCACCATGTTGGTCAGGCTGGTCTCGAACTCCTGACCTCAGGTCATCTGCCCACCTCGGCCTCCCAAAGTGTTGGGATTACAGGCGTGAGCCACTGCACCCAGCCTATTTTTTCTTTTTCATAGTGTCGCCAGCCAAGGCACAAAACTAGCCAAAAAGGCCACTAACTAGTGTTTCTCTTTCCTGCTACTTTTCTTGCCCATGTGTTTCTGTTTGGGGGGATTATCTACAGCTCAGTTGCTTAAGAATTTAGACAGCCAACTTTTCTAGCCTAAAGTTATTCATGATTATTTGGGTAGAGTCTCAGCCCAGAACTGGACATTGCACCGATTCCATCAACAACACTAAGGGGAGCTTGAAGAGCACATATGATGACTTAGGAGTTGCCTCACACCAGGCGAAACACACTGTCACGTGGGAGTTCTGCAGAAGCTGCAATTTAGTTGAGTGACTTTACCTGAACATCAGGAAAATAAGCCTTCAGGAGGTTGGAGCTGGGATATCGTGCGAAGAAAAACATTAGTTTGGCCTTCTTCAAGTGACCAGGGTTTAGACCTTCTTGGATTTATCTCAGTGTCAAGGAAAATGAACACTTTAAAATGCCAGTTTATCAATTAACTAGTGAATTCCTTGTTCCTGTGGTTTCTGTTTGATTTCGTTTTGTTTTTCTGATTGGAATTGTGTATTTCCTCCATTTTTCTGTCTCTGGAAGCTCTGGTCAAATAAGCTGAATGCCATATGTGCACAGTTAAGTCACAGGATGTGAAAACCATCTCGATGTGGAAAAGTTATGTACCATAGATGATGTCAAATACAGTTTGGTGTATTTTGTGTGTGTGTGTGTGTGTGTGTGTGTGTGTGTGTGTGTGTGTGTGTGTGGTGTCCCAGTGGGATGGGAAGAGAGGGCAGTTCTGTCCCAGATAAACGATTTCAAAGCCCCAAGCGGAGATTTACTTCCTCCTCTGCCTCAGTTTCCTCAGCTGTAAAACAAGAAGAATAAGCTAGGTGGTCCCCATTCCGGCTGTCACTCTTATCATTGCCTTTGTAGTGTTGCCTTTATAACCAGCAAACATCTAAGCAGGCTTAGTACCAGCTCACATTTTGTTCTTGCTCAAGCTTAAATGGTTGGGCAGCACCCACTCTCCATTTGCCTGGCAGAACTGTCCTTCATCTTTCAGGTCTCAGCTGAGAAGCTCCCGCCTCTGTTAAACCCTTCCTTGCCAAATTAGGCCTTCCTTACCCTGGGCTATGAAGACCCTTTGTACAAACTATGTCAGCAATGACCTTACTGGAATTTTTACTGCATGTTTGTCTCCTTGTTTAGACTGTGAGCTCCTTGAGAGTGAGGACCTTATCTTTTCATCTTTGTGCCTAGCCCAGTTCTAGGAACGTAGTAGGTGCTCAATAAATATTTGTTGTGTGAAGGAGTGAGTGAGTGAACGGTCAACCTTAATCCATACACATATATGGAAATTATATTCCAAACTATACCTTACTCTGGGAACAGACAGATTCCTTCCCCTTTAACAAGAGTTGGAGAATTGTGATGTGACTGCCGAGCACTGGAGCAGGACAGAAATGAAAAAAAGATTCTTACACAAATACACCTTGCATTTTCAGGGACACTCCTTAGGCTGGGTGAGAAGCATTACACAGAGTAACTTGGGATCTCAGATCTGAGAGCTGTAGCTTAAGACAATTAAGACTTCCACATAGGATGAATCTATTTAACCAAAAGAAACCAGACTAACTGAGTAGTTATAGGTGGCCCAGGCACCTGGTTGCTGCACAGAAGACCCCTCCCTGCTACCCCATCAGCCCTGCTTATCCTTCCTACAGATCCACAAATGCTGTGGAAAGAATCCTGGACTGGGATTCCAAAGACCCAGTTTCAGACACTGATTTTACCACCTATTAGCTGTGTGACCTTGGGCCAGCCACTTAACTACTCTAAGCCTCATTGCTAAGATGTGCAGTATAGTGGTTAAAGCTTGTACTTGGCCATCAGATCCCGGGTTTGAATCCTAGTTGCTCATTAGTGTGGGGCTTTGGGCAAGTTAGCTCCCTTCTCTGTCTCTGCTTCTCGGATACCCAGTCTTAGAGCAGATGCTTGAGAACAGTGAGATAATACAGGTCTAAACCCCTTATCTGAAATGCTGGGCCAAATGGAGTTCAGGTTTCAGAATTTGTTAGCTTATAAAGATAATAGGATGTGTGTACCACGCGTTAATATCCACAGCTGAGACAGTCTGTAATCCAATACATTCACATTTCTGCAGCAAAATGTATGACTTACTAAGTGGGATAAAATCTATAAATAGCCTCCAGTCAGTGCAGGCCAGGTTTTGCTACCGAAAAAAAGATTGTATCAGTCTTAGGTGGGGGAAAAATCATAGGGCTTTATGGGTTTCAGAATGTAGCTAAGTGGTGGTGGACACATATGTGTGAAATGCTGGTAGCAATGCCTGCCACGGAGAAAGTGTTCTGTCAGTGCTCCCCTCATGATCTTCACATCTGCCCTACCTATGTCACAGGATGTCATGTGAACGTAAACGTTCTTTTTATGCTGTAAAGCAGCTTGCTCTCAGGTGGTTTTCATGGTCCACAGGAATAAATCTCTGGTCTTGGAATATAGGCAGCAGGAATGGGGGAAGAGTTGAGGGGCCAGGGTGCTGCCAGGGGGCCCCAAGTCATTCCAAAGATAGTCAAGTACTTCACCCATGCAGCCAGTCCTGGCTTAGGTATTTCTTAGGATAGGCCCCAAACCTCCAGAAGCTCTCTGAGCCCAATCCCCAATTTGGGGGACCAGCAACAGGCACATGTAGGCGCTCAACAAATAGCAAATTCTTGGCCGGGCGCGGTGGCTCAAGCCTGTAATCCCAGCACTTTGGGAGGCCGAGACGGGCGGATCACGAGGTCAGGAGATCGAGACCATCCTGGCTAACCCGGTGAAACCCCGTCTCTACTAAAAAATACAAAAAAAATTAGCCGGATGAGGTGGTGGGCGCCTGTAGTCCCAGCTATTTGGGAGGTTGAGGCAGGAGAATGGCGTAAACCCGGGAGGCGGAGCTTGCAGTGAGCTGAGATCCGGCCACTGCACTCCAGCCTGGGCAACAGAGCGAGACTCCGTCTCAAAAAAAAAAAAACAAAAAACAAAAAAAAACAAATAGCAAATTCTGGGGGACCATCTGCCTGAGGTGTTTTTGCAGCTGTCTGTATTTAATGGAGAGTCAACTACTGGTTATCAAAGGCCCAGACAGTTAGCCTTTCTTATAAAGAAAATCTGTCTATGGTGGAATCTCTGCCTCCAAGAGTGGTGGCAAGTGAAGTGTTCTCAGCGTTGCTTTTACAGTTGCTCGCTGACTTCCAGGTTAACTTTGGGGTGTTTCCAACACCTTTGACCGGCAGGGGGCGCTCGTGGCATTTAGGACACAAAGGCAGGTTCTGGCATGGTAATGAGCTGGTCCCACCCCATCCCGCTGCCCGCACAGCAGCTGCCAGGCAAAGGAGACGACTGTTGCCACCTGGATATGCAACTCCACAGACTCATCAGCCTCTGGAGATTCGCCTCAAAGCTGCCCACGAGAAGCAGCAACGTGAGCACAGCTAGCTTAAAAAGCAACATCCAAAATATATTCTCAAGAACTCAAGTTCTGCAAGACGCTTGTTAGAAGTGGATTATTCTATGGGTCATATGGGTTTGGGGCTGTATACATTCTCCTCTTAGAGCTTCCACTTACTCATGTTAAAGGCTTGGAGAATTCCTGCAGAAAATAAACGATCTCAGTATTTCCCCAAGGTACTTTTTCTCCTAACTCAACAATTATTTATATCCCGAGGGTTACTCTGGGAAATACATTAAGAGAGTAGCGTTTGCTTAGGGGTTGCAAAGATGATGCAATAAGATCCAGACCCCTGCCCATCAGCCTGGGCCACTCAGGCCTCCTCATGGGGAGCCTCCTCTCCCTTCATATGCCCAGCCCCTAGTCTCCAGGCACTCCATTGCAGCTTGGAAGTTTTTCCTTAAACTGAAGACTTCTGGCCATTTCCAGCTGCCTCTCTGGGTTTAATCCCCGGGGAAAACTCCTTTTCCATCTGGCCCAGAAGTGTCTGGTCCCTCATATGCTCCCCATGAATTATCTACACAATACAGAATTTTTGCTTGTAGAATTATGGGGTTGGGGAGGCCATACCTCAGATGAGGTCATTCCTTTGACCTTCTCCTCCTGAGTGTATGGACAGCTGACAACCAAATTATGGGGTTCTTTCTTCCATAGAGTATTCGTTGTATTTCGGAAGCCTATTTGAGTCTCAAAACAAAACCCTTTACGCCCAAAGGAATAAGTCAAGTGGCAGAACCCGATGGGTCATAGAAGAAGGTAAGTAAACCTTCCCAGGTCCTTAAATTCCAGAATGTGGTCACCACTTTAAGCTGAAGGCCCAGAGCAACATTAAGAAGACCCTGAGTGATCTGTCGCCACCTCCTCTTCAACTTTCAGTTTTCTTGTTTCTCTGCACAGTGCCAATGATATTTTAATTTATTTTTTGAGACATTTTTTCTCTCTGTTGCCCAGCTAGAGTGCAGTGGTGCAATCAGAGCTCACTGTAACCTCGAACTCCTGGGCTCAAGCAATCCTCCTGCCTCAGCCTCCTGAGTAGCTAGGACTACAGGCGTGCACCATCATGTGCAGATAATTTTTTACTTTTAGAGATGGGATCTAGCTATGTTGTCCAGGCTAGTCTTGAATACCTGTCCTCAAGTAATCCTCCCACCTTGGCCTCCCAAAGCACTGGGATTATAAGCATGAGCCACTGCACCTAGCCAACAATGAGAACTTCAATTGCTATTAAAGGATATGTGGACTGAAGAGAAAGGCAGTGCCTCAGTGATGGCATGCAGGCCTCCCTGTTCCATCTTCACCGAGGGAAGAAGGCGCAGACTTTCCAGATGGGCAGAGGTGAAAGGCAGGGGACACTGCTGCTGGCTCAGGACCAGTGGTTGTGGTTTAGTAGTTCTCCAAGGTCGTAGGGTGGGCTCTGAGGAGGGGTGCCTCTGGGAAGATGAGTCCTGGGGAGGACTGCTACTCCAATGGCCTTTGTTGCATCCATAACCCAGTAGCTCGCTAAGAATCTGATTTTCCTGGATGTGGGAAGGTGCAGTCAAGGGACAGTTTGCTGGGAGATCCTGACAGCGTTTGGGGATCATTCTTGGAGGGATAGGGTACCTAGGAGAATCTAGAGGCTTGGCCAAAGACAAGTTTCCTACTGGGACCCCAGCTTGTAGCTGGACCCTCCTGGGCAAGGCAGCCAAAGCAAGTGGATCTTCACAGGCCTCTCCCACAGGTGAGGGCTCGCTTCTACCCTCTGGCACCTGCCCCTGGAAACTTCTGCCCAGATGAGTCAGGCGGCCTGGTGGATCCAACAGTACCTTTTGTAATACTGAATCCACAGCCCGGGACACTGCCCTGGTCAGCTCTTTCCTCAGAATCTCCAGCGAATCTGGTGCTCCAGAAGGAAGGAACCTGGGATCCTCAGACTCTTGGTGTTTTTCTGCCCCAGAGAGGTCCTTGCTGGAACCCTGCTGGTGGTCACCATCTGCAGCCCAGGGGCGAGGCCCACAGCCATTCCCCTGCTTTGCACTCAGAGGGCCCTTCCTGGTGCCACAGCCTCCTGGCCCCTGAGCTGTGTCCCTGGGCTTGGCAGCCTGTAGGATGTGCTCTTGCAGATGACTTAGCTGTTGCTTCAGCAGGTGAAGTTGTTCTCTCACACGAGGGCCCCCCTTCCTGTTGCCCTGGTCCCAGGCAGGGGGTGGCATCAGGGGGCCTTGCTGTGTGGGAAGGCTCTGCTTCCTCTTCCTCTCTCGGGCCTTTTCTGGGCAGCGTGGGCTGTCCCCAGCTTGTGCACTGCCTGGTACCAGAGGATTCGGGGAGAGACACATGCCTCGGACGATGGTTTCCACTCTGGCCCTCTTCGCCTGGATGTGCTCATCACCAAACCATTCGGGGTCTGAAGGGCTGCAGCTGGCGACCTGGCTCCAGGGAAACTGGGAGTCTCTACCCAGCTCTGGAGGAGATGAGCTTCTCTCACCTTCCATACAGGCTTCTGCCAGGTGGGAGCAGATCTGGGGCTGAGGAGAAAGCAAGATGGAGTTTGGATCCATCCCAGGCACTTGTTTGGGGCTTCAGGAATTCCTCCTCCTTATTTCCTCAGCTGGAAGTGCACCCAGAATGAGCTGGGCTTCCTCCTCTGCACTTAGAAGGGTGAAGAGCCACTGTCACTAAGGAAGGATTCAGATTCTGGGATGCCACGACTCATGAGCCTTCTGGGCAGACTCCTGAAATTAGAGACAGGAAGAAAACAGTACATGTGACTTTGAACAGTCCTTTTAAAATTTGAATGTGCAAACATTCAATGCGATCTTGTTAAAGTGCAGATTTCAATTCAGTAGATCTGGGGTGGGGCAGAGATTCTCCATTTTAAACCAGCCCTCAGGTAATTCTGATGCTGCTGGTCTCAGAACCCCACTTTAAGGAGATTCTCAGAGTGATCTTACAGGGAGAAAAATCTTCTCCTGCTTGGTCATAACAATATAATAATAATAATAATAATATCATAGTGGCAGCCACCTGAACAAGTGGCATTATGCCAAGAACTCTACATCCATTACTTAATTTAATTAATTTGTCATAACAGCTCCATGAGAATGTGGTCATGCCTATTGTCTACAGATAAGGAAACAAGATCAGAGAAGAAGCTACTTCCCTATGGTCATGCAGTTAGAAGTGACAGACTGGGGTCAAACCAAGCTTTGTTTGATTCAGAGTGACTTTTCTAGTGACTAAGGGCAACAGAATTACCCAAGGCACTTTTTAGAAATAGCAAATTCGGCAGGGCACGGTGGCTCACGCCCATAATCCCAGCACTTTGGGAGGCCGAGGTGGGCGGATCACCTGAGGTCGGGAGTTTGAGACCAGCCTGACCAACATGGAGAAACCCTGTCTCTACCAAAAGTACAAAATTAGCTGGGCGTGGTGGTGGATGCCTGTAATCCCAGTTACTTGGGAGGCTGAGGCAGGAGAATCGCTTGAACCCGGGAGGCGGAGCTTGCAGTGAGCTGAGATCCGGCCACTGCACTCCAGCCTGGGCAACA
>NW_012116265.1:19100405-19101250 GCF_000951035.1 Colobus angolensis palliatus | reverse complement strand
GTCAGGAGTTTGAGACCAGTCTGGCCAACGTGGTGAAACCCTGTCTCTACTAAAAATACAAAAAAATTAGCCTGGCATGGTGGTGGGTGCCTGTAGTCCCAGCTACTTGGGAGGCTGAGGCAGGAGAATTGCTTGAACCTGGGAGGCAGAGGTTGCAGTGAGCCAAGATTGCACCATTGCACTCTAGCCTGGGCAACAGAGTGAAACTCTGTCTTAAAAATAAAAAAAAAAGAAAAAGAAAAAAAAACCATTGTCGTCCTAACTCTCGGAAAAATCAGATTACGTATTCAATGTTCAACTATTTATTGAACAACTATTTAAAGAGCACCTGCTGTGTGTCGGGCCTTCTTCTGGGCACATGGAGTGAGCAAGATCAGTATAGTCTGCCCTCCTGGAACAGGCCGTCTGGTAGGGAAAGCAGAGAATAAACAAACAAATATATTTTCAGTGTGTGATACCTGCCGTGAAGAGAAAGCACAATAAAGGGTTGGAAACTGGAGAGAGTGGTTGGGGAGAAGGAGGGAGCTATTTCAGGAAAGGCTGCCTAGAGCTGTTTTATTCCCACAAAGCATCAAAGTACGCTATACTCCAACTATGTCACTTGCTTTCTAACTAATAATCATAATTAAACTGAGCTGGGCGCGGTGGCTCACACCTGTAATCTCAGCACTTCGGGAGGCCGAGTTGGGCAGATCACGAGGTCAGGAGATTGAGATCATCCTGGCTAACACAGTGAAACCCCATCTCTACTAAAAATACAAAACTGAGCTGGGCGCGGTGGCTCAAGCCTGTAGTCCCAGCTACTCGGCAGGCTGAGGCAGGAGAATGGCGTAAACCCGGGAGGC
>NW_012116265.1:19096593-19099339 GCF_000951035.1 Colobus angolensis palliatus | reverse complement strand
GGAGGCTGAGGCAGGAGAATGGTGTGAACCCAGGAGGCGGAGCTTGCAGTGAGCCGAGATGGCACCACTGCACTCCAGCCTGGGCGACAGAGTGAGACTCCGTCTCAAAAAAAAAAATTGAGAGTGGTCAGCCTGTGGCTGGATGAGGTCACGAAGGGAGTGAACGTAGACAGAGACGGGAGGAGGGCCAAGGTCCAAATCCTGGGACACAGGGACATGAAGAGGCTCGGGGCACGAGCTGGAATCGACAAAGGCAACTGAGAAGGAACAGTCAGAGAGGCAGAAACCTAGGGGTGTGCGAGGTCCTGGGAACCAAGTGAAGTGTTTCTAGGAGGAGGGAGAGGCCAAGTCACAAAGGGATTGTAAATTGACCATTTGAATTAGTAATGTGGAGTTACTGGGAATTTTGATCAACAGTTTTGGTGGAGTACAGGGAGAAAAAGCCTGACTGAAGTGGATTTAAGGGAGAGGACAAGAAGAGGAGTAGGTGACACTGAATTTGACAACTCTTTCAAGGAGTTTTGTAAAGAGGACAGAAATGGGACAGTGCTAGAAGAGAAAATAGGGTCAAGAGAGAGTTTTTCAAGACAGGCAGAATAACAGCATATTTGTAGGCTGATGACAATGATGCTGCAGAAAGATGAAATATGTTAATGTAGGCAAGAGGGGGAGAATTTCTGGAGCCATGTGCTTGAGCAGGAAGGAGGGGAAGAGCTCTAGTGCACACACGGAGAGATTGACTTTAGACAAAGGAACGCTCAGTTCATCCATGCAGCAAGAGGAAGAACAGTGGATGTACACCAGTGCAGGCAGGTGGATAAATGCGATGGGAATTGGTAGAAGTTTTCTTTTGATTGTTTCCCTTTTCTCAATGACATTGTCACTGGTATTAATCCTCTAAAATGTAGCTCTGCTTATGCTCCTCTATGGAATCAAAGTCTTTGCTAGCTTCCTGTGGACTAGAAGGTTCAGGTGTCTCAGCTCTTCACAAACATGGTCTTGATCTAACTCCTTTTGAGCCACTACCCTCAACACTTGCCTGTGTCCAGCTGTCCCGGACTTTGCGTTCACGGAACAGGCCAAGCTCCTTCCAGCCTCCGTGTCTTTGTGTTTACATTCTCTCGGCCCGACCAGCCCTTCTCCCACTTTTCCACTGACAAACTCGTATTCCTCCTTCAAAATCCAACTGAAATGTCACTTCCTCTCTGAAGTGATCAATGCGTCTTCCCCTTCAGACTGTGAGCTCCCTCTTTTCGTCGCCAAGTAGTGCCTGATTGCCAGATGTCACCAAACAGATGTTTGCTAACTTCATTGAATCAATTGTCCTTAAATACTTCATTTATACTGATTTTTATCTCCTCAATAGACAATACTTTATTTCAGATCTCTCCAGCACCTAGCATGGAGACTTGTGCATGGAACAAAATCAATGCAGACAGAAAGACAGATGGTAGATAGAGTCATTGATTAGAAGAGCATAGAACCACTACCATTGCTGAATCTCCCTTCTGGGTTATTCAAGGTATTGTTTCTGAGGTTCCATGTAGTCTGTGTGCTCCAGAAGACAGATCTACTAGGGTAACAGATGGGATCAGTGTGTTTAATGAAGCAACAATAAACAGAAATATCTTGAGGCCAGAAACTGGAAATCCAGCCAGACTCCACTGTGGTTGGGTGCCCAGAGATGTTTACGCCCATGCAATCATGGAAACTCTGCCTCTGGGCTGCTGAGAAACAGGAAACCTCTGTGCTGAGGCCGGCGTGCTGCCCACAGCCCTTTATCTGGGTAAGTCTGCATGAAGCAGTGATGCTTTCTGTTTGAAAATTAGCTAGTAGCACTCTCATGTTCACTGATGGAGGTAGCAATTGTCACAATCCTTTAAAAATAGCTTTATTGCACCTCTTAGATGACGAAAGTAGTGTAGGATCATTTTACTTGCCAAATACAGAAATGTATTAAGAGGAAAAGAAAGACACTCTAATGCTGCTCCCAGAGAAAATCAGTTAAAATTTTGGTGTTCATCATTTTTGCCAAACTCTTTTCTCCATGTACAGAGAAGTTTATAATTTCTTGTAGTTATATACATATATAGAAAAAAAAATGGTATTATAGATATATAGTTTTATGCCTCCATTTTTTAATCTTTCATGTGGATGAATATCAATCTACAGCAACATTGTGAAAGCTGATAATATTCCATTGTATGGATGTACCCTAATTTAGTTAACAAGTTCCCTTTTGATAGATTCCTTCTTATATTTTCACTATTATAGAAGCAGAGACAAGATAGTACAAAGATGGAGAACATAGACCCACAAGTCAGACTGGCTAGACTTGAATCCCTAGAGCCACTTAGCTAGCTTTGTGACCTCTCTGTACCTCAGTTTTCTCATCAGTAAAATGGGCATAACCATAATATCTATGGTTATTGTGGGATTCATGTCCAGATCCAATAAGTTAACTAATGTTATATTTTTAGAACAGTTCCTGGCACTTAGTTATTGCTGATAAGTTGTAGCTATTGTTATTATGAATAATATTGGGATTAACACTCCTACATAGATCTTTGGGGACTATACTTCTAGAAGTGAAAATATCACATCAAAGGCTAAGACTATGTTAAACTGTTCTACTTCTTTTCTAACTGTCCTCCAGAAATGTACCAACTGAATGGGGGTAGAGAGGAGGGACTGAAGGAGAACCTTCAACTTTTTTTTTTTTTTTTTGAGATGCAGTTTCGCTTTT
>NW_012116265.1:19094232-19096244 GCF_000951035.1 Colobus angolensis palliatus | reverse complement strand
GGCATGTGCCACCACACCCGGCTAATTTTGTAGCATGTGGTCAGGCTGGTCTCGAACTCCCGACCTTAGGTGATCCACCCACCTTGGCCTCCCAAAGTGCCGGGATTACAAGCGTGAGCCACCATGCCCAGCCTCAACTTTTACTCTGCATATTTCTATATTAATTGAATTTTTATAAGAATATATTCACGTGTTACTTGTATATATATACTTTTAAATAGCCAATTTGTGCTCCTACCAATGTATCTATAAAAGGACATAAATCTCCTTATCTTTATCAACACTGGGCATTGTCTTTTAAATCTTTGCCATTATAATAGGTGACAATGTTACCTCATTATGTGTATTTCTTTGATTCTCAGTAATCTTGCTTAGTTTTCATATATTTTTTGGAAACATTCATGGATTATATATTAGGAAACTTAAAAATATTTATACCATTTGAATCAGTGAGTCTATGTCTATGAAGTTAAGCCAAGAAAATGATGGCGAGACTCATACCTTTATGTCAAAGATGGCCATCCAAGTATTATTAATAAGAGTAGGCACTGGTTAAAGTATGGTATAATCTAAATGATGCCATATTATGCAACCATTTTGAAAAATAGTGTTTAAGTAAAGTTTATGTAACATTATTTTATAAAACTGGAGTGGGGGGTATAAGAGAAAATTAGATATTAAAAATACAAAGAAAAATATGAGGCCAGATATGTTGGCCCATGACTGTAATCCTAGCACTTTGGGAGGCTAAGGTGGGAGGATTGCTTGAGCTCAGGAGTTTGAGAGTAGCTCAGGCAACATGGTGAAACCCTGTCTCTCCGAAAAAAAATCAGCTGCATGTGGTGGTTTGTGCCTATAGTCTCAGCTACTAGGGAGGCTGAGGCAGGAGGATCACTGAGACCAAGAAGCTGAGGCTGCAGTGAGCTCTGATTGTGCCACTGCACTCTAGGTGGGCAACAGAGTGAAAGCCTGCCTCAAAAATATATATATATATATACACACACACACATAAATTATAGAGAAAGAAATATATCAAAACGTTGTTTATGGGTGATAGAATCACAGATAATTTTTTTCTCTATTTTTTATTTTTATTTTTCTGTGTTTTCTATATTTTTAATGGATATGTTTTCAGTTTTGTAATGAAAAAAGGCAATCTTGCCTTTGTTAATTAAACATTTGCATGTATGGAGAAGGCTATGCATGTTGAAGGCAGGGGATATATGGAAAATCTCTGTCTGTACTTTCCATTCAATTTTGCTGTGAACCTAAAACCACTCTAAAAAATAAAGTCTAGGTCAGGCGCGGGGGCTCACGCCTGTAATCCCAGCACTTTGGGAGGCCAAGGGGAGCGGATTGTCTGAGGTCAGGAGTTTGAGACCAGTCTGGCCAACGTGGTGAAACCCTGTCTCTACTAAAAATACAAAAAAATTAGCCTGGCATGGTGGTGGGTGCCTGTAATCCCAGCTACTAGGGAGGCTGAGGCAGGAGAATGGGGTGAACCCAGGGGGCGGAGCTTGCAGTGAGCCGAGATCGCGCCCCTGCACTCCAGCCTGGGCAACAGAGGGAGACTCCGTCTAAAAATAGTCATAATCACAATCATAATCATTAAACTGGCAGAATTGATATTTTAACCAACAGGGACCCTACAACGATACCCTGGACATGTTAAATTTGATATAAGTACTAGACAGACATCTAAATGTCAAGATGTCAAGAAAGCAATTGGAGGCCGGGTGCAGAGGCTCATGCCTGTAATCCCAGCACTTTGGGACGCAGAGGTGGGTGGATCACAAGGTCAGGAGTTCAATACCAGCCTGGCCAACATAGTGAAACCTTGTCTCTACTAAAAAAACAAATACAAAAATTAGCCAGGCGTGGTGGCACTCACCTGTAGTCCCAGCTACTTGGGAGGCTGAGGCAGGAGAATTGCTTGAATCCAGGAGGTGGAGGTTGCAGTGAGCCAAGATCACACCACTGCACTCCATCCTGGGTGACACAGCAAGACTCCA
>NW_012116265.1:19087908-19093927 GCF_000951035.1 Colobus angolensis palliatus | reverse complement strand
CAACGTGGTGAAACCCTGTCTCTACTAAAAATACAAAAAAATTAGCCTGGCATGGTGGTGGGTGCCTGTAATCCCAGCTACTTGGGAGGCTGAGGCAGGGGAATTGCTTGAACCAGTGGGGTGGAGGTTGCCATGAGCCAAGATCAAGCCACTGCACTCCAGCCTGTGGGACAGAGCGAGACTCCATCTCAAATAAATAAATAAATAAAGTCTAGACAGATGTGGTGGTGCTTGCCTGTAGTCTCAGCTACTCAGGAAGCTGAGGTGGGAGGACTGCTTGAGCCCAGGAGTTCAAAGCTGTAGTGTGCTATGATCACGCCTGTGAATAGCCACTGCGCTCGAGCCTGGGCAACAAAGTGAGACCCTGTCTCTAAAGACATAAAATAAAATAAGTAAAGTCTATTTTTCTAAAAAAACTGCACTTTTTTCTCATTGACTCTTTTCGAGATACATATTCCTGGGTACCAGAAATAAAAAACCCCACTGGAGAAGCAAATTTAGCTACAAACACAAACATAGAACACAGGGCTCATAAGATAACTGTGAAGGTACATAGGATTTTATAGCTGGAAAATGTAAAATGAGGGTGAGTTTGAATTTCAAGTATACAATGGACGACATAAAGCTAGATGTGGTAGCTCATGCCTGTAATCCCAGCGCTTTGGGAGGCCAAGGCTCAAAGATCGCCTGAGCCCAGGAGTTCGAGACCAGCCTGGGCAACATATCAGATCCCATCTCTGCAAAAAATAAAAAAAATTAACAGGTGTGGTGGCACCCGTCTGTGGTTCCAGCTACTTGGGAGGCAGAGGTGGGGAGGATCTCTTGAGCCTATGAGGTCGAGGCTGTAGTGAGCCATGATAGCACCACTGCACTCAGCCTGGGCCACAGAGCAAGACCCTGTCACAAACAAACAAACAAGAACCTACGAGAGAAGTTGTGTGTTGTCTCCTTTCAGCTTTGTGTTAGAGCACCTGGACATGAGCTGAAAAGGAATAGCCAGTGTCTGTGGCATCATCATCACCTGCACAGATCACCTCCTACATGGCAGCCTTTCTCCCTGTGGATCTGTGCCCTTCCATGGAATATCCCTGGAGAGCTCCCGAAGCTCTGCCCAAGTGGGACAAAGGGGAAGGGCTGCCTATGGGGCCAGCTGAGGTGAGACTGGCAGCTCACAGGTCATGTCTCCCCTTCTGTAATGTGTACACATTTAGGGAACAGCAAACACATTTGATGCACTTCAGCTGGGTCATGGGAGAACCAATCAATAAGGCAAGGTGGGCTATGGAGTGTCCTTAGGTAAAAGGTACCTCGCGAAGCCCAAGAGATGCTAACTCATTCTCATCACTGTCATTGAAGCTCAAATCAGATTTATACAAGAAGTTTTATTGTTATTTCCTTGATAAAATTCCTGCGTGGTTTTTGATGGGAACATACATTTTTCTTTGCAGGATTTTGTTAATTCATTTCCTAGATTCAGTTGGATTCCAACTGGACCAGCTTTGTGCTTAGTAGATGACCACCCAACATGATTGGAAAGGTATGGAGGAAAATGCCTTATCCTGAAACAACTGCTTTTACCTTCATCAACACTTATCATGGGATCTAAGGGCCCACTACTGGCATTTCATAATAATGATGACTTAATCACACCTATATATGAATACATTTTTGCCTTATCCACTGTACTCCTGAACAGCCTCCCATCCAAATACTTGCCAGACAGAGCTAACTTTAGCTACTGATGAAGACTTGTTTAGGGTAGCACATCTCAAAGTCACATAGCGTTTGTATGCTTTACAAAGGCATTTTCACATACAGCTTTGTCCTGTTTCATTCTCTATGATGAGAGGCCCCCTGCACTATCACCACTCTGCTGCAGATCGGAGGCCACCCATCCATCTCTGGTCCAGCCCTGAGCAGCTCTGTTCACTGCACTGGCTGATGACAGAAATGAGGAGGGGGATCAGACTGACAGGTCCAGGCCACACAGCCCTGTCCATCACAGACATAGACATAATGGAGTCAGAAGCTCTGGCGGTCTGCATCAATGACGGCTGTGCACTATGGAATGATCTGCCAGGTATTAGACCTGGGGGGAATTGTTACCTATTCTTTTTCTTTTGAGACGGAGTCTCGCTGTGTCACCCAGGCTGGAGTGCAGTGGTGATCTCGACTCACTGCAACTTCCACCTCCTGGGTTTAAGCAATTCTCCTGCCTCAGCCTCCTGAGTAGCTGGGACTACAGGCATGTGCCACCACGCCCAGCTACATTTTTGTATTTTTAGTAGAGGCGGGGTTTCACGATGTTAGCTAGGATGGTCTCGATCTCCTGACCTCATGATCTGCCCGCCTCGGCCTCCCAAAATGCTGGGATTACAGTCGTGATTACCGCGTCCGGCCTGTTGTTAGCTCTTATGTGAACTTACACAAATTAACTTTGCCTTTTTCCCTTCAGTTTCTCTGGCCGTAAAATGGGGTTGATAACAGCCACTCTCCTAGGATTGTGGTGGGGAGGATCACATGTGATGGGCCCTGCATTCTCTGGTGCTGGAAATAGGCACTCCTTAAACTGGTTTCGTTTCCTCCTAGGGCGGGTTTAGGAGCCCCCACAGCCATAGAACTCTAGAGCTGGAAAGGGCTTAGGAGCATCTGGTACAGTGACTGGTCTCCAGATTTTTATATTTTTAGATTTCAACCATTAATTAAATGAAGAGGTCTTCTGGCCCCGGCCAAGGTGCCGGTCGCCTCCTGAGATTCTGTGCCTTCAAACCCTGAGAGTCCGTATTTTTAAAAAAACAGAATGAAGGAATTAAGGCTTAAGGAACTAGAGAATTGCCTGCAATAAGTGGATAGATTCAAAAAGGCCAAGCTACTTCTAAAACAGTATCCCACCAAGCTTCACATTGCAGCATGTATGCTCTATGCAATCCATAACCCTTATGATGAAAATGAAGTTTTTGCAGATCTAGGCTGTAGTTGTGGAATGCTTAGCATCGGAACTGCAGTGTTAGGAGCAAGGTTGTGTGTTGGATTTGACAGAGATGAAGACGTATTGGAAATATTTAACAGGAATGTGGAAGAGTTTGAGTTAACAAATATTGACATGGTTCAATGTGATGTGTGCCTGTTACCTAACAGGATGTCAAGTCATTTGATACAGTAATTATGAATCCTCCTTTTGGGACCAAAAATAATAAAGGGATAGATATGGCTTTTCTAAAGACTGCTTTGGAAATGGCAAGAACAGCAGTATATTCTTTATACAAATCCTCAGAGAACATGTTGAAAAGAAAGCTGCAGAATGGGAAATCAAGACAGATACGATTTCAGAGCTTCAGGATGACCTGCCAGCATCATACAAGTTTCTTCTTATTTTTTCTGAGATGGAGTCTCACTCTATTGCCAGGCTGCAGGGCAGTGGCATGATCTTGGCTCACTGCAACCTCTGCCTCCCAGGTTCAAGCAATTCTTCTGACTCAGCCTCCCAAGTAGCTGGGATTACAGGCGCCCACTACTGCACCGGGCTAATTTTTGTATTTGTAGTAGGGACGGGGTTTCACTATCTTGGCAAGGCTGGTCTCGAACTCCTGACCTCGTAATCTACCCGCCTCGGCCTCCCAAAGTGCTGGGATTACAGGCATGAGCCACTGCGCCCAGCCCATACAAATTTCATAAAAATAAATCAGTGGACATTGGAGTGGATCTAAATCAGTTTTTATTTTAAAAGCCCCCCCCAAAACAAAAGTAGTTTAAAACTTATTTAAAATGAATAAAACATTCGTTTACGAAAAATAAAAAATAAAACAAAGAGGAAAGATATTGGACCAGTTTGAGAGTTACTGACATTTTATTTTGCAGGTAAAGGCACAAAAAATTAGTATACAAAAGACTCTATCTACCATCACTTTTATTTCCTTTTTAAAATTTTTTCATCTCCCTTCACTGACACATGATTTTTAATTCTTAAAGAATCTTGGCCGGGCGGGGTGGCTCACGCCTGTTATCCCAGCACTTTGGGAGGCCGAGGCAGGCGGATCACCTGAGGTCAGGAGTTCGAGACCATCCTGGCCAACATGGTGAAACCCCGTCTCTACTAAAAATACAAAAATTAGCTGGGCGTGGTGGCATGTGCCTGTAATCCCAGCTACTCAGGAGGCTGAGGCTGGGAGACTTGCTTGAACCCGGGAGGTTGAGGTTGCAGTGAGCTAAGACGTGCCATTGCACTCCAGCCTGGGCGACAGAGCAAGATTCCATCTCAAAAAAAAAAAAAAATAGAATCTTAACCACCATGTTTTTAAAAGAATAAAAGGGGGAAAGGCATAATATACAAAATAGTTTAGCTTTGTGAAAAACTCTTTACAATGTCTTCTCATTTTTCTAAAACCAAGGGAAATATCACAGACTAGCGTTAGGGATCCTGGGATCTTCATGACATGCCTTTACTTTATGGATGAGGAACCCGGAGCCCAGAGAGGTGAGGTGACAAGCCCAAGGTCACACAGCAGCTGCAATGCCTCCTTGCTCTCTAGGAAAACACCCCTGGGCATCAGAGATCCTTTCATGTGGCTGTCCAAGCACTTGGGCTGGGAGTTAGGAGGTCTGGGCTCTACTCCCAGCGATTGGCCCTAAAGTCGCACTTTCTGCATTCCAGCTTTTATAAAACGGAGATGATAATCACCCCTTCATTCAGAACTTGGGTGAAAATCTAATGAAAGAAGAGCTTCGAAAGGGCTCCGGAGATGCATACACGGTATTATAGAGTGAGGAATTAGGGAGTGAAATGTCTCCATGTCTATAATTTGCCTGAAAGTATTTCAGCCAACAAAAATAAGCAAATACATATGAACAATTGTTAAATCTAGGTGATGAATACAGGGGTGGGTATTGCTATGCTACTCTGTCTACTTCTCTGCATATTTGACAATTTTCATAATCTTCCATAATTTTGTAAAAAGTACTCTGGCAGGTAAATGGAAAGGATGATGTTACTCACAGGGAAGAGGTCCTCCGGGAGGTCTTTGTCTTGGGCTCTGTGGCCAGCTGGGGCCAACCGCCCTAGAAGACGAAGCACTCTTCACCAGCCTTGGACAGACAGAGCCATGGTCAGGAAGTGCTTCTGGTTTCCCTGCTTCCTCTCCGGGCAGGCTGGGTGCCCGTGGCTGAGTAAGGGGAGCCTCTGGCCCCTTCTTAGCACAAGGCACTGTCTGACAGACCCAGTCTGGCTGCAGCCGCTAACTCTGGGGAGAGTGGGGGCTGCTTAGTGCAGCCAACCAGCATGGGGGGCTTATGAATATGCAAATAGAGGCCAGCTGGTTGGCTGCTCCCCATGCCATTTCTCATCGCCACCCCAACTCAGGTGCCCAGAAAAGCCAGCTCAGAGAGGACCTTCCTGAAATTCCATCTCTTCTGTCCTTGCCTATGGACCACAGAGCTCTTTGAAAACTTGGGGACCGAATCACCCAGCTTCTCTCATTGCTCTGGCCTCCAGCGGGAAGCTCCTCACTTCTGCTTTCAAATTCCCCAGAGAGGCAGCTCCAACATGAACATCTTTCTCCCTGTCCCTCAAGCATCCTGAGAAGACTGGAATCAGCCCAACAGCAAACCATGGTATCTCAGATCTGCAAGAAGGAGAGGTTGCGTGGTCCCTCCCTCCTGCAGAGGCCTGAACACTGCTGAGGAAGCTGTCGCTGGGCCAAAAGCACCCATCCCTGACAGATCTGGGAGAACTCACTGGCCAAACCCACCTACTCCCGAATGTA
The DNA here is from genome assembly GCF_000951035.1 of Colobus angolensis palliatus. Classification (NCBI taxonomy): domain Eukaryota; kingdom Metazoa; phylum Chordata; class Mammalia; order Primates; family Cercopithecidae; genus Colobus; species Colobus angolensis. The sequence goes on along the minus strand of NW_012116265.1, from coordinate 19,088,168 downwards.
ACCCAAATTTTGCCATCCCCTCTTCCTTCAGCTTGGGATGTGGAGGGGATGTTGTGAAATACAGCAATGAAAATTAGTAAACTACAGCTCCAGTCATTAACATGGATAAATCCTCAAAATACAGTGTTAACCAAAAGAAGTAAGTCACAGAGGCTGGGCTCAGTGGCTCACGCCTGTCATTTCAGCACTTTGGGAGGCTGAGACGGGTGGATCACGAGGTCAGGAGATCCAGACCATCCTGGCTAACACGGTGAAACCCC
>NW_012116265.1:19085766-19087248 GCF_000951035.1 Colobus angolensis palliatus | reverse complement strand
GTGGTGGGTGCCTGTGATCCCAGCTACTCAGGAGGCTGAGGCAGGAGAACTGCTTGAACCTGGGAGGCGGAAGTTGCAGTGAGCCAACATAGTGAACTCTGTCTCAAAAAAAAAAAAAGACCAAAAAAAATGCCCACACAAAAACATGTCTAGATTTTCATTGTGTATTCATCTGTCCATTATTTTGAATTACAACTGAAAGAAGAGATAGACAGATAGATGGAATCTAGGTATCATAGGTAATATGGAGTGCATATAGGGCATAGTCCCTATTTTAAGGGGCCCAAAGATGGAAGCATAGGCTATAGGCCCATCTACTATCTGGCCAGTAATATTCATAAATACGTAGGCAAGGATGTGAATGTACGGTTCAGAACACACATAAGAAAACCGGGGGATTTAAGGTAAATGAGCTACTTAATCCTTTCTAAAAACACACCTTTTTTCTTATTTAGTTTGCAAGTAAATACATCTTTCATTTTCATTTTTTATTTTTTTCTATATCAGGCCACAGTGGCTGGAGACATCTTTTTCTTAATTTAAAAACATAGGCAAAAGCGTGTATAGTTTAGAACATAAGCGTATTGAAGCTATAATGAAAACAAGGGGATGGTTAATATATCATTCAGTATAGTAGTGGCTAACTGGGTGTGATGATGGACGAGGCCGCAGGGAACTTTTCCATTTCTTCAGCTGGGCAGCAAGTATGGGAATTCCTTTTATTATTTTTCTTTTAAACTGAACACATAGATTTTCATATCCTTTTTAGTATGTATTTTATAATGAAAATGTTTTTAAAAATTATCTTTTGGGCTGGCTCTGGCGGCTCACACCTGTAAGCCCAACACTTTGGGAGGCCAAGGTAGGGGGATCACAAAGTCAAGAAATCAAGACCATCCTGGCCAACATGGTGAAACCCCATCTCTACTAAAAATACAGAAATTAGCCAGGCGTGGTGGTGTGTGCCTGTAGTCACAGCTACTCCTGAGGCTGAGGCAGGAGAATCTCTTGAACCCGGGAGGCGGAGGTTGCAGTGAGCCAAGATGGCGCCACTGCACGCCAGCCTGGCGATAGAGTGAGACTTCATCTCAAAAAAAAAAAAATTCTCTTTTGAGCCCTGCCACAATTTATATTCATAAACTCTGGCCCTAGTAGATGGTACTGTGTCTTGGAAGGCTCTAAATGAAGAAGAGTGCACTAGCTTATTGGGTTGCAGCTTGGAGTCCATGGAAGCTCATATGTTAATCTCAAGGAAATCAGTTTCAACTCTTACCCTCTGAAAGGGATTTTGTATGAAACCATGCTCGAGTGTGTGTGTGCGTGTGGTGTCTTAAGACAGTAATATCTAAGTATACTAAGTATAAGTAATACTAAGTAATATCTAAGATTAACTTGGGTGATCACTAAAACTCCAGAAGTGCTTTGCCACATTATAAGCAGGTTTGAAGCCTTGAAGCCTCTACATCCTTTTTTTTTTTTTTT
>NW_012116265.1:19068751-19085031 GCF_000951035.1 Colobus angolensis palliatus | reverse complement strand
CCCTGACTACTATTCTTGGATTCTTCAGCTGTGTCCACCAATGTTGTAAACATGGAAGTATTTAGTCATTCCACAAATATTTATTGAGTACCTACAGAGTCCCAGGAACTCTGGTGTCCCAGGTGTTGTGTTTGGAGGATTCAGGAAAAGAGAAACTCGTCTCTTTCCACCTGCTGCTCTATGCAGCATGGGAGACAGATAGGTAAACAGGCCATAATAATACAATGCAATGTAGAGACCCAGACATAGGGCTTTGAAAGCATAGAAAATTTGTCTGTTAACTCTGCCAGAGGGGTTAGGAAGGAATTCAGAAGGAGATTCAAAGGATGACTAGGCGTCCCTAGGCAAATAGGAGGAGGGAACAACCCATGCAAATAGCTCAGTGAGGCTATGGCCAGTAGTGTGGTTTGACTAAAGCTCACAATCTGTGAGAATGTGGGGAGAGAATCAGAATATAATCAGAAGCCTGATTACCAGGTGCCTGGTCAAGTTGAGGAGTTTGTTCTTTATCCTCAGTGCAATATCCTTGTGCAATTCTCTTGCCTCAGCCTCCTGAGTAGCTGGGATTACAGGCATTCACTACCACACCCAGCTAATTTTTGTATTTTTAGTAGAGACGGGGTTTCACCATGTTGGCCAGGCAGGTCTCGAACTCCTGATCTCAAGAGATCCACCTGCCTCAGCCTCCCAAAGTGCTGGGATTACAGGTGTGAGCTACTGCACCAGGCTCAGAAGGATCTTTGACACAGATACAAAGGATAATGGGCTAGAGAAAGCGAGAGTGGAGGCTTAGAACTGCTTAGGGAGCTTTTCAAACAATTCAGGTGAAAGCTACTGAGGAGTCGATTGTGAGTAGCAGCAGGGCAGAGCTGTTTTCTCTATTTCTAGTTAGGACTTTGGCCCATCCTTCCAGAATTCTAGTGGCAGTGCTTTTAGGGTTCAGGTGAGTGAAGGCACTGTAAAGGTCCTGATGGAGTTTGAGGCAACATAGTGAGATCCCGTCTCAATTTATATTAAAATATAAATTAATTAGAAAAATAAAGGTCCTGAGGGCCAGGCAAAATGCCTCCGATAAAGAAACCATCATGAACAGGCACCAAGTGGTTAATTTTTTCATTCGTACATTTATGTGTTACTAATTCAGCCAGAGGTTTAAAGAACATCTTTTTTATTAGGAAGTGAGCCTTAAAGGTGAATACTCATGCTATGTGCTTTCACTTCAAGTCAGCGGGAAGAATGGCACACTTAGAGTGGGGAGGTCACCTTGGCATGGTGGCACCTGTAGTCCCAGCTACTGCAGAGGCTGGGGCAGAGGGATCGCTTGAGCCCAGGGTGTCAAGGCTCCAGTGAACTCTATGACCTGGTTTCTTTATTAAAAAAAAAAAAAAAAAAAAACCTGGGAGTTTATATTCTAGGGATAGGGTGACAAACGAACAACTTCCAAAATGCACAAGATGTATGGGGAACAATTAGTTTGGCTGGAATTTGCGTAGGGGGAAAATCAGAAGATGTTGAGAAGTAAGGCTATAGTTGGTGAAGATATGCGGCTCGTAAAAAGGCAATGGGAGCCCTTTAGAAATTCCTGGGATTCTGTTTCTTTGACTCGGGGTTAGGAAGACAGGGAAGTAACAAGTGCTTTTTTGTTTTTTTTTAATAGTTAAGGAACCTGATGCTGGAGGTGGGGGGCAATGTCATCTGCCCCAGGCCACACAAGTGTAAGATCAGGCATGCATGTCTGACAAGGTTTCAATTCAAAATCCATGCCTCTCCTTCGCTCTCTTCCCAAGGTACAGAGGAGGAACGGCGCGGTGCCATTGGGTCCCGAAAGAGAAGGGCGCCAAGCTCACAGCCAGTTCTGTGGAAGGGTAGGGGGAGGCCTGACTCCGGGGGCAATCTGGTGGCGGGACAGTCGTAGACACCTTCAGGAGAACCAGCTCAGGCTGACAGGCAGTGCAGAGGGTCCCGAGAGCGCCTTAGGGTTGCCTGCTCCAGGGCGCAGGACTCCTGGGCTGCAGCGCTGGCAACTAGGCGCAGCCGTGCGCCCACCCCCTGCCAGTGGTTCGCTCCGAACACCCCTCGTCGGTCAGCGGGTACTGCGGCCCGCCCCACTTCCGGTTGTTGCCGGGCCCTATATCCGGTGTCCGCCCGCCCTCGGCTCCGCCGCCGCGATGCTGTCGCGGTCCCGCTGTGTGTCCCGGGCGTTCAGCCGCTCGCTTTCTGCCTTCCAGAAGGTACGGTCTGGCCGATCCGGGGCCCCGACGGGTGAGGAGTCTGTTGGCGGGCGGACAGAAGGCCTGGAAGGCAGGGGCGCGGCGCGCCGGCCAGACTGGGCACCAAGGGCACTGGGACGCGGAGGCCGCGCGGGCTGGGCGGCCCGGGGCCGTGGTTACCCTCGGGACCGTTTTGCGGAGCCCAGCGGCCCCCTGCCTTCTCCAGGCAGCCCGCGGGGAACGTTTCCTGCTGTACCCCACCCTCCGCGCTGGAGCTGGGGAGCCGCGCCCGTCCAGTTACTCGACTCAGAGTTAGGGAGGAGGCGCGGCGGAGTCCTCTGGCGGGATTCGGCGCCCGTCTTCTCTTGCTCTGCTAAAATCAGTGGGTATTAGTGAGTCCCATTGGGAAGTTGAGATAGTTTGGCAGGCCCAGCGTGTTGATTGGGACTGCCAGCACGGTGTGTTGCATTCACCTTCGGAGTTACGAGATTCACCTGTCACCACCACTGGTACAGCTTTGAGCGTGTACTTAAAAGAAAAAGCTGGGTTTTTTTTTTTGTTTTTTGTTTTTTTTTTTTTCATCTTGGGTGACGTCGATAATGTCTTCTTTCTCAACAGGGGAACTGCCCTCTAGGGAGACGTTCCCTGCCTGGTAAGTTCTGCCCTTGCCGTCACCTAAAATGCTCTGCTCCTGGACAGAGCAGTTTGTGAGGAACTCGGGAGTGCCTGTGTTTATCATAATACCTAAAGACAGTTCGGTTCAGAGAGTAGTGAGACACAATGCTACATAATCATGAGCTATCGTTTATTCATTTAGCTCGTATTTGTTGAGTTTCTACTGTGGCAGGCACTGTGCTAGACACTAGGGATACAGGAGTGGATACAAAGTGTACAGTTCTTGCCCTCGTGGAGCTCCTTGGCTAGTTGGATAGTGTCAATTGCTAAACAAGGGAACAAAGGCAAATTTTTGTAACTGCTGAGAAGGAAACATGTGAGGGTGGACAGAAGAGCCCAGAAATTTCTGAGGAGGTGACTTAAAAGTTATGGCCATGGCCGGGCGCGGTGGCTCACGCCTGTAGTACCAGCACTCTGGGAGGCTGAGGCGGGCGGATCACGAGGTCAGGAGATGGAGACATCTTGGTTTACACGGTGAAACCCTGTCTGTACTAAAAAACACAAAAAATTAGCCGGGCATGGTGACGGGCGCCTGTAGTCCCAGCTCCTAGGGAGGCTGAGGCAGGAGAATGGTGTGAACCCGGAGGGGCGGAGCTTGCAGTGAGCCGAGATCGCACCATTGCGCTCCAGCCTGGGCAACAGAGCGATACTCTGTCTTAAAAAAAAAAAAGTTAGGGCCGGGCGCGGTGGCTCAAGCCTGTAATCCCAGCACTTTGGGAGGCCGAGACGGGCGGATCACGAGGTCAGGAGATCGAGACCATCCTGGCTAACACGGTGCAACCACGTCTCTACTAAAAATACAAAAAGAAAAAATTAGCCGGGCGAGGTGGCGGGCGCCTGTGGTCCCAGCTACTCGGGAGGCTGAGGCAGGAGAATGGCGTGAACCCGGGAGGCGGAGGTTGCAGTGAGCTGAGATCCGGCCACTGCACTCCAGCCTGGGCTACAGAGCAAGACTCTGTCTCAAAAAAAAAAAAAAAAAAGTTATGGCCAGCAGGATGTGACGGAGCTAACCCAGTGAAACCCAGGAGAAAGAGAATGGCATGTACAAAGACCCTGAGGAAGAAAAGAGGTTGGCAGAACTTAAGAACTGGAAAAAAGGTGATTTGGCCAGAGTATTTTGGTTAACGGAGAGAGTGGCATGAGATAGAAGATGGTATAGAGACTTGAAGGAGTTTAGATTTTATCTCACTAGCTAAAAAAAAAAAAGTGTCATCCATAGCTTATTTTCTGTTATATGCCTAGCCTAAGTATTTGTTGAATGAGTTGATCTTGTGGGCTTTCTTTGTGCCAAGCATTTATATGACTGCTTTCTGTGAATTTTTTAATCATCACAAAACAGTAAAAAGTATTTTTTCTATTTTACAAGTGCATAACCCAAGACGAGAGCTTAAAAGCCTTGGCCATGGTCACACACCCGGCTCTCATTTACTCATGGACTCAACAGATCATTTATTGAGTGTTTACTATATGCCAGCCACTGTTCTAGGTAACAGGGATACAGATGGACTCTAGCCTCGAGATTTTATGGGCTAGCTGCAGAGAGAGAGCAAGTATACAGTTATGCTCCGACAAGGGCATAATTAAATTGTAGTTACTACCAGAGAGGAATAAAGGGTGTGATGAGAGGGTGGGATGATGTAGCCCAGCTTGGGAGGGTTGGAAATGTCAGTAAAGGCTTCCCTGAAGAAGTGACATTTAACTGAGACCTGAGTATAAAAGAGCTAAGAAAATGTATTCCAGGCAAAGAGAATTGCTTGTGCAAAGGTTTTCAGACAGGAAAGGACTTGACCAGTGATAGACATGGGAAGAAATCTGTCTGGCAGGAAAGATAGAGTGGGCTGGACGGTACAGGATCATGTAAAGTGTGTGGACTTTATCCTGAGTTATGAGAACATAAGGCACCTAGCACAATGTCAGCTTGTAGTGGACTCTCAATAACAAATATATTTTTCGCTGGGCGCGGTGGCTCAAGCCTGTAATCCCAGCACGTAGGGAGGCCGAGGCGGGCGGATCACGAGGTCAGGAGATCGAGACCATCCTGGCTAACACGGTGAAACCCTGTCTCTACTAAAAAATACAAAAAAGTAGCCGGGCGAGGTGGCGGGCGCCTGTAGTCCCAGCTACTCGGGAGGCTGGGGCAGGAGAATGGCATAAACCCGGGAGGCGGAGCTTGCAGTGAGCTGAGATCCGGCCACTGCACTCCAGCCTGGGTGACAGAGCGAGACTCCGTCTCAAAAAAAAAAAAATATATATATATATATGTATATATATATATGTGTGTGTGTGTGTGTGTGTGTGTGTGTATGTATATATTTTTTTCAAGTGGGAACCCTGAATACTGTCAGTGAACATTTTCTCCACTTTATAGGTGGGCAGGACAATGGAAAGAACTTGCACTTGGGGATTTGCATTTAGGCTCAGGGATTCACCTTGGGCTAGTCACTTAACCTCCAGAAGCCCTACTTATATGAAATGGGAATAATGGCAGTTGGTCGTTCCACTTCAGAGAGTTGTGAGACTGTAAAATCAAAGTGAGGTCATTATAGGAAAGCTTTTTATAAACACTAAAGCGCTGTACAAATGAAATGTGCCGTAGGATGAACTCTGAATTAGACTCCAGGTTCCCAAAATCAGTGTGGGGCACCAGCTATTCTAGTTCAAGAACATACTATGCTTAGAATTTGCACTGCATAGTCATTGGCTGCTGGACATAGAGGTGACTGGCTTACCTGTGTTGGGTTGTTTGTGAGGAGGTGGGCATAAGAGAGAGCTAGCTCTCATTTGGTGTCTCTTGAGCCTATGGTTCAGAAAGAATTGTTAATCTGAAAGAAAAAAGATATAAGAAAGAATTCAGAAGAGGCAGCTGTAGTTACTAGTCATCAGTTGGGGAAATGCAGTTAACTATGATAAGGACAGCTGGTGGGCAGAAAGGGGCTTTTACGTTGTTGAGAGTGACCAGGGCGGAAGACTTCAGAATGGCATGGGAAGTCAATACACTGAAAGATGGGGACATGATTCTCTCAGCCCTAGGACAAGCTGGAGAACCTGAACCTAAAGTAGCCAAATCTTTACTACTAGGGTTCGGGTGATAAGATTTCCAACCCAGTCTTTTCAAACCCGTACCAAATATCCTCCTTGCTTCTCAAATTGGGTTATGTATAGTCACAGTATAAGCCATCCCCTGTCTTAGGCTTCAGTTGTATTTGAAGACTTGGCGAGTAGAGACATTTTATTATGAAAGCATACAGGAATAATGAAAAGTTCTGACTTTTTAAGGAAAATGAGATTATATAATTACTTTGGGCTGTGCCATCAAATTTTTTCTCTTTCCTCCCCGGCCAAACACATTCCCACTCAATCTCACATACCCAGTTGCTCTGTGCCACTAAGGCTACTTTGGAAAAGTTTGAGAAGCAGGACTCTATGATAAAGATTATATCTGTTGCCGTTGATCCTGCTCTGTCTCAGGGTTGGGGGTGAGCAGACCTCTTTTCCATTCCCAGCATGTATCCTTTGTGAGATAAGAGTTGTTGGTTAAGAGTTATTTTGTTTCTTGCAGGGGTCTCCTTATGCCAGGGACCAGGTTACCCTAACAGCAGGAAGGTTGTGTAAGTATCATTGGGGAGTACAGACATGTGGCCACGGGTTATTTATTAAGACATAAAGTTCTAAATTTGACCATCTGAATTCTTCACTGGCCTCCAGACCTAGAAATTGAGGTGATTATGTTGAGTCCTTAGAGTAACCTCGATGTTCACTTTTCCCATGTGATGTTCCTTGAGCATCAGCTCCATGTCAGGTGTTGAACTAGGAGTGTGCCCGCTCTCCACAGGTGTTTAGATTGTAATGAAAGTTAAGTTGGAACCCTCTTTCTATGGGATATAGAAGGGTGCTCCTAGATAATCTATTTGGATGTCAGTGCAACTGAAAGGCTCGAGGTTACATTTATTGTGGAGATTGAGAGCATCCTCTCAGTAGCATTTTTTAAAAACAGTAAAAGCTTAAAACTGGTTGAGTCCTGGGACTGACTAGTTTGGAGGGAGTGCTGTTACTGCATAATGCAGAATTTGGAGAAAGGCCACCCTTGTGTGTTTTAGATTAACTTCTGCGTATGAATGTTGCTTAAATGCTGCTTTGCATTCCAAATGTTTTCGTGGTGATGCTAAGAGAATGCTCTCTACTTACCTGTTCAACAGCTATCAGGTTGTTTTCTCTACAGGGAGAATCCTCAAAGTGAAGGGGTCAGCGGATGAGCTTCTTACTGTACATCACAATGAGGGTTTTTGTTGTTGTTGTTTGTTTTGAGACAGGATCTTGCTCTGCCACTTTGGCTGGAGTGCAGTAGCCTGATCTTGGCTCACTGCATCCTCAGCCTCCTGGGCTCAAGAGATCCTTTCACCTCAGCCTCCTGAGTAGCTGAGACTACAGGCACGTGCCACCATGCCCGACTGATTTTTGTATGTTTTGTAGAGATGGGATTGTTTCGCCGTGATAACCGGGCTGGTGTCAAACTCCTGGGCTCAAGCAATCCATCCACTTGCTTTAGCCTCCCAAAGTGGAGGATACAGGCATGAGCTGCGGTGCCTGGCTGGTTTTTTTAAATTGAGTAAATGTTGCACTCAGTACTAGAAATATGAATTCCTGTGTTATTTTGGAGGACAATTTGATAGTTATAAGTCTTTGAATGTGTGTACCTTTTTTTCTTTTCTTTTTTTTTTTTTTTTGAGACGGAGTCTTGCTCTATTGCCCAGGCTGGAGAGCAGTGGCGTGATCTCGGCTCACTACAGCCTCTGCCTCTCGGATTCCAGCAATTCTCCTGCCTCAGCCTCCTGGGTAGCTGGGATTACAGGCGCACACCACCACACCTGGCTAATTTTTGTATTTTTACTAGAGACGGGATTTCACCATGTTGGCCAGGCCGGTCTCTAACTCCTGACATCAGGTGATCCGCCCGCCTCAGCCTCCCAAAGTGCTGGGATTACAGGCATGAGCCATGGCCTGGCCTGTGTGTACCTTTTCGTCTAGCAATTCCATCTCTAGGAATCTATACTAAAGAACTGGTATAACCAGATTTATCTCAAAATGGCAGAGAGCAAGGGATTGGCTAAACTGTAGCACGTTCACGTGTTCACACTATGAAAAGTGGGAAAAAGCAGGTTACAAAATGATTTCATTTTCTACTGTGTGGTATGATCCCATTGTAAGTATTCTTTTTGCTATTTCTAATATTCTGCAGTGAACATCTAGTTATTTAGATATTCAAAATGTATTACTTATCTGCAATTAAATGAAAATTGGGACAATCATGAATCTCTACCATAAATACACTAAATATTTGAAAGTAAATAATGAGGAAAAAGTGAACTGTGTGTGGGATCGCCCCTAATCATGTCACCCTATTCCAATATCTTTATGTGTGTTGTGCCTTTTCTGTGAATAAGGTACCCACTTTATTTAAGAAATCTTTTATTGTAAAACAATTTTTGGTTTTATGTTTTTACTTAATAGTATTATATTTACATGGTTAAAAATTCAAAAAGTAAAAAGGGTGTCCATGAGAAGACTTTTTTATCCTTGTTCTCTAGCCACCCGAATGCCTCTTGGTAGTGGTGGCCACCGCTCTGGGTTCCTGGATGACTTGCAGAGCAGTCTCTGCACTTGCATGTTACCTGTTAGTTCTTGCCTGTAGTCATGTACTTTACATGGTTACAGACTATATGTAGAACATTTTGTATTCTGTAGTTTTTAAATATCTTCATTTTTTTCTTGGTTATACATAGATCTTACAGTTATTTTGACGTTATGAAAGTAAAAATACCTAAAGGCAACTTAAATCTATTTTACTTTTCTATTATAAAAATGCTTGTTGTAGAATATTCAAACAGTCCTAAAGTGTAAAAAGTGAAAGTCCCCATCAATCCAAATCTTTCTCCCAAATGGTGTAAGTGTGCAACACATAACCAGAGATACCATGTATGTCTACATCTCTCACCCCTCAGAGGTAACCACTGTTAATGGCTTTGTGCATACAGGGTGAGTTTATTCTCCAGTTTCTGTTATTTACTGTAAAGTCCATATTAGTAAATGCCTTGGTCTTTGAGGTTCGTTTTGAATGAGTCCAGAATGTATTGATGTGCTGCTTTCTAGCAAGAGAACTGAGTAGGAGATACCATATGGAGTTTGTGTGTGGTTTTTTTGTTTTTGGGTTTTTTGTTTGTTTGTTTGTTTTTTTTTTGGCATAACACCTTGTTTTACTCCCGAGATAGCCTTGTTAATCTTGCTGCCTTATCTGATCTGAATCTGTTATCTTGAAGGCAGAAATTCCATTATACCTTGCACAATGGCTTGTACCCTGGGCAAGCCATATATCTATCCTGGATTTAGTTAAGAAAGAGACCTGGCTGGACATGGTGACTCACTCTTGTAATCCCAGCGCTTTGGGCAGGATCTTGGAGACCCATCTGGGCAATGAAGTCCATAGTCTACAAAGAGTAATTTAAAAAAATTAGCTGGGTGACATGTGCCTGTAGTCCCAGTTACTTGGGATGCAGAGGTGGGAGGATCCCTTAAGTCCAGGAGTTCGAGGTTCCAGTGAACTATTATCATGCCACTGCACTCCAGCTTGGGTGACAGAGCAAGTCTCTGTCTCTTAAAAAACAAAAAACCAAATCAAGAATCTAAGTCCTAGGCTGGGTGCGGTGGCTCAAGCCTGTAATCCCAGCACTTTGGGAGGCCGAGACGGGCGGATCACGAGGTCAGGAGATCGAGACCATCCTGGCTAACACTGTGAAACCCCGTCTCTACTAAAAAATACAAAAAGCTAGCTGGGTGAGGTGGCGGGCGCCTGTAGTCCTAGCTACTTGGGAGGCTGAGGCAGGAGAATGGTGTAAACCCGGGAGGCGGAGCTTGCAGTGAGCTGAGATCGGGCCACTGCACTCTAGCCCAGGCGACAGAGCGAGACTCCGTCTCAAAAAAAAAAAAAGAATCTAAGTCCTTTTGGTCTACAAAGGACCAAGGTGCTTATTTTTTCTTTAAAGAACCAAATGTAAGTCTGTTTTGTGAGAGCTGGCATTGCATTGCAACACAGGTGCCTGGGCATACTTGGGGAGCTCACCTTCTAAGGTACCTGGGTCATTAGGCTCTACTCCAGACCTGCTGAGTCAGAATCCCTGGGGGAGAGGCCTAGACATGTGAACTTTGAAAAAGTTCCTCCCCAAGTGACACTGATGGACACCCCTGGTCAAGAGTCACTGTTTAAGGGAAAGGTGACCCATGGGGCCTTAACTAAAGTGTGAGTGGTTCACCTGCTAAAGGAGTTAACGTGCGTTTCTTTTGTAGCATTAACAACAACAGTATCTTCAGTGTTCGCTTCTTCAGAACTACAGCTGTATGCAGTAAGTACCTGCCTTCTTGGGAATGGAATTTTATGGGAAAAGCAACAATTGATTGAGTTTAATTAAAGAAAAACAATGAAAAATGAACTACTTGTGATTTTCTTTTTTGCATTTTTCCTAGAGGATGACTTGGTTACAGTCAAAACCCCAGCATTTGCAGAATCTGTCACAGAGGGAGATGTCAGGTGGGAGAAAGGTGAGATTTAGTTCTTTTTTTCTCTCTTTTTTTCTTTTTGTTTTTTGTTTTTTGTTTTTTTGTTTTTTTTTGGAGACAGAGTCTCACTCTGTTCCCAGCCTGGAGTGCAGTGGTATGATCTCGGCTCACTGCAGCCTCCACCTCCCAGGTTCAAGTGATTCTCTTGCCTCAGCCTCCCTAGTAGCTGGGATTACAGGTGCCCACCACCACACATGGCCAAGTTTTTTGTATTTTTAGTAGAGATGGGGTTTCACCATGTTGGTCAGGCTGATCTCAAACTCCTGACCTCAGGTGATCTGCCCGCCTTGGCCTGCCACAAAGTGTTGGCGTGAGCCACTGTGCCTGGCTCCTCTCACTTTTTAAGTTTAAGTGCTTTCTAAAATTCTCCCCTCCCCCAAGGATAGTTGTAGAATTTATAGCTCTGCCCTTTTCTTTACATACGTACTTTCTGCTGGCCCTGTAGGAAAGGGTTCTTGTAACATACTGGAGGCTCCCCGCTAACAGGTAGCCTTTGATTGTCTTTTCAGCTGTTGGAGACACCGTTGCAGAAGATGAAGTGGTTTGTGAGATTGAAACTGACAAGGTAGGCTTATCTTATATTACCAGTTTTTCATGGGCTTCCCTTAGTTAACCTAATGAAAGAAACAGGGAGTTAACCATTGTTTAGAGATAATTTTTAACTAGCTCTAACCTCAGTTGTAAAATTATTGGATTCGTTCAATTAAAAAAAAAACTTTTTACATTTAACTTCCTTTTTTTTTTTTCTGAGACAGAGTCTTGCTCTGTTGCCCAGACTGGAGTGCAGTGGCCTGATTTCAGCTCACTGCAACCTCCACCTCCTGGGTTCAAGCGATTCTCCTGCCTCAGCCTCCCTAGTAGCTGGGATTATAGGCGCATGCCACCACACCCGGCTAATTTTTGTACTTTTTGTAGAGACAGGGTTTCGCCACGCTGGTCTCAAACTACTCACCTCAGGTGATCTGCCTGCCTCTGCCTCCCAAAGTGTTGGGATTACAGGTGTGAGCCACCGCGCCTGACCTGCATTTAACTTTAAATTGTTTGCTGTGTGTGTACTATGTACTTCATTTAGTAGCTTTAGTCTTGTAGTGTGTGGTGAGGGGGTGAGGAGGGTAAGTAAGCTGTTTCCAGTTTTTCCTGTATCACTTGGAAACCTATTAACTGAATATTGCCTGAATGTTTCTGAGAAAGGACAGAAAGAGTGAATTTCACAATAGCGTTGACTTGTCATCACCCTTGCTCTGAAATTGTGGCCTTAGTTGTTTGTGTGCAGGGCCTTATATATTGTGTTGCAACTCTTGTGACTCATTGGAGGTTTTTGTTGTTGTTGTTGCTTTGAGATGGCGTTTCGCTCTGTCACCCAGGCTGGAGTACAATGGCGCGATATTGGCTTCACCTGCCAGGTTCAAGTGATTTTCCTGCCTCAGCCTCCCAAGTAGCTGGGATTACATTTTTGTAATTTTTAGTAGAGATGGGGTTTCACCATGTTGGCCAGGCTGGTCTTGAACTCCTGACCTCAAGTGATCCACCTGCCTTGGCCTCCCAGTGTACTGGGAATACAGGCATGAACCACCGTGCCCGGCTTCGTTGGAGATTCTATACAGCTAATTTTCTAATGCTGGATAAACATTTGGACTTTCTCCATCTGTCTTCCTCTTCCAGACATCTGTGCAGGTTCCATCACCAGCAAATGGCGTGATTGAAGCTCTTTTGGTACCTGATGGGGGAAAAGTCGAAGGAGGCACTCCACTTTTCACACTCAGGAAAACTGGTGGTAAAGAAGTTCTCCTGGTGGTCAAGGTCTCCATTGTTCCCTCTTGGGATTGGGACTGAGCATAATGTGCTAATTCCCTGATATGTCAAAGACTCTATCATTCCAGCTGCCCTTAGTTGAGGGAATAAGGGGTAAATTTATATATAGTGTGAATTTTAAATGTCAAATTCTAGAAGAAAAGTCTATTTTTTAAAAAATAAACCTTATACTCTGTTCTTTCCATGGGTGTTTCTTAGCAGGAGCTGAGAAACTGAACCTTTTTCTTATAGATATACAGATTGAGCATACCTAATCTGAAAACTCGAAATCTGAAATGCTCCAAAACTGAAAATCCAAAATCTGAAATGCTCCACAACTGAAAATCCAAAATCTGAAATGCTTCAGAACTTTTTGAGCGCTGATGTAATGCTCAAAGGAAATGCTCGTTGTCTATTATGGGGAATTCAGTGTTGTTTCTTTTCACATCTATTCTCTCATATCTCTAGGAAGGGTTGGTATTTCTTTTGGGAAGAAATGAGAAACAAAATACTTTGTACTAGACCTGATAGGATTAGAGATTAATAACTGTTTATCTGACTCTTAGTGAAATTTCATAACCACTAAAAACTCTATTTCTTTTTCCTAAGCGAGAATCATACTCGTAGACCAACGAGTCACAAATGTCTATTTCTTTTTCATTGTTACACTAATAAGGCAGATCGACCACATGATTGAGGTTAATCAGGCAAGACCAGAAGCTCGGAGTAGAAACCATATATGGTAGAAGGCTAGGAAATAAGGGTAGTCCTCCTGTTGCAGAAGTTTGTCTTAGCACTAACCCTGGATGTAATGTCCAGATGGGTGAAAAATAGAAACAAACATTTCATTTAAAGTTGTGAGATTATTACTTGTCCTCAGTGATCTATGAGTCATCCTGGATGAAGCACTTTCTTAAGCCTAAGTTAGCCCTCGATGAATTTTTTTTTTTTTTTTTTTTAATTTTTTTTTATTTATTATTTTTTTTGAGATGGAGTCTTGCTCTGTTGCCCAGTCAGGAGTGCAGTGGCTTGATCTTGACTCCCTGCAACCTCTGCCTCCAGAGTTCAAGTGATTCTCTTGCCTCAGCCTGCTGAGTAGCTGGGACTACAGGTGCGTGCCACCACGCCCAGCTAATTTTTGTATTAGTAGGGACGGGGTTTCACCATGTTAGCCAGGATGGTCTCGATCTCCTGACCTCGTGATCCGCCCATCTCGGCCTCCCAAAGTGCTGGGATTACAGGCTTGAGCCACCGCGCCTGGCCGATGAATTTTTTTTTTTTTAATTTTTTTTTATTTATTATTTTTTTTGAGATGGAGTCTTGCTCTGTTGCCCAGTCAGGAGTGCAGTGGCCTGATCTTGACTCCCTGCAACCTCTGCCTCCAGAGTTCAAGTGATTCTCTTGCCTCAGCCTGCTGAGTAGCTGGGACTACAGGTGCGTGCCACCACGCCCAGCTAATTTTTGTATTAGTAGGGACGGGGTTTCACCATGTTGGCCAGGATGGTTTTGATCTGTTGACCTCGTGATCTGCCTGCCTTGGCCTCCCAAAGTGCTGGGATTACAGACATAAGCAACTGCATCCAGCCTATTTTTTGGTAGTAGTCTTGCATATATAATGTTAGAATAGAGGATGGAGAATATCAGTAATTAGAAATACGTTTAGGTATGCATTTCAATATTTTAAATTGCCTAGACTTTTTTTTTCTTTTGGAAGTTTACATTTTCTTGGGCTTGGTAGGTGCTTTGAAAGTACTTGCTGAATTTATTCAGTAGAAACCTGTGAAATGGAGAAGGGAGCTAAATTGAGCCAGTTATCTGATGGACATTTAGGGACCCGGAGGAATAGCGAATAGTGCCTTATGTCATTGTGTATGTGTCTCATAGTGCCTTGCATATTGCTGATACCCAGTAGACATTTGTTACTTGATTGGAGCTAGAGTTTTTGCCACTAAATTTGGCTTAGTAGCTGTGATTTGGTTGCTTTCCATTTCAGATAGTGCCAGTGGCATCTACTTTTCTTGTTTTTCAGCTGCTCCTGCTAAGGCCAAACCGGCCGAAGCTCCTGCTGCTGCAGCCCCAAAGGCAGAACCTACAGCAGCACCAGTTCCTCCCCCTGCAGCACCCATACCCACTCAGATGCCACCAGTGCCCTCACCCTCACAACCTCCTTCTAGCAAACCTGGTAGGCTTCCAACTCCCACGTGTCATGTGAGAGAACATCTCGTCTAATATGTTCCCTCACAGGGTAAACTCTAAGACTAATCATGGTTCTGAACAGGCCAGGTTGACTGCTTTGTAGAAAGAATTCTAGACTTTGTATCCGAAGTTCTGTTTTGCATCTCAGCTTTCTGTTACTAGCTGTGTGTCTTTAGGCTAGTCACTTAATTTATCTGAACAGATTGTTCATCTGTGAAGTTGGAGTGATACTAATACACCTCAGAATATCTGGAAGGTTAAGTAACAGTACATATGAAAGCACTGGCACAAACTCAGTAGATGTTTCTTTCTTTGTCTGATGCCACTTTATCCTCTCTTCATTTTCAGTGTCTGCAGTGAAACCTACCGCTGCCCCACCACTAGCTGAGCCAGGAGCTGGCAAAGGTCTGCGTTCAGAACATCGGGTAAGCCTCTGCGGACCACTTCCAGGAAAGAGGCAGGGGGAAGTGTTGAGATTAGTGGAGTATGGTTGTGGTGGTGCCTACCTTTGAATGGCTGGCAACTCATTCCCTCAACCTTGACAAAGGGAGTTTAGCATATAACTTCTTCATAGTCACATCACCATCAAATGATAGGACGAGAACCCGAGGTCTTCTGAACGCTTGTTCAGTGGCTTTCCTGCTATATTATGCTACCATTGAAAGCCTTGGGTAAGTTAAATATTTGTAGGGGATGGTAGCTTAGTAACTCACCCCCTTCCTCCCACGATGTCACACACTTCAAGAGGTGGTTTAGTGAGCTCGATTCCTATACTTCCGGGATACGTAGCTGTAGCTAAGGGATAATACTCAGTAGCAATAGCTGTCAGGTGCAGACATAAACCTCAAGGAAGTATGGTCAAGAGTGTGGTTCCTCTGCCTGAGAATACTTCCTAAAAATATGATAGCCTCAAAAGTTTGTTGCTTATGAGGTTCCGTTCCACAAATAGCTATTGTCATGCAAGTCTTTAGCAATAGAAAGTGCCCTTTTTCTTATGATTCTTATGTTGGCTAGACTACACTACACTACATTCTTTCATAAATTGGTTTTGGTTTTTAAATCACCGTTTCTGAGCCTTCATTCTTGGTCAAGCTTCAGGCACATCTTAGTGAGTAGTTTTGGCCTGTGTTTGCATGTTTTTGCTTGGAGGAGAAAGGGCCACCACAGGAAAGGGAAGCCTGGAGCTCTTGTTTTACTTAGATACTATAGCCCTTGGCCATCCACTTGTGGCAAGCCATGTTCTTTCTGACTACATGGGGAATGCTTGACCCAGAGAGATCAGATTGTCAATGCTTGTTCCACTCTCGCTTTCAGGAGAAAATGAACAGGATGCGGCAGCGCATTGCTCAGCGTCTGAAGGAGGCCCAGAATACATGTGCAATGCTGACAACTTTTAACGAGATTGACATGAGGTAGTGTCTCTAGCCCCTCTTATCCCCTAAGCCCTTTTTTGTTAGAGAACACTTGAATTTACCCCTGTCCTTATCTGCTTATGTAGTACTGAGTCTAAAACTAACTTGTCAGGGAAGAGGTATTTCTTTGCTTTGTTTATTGTTTTTTTTGTTGTTGTTTTGTTTTTTGAGACGGAGTCTCGCTGTCTCCCAGGCTAGAGTGCAGTGGGGTGATCTTGTCTCACTGCAAGCTCCACCTCCCGGGTTCACACCATTGTCCGGATTCACGCCATTGTCCTGCCTCAGCCTCCTGAGTAGCTGGGACTATAGGCGCCCGCCACCATGCCCGGCTAATTTTTTATATTTTTTTAGTTTTTAGTAGAGATGGGGTTTCACTGTGGTCTTGATC
>NW_012116265.1:19050084-19068701 GCF_000951035.1 Colobus angolensis palliatus | reverse complement strand
ATTGTCCTGCCTCAGCCTCCTGAGTAGCTGGGACTATAGGCGCCCGCCACCATGCCCGGCTAATTTTTTATATTTTTTTAGTAGAGACGGGATTTCACCATGTTAGCCAGGATAGTCTCGATCTCCTAACCTCGTGATCCACCCGCCTCGGCCTCCCAAAGTGCTGGGATTACAGTTGTGAGCCACTGCACCCGGCCTGTTTATTGTTAACTTTCACAGAGCAACCCACTGGCTTCTTCTCTAATTGGCTTTCCTGATACTATGCCTGCCTTCTCCATGACCTTAACCTTAGCCTTGGCTAGGTGTAGTGGCTCACACCTATAATCCTGGCACTTTGGGAGGCCAAGGCAGGCAGATTGCTTGAGTCCAGGAGTTCAAGACCAGCTGGGTAACAAGGTGAAACCCCACCTCGACAAAAAATACAAAAATTAGCCAGGTGTGGTGGTGCACACCTGTAGCCCCAGCTACTTGGGAGGCTGAGATGGGAGGATCATTTGAGCCCAGGAGGTTGAAGGTACAGTGAGCTGAGATCATGCCACTGCACCCCAGCCTGGGTGACAGACTGAGACCCTGTCTCAAGAAGAAAAACCCAACAACTTAGCATTTTAGACTTTTAAACCTGAATCTTGTGATTTCTGATAAATAAGAGTAGTCATAGTTGTACACTCTGACTAGTGTCAGGTTGCCAAACAGAGATGGGACAACCAGGCCAACGTGGTTTATGCAAAGGTCTCCCACTCGGGGTGAAGAAGCCTTGACAGCATGCCAAGAGCCCGGGCACCACACCCTACTTCTTTCACACAGAGGTTGCTCCTTACATGTTTCCCTAAGTGATTCAGAATCGGGTAGATGAAAAGGCAAAGATAGGCTAGGCTTGTCTTTCATTTTACCCAGTTTTGATAGTGAAATGGAAAACAAGTTGTGTTTTTAAATAACCTTAGAATATTAACCAAAGGTACTAATTCACTGGGTATGCCCATTTCTATAGTGAGCTAAGTGTTGACTCACCTGTTTTCTTCAAGATTTTGATGTGTTCAGGTATCAGCACTGTCAGGAAGAGAAATTTGACAAACATGTTTTGAGTGTGTACTGTATACAGAGTACTGTACTGTGGAATTCAGTGGGGTTATAGACTGGGCGCCATGGCTCGTGCCTGTAATCCCAGAGCTTTGGGAGGGCAAGGAAGGAGGATCGCTTGAGCTTAGGAGTTGGAAACCAGCCTGGGCAACATAGCGAGACTGTCTCTACATAAAATTTTAAAATTAGCCAAGTGAGGGCTGGGTGCAGTGGCTCGCACTTGTAATCCCAACACTTTGGGAGGCTGAGGTGGTTGGATCACATGAGGCCAGGCCAGGAGTTCGAGACCAGCCTAGCCAACATGGTGAAACTCTGCCTCTAGTAAAAATACAGAAATTACCCAGGCATGGTGGTGCATGCCTATAATCCCAGCTAATGGGAAGGCTGAGGCACGAGAATTGCTTGAACCCAGGAGGAGGTTGCAGTGGCAGAGATTGTGCCACTGCACTCCAGCCTGGGCAACAGAAGAGACTGTATCTCAAAAAAAAAAAAAAATTAGGTATGGTGGCGTGGACCTATAGTCTCAGCTACTTGGGAGGCTCAAGTGATCCTCCTGCCTCAGCCTCCCAAATGACTGGGACCACTGGGAACACAGGCGTGTGCCACCAGGCTTGGCCAATTTTTTTAGTTTTTGTAGAGACAAGATCTTGCTATGTTGCCCAGGCTAGTCTCCTGAACTTCTAGGGTCAGGCCATCCTCCTGCCTTGGTCTCCCACTGGGATTATAGGCATGAGCCACCATGCCTGGCCAGAAAAGAATTTTTAAACAGGTCTTCAAGAATGGCTAGCATTTTGTCAGCCTTGTGGAGAAAGGTCATTCCAGACGATGTTAACAGTGTAGACCATGAGATGGGAAAGTAGAAGACACATTTGAGAAGTTGTGAAAAATCATTTCTGTTGTGAGGATTATGTATAGCAAAGAATGGTAAAGAAGGTTGGATCCTTATTTCAGAATGTTTTGAATGCCAGGTGTAGGAGTTTATATTTAAGTCAGGAAGCAAATCAAGTCTCAGGTCATCTCTTTGTTTCTTTTTGTCCTGAGGGTTTAGTCTGCAAATCTACTTTTCATTAGAGAAATTTGCTTTTCTTTGGAAAGAGTTTGAAAAATAGGGAGAAGGGAGTGTTTTCTTGATAGTGTGCTGTGGCATTGTTTAGAGTAGAGCTCTGTGACCTGTTTTACTAGATGTCATCCATTCTATTGGGAAACTTTCTGAAGAGACTGGATGACATTCAAGCCAAAGATTTCTCTCTTGTTCATAGGATGTAGGGGAAGGACCTTGACTAATGAATCACAAAGGCTGCAGCTTATGTTTCAGTGCATTAGGGCCAAATTGTACACAAATTGAATTGGACTTTGAAATTCTACCCAATTTCTTAAGACAAAACATGTAAATATTTGTGGCCCTGAAAGATGCAGTTGGCCCAACAGCTTTGATTGGAAAGTAAGCATAATAGCTGGATCTCCTTTCAGCAGCTAATCAAGGTGTCACTTAACAATGGCTTGCAGTCTTGCTGCAGCCTAATTTGGTTTAGATCGAGTGCCCTTTGGGTCTTCTGCTGATCAGCTAACCCATAAGGGACCTTTCTGAGACCTTCTCCCTTCCCCTATTGTCCCAGCCTTTGCCTCCAAGGGCAGAGCTCTGAAATAGAAACTACTTAATGACCAGACAATAACATTTGGGCAGGTTTGAGAGCAGAGATGTTTATCACATCTTTTTCCCTCTTCTGCAGCTCTTGTGTCTTGGGAACCAGTAATGTGTTTAGGGTGGTAATCCTAGCACTAAATAAGGTTAGAATCAGGAAAACAAGCATTTTAAACCCAATCAGTCCCCCTTGGAAAAACTTCCTTTTTCAAAAACAAAAGATTTGAAGGGGGCTGTTAAAATTGCCTTTCATGCTAATGTCTAATTAGGCCATTAGAGGGAGAAAGGGAGAACTGAGCATTTGGCCCTGAGATAAAGTTAAATTCAATTTTCATCGTAGAACTGCATTATTGCATTCCGATAAATACTGAGGTTTCTGCAGCAAAGTGATGGGAAAGCCATTTCCCACTAACTCTCCAATGTGTCTTTGAAAAAAACCAGTCCCAAAAGAATAAAGGCTGTTCATGTTGTAAAGGCTTTTCAGAAGACTTGCCGCTTCATCTGAAGGGGAGCAGCCTAAACCACAGGTGGCCACTTTTCTAAATACCAAGAAATCACAGCCATTAAACTAATCTTAAGGGCAAGAGCTGTGTCTTAATTAGCTTTGTATCTTGGTGCCTGGCCCTGACCCTCACATGTAGTAGGTGTTAGTGCCTGTTTCAAAGAATAAGTGGATGGAACTGCTAACTCTGGAAAGATGAGGAATGAGTATGACTTTCCATGAGTCTGAAAGAACACTGGGTTATACCCTTCGGTGCATAGTCCTGACTGCTTTTTCCCACATGGAGCCTCATGTACCCGTGAAGTGTTTATTTTAGTCTCCACTGAAAATCAAAGAGATAGGAGGAGTATCACATGGGAGTTATACTCAGATTTGGTGGGTTTTTTTTTTGTATTCTAACAATAAATAAAAAGAATATTGCTTATTTTGTAGATTTCGTTTATACTTTAAAACAATTTTTTTTCAAGATGGATAGCTCAGTTATTCAGGGGAAGGATGTTGGTGTGCTGTGTGATCTCTTGTTCATATGATGTGTCGCTGAAATCTGACTTCTAGACCATGAAGGAGCCCTGTAAAGAGCTCAACCCACCTTAAAGACAGATTGGGCCTAATTCCTTTATATTTCTTTGTAAAAGAACAGAGTTACTGTGTTAACCTCAGGTAGACTATTTCAAAACTTGAACTAAGGTAATGGTCCAGAGTGAGGGAAAAGCTCTCACCTGATTGTGTATATGGAGTGAGAAACCTGTGTGAAAGTCCAAATACAGGCTTTGTGGTCAGTTTGTTTTGTAATGTTTTCACAGTAACATCCAGGAGATGAGGGCTCGGCACAAAGAGGCTTTTTTGAAGAAACATAACCTCAAACTCGGCTTCATGTCGGCATTTGTGAAGGCCTCAGCCTTTGCCTTGCAGGAACAGCCTGTTGTAAATGCAGGTGAGTTGCTTGTGGCCAGAATTGGAGAGGTCCTGGGAGGTAGGTGTATGAGCACAGACCTGCTCCCACATGCAGAGGATCAACAGACCAAGGCTTTTTATTTGCTACCTATAGAAATATGAGTATCTTCCCCAGGGATTTCTTGGTTCACTTCCTTGAAGCAGCATCATGATTACTTTCTCCCCACCAGCTGGGCAGAACAGTTTCTCTTCCCAGTGTACTGCTTGGCAGCTGCTCAGGCAGCAGGCAGTTCTGGGATAGCCCAGCTCTCCAGGCTGTCTCCTGTCAAGGTGGAAGCTCGTGTTCTGGCTTCCTCCCCTTCCCCAGCTCCACAGGCCCTGTTACCTTGGGGCCTGACTTCCACACTTGGTGTAGGCTCCTGGCTGACCTTCAATCTCAGGTCGATGGGCCTCACTGGGAGCTTGGGCTTGGCCTCTCTTTCATGGACTTGGTGCTCATTTTCTTTCCTTTTTACTCACCGATGTCATTGTAGGGTGGACCTATCAAGCACTTTGCTTTCCTGTTGACACACTTCTCTGTTTCTTGGGAGATTGGAGAGGGGGCAGTGATATTTTTGCCATCCTCAGCAATGTCAGGGACCCTAAAGGGCTAGAAGCAGAAGCCCTAGTCCCTCCTGTTGAATAGTGTGCTCTAAGGAGGTAGAAGGCCATCTTTGTTTTGCCCATATGTATACGTCTTCTTGTTTTTCCCATTCTTCTTATGCCTCCCTGACTGATGGCTGTCTTTTTCAGTGGCCCTCTTCTGCTTGCCCACACATGTAGGCGGCTCTCAAAAGTTCTCATGGCCTCTTTTTCACGTTACATGCTTCCTCTGGATGTCTTTTTTTTTTTTTTGAGATGGAGTCTTGCTCTGTCGCCCAGGCTGGAGTGCAGTGGCCAGATCTCAGTTCACTGCAAGCTCCGCCTCCCGGGTTTACGCCATTCTCCTGCCTCAGCCTCCTGAGTAACTGGGACTACAGGCGCCCGCCACCTCGCCTGGCTAGTTTTTTGTATTTTTTTTTAGTAGAGACGGGGTTTCACCATGTTAGCCAGGATGGTCTCGATCTCCTGACCTCGTGATCCACCCATCTCGGCCTCCCAAAGTGCTGGGATTACAGGCTTGAGCCACCGCGCCCGGCCTCCTCTGGATGTCTTATCTAACAATACAACATGGACTTTCTGTGGAAATGATTCCCAAGCCTTTATTTTCCCATTAGTGCTAGGTGTACATTTTCAGATGCTGGTTTGCCATCTCTCAAGGTAGCATATTTCAAAGCCAGATCACCCCGCTTACTCTTGGATCTCCCCCCTTCCTCTTGTTGAGAGTCGGAAGCAGAGAATGTGTAGCATCTCTGTACCCCTTTTCCTTTCCGAATTTGCCCTTTTTTGGAACATTTGTTAACCTTAGTCATTCTCTGCAAAGGGAGAGCTTGAATAGAGCTACTTAACGAGAATTTAGTGCATACCTATCCTGTGTAAGCCAGTGTGTTGAGCCCTTCTTAGGGCTGCCAAAGAAATGGATGCTCCTCTGCCCAGGCTCAGTCAGGGGACTTGGGAGATACTATGCTTGGTTGGGATGGAGTAAGTGAAATGCCAGCTGCCTTGCATAATGCAATGGTGTTCATGGTGGTTGGTCTGCCCACACTGTATCAAGCTCTGCAGATTTTTACTCTGTTAATGCAGATATTACCTCATTAGCCTTGGCCTGCCTAGGGAGTTGTGTGTAACATGTATTTTCTCTCTCATAGTGATTGACGATACAACCAAAGAGGTGGTGTATAGGGATTATATTGACATCAGTGTTGCAGTGGCCACCCCACGGGTATGTTGGGGCAGGAGATGGGGAACGCTGGTCTTAGACCCTCACCTTATCTGTGTGAAGAAGGAGATCACACAAGAGAAATCATTTCTTTAATTCTGTATTTTTAGGAAGGAGTTAGTAACTTTTTTTCTTTTACACCATGCCACATTCTTTTATCTTAAGACTTTCTGTTAATCACATTGAGTAATGAAGGTATTCTAGGGAGGGGATACCACTGGTTGAATCAAGGGAGTTGTAACTATAAAAGGTAATGTTAATTTGCAACTGAAAAGAGCTCTTCACCCTCTTCAGGGTCTGGTGGTTCCAGTCATCAGGAATGTGGAAGCTATGAATTATGCAGATATTGAACGGACCATCACTGAACTGGGAGAGAAGGTAAAGTAGAAAGATGTATACAAGCTGCTGAGCAGGTGAGGGAAGAGAGCCTTTGGAAGGCTGGGCTCGCCAGCGAGCAGTGCTCATGGAACGTCAAGTGCATAGCCCCTGAGAAAAGCAGTGGCCCGTGAGAGCTAAGTATTTTATCTATCTGGTGGAGTTCACCGTGCTCTGGTAACTAAAATCTCATCAGATGAGACCTGCTAGAAAAGATCTTCTTTGAAGTCTTCAGCTCTATGAAGTTGTGCCTTTTCTCTGGTGGAGCCCTGGTCATAGACACCTCAGCCGGACAACTGTCACACGGAAGCTGGCGCTTGTGCCATCAATCTCATGATACAAGCTTTCTGGACTTCCTTCGCTTTTTTGTTTTTAGAGGCAAGGTCTCACTGTGTTGCCCAGGCTGGAGTAGAGTGGTAGAGTCATAGCTTACTGCAGCCTTGCACTCCTGGGCTCAAGCGATTCTCCTGCCCCAGCTTCCTGAGTAGCTGGGACTACAGGTGTGCACCACCACGCCTAGCTAATAAAGTTTTTTGTAGAGGTGGGGTCTCACTATGTTGCCCAGGTTGACCTTGAACTGGCCTGAAGCAGTCCTCCTGCCTTAGCCTCCCAAAGTGCTGGGATTATGGACTGACTTTAGATGAAGGAAGCTGGGTTGCCTTAATATTTCAATGACGAAATCTGTTTTTAGGCCCGAAAGAATGAACTTGCCATTGAAGATATGGATGGCGGTACCTTCACCATTAGCAATGGAGGCGTTTTTGGCTCGCTCTTTGGAACACCCATTATCAACCCCCCTCAGTCTGCCATCCTGGGGATGCATGCCATCTTTGACAGGCCAGTGGCTGTAGGAGGCAAGGTAGGAACTCACTTCTAAGGTCCTAGTGGCTAGGTCTTGATGAAGGGGAAATCCAACTAAATGCTAATTGCAAAACATTAACTATAATTTCAGGCCTAAGTTCCATTTCTTAGTTTCTAATAGCTAAGGCACTGATTATCAAATTGTGGTCGGGATCAGCATCATCTGGGACCTTGTTAGAGATGCATATTCTTAGACCCCATCCCAGACTTAAGTGCAGATGATCCTGATACATATTCAAGTTTGAGAACCACTGAGCTGAGAAGGCTTGTTTCCTTCTATGGAGTGGGAGATATAGTTGGAGACGTGGTCTCTTGCCCCTGGGAAACAGATGACATTTATGCATGTCAGTCTACGAGCTGGCAAGTTGTATGATAAAGCTTGGAAGTTTCCCGGGAGTTCAGAGAATTAAGTATTAAAGGGGCTTGAGCTGGCCCTTAGAAGATATGTTGATATCAAAAAGCTTTCTGGGAACTCCTGTGTTTAGAATCCTTTTGGGTTACTGACTCCTGTGTGAAACCAAAATCCGTAGCTCTTCCTGGAAAATGCCCACACACCCAACTACACGTACAATTCCAGAATCTGTAGACCCCAGCTTAATTTTTTTTTTTTTTTTTTAATTCTAACCCCAGAGAAGCAAGTACAGGCAGCCAGAACTGAAGGGAAAACTTTCCTTGTAGGCAGCAGATGCATTAGAGGGCAGAGTATGTTTTTAAAAAATAAAAGACAGTTGTGAGAGGACAGTTTTCTTGGCAAACTTTGTTTCTGAGTGGGGAAGCTTTGCACTGAGGGTAAGGCCTGGTCTTTGAAAATACTGTAAATATGCAGAGGCAACATCAATAGGAAAGGCTCTGGAAATAGGAACTTTCTTATGGGCCGTGCTGAATCTCCTCCTTCAGCAAGGCTGGCTGTGGCTTGCTGGGGACAAACCTATTGACCTTTCCTCTCTGTAGGTGGAGGTGCGGCCCATGATGTACGTGGCACTGACCTACGACCACCGGCTGATTGACGGCAGAGAGGCTGTGACTTTCCTCCGCAAAATCAAGGCAGCGGTAGAGGATCCCAGAGTCCTCCTCCTGGATCTTTAGGAGGAACCCACACACCCTATAAATTGATCATGCAGGAACTGAAAATCAGTCTTCTCCCTGTCCCGTCATGGGTCCCGGGTTAGTCTGGTGACAGGCAGGCACATGCTGTTGGCCTCAAGCAAGGAAGCAGAGCACTATGTAACCAGCAGTTACAGGTCTTTTCTTAGTGTTCCTGCCAGGCTCTCTCCCTCTCTGCACCTGTCTCATACCCTCGAATATCTTAATTCCTTAGGCTTGAGAGAGAGAGCCTTAATGGATGCTCAGCCATATTCCTGCCTTTCTTCCATCAACCCTCCGCAGAGATGATTTTGCTTCTCCCTAGTGCTGGTATACTATAGAGAAACCCCTGGGGACCATGTTATTAAGTTCCTATCTTTTGAAAGTTTGTTCTGCAGAGATGTTTAGAAGGATGCTGTGCCTCCCAAGCTCAGAGCAGCCTCTGTCCTGGCTGTGCACATTCTCCCTTGATTCCACTTGTGTGGAGGGATTGAACACAGGCAAAGAGGTGCTGCTTTGCTTCTTCAGTGGCACCTTCATTCTCTGTTGTCATTGACTTCAAGATGCCTCTTCTACCTCTTCCAGGAAGCACAGGCCAGGGGATCTGGGTGTGTGAGTGGGAGGAGAGGGCAGAGGTCCCCTGAGGTCACATGTTGTAATCACCATAGGAGAGCCCGGGCCGACGCTCTCCATCATAGGCTTACACCAGGAAGACTCGTCTTGGCACAATCTCACACAGATGGGGCTGTAGCAACCCTTTCCAAACCCTTTCCTGGTTGCTGGGCCTCATTCTAGCACCTTGTTCTTACTTAGAGCAGATTCTAGCACATCATGGCAGTGGGACCGAGCGTGGTCCCGAGGAAGGGCCGGAGCCTGGTAGAGACTAGGGAAGGGAGGTCTCCTCTAGACTGTCTCAGATTGACTTGAGCTTTTCAATTAAGTTGCTGTAAGCACGTGGGCTGAGGAGGCAGTTCTTATTCCTTCCTGCGTTATAGTGGGGCCTTGTCTCTTCCTCTGCAGGACACAGATCTGGAGGACATGGACTGGGCTAGGAAACCACCCTGAGGGTGTTAGTACATAGTAGTGAAATGGATGAGGTCATTTCTAAGGTGTGTTGCCCATGGATCTGGGCACAATCATTGGAATTCCTTGGAGCATGGTTAAATGCGAGTGAAAGCTACTGGGATTCATGGCTTTGTATCCAACCGCATCCAGGCCTGAGGCTGCTGACATTTGACACCAGGGCCAGTAGAGAGTGCCCTTTTGTATCTTGAGCCAAGAAGTGAGGCCTGGGGGTGGGGGAGGGGGGAAGGGGTGGGAGCCAATACTGAGTGCCTGCAGCATCTACTACTCTGTCTTCACTATTCAGAACTTGTAACTAAAGTATTTAAAGAAACTGATTTTAAATGCAAATTAAAGGGCAGATGTTCTCAAACAGGGTTCCTGTATGTGTGTTCCTTTTGGCTACCGAGGTCGTACAAGTCCCCAGCACTGTTGCACTGACATCATTGAAAACCACTGAAGGTCCTGTTGCTTATCTTGTGGAATTAGAAATCCCTTATGTGGAAGTTAACACTGTCCTAATTTGACAGAAGGTAGAATCCTGACTGCCAGCCAGGAAAGTGTTGCCAAAAAGAGTCAACCTCTGTAAAATATTTGAAGAGATTTATTCTGAGCCAAATGTGAGTGACTGATGGTCTGTGACACAGCCTTTAGGAGATCCTGAGAACGTGTTCAAGGTGGTCTGGCTCCAACTTAGTTTTACACATTTAATACCTTTTAGACATGACACCAGTCAATACAGGTAAGATGTACAGTGGTTTGGTCTGTAGAGGGAGGACAGCTCAAGGCCTAGGGGTGTTGTCATAGGCAGAATCAAAGATTTTCTGACTGGCAATTTGTTGAAAGAGTTACTATCGCCGGGTGCGGTGGCTCAAGCCTGTAATCCCAGCACTTTGGGAGGCCGAGACGGGCGGATCACGAGGTCAGGAGATCGAGACCATCCTGGCTAACACGGTGAAACCCCGTCTCTACTAAAAAAATACAAAAAACTAGCCGGGCGAGGTGGCGGGCGTCTGTAGTCCCAGCTACTCGGGAGGCTGAGACAGGAGAATGGCGGGAACCTGGGAGGCGGAGCTTGCAGTGAGCTGAGATCCGGCCACTGCACTCCAGCCCGGGCAACAGAACGAGACTCCGTCTCAAAAAAAAAAAAAAAAAAAGAGTTACTATCTAAAGACCTGGAATCAATAGAAAGTAATGTCTGGGTTACAATAAGGGGTTGTGGAGACCAAGGTTTTACACAGATGAAGCCTCCAGCCAGCAGGCTTCAGAGAAAATAGATTAAATGCTTCTCATCAGACTTAAGGAGCCTGTTATAGGTTATAATGAGGCATGGCTGGCTCCCTCTTCCCACCATGGCCCAAACTAGCTTTTCAGGTTAACTTGGAATGACCTTGATTGAGAGGAGGGGTCCATACAGATGGTTGGGGGGCTTAGGATTTTATTTTTCTTTTAAGTTTTCAAAAGCATCATGGTCTCTTAGTGCCCCAGCTTCCTTGAGCCCGTCAAGCTATACTCTAGAGAATTTGGGGTCACCATCTTTGTGAAGCCCTTTCAAAACACCAGTAGACTTGCATTTTTTGTGGGGGCTTACATTATTTCAGTGATGGATTTGGGAGGGGTGGGAGCATCTCATTTCATTTGGATTTGATTACCTCGTGTACCAAGATGCTCAAGGTCAATACACAACGAACAGGTGAGAGTTGATGACCTCCTAGGAGCAGTGGTCAGTGAGGGTGAGTATACAGGGTTGGTAGCTAACCTAGACTGCAGGTGGCAGGTGTGATGGATTCCAGGCTTAAACACAACCTTGCCTTTCGACAGTCCCTGTCTGCTGAGCTCTCTTGCAGTGAGGCCATCCCTCTGTGAAGGTCTCACGGGAGGGAAGTGGGTCCCAGAGGGTAGAACCAGAGCTCTAGTAGATAGAAAAACAAATTAGGTTGAATGAAAGGAAGAACAGGACTTGGTGTTAGAAGCTTTAATATATCTGGTGAACCTGCAATATAGGCATTGCTTGCCCCATTCTATCGAAAGGAGGTTGACTGTTAAGAGCTGGGACCCACAGTATTCTAAACTCAGGGCCCAACAAGGTAACAGACATGTAGCGTTGGGTGGATGAAGCACAGAAGTTCCAGAAGTGACTTGTGTTTCATGAAGCAGTGGTTGGAAGTGGTCCAGCCTGACTTAGGGAGAGTAGCAGAAGTAACTTGCAACTCTGGCTAGGTTGGGTCCTTAACCTCTGAGCTTCAGTTTTCTCATGAGCTACCATCTGTTGCAAGGGGTCACTGTGAGGATGAAACTGGTATTCCCCCAGGCATCTTCCAAGGCTGCTTCATCCTCTTCCCCACAGAGCCTGGTCCTCCTCCTGACCCCACCACTTCCCCTGCGGCCCAGGGCACAGGGCATGCTGCTCACCACCAGCCCTACGTCCTACTTCCTGGCAGCCCCCAAGCTCACTCTTGACTTCACTCTGGAGGTTCTGTGGGGGAGCCTTCCAACCTGCCCCAATGAGCCGCGGTCATTGCATGGAAGAAGCACGAACACCGTAGACCAGAGCAGGCTTTATTGGGGCTAGGTAAACCCCAGGGAGAGGCAGGTTGTGAACCGCGGAGAGTCATATACAGGCTGCGCTTTCGCTTGTCCTCTCTGTCTCAGTCTCCTGAAGAGCCCGAGGAAGTCAAGTCTCCCCACCATGAGTGACAGGAGTCTGGCCTGACAGAGTTGGGCCTTCAGAGCCAGACAGGTAGACCATGTAGGAAGCGCCACCTGGTGGTGACTGGGATGCTGGCAGGGAGGAGCTGGGGGCAAAAGTCTAGTGGAAGTTTCCCAGGTCCCACGCCCTGGTGACAGGGTGAACCCTGAGAGGAGCCCCCAAACTGGGGGCGATTGTCTTTTGGACAACCACTCACTCCAGTTTTTCAGAGACCAGAAGCAAGACGTTTCTGGCTAAGAGCCATGGATAGTTGTTCCATGCGTTTTGTGGTTTCTTATCCCAAAAGGACATGAAGTCACAGTAGGCAGTGACATGGTAAACAGCCAAAGTCTTAGAGGGGATCCTTATGGGCACATCTTGTCTCAGCTGCTTTGGCCTGGAGGCTGAATTGCTGTCCTCTTGCACCCCTGGGGCGGGCTGCCCCCCTCCCCCCACACAGCTGGCCCCACCGGGGAGGAGGGCTCTTGATTCTGGTTTCAGACTTGCTCTAAGGGGCAGAGCCGTGCATTCCTTCCTCCCCCCATTCCTCTTATTTTCTTCCCCTCCCTTTTGCTCTCCCAAGTCTGAAATCACAAGATGGGAGCATGGTCAGGAATGGGGGGGTCTTCCTGTCCTGTACCTCATCCCTCCCCACACTACAGATGGCATCCTTGCTTCCGAGCCTCCCCAGCTGCAGTAACAGCTTCTGGTGGAAGAGGCCCACTCGCTGTGTGACTAAGAGGACTAGCCAGGACAGTCTGGTTTGGGTCCACTGAGCCAGTGGATCAGGGTCCTGAGATGAGTCTCCAGAGATGTCCTGAGTAGGGCACAACACGGCAGTGAGTGAGTCACAGCACCTCACAGTAAGGTGCAGCAGGTGATCAAGAGCTCAGCGCCAGTGCCACAGAAGGCAGCCTTTAACATGGTGAGTCCACATGCTCAACAGGTCTGTTGACTGATGGGTGGAAGGTTCAAGCTGCGTAGCAGAGCAAGCCTTGACTGTGCCCACCTCCAGCTTTTCCAGGAGCTGGCCCTTCCTGGGTGGTGGCCATAATTCTGAGGAACCAGTGGGAGCCCAGTAGGACAGGCAGTGCCCTCCATTCCTCGCCCGAAGCCCGCTGATAGAGGACCAGCCCTGGGTGTCAGGCAAGGAGGAGAGGCGATCCAAACCAGGCCAGCTGCTTCCGTCACCCGCTCTACCCTCTTACCCCACCAGTTTGCTCCACTGGATGGTGCTGAAAAAGGGATGGGACTTGAGTTTGCTGACACCACCTTCTCCCATGCCCAGGCGCCGGGTAGGCTCGAACTGCAGCAGCTGCAGAGAGAGGCCCAGTCAGCTGGCCTGCCCCACTCCGGCTGCGAAGGCATGAGGTGACCTCCAGGGACTCCAACCACTATAGCCCCTGGGGGCCTGCTCCCTGGCAACCTGGCCCGTGGAACCCACATTTTACCCTGGGGACATTAGTGGTGGTTGGCCACCAACATATAGAAATGTGTTGACCCTACTGTCCTCTGCATCCACATCAGACACTGAGCACGAAGCACACGTGGTGCAGACACAGTTCTGTGCCCTCCCAGCACCTTCCTCAGGCTAGGCAGCTGCTTCCTCTGGCCGGGCTACACCTCACCTCAGTCAGCAGAGAGGCCGCCGGATGACTGAGCCACTCGGGCAGCTGGAGCTGGGTGTGGGCCTGGATTCCTGAAGGGTGGCTCTGGGACAGTGCCTGGGAGGACACAGGGAAGGGCCTCTGAGGAGGCGACCCCAGGACTGTCTACATTACAGTGGCAGCTAGGATTTTTTTTCCCCATGGCACATCCCATGAGGATGATGACAATAATTATAGTTGCTAGGGTCAGACACTGCCTGATGGCTAAGCAGTGCCTTTACGTTATCCACGAAAGGCAAGAAACAGGCCCAGAGAGGTAAAGGGACTTGTGCCGAGTTCAGGGTTTGAACCTAGGTCTTGGCTCCAAGCTTGCTAGAAGCAACTATCCTGGGTTGCAATCAGGGCAGGCACTCTTGAGAACAGTGATGGAACTTTTCTCCTTATTTAAAACATCCACATGGGCCATTCATTTGGCAGCAGGTCACAGCATGCTATCATCGGGGCCAAGGCAGGGGCGTGGCAATAAAATAAAATAGGACCTCTTCGCACCCCAGAAAGGCACAGCTTTGGGGAGCAGAGGGTCTGTCTGGAGGGAAGTATGGACTTCCAGGAACCCCTAAGAGGAAGGCCAGGAGCTCTGGGCTGGAGAAGTGAGAGAAGACAAGAAGGAGAGAGCCACTCTGGGGGAAATTGCAACCAGGACTCTCAGGGGCCCTGTGCCATGGGACGAAAGCAGGAGGCAGCCCGGATGGACTGGTCAGATCTGGACTTCAGTTCACACTGCATCCATTCTGGCTATTTCCTGCTCAAATGCACTTTGGCCTCTCCCTTGCTGCCTATAAAACTGGTCTCAGTTGTAGTGCTGAGCTCATGAGTGAGGAGGATAGAAGGCAGAGCCATCTACTGTTCCCAAGAGTGCCTGCCCTGATTGCAACCTGCAAACACAGGTTCCTGGAGTGTTTGCAGGGGGGATCTTTTGAGCTCTTGGCTGACCCAGGCTGGACAGGGCAGCTGCTTGCCTGGGTGAAAGAGCCCCTCTCTCCCATCCTCCAGCTAAGGTCTGGGAGTGACAGCCCACGAGAGCATGGGTGGGAGAAGTGAACAGTGGGCTCAGGAGGATTGAACAGACTTCCAGGGAAGAAGGGCTGTGTCACATTTTGCGCTTCCTCCAAATCTGACACCACCTGGGCCCAGGCTCTCTCTGGCAGAAACCTTCCCTGACCACCCCACTCTACTCTCATTCACAGAAGTTGACAGTCTCCTTAGCTACAGCCAACTAATGTGTTGGGAGTGCTAAGTGTGTCCCCGGCTTTGGGGGCAGCTGTGCTGGCAGGACAGCCAGGCAGTCTCTGCCCAGACTGACTGAC
Source organism: Colobus angolensis palliatus (assembly GCF_000951035.1). Taxonomy (NCBI): domain Eukaryota; kingdom Metazoa; phylum Chordata; class Mammalia; order Primates; family Cercopithecidae; genus Colobus; species Colobus angolensis. Next base: position 19,053,684 of record NW_012116265.1, on the reverse strand, counting down.
TGGACTAAGCCTGGCCCATCCCACACTCAGTGGCACCCACCAGAGCACTACACCCAGCCCAGCCACTCACCATTCCTGTCAGCAGTTCATACAGTAGAGACCCAAAGCTCCACCAGTCACAGGCTTCTGTCAGCTCAGAAATCCCACCCACCTCTGTGGGAACAAGAACACAGGTGTCCCAGCCTCACCCAAGAGGGCCTCCTCCGTTCTCCTCAGCCTACCCAGACACCACCCACCCCCTCTGTCATTCTCAGACTCTGGGCGCAACCCACACAAAGGCACCCAGGTGCTAGGGCCCACCCCGGCCTCCCCGTTCTTGCCTGGGGCACTGTAGAGATTGTCCACGGCCTCCCTGCAGCACTGGGGCTCCACCTCTGACCACTGGCCAAAATATGTGAGCCGGATGTGACCTCCAGTGTGTAGGAGGACAAAGGAGAGGACAAAGATTGAGGACAGCTGACATAGGGGAGGGGGTTCCAGGGCTTCCCCCAACAGTCATGCGGTGGGAGCCAATGGCCTTGCTGGGCAGAACCTCTGCAGGGGCACAGCACCCTGAGGCCCACAGAGCCCACAGGGTACTCCCAGGAGCCTCGGCCAACAGACTCCGGCCTAGGCCCACTGAAAGGCTGGCTGGGGCCAGGGAGGAGAAGACAACCTTGGAGGTCCCCTCGACTTTGGGGATCTCTCGTCCTCTGCCTGAGGAGGCTTTGGGGGCTGCCGCCCTGAGGGGTGGGGAGGGCACCTACCTGCCTGGTCCAGGAGCAGGTTCCCGGGGTGGAGGTCCCGGCACAGCACCCCCTGCTCATGCAGTGCCTCCAGTGCCACCAGCGTCTCCGCCGCCCACTGCTTCACCCGCTCCTCTCTCACACTCCAGGTGGCCCTGCCACAGCCCTGGCCGGCCCCATCTGCTGACAGGCAGCTCTGATCCATGCCTCGGCCACAGCCCCCTAGCACCAGGCCGGCCCCCTCGGGAACCCAAGTGAGCCCCTGAGGGGGCCCAGCGTCTGAGTTCTGGCCAGCCCGCCTAGCTTGAAGGTGCAGGTGGCCACCTGGGGCCTTTGGAAGGTCCGAGGAGCCAGAGGTGCTGGTCCTGGCTGTGAGTTCACCTTCAGCCTCCCTCTGGGGTCTGGTGGATGGGGCCTCCCCGGCTAGGGGAAGGCTCGGAGAAGTCCTAGGAGGCTCCAGGGCGATTCCGTCCTGGCCAGGGGTGTGGCCTGAGGGGAGCCTCGCTGGGGTCAGGAGGTTGAGGTGGGGGTTGAGCTGAGCCTTCATCCTCTCCTGGGTAGAGCCAGAGCTGAGCCCAGAATGTCGGGGGTGCGCCTGGGAGAGCAGGTGGGACCAGAGAGTGCCTCCTGGGCCATGCAGAGGGAGCGGTGAGCGAGGGGACAGGGAGAAAAAGAGCATGGATGCCAGGGCCCGCTCCCACTCCTGCCTCCCCTGTCTTGGGCACAGACTTTCTGCCTCTGGGTGTCCGGGCCTACTTCAGCCCCTCACCTCTGCTCCCTCCCACCCCTCAGCTTAGAATGCCCTCTGCCCTCCTCTTGACCCACCTAAAGCGGGCCCAGCCTCACAAACGGGCACACCACCGACAGACGTCCAGTACTGCCAGTGTCTGTGGTTTGGGTGGTGGGTTCACTAATGTGAACACTGTTTTTAGGGAGACTGATATAAAGAAATTTAAAGAAGGCCAGGCACAGACTGAAGATGACTCTGTGTCATGACCCCAGATGTGCACCTCACTTTAAAAAGTCATCAATACAGTCATAACTTCAGTCACCACCACCCCGTCTGGCCACTCCCAGGGGATCGGCACAGTCCAGAAAAATGAAAAGAGCCAACGCGGGAGGAAACAGCGACAGAGGAGACAGCTTCAATTCTCACGCCCACCCACGCTGTGGGCGTCCTCCCCGGGATGTCCCCTGCCCCCTTGGCACCGCACACAGGCCCACAACAGCCTGACTGGCCTCCAGAAAGGCCGGGTCCCCTGGTCTGTGCTGTATATCTGGTGCAAGTTCCGCCCCTCTCTAGGTCTCAGCTCTTTTTTTTTTTTTTCTGAGGCAGAGTCTTGCTTTGTTGCCCAGGCTAGAGTGCAGTGGCATGATCTTGGCTCACTGCAACCTCCACCTCCCGGGTTCAAGCCATTCTCCTGCCTCCGTCTCCCAAGTAGCTGGGATTACAGGCACGCACAAGCACACCTGGCTAGTTTTTGTATTTTTAGTAAAGACAGGGTTTCACCATGTTGGCCAGGCTGGTTTGGAGCTCCTGACTTCAGTTGATCCGCCTGCCTCGGCCTCCCAAAGTGCTGGGATTATAGGCATGAGCCACCACGCCCTGCCAGGGCTCAGCCTTTTAAGAGTTGACAACATATCCCAAAGGCCTGGGGAGCTGACAGGGGTCCCCAGGCCTGCTCACCTTGCACATGCTCCAGGTGCAGGAAGATCGAGTCCTCGCTCACAAAGTACCTGAGCAGCTTCGTCATGTAGGGCACTCCATGTGGGATGATGGTCAGCCGCTCCCGGCTCACCATGTGGCACCTGGGTAGGCTCTGGGAGGGGCAGGGCAGGCAGATCAGTCAGGGACAGGCCAGAGACTGCTGCTGTTAGGGGACCTCCTAGCCCTGGCTTCAGAGGCACCCGAATGAGAGTGGAGCAAATGTCTCCCTCAGTTCCTGACCTGTCCTTACCCCCATTGCCCCTGTAGAATCCGGGTCCTCCACCCGCTAGCCAAAGAGGGGGCAGTGTGTGTGTGTGTGCGTGTGTGTATGTGTGTTTGTGTATTTGTGTGTATGTGCATGTGTGTCCATCTGGAAAGCCGGGCATGTTCGGGTAGAACAAGCAGCTTTTGGGGGAGGGAGTGCAGGCTTCTAATGCAGGTTCTGGGTAGGAGTTTCCAAGAGCCCTGAGAACGATCCAAGGGGAATGCAGAGTGGCAGGGGCAGGGTGGCACCTGCCTTCACCACGAAGGTCTCTCCGGTTGCCGGGTCCTGGACCAGCTGCACCTGCCAAAGTCCAAGAGGCACTGGTTAAGGCATGTGCTAGCTCCTGGGGCTCCATGACCCCAGCCTGACCCCCTCCCAGGTTCCTCCACTGAGGCTGGCTCACTCCAGTGGCAGGGCAGGGAGGGCGGGCTTTGGTGGCACTCCTGAAGCGGACATCGATCCTATCCTGCTTATCCACCCCTGCTAGACCTGTGGTCTCAGATGCTGCCTCCTCCAGGAAGCCTTCCCAAGATTACAGGGGCTGGGGTCTGTAAGCACTGGTCTCCAATGCTCTCTTAGTTCACCCTCAGGAGAGCCTCTTCACACTGTCTAATCTGTCTCCCCACTGGACTGTGGGCTCTGTATTCCTGGAGCCCTGCACAGTGCAGGGATGTAGTAGGTGCTGGACACACACACTGTGAGCAGCCCGAGCCTCGGCTCACTGTGTGTGTGGTGGGCATGTGAGAAGAACGCCCTGCCCTCTCCCTGCCCATGCTGAGCCAAGCCTCACACCGCCTAAGGGGAGGGCTGAGAAGCCCTGTTCCACCTGGACCCCCAGAGATCAACTGAGAAGCCCTGTTCCACCTGGACCCCCAGAGATCAACTGAGAAGCCCTGTTCCAC
>NW_012116265.1:19038276-19050034 GCF_000951035.1 Colobus angolensis palliatus | reverse complement strand
TGGACCCCCAGAGATCAACTGAGAAGCCCTGTTCCACCTGGACCCCCAGATATCAACTGATAAGCCCTGTTCCACCTGGACCCCCAGAGATCAACCCCTCATCCAAGGCCTTGACCAGAGCCCCACCATCCTGCAGGGTCTGAGGTGTCATGGCTGGAAGGGACCTCAGAGCCAGTCACTTCCTCTGATCTCTCTCTTTTTTTTTTTTGGAGACGGAGTCTCGCTCTGTCGCCCAGGCTGGAGTGCAGTGGCGCGATCTCGGCTCACTGTAAGCTCGGCCTCCTGGGTTCACGCCATTCTCCTGCCTCAGCCTCCCAAGCAGCTGGGACTACAGGCGCCTGCCACCACGTCCAGCTAATTTTTTGTATTTTTTAGTAGAGACGGGGTTTCACTGTATTAGCCAGGATGGTCTCGATCTCCTGACTTTGTGATCCGCCGGCCTCGGCCTCCCAAAGTGTTGGGATTACAGACATGAGCCACCGCACCCGACCTCTGATCTCTTGCTTTACAATTGAGGAAGCCACAGCTCTGAAGTGACTCCAGGTCTCCCCAGCACAGCCACGTTGTGTGGGCTTGGCATGCTGCGTTCAGGCCTCTTCCCCACTCCACTCCACCCCCTTCATTTACACAGACCCCCACGACGCAAGTTTATCTATGTGCAAATCTGCATATGTACTCCTGACTGCAAATAAAAATTATAAACAAATAAGTCAAGTCCTCTCAGGAGGCTTTCCTTGGAGAGCAGCCTCTCCTTCTTGTGTTGGTCTCCATTAGAGGCAGAGGCTGTCAATTGCAAGGTCAGGGCCGTGTTTGGAGTTGGGCCCTTTTCTCATCTGCGTGGTGGGCAGGGGCGGGCCCTAGCAGGAGGAGCGGGCACACAGGTACGCTGAGGTCGGGAATAGGATTCAGCCCAGGTGAGGGCGTGTGGAGGCAAGGCCCGCACCCTGGGGTTGTGACTCCTTGGCTGCTGACCTGCCCTGCGGACATTCCCCAGGGAGGCTGTGGCCAGCCACGGTGGGGGGTGGGAACTGGGCCCTGAGGCCAGGCTACTGGGCAGTGAGGAAGGCCATAGCTTGGGATCAGGGTAGGGGAAGGGGCACTGGGCTTCGATCTTGGGCAAATTGAATTGATTTTCTCATCTACCAGCTAGGAATTCCAAACGCCCACCTTCCCTACATCTCTGGATTGTTGAAGCCATACAGAAAGCCCTTGGTGAGGGCCGGGTGTGGTGGCTCAGGCCTATAATCCCTGCAATTTGGGAGGCCAAGGTGGGTGGATCACCTGAGGTCAGGAGTTCAAAACCAGTCTGGCCAACACGGTGAAACCCCATCTCTACTAAAAATACAAAAATTAGCTGGGCGTGGTGGTGCCCACCTATAATCCCAGCTACCTGGGAAGCTGAAGTATGAGAATCACTTGAACCCGGGAGGTGGAGTTGCAGTGAGCCTAGATCATGCCACTGCACTCTAGTCTGGGCAACGGAGACAGACTCCACCTCAAAAACAAAACAAAACAAAAAACAAAAAACCAAGAAAGCCCTTGGTGAATGGAAAGGCTGTGAGAATGTCAGGGATCACATGTGCCAAGTCACATGGCCTCTCTGAACCTTGCTCCTTTTAAGTACAAAATGGGGTCACAGCAGCACTTCCTTCAGGGGGTCATGAAGAGGATTCTGTTAAAGCAGGCGATTCAGGCACAGCAGCAGCCTGCGCCTGCCACAGAGCACACTCTTGACAACCTGTCGTGATCATTACCAGTGTCATCTGAGGGGAAGCCCACCCTGGCTATAAAGTGCTTACTCTGTGCCAAGCACTTTACATAGGTTAACTTTATCCCCACAATCCTGCCAAAATTCAGGCCTGAGCCTCAGAGAGGTTATGTGGCCTACTGTCCCACTGCTAAAAAGTGGTCAAGTCAGGACTTGAACCCAGGCAGGTTGATCCCAGAGCCCTGCAGACTTTACTGGAACTGGGGGCACAACCAGGTGACCTTGGCAAGGGCCTTCCCTCCTAAGCCTGTTTCTCCATCACCAGTGAAAGGAAGGCAGTGGGCTACATGAGCGCCCAGGATCCTTTTAGCAGCAGGAGCAAGGTGTCCTCTCCGACCACCAGAGGTCTCCCCTCCAACAGCCAGAGACTGAGTCCAGCCTGGGCTTGGCTCCCTGACCAAACTTGTGCAATATTTGAAAAAGCAAGGAAGAAAACTCTGGAGTCATTTAGGAGAACAGAGTTTCCCACAAATCCTGACACCCCGGATAATTCCCCACCGTCCTTTGCCAAGTGGGATTCCCCGCCACCTTGTCCTGGGCAAGGGCCTCCAATTTACAGAGTCCAAAAAAACCAGCGAAGGAGGGAAGGCTGAGGAAGCCAGAAATAAACCTCGATCCATACATTGAAAGATTTCTGCTAAAAACATACTAAAACCAACCTCAGTATCCAGAAAGAATTAGACTAAAACATTAACAGTGATTATCTTGGAATTAGGTAGGATTCAGGGGATTTTTTTTTCTTTTCCTTTTTCTTTCATTATATTTCAAAAGGGCAGCAAAGTAGGGGGCATTTTCCCATTCATTCAACCAAACAAGAAACCCCTTTTCTCAGTGGTTTGGGGGGATGGAGGACTGTCTAGTCCCTTCTTTATTTATTTTTATTTATTTATTTATTTATTTATTTATTTATTTATTTTTTGAGACGGAGTCTCGCTCTGTCGCCCAGGCTGGAGTGCAGTGGCATGATCTCAGCTCACTGCAAGCTCCGCCTCCCGGGTTTATGCCATTCTCCTGCCTCAGCCTCCCGAGTAGCTGGGATTACAGGCGCCCGCCACCTCGCCCGGCTAGCTTTTTGTATTTTTTAGTAGAGACGGGGTTTCACCGTGTTAGCCAGGATGGTCTCGAACTCCTGACCTCATGATCCGCCCGTCTCGGCCTCCCAAAGTGCTGGGATTACAGGCTTGAGCCACCGCGCCCGGCCTATTTATTTATTTTTTTTGAGATGGAGTCTCACTCTGTTGCCCAGGCTGGAGTACAGTGGCGTGATCTCAGGTCACTGTAACCTCCACCTCCCAGGTTCAAGCAATTCTCCTGCCTCAGCCCCCTAGTAGCTGGGATTACAGGCATGCACCACCATGCCCAGCTAAATTTTGTATTTTTAGTAGAGATGGGGTTTCGCCATGTTGGCCAGGCTGGGTCTTGGACTCCTGACCTCAGGTGATCCACCTGCCTCAGCTTCCCAAAGTACTGGGATTACAGGCATGAGCCACCACGCCCAGTCTACTTCTTTGTTTGTTTATTTATTTATTTTTGAGACGGAGTTTCACTGTCATTGCCCAGGCTGGAGTGCAGTGGTATGATCTCAGCTCATTGCAATCTCCGCCTCCCAGGTTCAAGCGATTCTCCTGCCACAGCTTCCCGAGTAGCTGGGATTACAGGCATGTGCCAACACGCCCAGCTAATTTTGTATTTTCAGTAAAGACGGGGTTTCACCATGTTGGTCAGGCTGGTCTCGAACTCCTGACCTCTGGTGATCCACCCACCTTAGCTCCCCAAAGTGTTGGGATTACAGGTGTGTGCCACAGAGCCCAGCCCCGTTGACTTCTTTGAACCTCAGTTTAATTCTCTGTAGGACAATTATTAAAATACAGCACTGTCCAATTGAACTTCTTATCATGATGGCAGGATTATATGTCTGCACTGTCCAATGTGGAAGCCAGTAGCCACATGGGGCCATTGAACACTTGAAATGTGACTGGTGCAACTGAGACACAGATGACTTCATTTTAACGAATATGAATGCAGAGAGGCTTATGTGGCTAGTGACTACCGTGTCGAACAGCACCATATAAGGCTTCGCTCCCCCATGGTGACTGTGAGGCCACAGCTCTGTGAATTCACAGAAGCCACAGCTCTGTAAATGAGAAGGTTCCGTACAACTGTTGGGTGAGCCTTCCATTTGGGAAGATGGAAGGCAGTTCTGAGTGCTTTCTCTCACCTTTTAAAAAAGAGCAATTGTTGTAAATAAAGAGACCCACCGAATTCTTGGGACAGAGGGACCATTAAAGTTTGGTGAAACATGGTAAACCTCTTCTTTAAATATGCACAAAGTATCAAAATCCCAGGAGGAATCTCCCATGGAACAAACAAGCCTAAAGATTTCAAACAAGTTCTTAAACTCAAAGGCCCACATGGGCCAGGCATGTGAGCAAATGGGCAGGGTGGAGGCACAGACGGGAGGGCTGGTGCCCCGTCTAAAGCAAGCATATCCTCCTTCATTCCCTGCTGCCACGGGGGAATGGGAGCCCAGCATTTCCAGAACTGATTTTTTCAAGAGAAGCAGAAAATCTGGACTTTTATAAGAATCTGCACATTTTTAAATGTTGGTAACAACTAAAAACAAACAAACAAAAAAACACCCTGTGTTTAAGTCAAATAAAAGAAGTGACTTGGATGACCTTCTTTTCCTTCCTCCACCCCATCTCAGAGCCTGGCTCCTGCACGAGGCTCAGCAAACACTGGTGATGTCTCCCTGGCCCCCAGGCTCTGAGGCCAGGCCCTCGGGTATTCTGGCTGCTTACCAAGTCCAGATCCACCCACCTCATTGCTCCCTGCCACCATCTCTTCAGCCCCTATAGTTATCCCAACAGCCGGACACATTAGGGATCACTCAAGCATTATCCTGAGCAAGCCCTTTGCTTCCTCCCTGGGCCTGAGGGCTGCTGCAGGCTGGCAGTGCCCACCTCCGCGGATCTGTCTGGGCAGAGCTGTGGAATGGAACAAGGGTGACAGTACATCCAAGTCTGGCTGCAGGGACCCAGGCCCAGGGGCAGTAACACTTTTCCTAATTTGGGGAAAGTGATGGCTTGGGCATGACACAGGGAAAGGAAGTAGGATCTCAGGAGGGACGTGAAGTCCTTAAGTTGAGTACCTGAGACAGGATAAAAAAGAAAAACCAGAAGGGCAGTCCTGAAATAGAATGGGGCGGGCCAGTGGCTCACGTCTGTAATCCCGAACACTTTGGGAAGCCTAAACGGAGGTGGAGGATCACCTGAGGCAAGGAGTTTGAGACCAGCCTGGGCAACACAGCGAGATCGCTCTACAAAAAATAGAAGAAATTAGCAGGGCTTGCGACTGTGATCCCAGCTACTCAGGAGACTGAGGTGGGAGGATTGCTTGAGCCTGGTAGGTCGAGGCTGCAGTGAGCTGAGATCACGCCACTGCACTCCAGCCTGAGCTACAGAGCGAGACCCTCTGTCAAAAAAAAAAAAAAAAAAAAAAAAGAATGGTTGGGCTTGGCCTTAATTTGTGCTTTCCATCTGCAGGGGCCTCGAAACACCAGATTCCTAAACCACTTTCCTAAGGCTAAGCAAGTTTGGGGAATTCTGTGTCATAGTGTACATCTGCATCTACAAACTCTAAGAACTCCTATCATTAAAAAAACAAAGCAACATAACTTTAACTCATTGTTTTCCTGTCGTACTCAGCTCAGAACCCCTCTTGCCATAACACGTATGGTTCAGCAGGATCTTACTGGGAGGCATGGTGTCAGTCACCTCCCAGCCGGTCCCTGGGAGCGGCTGTGCTCAGCCAAGGTTAGGTCATGGCCACTGACACTCGAGCACTGGGGAGGGGACCGTGGCAGATGGAAGCTGGCAGGGCCTGCGCTGACAGTCTGGGGCCTGCCCCAGGGACCCAGGAGAAGCAGCCGGAGTAAGGCCCGGGAACAGGGGCGTGCGTGCCTCCCAGCTCGCTCCTGTCACTTGTATTTAGAGCCATCAAACATGTAATCAGTGTCATAGCATGTGCCAGGTCTTTCCCCAAAATTGTTTTACCTCCCAGATCACCCCATAGACAGAGAATTCTCATCTCACTTTCCAGAGGATGAAACCACGGCTCAGAGGGCAGGGGGCTTGCCTGTGGCCCCCCGGGGTGGCGGCCAGCATGGTGCCTTCCCGCAGGCAGCATGTCATCCTCTTGCCTGTGGGAAGCCCAGGACTGTCTCCTTTTCTCTGCGGGCCCCTAGATCCACCAACATCACCCAGCGAGTACGTTAAATAACAGATTCTTGGGCATCTGTATTTTTAGGAAGCTCTCCATTTAGCCAGCTTGGTAAAGAACTTCTTGGGTGACTATTCCAGGGTTCAGGGAAGAGGGGAACCTCATACTGGCTGCACTCTCATTTGACCTCATTCTCTGTCCTTCTGATTTCCTCACTCTAACAACCAGTGTCCCGAGTAAGGGTTGAGACGTCGCCTCCTATCTTCTTGTCTGCCCTGAATAAGGCAAAGCATGCGAGATGGGATTGAGACAGGGTAAAGTTACAGTTAGGTCAGGAGAGTAAAAAAGGGTAGACTTGCCAAGGCCCTGGGCAAGGAAGGGCCAGCGCGGGCCCTCTCTGGACAGGTTTCTGGAGTTGAGCACGTCCCAGCCGCAGGAAGTCCCCAGCTGTGCTTGGTGGAGTGCCTTGGCTGCAGCCCTGGGGTTCAGGGTGAGTGTGGTGGGGTGCTGTGGGAAGCGGGAAGTGGGTGTGAGCACGGCCTCGAGGGCTGGCAGAGTGCCCTGGGCACAGCTCCTCGCTCCTCCTGCAGTTTCTGTCCCAACTCTCCCAAGGAGCAGGTTTTCTGGGTTTGAGCTGCAGGGCTGTGGAAAGGGCCTGTCTGCCTCTTCTTATATTTTATTTTATTTTAATTTTATATTTTATTTTATTTGAGATGGGGTCTTGTTATGTTGCCCTGGCTGGCCTCTAACTCCTGGGCTCAAGCAGTCCTCTTGCCTTGGCCTCCCAAAGTGCTGGGATTCAAGGTGTGAGCCACTGTGCCTGGCCAGTTGGCCTCTTCTCGTTCCCTGTATTTTCCTCTCCAGGACCCAGGACCAGAGTCATGTGTGTTGGGGATGGGGGAGAGGTGGGAACTGCTGGACACAACTGCACTCCCCTCTGACCCTGCCCACCTCCTCTGGAGGAGTGGGGGCCACTGCTACAACCTGCTTTCAGCACATCACATCTCTCCCCACTACCACCCCAAATTGCATACCCTGTTTCCCTCCTGCAGGGCGAGTGTCCACTCACTCACCTTCTCGATGACCCCGACCACCCTGCAGCCCCTCAGCTGCTCCACAGCAGAGCTCAGCGTGCGGATGGGCCGGAGCCTCAGACTGCTGAAACCCTGCAGAGGAGGGAGACAGGCCACACGCAGCCTCAGGGCCGAGCCCTCCTTGGCCATGGCCTTCTCACCAGGCATCAAGCAGGAGCTTCTGGATGCAAGGAGAACAGTAGGGAGGGCAGGGGTACAGGCAGGCCCCACCCCACAGGGGCAGGCTGGGTGGAAAAGCTGGCCTCGACTAACAGGTACCCCTACTGGTCCAGGGTGGTCAAGCCAACTTCCCTGCTCAGCCCGCCCAAGGGCCATGAAGTTCTCTGGGCTTCAGAAGTCCCCTCTCAAAAGCCCCATCTAGGCCAGGCGCAGTGGCTCACAACTGTAATCCCAACACTTTGGGAGGCCGAGGCGGGCAGATCACTTGAGGTCAGGAGTTTGAGATCAGCCTGGCCAACATGGTGAAACCCCATCTCTACTAAAAATACAAAAGTTAGCCGGGCGTGGTGGCGCCTGCCTGTAATCCCAGCTACTTGGGAGGCTGAGGCAGGAGAATTGCTTGAACCCAGGAGGTGGAGGTTTGCAGTGAGCAAAGATCATGCCACCGTACTACAGCCTGGGTGACAAAGCGAGACTCCATCTCAAAAAATGCAGAAGCTCCCAAGGCGGGGGGTAGGGAAATAACCTGGGAACTTGTGAGCCTCACAGAACATGCCTTGTAGACGAAGCACCTACTTTGGGGAAAGGCAGCTGTACGAGATGCAGTGAGCCAAGGAGGGTTGTGTAAGTGCAAGCGTCCATGAGGTAAGAAGCGCGCATGCATTTTCCACCCTCACTGAGCACTTACTGCTTTAGAGAAAGCCATGTGGGGAGAGTGTGTGTGCACATACACACAACACAGACATGTGTGTGTGTGCACACGTGGGTGTCAGGGTCTGTTCCAAATTGCACGCCAGTTCACAAGAGACAGAATCAGGAGACTGAGTGTGGACACACATAAGCGTGTAAATTGAACTGTGTGCAAGGCTGGCAGATGTACATGTGCACGCATCGCAAGTGCTCTGTGAGGATGCAGACTGGACTGGAGATGACTCAGTGAGTTGTTTGAAAATGAATGAGCCATGAGGCATGGGAGAGAGAGGAAGCCAGGAGGAGAGGATGGTGGGCCTCCCTGGCACACTCCAGCCCAACTAACGATCTCTACTGCCAGCCTCTGCCCTGCAGCCCAGGGCGGGCCTGTGGGTGTCGGGGCCTCCTCAGTCTCCCCTCAGAGCCCTTCTCCTGCTTAGGCCTTTGGGCGGGGGGTCTCCTCACCGTGCTGGGGCTGGCTCCACTGCCCAGTGGCCGCTGCAGGTGGCAGTTGAAGATCTCCTCTGCCCGCCGCAGGTACTTGGTAATTTTCAGCTTCACAGCCTCACGTCGCTCCTTGTTGGGGTCAACTGTGGGGGACGAGGGTCACCAGGGTCCCCAGCCACGGCCTCGGAAAACTGGAGTTCCAGCTCCCATTGCCTGCCCTCTGCTCTCCCGAGGAGGGAGCTCCTGTTTCTAAGCCTGGTTTGGCAGATTCTGCCCCCAGATTGCTTCGTGAGCCCCTCCTCTGGGGTGAGGGACCAGCCAGGAAAGAGGAAGGGAACTGGCAGGAGGAGGTTAGGAACCAGGGTCACTCCTCAGCAGACAACACTTCACCGTTAGCACCCACCGCCTTGCTGGCAGCTGTCACGCCCTGGAAAGGGACAGGGTGGGGATTTCCCCATCCATTTTTTTCAGAGGAGGGGACAGAAGATTCCAGAGAACATTGCTTCTTCCATCTCTGATGCCCAGTGTGATGAAGGCTAGGGTGGGGACCAGGATAAAGGAATTGACTGGACAGACTGGAAGCCCAGGCTGGCCACCAGGGCCCACAGGCGTCTCAAACTGGCCTCAGCACCAGTTCGAGGCACCATGCCTCTCCCCTGGCATGGAAGTTCCTCATGCTGCCCTGGAGGGACCTCCCCTCTCACCTCTAGGCCTTGACTGTTCTCTCTCTGGAACTCTAGCCAGTCCTTCGGCTGGATAATGCACCTACCATTCTCCAGTGCTCAGATTAGAGATCTAACATCTAGAAAATGCTCTAGGCCAGCCCAGTCTGACCTCAGTTTCCCTCTTTCCTCTCTTCACTTCCCCCCAATCCTCTTCCTACCTGAGATTATAATGGTCCAAATTAACTCATCAGTCTCCCCCTACTAGAATGCAAACTCCCGGAGGGCAGGAGCCTAGCCCAGCTCCAGGGACAGACAGGTGTGGAAGGCCAAGTACACAGCCTGTGAAGTCAAACCCCAGCTCTGCCACTTGATAGCTGTGGAACCTCGAGCGAGCTATTGAACTGCCCCATGCCTCAGCTTCCTCATCTGGAACACGAGAATTTAAAAAATGGTTCCGTGTACTTGGAACGACATACAACAACATATATGGTAATTTCTATTACTCTGACGCTCAGATGAATGAATCTACATGAAGCCCCTTAGAATGGTGCCTGGCACGTAGGAACAGCTTAATAAGTGCCAACTATCACTGTCCTTCACGGAGGCCCTGCAGGCCAGCATAGTGCCCTGCTCACCCAGTACAAATGGACAGAGGACAGAACAGATGGATGACAGCAGGAGCCCTGCACTGGCCCTTCCCCACTCACCCCAGCCCTGCCCAGCCCCAGTCCTCACCATGTATGCCACGGAGCAGCACGTCCACGCCATTCTGATAGTGGTTGAAGGCCGCTTCATAGTCCTCACCAACGTCGCGCTCCAGGGCCAGCCGGATCTGCGTGGCCGCATCCACCAGATAGTCACGCTTTGTCATGTCAGGCGCCCCCAGAGCCACCCTGTTGCGAATCTGCTCTAGGTACACGCGAGCCTGGGACCGTGCTCGTGAGCAAGGCTCAGGCTCCAGGCCGGGGCTGGGCAGGCACTCGTAGGCCACCAGGCTCATGGCCGCCCTGCAGCTGGGACCTGGAATGGGCAAATGCATTAGGGAGGACCTAGCTGGGCGCAACACCCCTATCCGCACCCCAGTTTCCTCCACTGAATATCAGGGAGACTAATATTCACCTCCAAAGACTGAACGAGTCAGAGCTAAAGTGGGTAAGGTCTTTTCATGGATCCAGGTCCTTCATAAGTGGTGGTAATGACAGAATCATAACCAGCTTGGGACTCTGTTTTCCTTTTTTTTTTGAGTCGGAGTCTCGCTCTGTCACCCAGGCTGGATTGCAGTGGTGTGATCTTGGCTCACTGCAACCTCTGCTTCCCGGGTTCAAGCAATTCTCCTGCCTCAGCATCCCAAGTAGCTGGGATTACAAGCACTTGCCTACCACACCCGGTTGTTTTTTGTATTTTTAGTAGAGAAAGGGTTTCACCATGTTGGCCAGGCTGATCTTGAACTGACCTCAAGTGATCTGCCTGCCTTGGCCTCCCACTGTGCTGAGATTACAGGCGTGAGCCACTGCGCGGACCTGGGCTTCTGTTTTCCTTTCCAATCAAATTCAGTTCAGCAAACATTTCTGGAGTATCTGGTACTGTGTTGAGCTCTGGAGAGAGCTGAGGATATCTGTGATCCACAGCCACCTTCACAGGGCCTCCATGGAGCAAGCCTGGTATCTAGTACGCGTTCAGCATATGGAGGCCACACACGCTGATCTCAAATGCTGTTCCTCATGCTGTTCCCTCCACCCTGCCTGTTCTCCCCTCCCTGCTCCTCCTGTGGGAATCTAATTTACCCTTTGGGGTTTAGCACTTCTCCGTGGACAGGATGGATTGCCCCTGCTGTGTTTGTTCCCTTGGTCCTGAGGTCGGTGTGGTCAGCGAATGAGGACCCCTCCTGGAGCCAGCAGAGAGCTAAGCACAGAGCTGGGCTGTAAGACCTGTTGGCAGACGGAATGACTGAATGGCAGACTCGGTGCCACGTTGGATGGGGATAGAAGAGGGCAGGGTGACCCAGCCCCAGGGAGGGTCTCTCTGTCCTCCCAGCTTTACTTTTGAGAAGGCCATGTGGCCTCCAAGGATCTGACAGCAGCTTCTCCCTGAGCAACGTGTGACCCAGGCGGCCAAAGGGATGAGAGCCGTGGCTGCGGGAAAGGAATGGGCTCAGAGAGAGGCCCACGAAGCTGCCCCGCCTTTGCTCTCCCAGGTCTCACTGGGAATGGGCAGGGCCCAGAACTTACAACCTGAGGTCTTTTGGAGAGAGAGAGAGAAGGATGGGCGGTGGGGCGGGGAGGGAGACCCACAGCCTCAGCCGGCGAGGAGCTGAACCCGGGCCAGGATGCGGCCAGGAGGCAAAGGGAGGCCGCACCATTCCTGCTCGGCCAAGCCCAGGGGAAACTTGAGGCTATGAGGCCTTGCTCTCGGGAGTGCCCGGGTGGGACTGACTTCAGGGGCCACCCCGCCGGCCCGGGTCCTGCCGGGCAGAGCCGCTGGCCCCGCCTGGACACAGAAAGTGGCGCGTGCAACCCGCGGGGCCTCAGCCGCAAGGTGCACGGTCCCAGGGTGGAGGGACGGCCGAGGGGGCCCCTCGCCTGGGAGGGTAGAGGAGGGGCCGGACAAAACACCGTACCTGCCCGAGCTGGGAGCCCGGTCCGCGGGCCAGGCCTCCCCCTGACGCCACTGGCCCTTCACGCCAGAGCGCGCCGCCGCCGAGGCTTTCCGGCATC
>NW_012116265.1:19030578-19038041 GCF_000951035.1 Colobus angolensis palliatus | reverse complement strand
GGGGAGAGCAGGTCTAGAATCATCCAGATGCGGAAAGGGCTGCTTCAGAAATCTAGACCGTGCCACTTCTAGTACTTTTCTCATTCATTACTTCATTGCTTTATTCAACGATTCAATGCTATGTATTGAGAGTCTACCATGCATGAGGAGCTGGGTGTTGAGATACAGCCGTGAACTAGACAGCGCTGTTCACATCTGCATGGGGCTTACAGTCTAGTGAGGGCTACCGAGAGTAAAGAATCCAGCAATAGAAGGCTTTTGATGTCGGAACCGAGCTGAAAATTCAAGACATAGGCCGGGTGCGGTGGCTTATGCCTGTAATCTCTGCACTATGGAAGGCTGAGGTGGGAGGATCATTTGAACCCAGGAGTTCAAGACCAGCCTGGGCAACATAGGTAGACCCAATCTCTATACAAATTACAAAATTTACCCGGGCATGGTGGCATGTGCCTGTGTTCCCAGTTACTCAGGAGGCTGAGGTGGGAGGATGGATTGAGTTCAGGAGGTTGATCATGCCACAGCACTCCAGGCTGGGTGATGGGGCAAGACCCTGTGACACAGATCTCACCTGCAGGTTCAGTGCTGACTGGTTTCACCCTGTTCCCCGGATGCACTTGCTCTACCCTAGACACCCTTTCATACTTTCCCCCTCTGGCTCACACCCGTGCCCCCATCCTCACTCTCAGCCAGCGCTGTTGCTTCATCCTTCCCTTGACAACAGTGGCGCACAGACTCCCACAGGCTCGCTCTGGGCTCGCGGGCGGGGCTGTGCCCACACTCTGCTTCCAACCTTTTTCCACAGGTCACTGTCTGTGCCCCCATGGAAGGCCACCCTTCCAGGTGGGCATCAGTCCCATGCCATCACCTTAGCGACACCACTCCAGCGATTCTTCCGTCTCTCCCACTAGATCATTCCCTTCTGATACAAACATAATGCTGTTTCTCCCCTCTTAAAAACAAAACAAGAAAACAAATCAAAATACACTCTAGGCCTCACTTCTTCCTTTATCTACCACCCTAGGTTTGCAGTACGCCTAATTTTCTTTCTTTTTTTTTTTTTTAGTAGAGATGGGGTTTCACCATATCACCCAGGCTGGTCTCAAACTCCTGAACTCAGGCGATCCACCCACCTTAGCCTCTCAAAGTGTTGAGATTACAAACGTGAGCCATGACGCCTGGCCCAAAAGTAAACTTTTAAAATACATCCTATAGAATGGGAGAAAAATACTTGGAAATCATATATCTGATAAGGGTCTAGTATCTAGAATATATAAAGGACTCTTAAATTCAACAATAAAATGACAACCCATTTTAAAAATGGGCAAGTAATTTGAATAGATATTTCTCCAAAGAAAATACACAAATGCATGCCATAAGCACACGAGAAGATGCTTTACATCATTAGTCATTACAGGAATATAAATTAAAATCACAAGGAGAGATCACTTCTCACCCACTGGGATGACCACAACAAAAAAGACAATAATAACAAGTGTTGGCAAGGATCTGGAGAAAATTGCATACTGCTGATGAGAATGTAAAATGGAACAGATGCTCTGGAAAGCAATTTGGCAGTTCCTCAAAAAGTTAAACATAGAGTTACCGTATAACCCAGCAATCTACTTCTAGGTGTATACTTGAGAGCATTGAACACATATGTTCACATAAAAACTTGCACATGAATGTTGATAGCAGCATTATTCATAATAGCCAAAAAGTGGCAGCAACCCAATGTCCATCACCTGATGCATGCATGAAATGTGATGTATCTGTATAATGGAATATTATTCAGCCATAAAAAAGAGTGAAGTGCTGATACATGCTACAACGCAGATGAACCTTTAAAACATTATACTAAATGAAAGAAGCCAGTCACAAAAGGAAACATATTGTATACTTCCATTTATATGAAGTTTCCAGAGACAGAAAGTTCACATCAGGGAGGGGACAATGTGTATGGGGTTTCTTTTTGGGGTCATCAAATGTTCTAGAATTAGACAGTGGTAAGAGTTGTACAACCTAGTGAGTAATACTAAGGACCACTAAATTGTATATTTTAAAAAAGTAAATTTTGGCCAGGTGCGGTGGCTCACGCCTGTAATCCCAGCACTTTGGGAGGCTGAGGTGGGTGGATCACCTGAAGTCTCCGGCGCTGGAGACCAGCCTGACCAACATGGAGAAATCCTGTCTCTACTAAAACTACAAAAAAATTAGCTGGGCGTGGTGGTGCATGCCTATAATCCCAGCTACACAAGAGGCTGAGGCAGGAGAATTGCTTGAACCCGGGAGGTGGAGGTTGCAGTGAGCTGAGATCGCACCCTTTGCACTCCAGCCTGGGCAACAAGAGCAAAACTCTGTCTCAAAAACAAAAAAAAATAAAAATAAAAATAAAATGGTAAATTTTATGGTATGTGAATTATATCTCAATAAAAAAAATTACAATAAAAAAGAAAGAAAAAACAATGCCTGAACTCTTGATCCTGCCCCGAAACCTTTTCCACCTGAAGCCTTTCCCAGCCCATTCTGATGATCTGCCCATCCTGTTGTTGCTCAGGCCAAACATTTTGGAACCATCCCGATTTCTCTTATTTTCTCACACAGCCCCTTGCCCCTTTCCATTCTTTTTCACCAACCTCACTCACTCAACTGCAACTCCTGGGATACACCAGGCAGCTCTCACCCCAGGGGCTTTGCCCAGCAGCTGCCTTCTGGCTGAAATCGTCTGCCACCAGGTATCTGTCTGGTTTTCCCCGCCCCTGGATTTTTTTTATGTTGTTCTTTTTTCGAGACCAAGTCTCGCTCTTTTGCCCAGACTGGAGTGCAATGGTGCGATATCAGTTCACTGCAACCTTCACCTGACAGGTTCAAGCGATTCTCCTGCCTCAGCATCCCATGTAGCTGGTATTACAGGCGCCCACCATCACGCCTGGCTAATTCTTGTGTTTTTAGTAGAGATGGAGTTTCACCACGTTGGCCAGGCTGGTCTCGAACTCCTGACCTCAAGTGATCCACCCGTGTAGGCATCCCAAAGTACTGGGATTACGGGCATGAGCCACCACACCTGGCCCCTGTTCTGAGGCATTGCCCTGATGTGACTTTCTTGTGAGACCTACTCTGACCATACATCACCCACAACACCTTCATTCCCCCTCATTCCCTCTGCTCTGCTTCTTTTCCATTGCACTTAACACTGTTAGCTACATAACTTACTATATATAACTTACTTGTTTTCTTCTTTGACACGGTGTCTCACTCTTTTACCCAGCTGGAGTACGGTGGTACAATCACAGCTCACTGCAGTCTCAACCTCCTGGGCTCAAGCAATCCTTCCACCTCAGCCTCTTGAGTAGCTGAGAGTATGGGCACATGCCATCGTGTCAGCTAATTTATTTTTATTTATTTATTTTTTTTATTTTTATTTTTTGGTAGAGATGGGAGTCTCACTATGTTGCCCAGGCTGGTCTTGAACTCCTGGGCTCAAGCAATCCTCCTGCTTTGGCCTCCCATGGTGCTAGGATGACAGGAATGATCCACCATGCCCGGCCTGTTTTTATGTTTCTTTCATTTCCTACCCAGTGTAAGATCCACATGGGCAAGGGGTTTTTTTGTCTGCTTTGTTCATCACTGTATCCCAAGTGCCTGGAACAGCATCTGGCACATAGCATTATTCAATAAATATTTGCTGAATGAGTGAGTGAACACTAAAGAATGAGAAGGAATTAACCAGGAAAAGTGGTTACAGAGGGCAGTGGAAGGAAATGTTCAGGGAGGTGAAACAATATGTATAAATGTTTTAACAAACTAAACGAGAAAAAAATAACATTTGCTCATCAGATGGCGTAAAGTCATTTGATAAAAGTCAACATGTGTTCATGATAAAGACAACCTCTTAACTTGCTTAACAAACTAAACAAACTCATGAATGTACTTCTTAACTTGATAAAGTGTTATCTACCAGAAACTTAAAGCAAACACCATATGTAATGGTACAGCATTGGAAACACTGCCACAGTCCAACTATTTTTCTGGTATCTAGAAGGATCCTGCTCCTCTACCCCTTTAGAAGTTAGGCTTGTCCATGGCCCTTGCTTTGAAATGCTAGTGAACAGAAGAATATGTGTTGCTTTAGGGTGGAAGCTTCCAAAGCCAGTGCATAATTCATCTCGCTCCTTCCTCCTGCCTTAGTGATCCTGGAAGCAGCTGGCCATGGAGGCGCAGAGCCTCAATTAGCCTGGATCCCTGAGAAACAACAATAAGGGGACTCCTCCTCGGCCCTATAACTTATGTTGGACACGAAATGTGAATGAGAAATAAATTTCTATTGTGTTAAGCCACTAGATTTTGGGATCATTTGTTACTGTAATATACCTTGACCTATCCTGAATGTTACATCCAATGTAGTCAGAAATGAACCAATGCTTCTACTCTTCTGCAATGTACTGGAAGTTACAACTAATGCAATAAAACTTTAAAGACAAACAAGAGGTTTAAGGATTGGAAAGGAAGAAGCCAAATTGTCATAGCTTCTGGTGATGTGATCATCCACCTGGAAAACTCAACAGCAACAACTGGTGAGGCCAGTGATTCTCTTGCCTTGGCCTCCCAAAGTGCTGGGATTACAGGTGGTCCTTGAGTGTTTTGACTGCGACCCATCACATAAGGTTAAGTGTGGAATTCTTCACTGGTGGTGTCATGTCTGTGCTCAAAATATTTCAGATTTTTGAGCATTTTCAGTTTTGGATTTTCAGATTAGGGATGCTCAACCTGTACACATAATCTATCAATTCTATTTCTAGATATTTAATCTAGGAAAATGCTTGCCCAGATACATAAGAATATATGTTGATATTTATGGCAACATTGCTAGCAATATTAAGAAATGGAATAAATTCCTAATACAATACCATAAGTAATATCAATATGAAATGAATAACGTGGGATATTCATATATTAAATTATTATTTTCAGCATTTTAAAAGAATGAAACTGAACCAAATCTATGTGCATGAATATGTACAGATCTCAAAAGCATATTCCCGAGTAAAAACAGTCAGCTCCTAAGTGCCACCTACAATATGATGCCATTTATATTTATATCTATACTTTAAAAATTGTTTTATTCTTTTATGAATCATTATGCCGATGTAAACATCATATTATTATTATTATTATTTTTGAGACAGAGTCTTGCTCTTGTCGCCCAGGCTAGAGTGCGATGGCGTGGTCTCAGCTCACTACAACCTCTGCCTCCCGGGTTCAAGCGATTCTCCTGCCTCAGCCTCCCAAGTAGCTGGGATTACAGGCTCCCACCACCATGCCCAGCTAAGTTTTGTATTATTTTTAGTAGAGATGGGGTTTCACCATATTGGCCAGGCTGGTCTCAAACTCCTGACCTCAGGTGATCCATCCGCCTCGGCCTCCCAAAGTGCTGGGATTACAGACCTGAGCCACCGCACCCGGCCTGTATTATTTTATATATACGAAATATTTCATAACAAAACAAACTAAAAAGGAGAATAAATGTAAGTTAAAAATATCCAGACCCTCTAAAGGGAGTGCAGGGAAGTCTGTATCCTATTCTGTGCCTTCAGGACCCACTACCAGGTGTAGTTATCGGTTTACTGGGGCTCAGTCAATGAATTCTTCCCATTTTTCCTGGGCATATTATACACTGTGTTGAACCTTGCTTTTTCTCATTAAACAATATATCTACCCAAAGGAAACTT
The DNA here is from genome assembly GCF_000951035.1 of Colobus angolensis palliatus. Lineage (NCBI taxonomy): Eukaryota > Metazoa > Chordata > Mammalia > Primates > Cercopithecidae > Colobus > Colobus angolensis. The sequence continues at coordinate 19,032,315 of NW_012116265.1, read as the reverse complement.
GTATGCTCAATGGCAACAAATCCAAACCGTGTCAGTGAAACATACGATGTGTGTTGAAAACCCAGGAAACCAAACACAGAGATGACAGGAAATAAAGCTGCATCTCATGCCGCAGCACAACTGCAGGGCGTGGAAGCAGCAGGAAGAGCAAGTGCCCCGTGTCTGTGGGTGCAGCAAGCGTGTGTGAGCGTGTGGGTGTTAGGTCCAGAAATGCAGGATTTGTGGGTTTGGGTTTTGTTTTGTTTTGTTTTTGAGACAAGTTCTTGCTTTGTCGTTCAGGCTGGAGTGCAGTGGCGCAATCTCAGTTCATTGCAGCCTCAACCTCCTGGGCTCAAGTCATCCTCCCACCTCAGCCTCCAGAGTAGCTGGGGCTATGCTCAGCTAGTTTTTAAACTTCTTAGTAGAGATGGGGGTCTCATGATGTACCCAAGCTGGTCTCATACTCCCGGGCTCAAGTGATCCTCCTCACTCAGCCTCCTAAAGTGGTGAGATGACAGGCGTGAGCCACTGTACCTGGCCGCCATTCACATTTTCATGTTTCTGATCTGCTGGTTGGACTGGCTGTCAGGACAGTGCAGCACTAATGTTCATGCAGCTGTGTTGCTGCTGCATTTGCATATCCTACTAGAACAGCTGAAATAATTTCACCATTTCTCTTTTCTTTACAAAGTACTTGCTTGACACCAGAATTTTAAACAGACTTTCTGACTAAGTGATCTTAAACATTCCATGGCCCCCTTTCTTAGTGTCCGGGTAATAGAAGAATTGTCAAAATCAAATGAAGTTTAAAATGCTTCATGGTTTTTAGAAAATACTTCAGGAAAGGAAGGCAGAATGTTTAAAAAATCTAATAATTAAATTTGAAGGACAACCTGAAAGGATCTACAAATTCATAGCCTAACTGGCCTAAGACCCAGCGAGCTGTTGCACACTGTGGGCACCACGGCACAACCCCGACAACTCACGAGGAATTTCCTTCCCCATGTCACAGAGAGCTTTGTGACAGGGACTGGCAGAAAACCATGGTCCCACCTGGTAAGATTCTGAGACGTTTACCACTCTTTTTTTTTTTTTTTTTTGAGACAGAGTCTCGCTCTGCCGCCCAGGCTGGAGTGCAGTGGCGCGATCTCGGCTCACTGCCACCTCCGCCTCCCGGATTCAAGCCATTCTCCTGCCTCAGTCTCCTGAGCAGCTGGGATTACAGGCGTGGGCCACCACACCCTGCTAAATTTTGTATTTTTAGTATTGATATTTACTGTATTAGAAATTATAAAAGACACTTAAGGATATTTCATTATTAAAAAAGAACAAGACATCCAACATATGGTAACATAAATGTTTTAGGAAAATATTTTTAAAGTATTTGGTGACAGGAGTAGAATTGTTTTCCTTTTTGAAAACCTCTTTAATGCTGACCTTAGGGATAGAAGACTGCTGTGCCCTCATGTCTGCTTCTGTGTTCAGTCTGCTATGATGAGTTGTTCTGGTTGAAGCAGGTGAAGAAAATCTGGCCTCACACAGAGATGTGGCTGGATGAGGGAGGAGTATTTTAACAGCCACTTCAGACATTCTGGGTGTGTATTTTGTTTTGCTTTGTTTGAGACAGAGTCTGGAGTCTTTGTTTGCCCAGGCTGGAGTGCAGTGGCATGATCTCAGCTCACTGTAACCTCTGCCTCCCAGGTTTAAGAGATTCTCCTGCCTCAGCCTCCTGAGTAGCTGGGATTACAGGCATGTGCC
>NW_012116265.1:19029824-19030128 GCF_000951035.1 Colobus angolensis palliatus | reverse complement strand
AGTTTGGCTGCGGAACCCAAGTTCGGACCGCTATACTGATTACATTAAGCCCCTAACAGTGGAGTTCTGCAGGGAGTAGGGGAAGGGACCTCTTGGGGAAGAGAGTGGGCAGCGGTCAAACAGAGCTTTATAACACCTGTAGTTGTTCTATGCTTTTAAACAAGAAATATACTGGCATGAAATTCGTAATGTTAAAATTACTTTTAAAAAATTATACATGGAATAGCTAGGTATGGTGACTCAAACCTGTAGTCCCACCTACTTGAGAGGCTGAGGCGGGAGGACGAGGCAAGAAGCTGAGGTG
>NW_012116265.1:19011788-19024420 GCF_000951035.1 Colobus angolensis palliatus | reverse complement strand
GAGACAGGATTTTGCCATGTTGGTCAGGCTGGTCTCAAACTCCTGATCTCAAGTGATCCACCTGCCTCGGCCTCCCAAAGTGCTGGGTTTACAGGCGTGAGCCACCACGCCCAGCCTGTAAAACCTTGTTTTCTTTTTTTTAAAAAATTGAATATATTTTTGGGATTATGTACTTATTTTTCATGATATAGTGAGGAGAGCTGTACGGGAGTAGACAGAGTTCCCTGAGTCTCTAGTGGTGGAGCAGACCCACTGTGATACGGAGGAGTGTTAGGGAGGCTTTCCTGAGGAAGCACCTTTTAGTTGAGTTCCAGATGATGTGTGTCTGTTAGTCAACAGAGTTGAGGGATTGGGTGTGGGAGGGGGAAGGGATTTCCGGGCAGAGGAAACAGTGTGAGCAAAGGTCCTGAGGGGCACTACAGATTCCAGAAACTGAGAAAAAGACAAGTGTGTTGGCCCTTAGTGAAAGAGGGGGCATGGCAAGAGACAGGGCTGCAAAGGAGGACAGGGACCAGACTTCATGGAGTCTTCCAGGCTGAGGAAAGGACTGGGAGCATATTCTAAGAGCCACACGTGCTGCTGAGTAAGATGAAAACGGAAACTGCTGATCGGCACCAGGGAGGTCCCTAGAGTCACTTTAGCAGGGGCTGTGTTAGAGTAGGGACTGGAGCTGCCAACAAAGAGACTGAAAGTGTACACATCTCTTTCAAAACGTGTTGCTCTAAAGCACAAGCTCGGGATAGAGAGGCACCTGGAGGGAGAATGTGCAATCGAAGGATGGGTTTGATTTTTTTGCTACTGTTCCTATTTCTGTAATGGGAAAAACCTCTTCACACAGAGACATATCCACGAGGATGTTTATCACAGCATTATTTATTAAAACAACACAAAAAAGAGGACCTACATATCCAACAATAGATCCTTTAATCAAATTATGGAATATCCAAATGATGCAGTACAACTCAAGACTTAAAAATCATATTGTAGCAGAAGGGAAATACGACTCCATATGTATGAGACAGAATTTGGCTCTCCTTGCCCAGGCTGGAGTGCAGTGGCGCGATCTCGGCTCACTGCCACCTCCGCCTCCCGGATTCAAGCCATTCTCCTGCCTCAGTCTCCTGAGCAGCTGGGATTACAGGCGTGGGCCACCACACCCTGCTAAATTTTGTATTTTTAGTATTGATATTTACTGTATTAGAAATTATAAAAGACACTTAAGGATATTTCATTATTAAAAAAGAACAAGACATCCAACATATGGTAACATAAATGTTTTAGGAAAATATTTTTAAAGTATTTGGTGACAGGAGTAGAATTGTTTTCCTTTTTGAAAACCTCTTTAATGCTGACCTTAGGGATAGAAGACTGCTGTGCCCTCATGTCTGCTTCTGTGTTCAGTCTGCTATGATGAGTTGTTCTGGTTGAAGCAGGTGAAGAAAATCTGGCCTCACACAGAGATGTGGCTGGATGAGGGAGGAGTATTTTAACAGCCACTTCAGACATTCTGGGTGTGTATTTTGTTTTGCTTTGTTTGAGACAGAGTCTGGAGTCTTTGTTTGCCCAGGCTGGAGTGCAGTGGCACAATTTCAACTCACTGCAACCTCTGCCTCCCAGGTTCAAGTGACTCTCCTGCCTCAGCCTCCCGAGTAGCTGGGATTACAGGCATTTGCCACCACCACGCCCCGCTAATTTTTTTTTTTTTTTTTTTTTAGTAGAGATTGGGAGGGTCTTACCATGTTGGCCAGGCTGGTCTTGAACTCCTGACCTCAGGTGATCCACCCACCTTGGCCTCCCAAAGTGCTGAGATTACAGGCATGAGCCACCGCACCTGGCCAGTGTACCATATATTAAGTTTAGAAAGCAAGTTATAAAATAACAAATCTATTACGATCTCATTTTGGTATGGGAAGCTGAGTATATGTGACAGGGTGTCTCCTTCACCTCTTCCTTTCTTCCCTGTCCTTATCCCTGGTGGTGATGGTGGTAGTGGGGTCTTTGAAAATAATGCACCGTAATAAAAATTATGCCAAGAGATGTGATCCACTTTATCAAAAGGGAATTGTATTGTTTTGTAGGTGCTCCACGTGGGGACACACGAGGGTCCACCGCAATCTCCCAGGAGCGAGCTGGGTCCTGGGAGGAGGGCAGAGGGATCAGAGACAGGGAGACCGGGGAAGGAGTTTCCGGCCCCAATTTTGTACCAAAGCTGGAAAAAAGTGTTGCTCATTCTTTGGATTTTGGAAAATTTGTGATAGATTATAAGAAAGTTTTTTGGGGGATATTGAAGAAAGGTGTAACCACTCATTATCCGAAACAAGAGGCTGAATTTATTGCATGCTTAAGCAAGGGACAGCTGTACTTGCAAGACACAGCATCTCTGAGCAAAGCAGAGGATTGATCCCATATAGGTTTGGGAAGTGTGGGGTTCAAGGATGGGTCAACGTGTGCTGGTTGATCTTTGGCACAGTCATTGGCATGCGGCTGTTGCCGACTGGTTATTTTCAGAAGCGTGGGGCTAGTCCTGACTGAGTGCATGGTTTCAGCAGCACAGTTACTGAAACACATGGCCATATCAACCAGGTTTATAATTGGTTCTAAGAGTCACTTGGTATCACAGCCACATACCAATTGGTCTTTTCCTGAGAGGGTGGGCATGTTTTATTCTAGGGGGAAGAAGGAGAAGTCAGATAGCTCTACACACACACAAAGAGGAAGGTCTCAGCAAAGCAGCCCGTGTGTCTCCTCCGCTGCTGGAGCTCATCTTTACTGGTCTGGGCTGGTTCCTAGGAAGGATCCCACAGGCACCCTGAGCCTCCTGGGTTTGGATGTGAGAGGAAAGTCCTGTGACCTCCTTTTCCTCCCCCATGTCTGGAGAGAAGCTGTATTTCCAGCTAATCCAGGAGCGACAGCTCCAGGGTGCACCCTGGGTTCTGACTTGGGGACCTGCATGACCCCCTGGGTCGGACCTTGATGTGCCTGACATCACTTGTGAACCCAAGACCTCAACTTCGGCCTCTCTGCACCGCAGCCGTGGCCAGCTGTCAGCCGCCACCTCCTCCCAGACGCTGGAATTCCTCGGGCAGATTTCTCACCCTCGCAGGACTTCCTTCCAGCGTGTCTGGCAAGTGAGAGGGCTTCGCAGGCCCCAGGAGAGGCTTGTGGCAGAGAGGGCTTTGAAAGGGAGAGGAGGAGGGAGGATATCGCTGTTCCAGCCTAAGCCTCAGGCCCCCCGCTGTGGGCGTCAGGTGGCCCATGTCTGGAAACACCCAGTGCTGTGGCCCACATGGTGACTCCTGGGTGGCCCAGGCTGGGCGTGCGGGGGCAGGGCCTCAGAGAAGAGAGAAGGAGAAGGGGAAGACCGAGGGCTGGGGGTGGCAGTGGAGAGGCCACTGAGGACAGGGAGTGGAACAATCTTGCACAGAGCGGTGCAGGGAGGTTACTAGAATGGCAGCACTCTCTCCCGCCACCCAGGCGACACCTCTTGGGGAACCTACCTCTGCGAGGGAGCCCTCAACTTCCTCCCGGCCTGACCTGCCTGCCTGAGGGTTTCCAAGGTCACAAGGTTACCTCAGGGACTAGAAAAGAACCATCTTTTTGGCCTGGAGCCTCTGAGGTGGGGCATCCTCGGCCTCAGTCACAGCCAAGGTCGGGGGAAGGAGAGCACCCCAGGCTTCCCTCAGGAAAAGGAAGGGTCCAGCTTCTTTAGGGAAACAGCTGCTGGGATCTGGTGCTGACAGACGGCCATCGTTCCACACCAAGGCTCTCGCCTGTCACCACCCCGTCTGGAGCCTCGAGTTCCCACCAGAGTTTTCAGAGGGGCCTCTTCTGCTGACCCACCCAATCCACCCGCAGATGGTCTGGCCTGCCTCTCAGACTGGGAGCGGCCCCAGCTCACTTCCCTACCGCCCCACCTCCCCTTCTCGCCCTCCATCCTCAGGAGGAGGTGAGGTGGTGATGGGCAGTGAGCACAGGCTTCGGATTCAATTCCACCCCAGTCACTTGTGGTACATTTTAAAATTCTGACTCACTTAACTTACATGACTTTGGACCAGCCTAGGCCTCAGCTCCTTCATTTGTAAGATGAGAAGGTGGAAATGGATTATTTGTAAATTTTCTTTCAACCCTAAATTCCATGATCATATCACATTATTGTTTAATTTCTAATTTTTTTTTTTTTTGAAAGACAGGGTCTTACTCTGTTGCCCAGGCTGGAGTGCAGTGGCATGATCATAGCTCTCTGCAGCCTCAAATTCCTGGGATCAAGCAATCCTCCTGCCTCAGTCTCCCAAGCAGCTGGGACTACAGGTGTGCACCACCATACCTGGCTAATTTTTTTTTTTAATTTTAAGATGGAGTCTCACTCTGTCACCCAAGCCAGAGTGTAGTGGTGTGATCTCAGCTCAGTGCAACCTCCACCTCCCAGGCTCAAGAGATTCTCCAGTCTCAGCCTCCTGAGTAGCTGGGACTACAGGCCTGTGCCACCACGCCTAGCTAATTTTTGTATTTCTTGTAGAGAAGGAATTTCACCATGTTCCCCAGGCTGGTCTGAAACTCCGGGGCTCAAGTGATTCACCTGCCTCGGCCTCCCAAAGTGCTGGGATTACAGGTGTGAGCCACCATGCTCAGCCATAATTTTAAATTTTTTTTGTAAAGACCTCGATTGCCAAAGCAATCCTCTTGCTTTGGCCTCCCAAAGTGTTGAGATTACAGGCGTGAGCCACTGTGCCCGGCCACATTATTGTTTAAAAAATATGCCTCTTGCAGCCTAGCACAGCCCTAACTCCCCAGCATGGCACCTGGGGCCCAGCCTGCCTCCCAGCCTTAGCCGTCACCCTCTGCTTCGCCTGCCTTAAACATCAGCCAAACTAAACCGTGGGAGAGTCCCTGTACAGGTTGGGGTTTTGCCAGCTCTGGGGTCTTTGCTAACGGGTTGCCTCCACCTAGAACGGCTTCCCCAGTCATCTTCCCATACCCAAATCTTGCCTACTCTTCAAGTCACAGCTTAAATGCCACCAGCTTTGCAAAGTCAGTTCTGATTTTCCGCAGCTGCAGGTCATCTCAGGTGTCTTTAGCAGCACTTCAGCTGCATTCGTTTAACTACATGGCCTGCTTTCCTTCTATTCTAATCACCCGTGTATATCCGATTCTGCTGACAAACTTTTTAAGGTCAGCGACAATGTCTTATTTCTCTCTGTGTAACCCTAGCTAATCGAGGTGCTCCCCTGGGTTCAGTCTCTGCCTAGTGTCTCACTGAGTGGGCATATCTCAAAGAACATTCGGGCCTGCAATGTTAGGGAGCATGACAGTGCATCCTCAAAGCCCTTCTTCCACTCCCCAAACTGTCTTATATAGACTCCACAGCAAAACCCCAAACTCCTTCTCTAGTCCCAGCCCCAAGGCCTTTTATTTCCCTCTGCCTGCCTGCTTGCTTTCTCTTTCCTAGCTCTTAGGTAGACCAACTTAGCCTCTCCAGCTATGATCTGTCTCCTTATTCTCCTTATTTATTGCAGAATAGAATTTTCTTTAGTAGGTAGGGAAGACTTTTGCATGCTAATATACTTTGCCCTGTCATACATGTGTTTTCTACAAAATACCCAGGCCTTGTAGGCTCAAAAAATGCTCATGAGTGAATAAATGATCAGGGTTACCAGCCCACATGCATAATCAAGACCAAACAATCTACTTCTCTCTACCCTCATTACTTCTCCCTAGACCAAACCACCATAATTGGTTGCCTGGCTTCTCCACAGCCTTCGAAGTGGTATTTGTACTCTGAGTTTTGCACTCTTAGAGACCATTTTCCACATAGTGGGCAGAGTGATTGTTCAAAAATGTACCTAATGACTGGGTGTGGTGGCTCATACCTGTAATCCCAACACTTTGGGAGGCTGAGATGAGCGGATCACTTGAGGTCAGGAGTTCGAGACCAGCCTGGCCAACATGGCAAAACTCTGTCTCTACTAAAAATACAAAAATTAGCCGGGTGTGGTGGCGTGCACCTTTAGTCCCAGCTACTCAGGAGGCTGAGGCATGAGAATTGCTTGAACCCAGCAGGTGGAGGCTGCAGTGAGCGGAGATTGTGCCACTGCACTCCAGCATGGGTGACAGAGTGACACCCTGGTCTCAAAAAGAAAAAAATGTACCTAATGTCATTTAATTCCCCTGTTTGAAACTCTGCAGTGGTTTATCTCACATTATAACAATATTTGAACTCCTTACTCTGACTTGCAAAAGCCCTTTATGGTCTGGCCCCTGGTTACTTCCAGCATCATATCCCATATCCCTGCTCCCTGCCCATCATGCTCCAGCCACACTGGGGTTCCTTCCAGCACTTTCCACCAGCTGTGCCCTCTGGAGTGCTCTTATCCCTGATCTTCACATGATCAACTCCTTCTTGTCCTTCAAACTTTACCATCAATGTCATCTCTACAGATATACCATCCACAACCTCCTGACCTAGAGTACCTTCCCCGCAACGCTCTCTCTTCACCTTTCCTTATTTTCTGTTCTGGTTTCCTATCGCTGCACAACAAACTATCTCAAAACAATTTGTTATTATAGTATTTCATGATTCTGTGTGTCAAGGAAATCAAACGGCACAGTGGATACAGCTTGTCTTTGCTCTGTAAGATAACTGTAATGACTGGGAGTTGAAATAGCTTGGGGTTGGCTGAGTCTCTCTCTCTCGCTCTCTCTCTTCTTCCACATCTCTATATGACCAGCTTGAGCTTCCTTCCAACATGGTGACCTCAGGGTAGTTGGACTTCTTACATGATAGCATAGGGTTCCAACAGACCAAGGCAGAAGCTGCCAGTCCTCTTGAAAGCCAGACTTGAAACAAGTATAGGGTCTCTTCTGCGATAGTCTACTGATCAAAGCAGACCCAGGCCGATTCAGATTCAAAGAGAGGGAAGAGACTTCACCTCTTAAGAGGAAAAATGTAAAATAATTCAAGAGCATCTCTAATATGAGAGAACACATTTTGGCAGCAAGACATTTTCTTCTTATTATTTGTTTATATGGGTGACTTGCTTATTGAGCAAGCTTTTTCCCCCCTTCCATCATATCTTCTGGATGAACTATGTTGGTTCTCCTTTTTCTGTCCCGTAACAGTATCTTGGGCAGATCTTCTCGTGTTCCTGTTGCTTTAGCTTATTAAAGGCCCAGCCCCATCTAGGCTGGTCCCTCTAACCAAGACTAACCCTTTCCCTTCCCCAGGCAGGGTCTGGATTTGGCCCAGGGGACTGGGGAGGGGTGCAGTTTGCCCCTATACCCCCACTCCTCTCTCTCTCTCTCTCCTCCTCCTTTTCTCTCCCCTTTTCTCTTCTTTCACACAGATGGGGAGGGAGAGCTTTCAGGAAAGTCCCTGTCAGCTGTGGCCATTTCTTCTCTGGCTATGAATGTTCCTGACATGATGGTGTTCAGATGCTAACTCTCTTGTGGGTTCACCACAGGGCCACCCCACACCACTGTTCCCTGATGTAAGAGGTCCCTTCTGCTCTATTGCTCTGTATCTCTCACCCCACCACTCAGCTACCGCCCCAACCTCCACCCCACAGCCTACCGACTGTGGGTGTGCACAGCTGCAGGCCTCCCTCTTGGGAAGACATGGACAAGACAGCTCAAGGACATTCACCTTCCGCCATGTCCACCTGACCCATGGGCAATGACTGCTGGGTGCCCCAAGGAGTCCCTGCCCTGTCCGTCTCTGCCTCTTTGATCTTGCCCTCCGCCAGCCTCCCTGTCCAGACAGCGTGTGGGCTGATCTCAACAGCAAATCCAGATCCAGGGAGAGGAGGGGAGGGAGCCAGCACCCCAGGACTCCAGTGACCCCATCTCCCTCTCTCTTCCTTCCCCTTTCCCAGTCTTCTGCTTACGGAGACTGAGGAAGGGGGTGCTGGGAGATTTGGGGGCATGGCAGAATTGCTTTAACCATCTCTTAATAAATCCTGTAGGCAAATACGCCTAGTCCCAAATGGTTCCTTTGTTTTAGAATATGGGGTACTCAAGGCCCTTTTTCCTTAACTCTGAGTCCGGCCACCAATGCGAGCAGCAGAAAAGGCCCACCCAGTACCCTCTGGCACTAGAGCCTGGACTGTCTCTCCCCTTGCATGTGTGGTCCACGAGAACAGGGTCCTGTGTGTCTGTCCCCACTGGATCCTCAATGCCTAGTCAGTGTCTAGGACATAGAGGGTGCGCCACAAATAGATGACAAGCAAATCTCTCTAGGACCTAAATGGCTGGAACGGCTGCCAATACAGCCAAGTGGGCCAGCTGGCTCCTTCCTACCCGTTCCTGCTGCGAGGCTCCTGCCCGCGGATGTGGAGTTTTGCTTCAGGTTTCCAAGAGCTTTTCTGGTTTCTGTCTTGCTCTCTACAGGGGTCACTGGCCTGGGTTGGGAGGCTGCCCGCCATGTGGGTGACCTCATGGAGTCAAAAGCCTTGAAGATGCTACCAGGACTGGGTTGGGGTCCTCAGGGCTGAGCTAGAGGCCTGGCCAGTGGGAGGGGATAGGTGCTCTTCTCAGTTCACAGTGGGTCAAAGGCAATAGCTTAGAACAGCTGCAGCCAAAGAGAGGAGAGGCAGGAGAGGAAGTGCATTTCTTTGGCGAAGCATGTCTCTTGGGGCTGACTCACACCCGTCTATGACCACAGCCAGAAGCACATTCTGACCAGCGTGTCCTGCAGGGTTCCCAGGCCTTGGTGAACAGGGCACCAAGGACAGCTGCCTCAGCAGGGCCACCCCACTCTGCTGGACATCCCAGCTCCCCTCCAAGCCCCAGGCAGGCCCCTGTCCCCCTGGGTCCCTGTGGGTTTCTCCTCAGCAGCCTCAGATGAGGAAGTGAGGCTGAGGAGAGAATGGGGGAACTTCTCTTCCCCCAGTACATATAACAACATATAAGATCAAAGACACACACACACACAATACACACACACACTCATACATACACATACACACAATACACACACACGTACACACACACAGATACACACACACACCTCTTGCAGGTCAGAAGCAGAGAGGAGTTTGATAGTAAGTGGTTTGGATTAAAAAAAATAGGCCTGGCATGGTGGCTCATGCCTGTCATCCCAGCACTTTGGGAGGCTGAGGCGGGTGGGTCACTTGAGGTCAGGAGTTCAAGACCAGTTTGGTCAACATGGTGAAACCCTGTCTCTACTAAAAATACAAAAATTAGCCGGGCGTGGTGGCACATGCCTGTAATCCCAGCTACTTGGGAGGCTGAGGCAGGAGAATCACTTGAACCTAGGAGGTGGAAGTTGCGGTGAGCTAAGATTGTGGCACTGCACTCCAGCCTGAGTGATAGAAGGAGACTCTGCCTCCAAAAAATAAAAAAATAAAAAAAAAAAAAAGATTTATTTAAATCTAGGCAGCATCTGCTGGTCCCTGCGTCTGTCAGGCAGCCCGAGCAGGCTGTAGGGGCTGCCGTTCAGAGCCCTGAGACCCAGCCCAGGATGCCTCTCAGGAGGGCCGGAGGAGTTTGGGAGCCCTTGCAGCACTGGGCTGGGGCAGCCCTAAGACCTGGGAGAGAAGGAGGAGATTGTGCTCTTGATGCTGTTAAAAAACGGCTGGGACCACCCTCTCCTCAACTCTGGAACCGAAACTACATCTTGGGAGCTCCTCGTTAGGGGAGGGGCGACCCCAGGGTGCTGTAGGAGCAGGCTAGGCGACCTCGGGGGCAGCCTTGAAGTGGCCTCCACAGGAACAGTCTCCAGTGACCACCCAGGGCCACTGAGACTTGAGACTGGGCCTCAATAGAAACGTGTCAAAGCCAGAAGAGCCACCCAGTCAGGCCCCTCAGGTCAGAGATGAAACGTGAAGGCAGAGGGAAGCCCAGTGCCACTCGGTGAGTTACAAACAAAGCCAGGCCTCTGAACCCCGCTTCAGTCTCGACTCTCCATCAGCCATTTCACCTTCTTGGGCCTAAGTGTCCTCAGCTGTCAAAAGGAGGAAGGAAGGAGCAAGCTATCATGTTGTCGTGAGCTGTGACATGCCCTCTCGTTGCCTGAGCAAGGCTTTTGAGATAAGGAAACTGAGGCTCGGAGAAGGTGCTGTGCTCTTCCTGGTACACCCCCATCCCTGGGTCTGTGTGGCTTCCGTTTCCGGCTGACGCTCACTGCCCTGGCAGACACACCCCCTAGGTCAGCGTTTCCACACTAGAATACTTTATTCAAGAGAATCTGGCTTGACAGTCAGATGGCCCTGCAGGGACAGCTTGTGGGGGTGCCAGGGCCCTTGGGAAACCTGCTCCCCTGCCACTGCCTTCAGCTGGGACACACAGGCTCCTCCCCTGGTGACTTCATCCCCACTGACTGAGCTGTTTCTCATCCAAGCAGCTCTTTGTCCAGCCCGGGGCCCACTCTGCATGTGTCTCTTAGAGGGGACAGGGTGGTGGTACCTTGGCTGGAAAGAACAATGTCCCAGCACAAGCAGATGGCAAAGTGTGAGGGGAGATCACGGGGCACAAGGAGTGGCAAAAGTCCCCAGGCAACCACTGTTCTCCAGAGCTGAACGTTCTGATCTTCAGAAGAAGAGAGGGAAGTGGCTGCATCCCCTTTGCCCACTGCTGGCCTTCCCACCAGCCAGGCCGTGGCGGCCCCAGCAGGCTCCTCATCCCTACTTTGGACAGGAGCTCTGAAAGCAAGGGCTGCTTGTCTGTGCAGAGCCTGAGGCCCAAGAATAGGCAGCAGGGCCCCCTTCTTTCCTTCTCCAGGCCCCTGGAGACCTCCAGGGCCTCTGGGGCCTAGCTTGTCCCTCGCGAGGCCACGTGTCTTGCTTCTTCCCAAGCAGAAGCTCCCAAGGGTCTGTGGCTGGCTTCTCTCTTTCTCTCACGTTGTTGAAGGCACTGAATTCCTGATGGTCCTGTCCCTCCCTGCCCCTCGTCTTGGAGGGAGCGAGGCATTCAGCAGGGAAACAGTTGGCTAATAAATAGAGGGCAGGTACCAGCAGGAGTCACTGAGAGTGTGACGGTAATAAATACACGAGCCGGGGGTGCGGGGTCTCTCTCCTCCAAGGGGCTGGTTACCTCCGGGGAACAGCATCGCCACACCTGCCAGAGACCAAGCACAGATGGGGCGGGTATCAGCATGCTGTGGAGGGCGCAGTCTCCTCCTATGGAGGAGGGGGCAGGGCCAGAGGAGGAGCTTGGGCAGGGAGCATGGGGAGGGCCCAGCACTCCTGAGTTCCTGCTTGCCCCAAGCTGAGGAGAAGCTGGGAGATACCCTTCACCAAGCACTTACCCAGGTGCCCAGCCCTGTGCCAAGCACTGTCTTCTTAACCCTCAACAACCTTCCATGAGGAAGGCACCCTGATTATTCTTGTGAAGATTAGGAAACTGAGGCCCAGAGAGGTGAAGAAGCTTGCCTGTGGTCACATGGCCAGTTGGTGACAGAGCCACATGTGAACCTAATCACACTCCAAGCAATCATGCCTCTGATTACCCTAAGACAGCAGTCTCCAAACAGGGGAACGGGTACCACTAGACGCATGTGAGGACTGAGTACCGATGGATTTAAAGAAATCCATTTTCAGCCTCCAGGTCTACATTGCCTTAAAATTATTTTTGTGAGACAGTGGCTGAGATCTGCTTCTCTAGCCACAACACATCTTGCTCATTCTAAACCCTTATAAAGTGCTTTGCTGCCAGGTAAAAGTATTCTGGGGACATGAAAAAAAAGAACAATTTGAGATATTGGTGTAGGTCTTGAGAAAGAAAATATGGCTAATGACTGGGTAACCAAGGCTTTCGACAAAACTGAAGAACAGCTTAACCAAATTGTCAGCCAGGATATCATGAGAAGTAATCTGTTCTTAGCAGAGCACCTTGAGATTTCTGGCAAATAACTTGAAAGGAGTTCAAGTAACTGAGTGACATCTAGTCTCATTTACTTATTTATGTGAACATGGTTTCTCAACCTTCTCATCAATAAAAAAATGATAAACAGGAATTAAATTAATGCAGAATTCTGTCTCAGTCTGGCAGGAAGTAACATTCATTAATGGATTCATTTACTAATTGAAACGAGGTAGCCACATCCATCTCATTGAGATGCATTCCCAATCAAATTGATCGTATTTTTACGTTGAACATTTATTAAATGTTAATTTATTAAAACAGGACATATTTGTGCTGTTTTGACCAAATGGTGCTACTAAGAATTATTTTGATAATTTATTTCAGGAGAAAATTTAATTTAGGTTTATGCTCACAGGAAATTTAAAATAATTCAAACTCATATATCATTTTTTTGTGGCAGATAAATATGACAAGGTAATCAATAAAAGCCTTCTGAAAATTAAAAGTACTATTACACTAGGCTGAAATTCTGGGGAGTGGGGAGTGAAATGGAAATACAAGTTCCAGGAAAAAAGAAACAATGTAAATATACAAAGGGTTATGAAAGGAGGTGTTCGTGTATATTTTTTTTTTTGCTTGTTCATTTTCTTAAAAGTGTTTGATGGTAAGTATAACATTAAAATGGCATATTTAATAGGATACACCTGGAGAGTGTTATATAATAGCTTTGTATTAAAATATTGATATTTATAATATGCCAGAGAGTGTATCCTTTGTAATGACTTATACTTTTTTTTTTTTTTTTGAGACAAGTT
>NW_012116265.1:19000721-19011738 GCF_000951035.1 Colobus angolensis palliatus | reverse complement strand
GACTTTTTCAATCCATAAATGTGGCATGTTCTTCCATTTATTTAGTTATTTATTCCTTTTGGTCTCTAATGACTTATACTTTTTTTTTTTTTTTTGAGACAAGTTCTTGCTTTGTCACCCAGGCTGAAGTGCAGTGGATCGATCCCAGCTGACTGCAGCCTTGACCTCCCAGGCTCAGGTGATCCTCCCACCTCAGCCTCCTGAGTAGTTGGGACTACAGGCACATGGCACCACGTCCATTTAGTTTTTGTATTTTTTTATAGAGACGAGGTTTCACCATGTTGCCCAGGCTGGTCTTGAACTCCTGGCCTCAAGCAATCCACTTGCCTCGGCCTCCCAAACTGCTGGAATTACAGGCATGAGCTACTGAGCCTGGCTTGACTTACAATTCTGATGAAAATGTTCAATGTCAACTTAAAAATGGGCAAGGGAGCACATGAGCTTTTGGAATTCTTTTTTTTGAGATGGAATCTCGCTCTGTCACCCAGCCTGGAGTGCAGTGGCATGATCTCGGCTCACTGCAACCTCCGCCTCCTGGGTTCAAGCGATTCTCCTGCCTCAGCCTCCCAAGTAGCTGAGATTACAGACGTGCACCAACACGCCCAGCTAATTTTGTAGTTTTAGTAGAGATGGGGTTTCACCATGTTGGTCAGGCTGGTCTCAAACTCCTGACCTCGAGTGATCCACCTACCTTGGCCTCCCAAAGTGCTGGGATTACAGGCATGAGCCACCGCGCCCGGCCACTTTTGAAATTCTTTCAGGAGATTCCCTAGTGAAATGTCTGAAGACTGCTGCCTTGGGAATTGGAGCCATGGGTCACTTTCTACCTCGGGGTGCCGGCTGGTAACGCGGACCTGGATGGACTTCACTGCCAGCTTGTTCCCCAAATTGCTGCGTGGGCCCAGAAAAGACAGGAGAGCATAAACCCTAGGGGGCACATTCCCCAGGATCCCTGTCTTCATGGAGTGGGGCTCATGGGGTCAGGACTTGGGTCAACTCCACTCCATAGCATGAAATAACTTCCTGGAGGCATGTGCGTGGGGGAGGCTTAGCCCCTAGAGGAGAGCCCCCGTGTGACTGATGGACTATGCATGTGAAATATTTTATTTTTTCTATTTACTGTCACAGATTTGGGTTTTCCTTTCTCTCATCCTTCTCTCCCAGCCACACTCAGGCCTGGGGCTCCATTCTGCTGCCCACCAGGTATGAAGAGGGTTAGAAGAATCAAGGGGACCCAAAGGCCCCAATACTCCCGGGAGCCAGTGGCAAGGGGCACATGTTCCCCAGGGCTACTAGGAAGTTGCTCCAGATAACATCTCAGCTGATGACAGACTTCTCATCACTAGAAGGGAAACTCTAAAGTGCAGGAATCCTGTTTGTTTGCTCACAGATGTACCTGACACACAGGAAGTGCTCAGTAAATGTTTGTAGAGTGACTAAATGTTTGCTGGACCTCCTGCCCCTCATTCTACACAGAGAAAAGCTAGGCTCACAAAGGTGAAATGATTTGTCCAAGGTCAATGGAAACCTAGGGCTAAGCGGGGACAAAAACCAAGGTCCACTGATGCTTCCTGGGCCCTAGAGTCTTGAGGAGGTGAGGCTCCCTGTCCTGCCCCCAAGACTGGCCTCAGTCCTGCCTCTCCCGCTCCCCAGCCTAACCCTGGAGGCAGGGCGGGGCTCCCCTCGGGCCCAGCCTCCTTGCCATCCCTGGGACCCCGCGCACTCACAGGTGGCAGTCTGTGGGCCTCTGCTTCTCTCTCCTCCTCTTCCCCCTGCCCTTGGGTCTCCTCCTGCAATAAGTCAAGCGTCAGGACAAGGTGGCTGGGGACCCCGATGCTAGGACAGAGGCTGGCAGGCCCGAGAATAGCCCCGAGCCCCAGCCAAACCACTTACCTTTCTGGCTTCATCTTCTCCCGCAGAGGCCTAGGGAAACAGGCAGAGAGAGGGGCAGAGGACCGTTAGGAAAGCAGTAAGTGGGGCTCCCTGTGGCCCGGATAGGTCCCCTCTGACATCCCAAGTTCTGGTCCTGCAGCTGACACTGAGGCCACTAGGGGGTAGCATGGAGCTGGCAAGGGAGAGGTGGCCAGAGCCTGGGGCTTCGCTCCCACTCCAGGCTCCAGTGACCTCACCACAAGAGGGACAAATCAACCTCCTGGGGACCCCTGCCGCCCGCTTCTGCACTTCTCAGCCTCTTGGCATCAAATGTGGGGTCGTTTCTGTCTGTTCTCTGCTGCTTTTTCTTTCTCACTTTCTTTGTCTGCTTTTTTCCCTTCCTTCCAGGGTGCATTCTGGGAATTTCCTCAGGGACAGGACATGATGGCCAGGCAGTGGACTGGTTGCCTGTCAGGGCACAGCCCCCACTCCACCCGGAACAACATGGGGAGTGAGCGACGGGGTGGGAGGAAGGGAGGGGGCATCAGTCCTGAAGTCACCAGGCATGTCTGGGCTCTGCCTCCCAGGGCTATGGCTGTTGGCCCAGAAGCAAGAAGAAAGGTGTCCCTGTTGCCTGGCTCCTGGCAGGGGACAGGGCCTCAGTCTTTCCTGGGAACAGTGGGTGGAGACATGGGCCAGCATGGTAGTAGTCAGCTTTGGGGCCAGGACATGCTATCCTCAGCTGGTTCCTCCCTTGGGAGCCACGGCAAGGTACCAGGGCCTCTTGGGACTGTCTGGTTGTACCTCTCCATATTGGGCAAGTGAGAGACACTCTTGGAACCTCAGTCTCTTCATCTGCCTGTCCCAAAAGAGTGGCTGTCAGGGTAAAGGGGATGCAGAAGGTGACTTTGGGTCACCAGCCAGCATTGCACCCAGGAGGGTTCATTACCCAGCTATTATATGGATAAGCTCTGGCTCGGAGGGACGGGTGGAAACAAGTTGAGGCAGGGCCTCCAACACTCCAACAAAAGGGGCAGCCATAACCCTGCCCAGGAGGCAAGGTTAAGCCTGGGGGCTATTAGAAAAGTGGTCACGGCCATGAGAGGCAGCACGAAGGCTTAGGATTTAGGTCAGGGCTCAGAATCCCTCCTCCCATACTCACTAGCTGTGATAAATCATGAAACTGTATTGAGCCTTGATTTTCTCATCTATGAAACGGGGATGACAATAGGATCTACCTCCTAGGGTTGTTATGAGAGCAGGGACCTTGCCCACCACTACATCCCATCTAGGACAATGCCCGGCACGCAGTAGGTGCTCAATAAATGTATGTGACTAAATGAGAAACATTCAAGTGCCTCCTGCAGGGCTAGGCACAAAATGGGTACACAATAAGTGGTAGTCTTCCCTCCTCCTGCCCCTGGCTAGGGCTCTGGACTTCTAGTCTGGTGCCTTCATCCATGGCCCAGTGGTACCAGGAGCAACAGCTCAGCCCATTTCTCTCTTCCCTAAACCTCGTTGGCAGTGCCAGGCCTGTTGCTCCTGCTAACCAATGTTCCAAGTGCCCCTGGCACAGGCAGCAAGACCGGTGCTGGTCAGAGGCTCTGTGGATTGGGAGGGACTGTAGCGGGATGCTGTATCATCAAGGAAGCCACAGTGTCACCCTTCTTCTGTCCCCTTTCTCCTACCCGAGCTTGTCCTTCTTGTTGCTTCTCAGCCCGGTTTGCCCCCTCCTGTGGGCATGCAGCTTGGCCCAGAACTAAGTTCAGACTTGCAATGTCTTTGCCTCCAGGCACCTCTTTCAGAGGCCCGTGGCAGCTGCCTCCCGTCCCAGAGAAGGGGAATGACACACACCAAACCAGCGAGGCTGGGAGGGACCCACGCACTCTCTTCCCTTGCAGTATGTCAACAGCTGTACCCCAGCTGCTGGGACCAGCTCCCTCGGCAAAACTGGCTGGTAGGGGGACAAAATGAATGGCAGCCACCCCTGCCTGGTCCTGCCCTCTTGGTCTCCCTCAGCCTGGAAAAAAGTACAGCCCGCAGCAAGGATGGGCAGCCTTTGCCTCCGCCCTGGGACCCATCTTTGCTGAGGGTGCCAAGAGCACGGGGGCCTTTTCCTGCTACCCGCCCCACCCCGGAGACCTACCGGCACTCGCAACGCACGTGCTGAGAGAACGTCAGCTCCACGTAGGAGGGCCGGTCCCCAGAGCGGATCTTTAGGAGCTGAAGGAAGAAAGAGTTGATGCCTGGATTGGGGAGTGGCCCATGAGTTTCCCGTACTCTTCTCTCTCTCCTTGTAAGGAGAACCCGACTCTGTTTCCTGTAGCCTGTGGACTATAGGCCCTCACTCCACTCTCAGCGTGAGGCAAATAGCTCTCTCAGCTGCGTGGGGACCTGAGGGAGGCCCCTGTCCCTCCCTACCCAGGGGGCACTAGCACAGCAATAGCGCAGGAAGGGGGCCCATGTTTTGGAGTCAGAGAGACCCGTGTTCAGATCTTGACTCTTTTACCTGCTGAACAAGTGAAATAACATCTCTGAACCTCGAGTTCCCCATCTGTGAAATGGGAATGACACCAGCCTTGAAGGACTGAATGATGTACCACTTGTGGCACGCCTAAGACAGGCTTGACATTACTCAGTAAGTGCTCAATAAACCACTGCGTGTGTGACATGTAAGCTGCACTTGCTTGAAAAGGCACTAAATGCTCCTGGTGTCAACAGGGACTTTAATACAAGCAGATTTCTTTCCAGCTTTAACTAGACACCCTGAGTCTTGGGATAGGGCTCAGCATAAGGCTGAGAAAACTGGTAGGGGTGGAGGTGAGTGGGCTCAGAGCCATCGGGGGGCTCAGGAAGGAGGAGCCCTGGGCTGGGGTAGTAGAAGCACCGGCCTGGGAGTCAGGCTCCAGTCCTGGGACCTGGGCCTATCTTCTTCCCTCTCCAGGTCCCTTCTAGTGGGCAGATTCGGTGGCCCCCTGGGCTGGGTGTGGACCTACCTGCATGGTGACATTGACCGTCTCCACCGGCACACAGTGCAGGTTCTCATCGCCACAGCAGCCGGTGCAGCGCAGCAGGGAGACACAGGATGGGCTGAACATGTGCTCCACCTCGCTGGGGTACTCGGACACGATGTCCACCAGCCTCTCCAGCGCCCGGCAGTAGCTGCGGCCCCACACTTCCTGGAAGGGCACCACTGCGAGGAGGGACGGGGGCTGGGTCAGGCCAGCAGAGACCTGCCCCTCGAAGCCCTAAACCTGGCTCCCAAGGCCCCGCCGGCCTTCCAGGTTCAGCCCCCAGCCCCGTCCGAGCTCCCTCAACTCTGAATTCCTAATGTAATCCCTCCAAAATGCCTGTGGGCCCCTTAGCTCATCTGCTGGATGGAAACCCCCGTGGAACAGAATCTCTCAGGACCCCAAGCTTTGCTCTGTCCTCAACTCAGGCACCCACATCTGCCTTGGCTCCCTGGAGCTTTGAGGATTGTAGCCCCAGCAGCTGCCCAGGCCCTCTGGATCTTTCTCAAGCCCGACCGGTGCTTCCTCCACCTCGGAGAACTCGCAGAAAACAGTCATTTCTGGAGTCACGCAGGGAGGGTTGGCCTTCCCTTACTCTTCTGCTCAAACACCTTCCACGGCTCCCTCATTTCCTGCTCCACTCTGTGCCAGCTCCTCTGCCTGGCAACCAAGACCACATCCAGCAACGTAGCCCGACCCTCCTCTCCACTGAGTCCAACCAGCACTCACACTGAGTCACGGCAGCACCGCATTCACTCCCAGCTCTGGGCTTGTACACTCTGCAGCCCCTACAGCTGCTCTTCTTCCCCCTCCTCTCATTTCTATCCAACTAAATAAAGCCCACTCGCCATTTTCCAAGGCTGCCTCCCCACCTCCTCTTTGAAGCCTTCCCTAGCACTTCCAGTGTGCACTGATGAGCCTCCCTTGAGCACGGCCTGGCCCCAAGGGGTTGTCTTATCTCTGTCACTGGTGGCTCTTACCTCCTTTACAACCAACCCGAGGCTCTATGAGGGCAGAGACGGATGTGCCGTAAACACAGGCTAAGTCATTCCTGGTTGATTAGATGACAGTTCACCGAGGATCGTCCAGGACATCCCTGACCCCCATGATGTCCTGGTGATCGTGATGGGATCTTTTGAGGGCTGATCTAGAATCCCTCAAAAGATGCCGCTCTTTTGGGGGAAGGCCTGGGACCAGGCCCCAAATAGAGGCTCACAGAAAGTGGCCAGAATCAGACACCTGGCTTCCAGTCCCAGCCCTACGCTGGCTGTGTGACCTTGGGGGGAGATCTATTAACATTTCTGGGTAGATCAGTTTCCTCGGGTGGGAAAAAAGAAAGTTGGGAATAAATGGTTGCTAAGGTCTTTCCCTCTCTGACCAACCGCCTGTGAATCAGTGCCTACAACCCAGCCCAGCCCGGAGACCATGGACAGAGAAACGCCCCTGGGTCTGGGTCATCCTGCTCTGCATCTGATGGTCATCATCAGCTAGTTGGAAAGAATCAGGAGCTGGCTCACCAGGGCCCTGCAGCCTCTGCCATGGAACAATGGCCTCTCCCAGCAACCCCTCATTTCTTCCAGGCCTCTGCCTAGGAGGCAGAAGGGGCCAAAGTCCATTCCACTGAGCCTATGAGGACATGCGCCTCCTGGTAATCTCAGAAGAAAAATAAACTTCAGTCCTAGCAGAGGCCCTCGGGAAAGGCTGCAAACTGGTGGAAAATACCCAGAGGCGGTGTGTCCATGTGGAGCTGGCTAGGCAGTCATAGAGGCAATAAACAGTGTTATCTGCTTGTTTGCTGCTCCATTCTACTGTGCTCTGCTTAGAGGGCACTAGGGCTGGGCTAGGGGCTGGCGGTGGGGGGAATCCATAGGCCTCCCCTGACTCTACCACTCCATGCCACTGGGTACTGCCCCGGAACCCAGTGGGAAACAAGGCCTCTCTCCCCAAAGGTGCCCACAGTGCAGGGAAGCCCGCCTTTGCAGTCCAGGGTCAGAGAGCACCTCCCTATCACCAGCTCCTTGAGCTGGGTGTTTAGTTTAAAATCTTCATGAGCACTACGTGACTCTGAACGTTTAATCTCCACCTTGGAAAACATAAATAACAGCAGAGGAATAACGAACTGCCAAAACAACACGGAAGATTCAGGTTCCTGCCTTGGAACCAGTCATCAGCGAGGGGACAGCAGCAGAGAAGGGGCACCCCAGCCCCCTCCCATCCTGCAAACAGATGTCCACCCAGCTGGGCTGTGGGGCCATGGCCACCTTTGGCAGAACTGGCTGGGCCTGGGCGGCGGCAGAAGGGATTTCCTTTCCTCACCCCACATCCCACCATGCAGACTGCGGGTCCCTGAAACCCTGGAATCTGCCAATTTCCCGGCCCCGTGGCTGAACCACGTTGCCGGAGGGCTGAGAAGGAGGTGGGCTGGAGCCTGATTTACCTGGCAGCCACCAGGAAAGAGGGCAATTCATCCCTGAAGGCCCCGGTATGGGTGTGTGGGAGAAACAAAAGGGGCTGGGTGAGGGGCCAGGCTGAGGGAGTGTGCAGTGACCGCTCCCAGATGTGGGCCATGTCCCTCAGGAAAGAGCTCTGCTCAGCTGTCCCTGAGAGCACTTCCGCTGGCCCCAGACCTGCTCTGGGAGGGGGTGGGGGTAAGAGCAATGGGAAGCTGTGGCCCCCTCAGGCACTGCCAGGGCTGGGTGGTCCCCAGGGCTGCTCCTGAGGCCATGAGTGGGCCCTCAGCTCTCTTGCCAGCCCTGAGAGTGAGCCTCCCACCTGCCTGCCACCACCTGGGATGGGGGAGACTCAAGAAGAGAAATGCTTAATCCTGAGAGCAAGTTTCTGTGGAGGGCACTGGGGATGAGCCACAGGGCTGGGCAGAGCCACTGGCCACCAGCCCAAGCCCACAGGTGTCCTCTCCATGGTCACTGGCAGGGCACACAGACAGCCTGCCACAAGGGACACCCTGCTCATGCCTGCTCAGCCACGGAGCTATTGGGAGGCTTGGGGCGACCCCCAGGGCCTCTCTGAGCCTCAGGTCCTGTATCTGTAAAAATGGAGTACAACGCCTTCCTACTTCACAGCCTGTGGTCAAAACAGAATGACAGAAAATGCCTAACTCTGTTCCTGTGAATAGTAATAGTAAAAAATCAACGCCTATGGCTGACCATGCTGTTTCTTGCTCTGGTGTTAATAGGTGGGATGACATTTTCAGATTTGGAGAGCTGGAGTGCAAAGCTCATTGTACTTCACCTGGTCAGATTGCAGACTCCCTGATTGATAAGTGTGACAGGAGAGCTGACCTAACGAGGCCTCTCTCCCCAAAGGTGCCCACAGTGCACGTATGTCTCTTTGGCAAACGTCTCGTTGCCCTTTGAAGATTCCCTCTTGAGGAATCTACACTTCCAGGCCTCCTCGCCTCGAATCCTGGGTGATATGTACACCTATTTCTCCTCCCTGGAGTTAGAGAACAGGTCCCTTTTACAATCTCGGAAAAAGAAGAAACCATAGACATCACATAGTCTAAGGCTCCCATTTTACAGATGAGGAAACTGAGGCTAAGGCATCTTTGGTAGCTGTGGCCTGACCTACACTAAAAGCACCAAAAAGGGGACAGTGTGGAGGTAGGGGATGGGTCCTTCCCCAAATCCCAAGGAGCATAATGTCGTGCTGGTTCCAGAGGCACAGCAAGGGAGGCATCTACGAAATCAAGGGCAGCTGCCTCCTCTACCTGCTCAGGGGTCTAGGGGCCTGAGCCTCAGGTGTCAGAGTACGGCCAGGCCCGGGAGAGGCGGGCTGCCAGGCAGGCAGGCCAGCAGAGGGTGTTCCCAGCACGCAGATGGCTATCACGCGTGTGCGTGTGCATGTCCCTACATGCCCCCTCTCCCATGGCGCAGGGGAAGCCTCAGCGGTGGTGTGTGGCCGCTCTGCACGTCTTGGAGAGGCAGGGAGGGAGGAGCGAGGTAGGGGGCCTGGCATGGGCCTCCTGCCTTCTGCACGTATGTCTCTTTGGCAAACGTCTCGTTGCCCTTTGAAGATTCCCTCTTGAGGCAACCGGGGCGGGGAGTGGAGGGGCCAGGGAGGGCACGATTCATGTTCTGTCTGTTTATAATCAATGGAAAGGCATGGTCAGATCCGGGCAGTTCCACCAGGGCTGGGCTGCTGGGGAGGGCCCCTCACCCATTCCTGATCCTCTTGACTGCCCACTGCATCCAGCTCCCAGACCCCTATTCTGGCCCCTGGCACTCACTCCCCACTCTGTCTTCCAAGACCCCATCCATATGCTTAAATCATGCTGGGGAAGGGCTCTGAGCCAGCTCGATGAACCCTGGCTATACTGGCCCCAGTCCAACTCTCCGTGTGCTGGTGACCCCAGCCCACACCTCTCTAGTCTCTGGGTCACCATGAGGGGATCTCTTAGGCCCTGCCAAAGTCATCAGCCAGGATATCTAGCTCGTAGGCTCTCCCCAACTTTTATCAACCTGCACCCACGCTTTATGCCACGCCTGGGCTTGGGAGAAAGGAAGAGAGGGGCTTGAGGATCATGCAAACCCCCAGCCTGGCCAGCTTACCTTCCACCTCTGACGAGCCGTTCCCAGTAGACAAGGCCCACTGCTGTGGACAGAAAGGTACAGAGATGAGCCGGGGACACCTTGGGGCTCTGCACTCTTGGGCCAAGTGTGATGGCAGGAAGGTAGGGGCCCCTCTGGATTCCTTCCCACTTGCTGCACAGGCTCTGCCCTGTCTCAGAGCGGCCTGGGCACAACTAAAAACTCACTGGACCCTAGATAGGTTAGGTCCCACCCCTCTCTGGCCTCAGTTTTCCTCATTTGGAAAAGGATGGGAGGCTAGAAGCTTTTGGAGACCCTTGGCCTGCTGCGTCCCAAAGATCTTCCAATTCTGTGGGTCTCCCTTCTACCCAGCCCCCCAGTTCAACCCTGCTGGGCCCTGTACAGCCCGCCTTGGCTGGGTGCCAGAGCCCAGGGGGAGGTGATCAGCTGGTGGGAGCTGAGGGGCTGGAGCGGGTGGCGCCATGAGCTGGTGCAGCCGGTAACGTTACACCTCTGGCCAGCCCTGCAGCAGGCAGGCGGGTGGCTGGGCTGCTCAGGATCCTCAGGGACTGCCCAGCCCACTCCTACTCTTGGGCTGGGGCTGGGGACTCCCAGGGCAGCGGGACAACGCAGTGGGAAGGGAGCTCATTGGCTTTGTCAGGATTTCACTGCCCAAGCTGGCTCCCAGCCAGACTCACCCGGCTCCTGGGAAAAGGGCCCTGCTCACTTCCCCAGGCCCTGCACTCAGGACCTCCGGCCACCCACCCAGGAGAAAAGGCACAGCGAGACCCCTTGTCTCATCCCCAGCCCACCCAGGAGCCCACAGCTCAGTCCTGAGACCTGGAGGGGGCAGGGCCCGGCCTTCCCACCATCAGCCTCTTCAGCTGGCTCCTCTGCCACCCCCACCAGGCCAGGTCAGAGGTCCTGGGGACGCCTGGTTGGCCATGGGGCCTCGACCCTGACCACAAGGCCAGGGACCCGCCTGGGATTAGTGGACAGATGCTTTTAGCAAGCCACCAGGGCTCTAGGGGCCAGACAGGAAACCTCCCTCTCTCCCTCCCTGTGGCTTCCCTGCCCCCACTAAGACAGCCCCCAGGACCTGGGGGACAGCCAGCCTGAGGTCTCTTCCCAAACGAAAGAAGTCCAGCCTGGCCTTTAGGACATCCTTGGATTTGCTGCTCCCTGGAGTGGGTCTGTGATTTCAGAGTCCCCTGCTTCCAGTGTTGGGATGGGGAGGTCAGAGGAGCCGGGCTAGGCGGGGGTAGCTCTTACCTGGGGGGGAACAGCAGGCAGCGCCAGCCCAGCTAGGAGCTGCAGGAAGCAAGGGAACAGCCTCATGGCCGGCATCTTCTCAGACGTCCCGAGCCAGGGGGCTCCGAGGGAAAACCACCATGCTCATCCCCCGGGGAGCCCCTGGCACAGGAGCAGAAGAGCTGAGTGGGCGGCTGGACGCCCCCCTCACTGCTGCCCCGAGACCCCGGCCGGTGGTTCGAGCATCTTCTGGAAGCCGGGGGAGTCAGGAGCCCGCAGGTAAGGCTATGGCTGGGGAGCCCGACCAGGAGCGGTCCGGCGGGGCGGGGCGCCGAG
>NW_012116265.1:18988083-19000436 GCF_000951035.1 Colobus angolensis palliatus | reverse complement strand
CGCAGTGCTTGCGAGGGGCGTTCGGCAGATCTACACGCCTCGCCGAACCCAGCCCGCAGCTCCCCGGGCCACGCCGCGCCCACCCACAGAGCCCACAGCCCCGCTTCGGCTCTCGGGGCCGTCACCTGGGATGGGAGCATCCAGGTGTGGAGCCCAGCGCCAGCCGTCAAGGCTCATGTCCTAGCGGCCTCTGCAGGAAGGGCCGTCCCGGATCCCTGGGAAGGCAGCCATGCCCACACACCTCGGGGACCAAGGGATTCCTAGCCCCGTTTTATAGATGAAGAAACCGAGGCTCCGAGAGCACCCCTGCCTGCGTATGTCGAATGGACATAGGCATTCTTGGAAAGTGTGTGTGTGTGTGTGTGTGTGTGTGTGTGTGTGTGTTGTGTGTGTGCGCGCATCTGTGTGTCCGAGGAACTGGCAGAGACAAAACCCAAGCCCTACGTGACTCCAGAACCGTCTCTCACCCGACCCACCATCCTCCTAGCCAGGCATGGACACAGTGGGCGGC
Source organism: Colobus angolensis palliatus (assembly GCF_000951035.1). Classification (NCBI taxonomy): domain Eukaryota; kingdom Metazoa; phylum Chordata; class Mammalia; order Primates; family Cercopithecidae; genus Colobus; species Colobus angolensis. The sequence continues at coordinate 18,999,925 of NW_012116265.1, read as the reverse complement.
CCACAGGAAACCCCTCAGGGCACCTGACTGGAGGATCAGGCCTGCTGCCTCCTTGGGAAACAGTCTTCTCAGACCCTCCCTGTGGCCTTACCCAGGCATCTCCTCCTGGTCCCCGGTCGAGGAGGAACTGTTCGCTGTGTGGTGGTCCGCGTGCATCTGCACATGTGCACGGGCATTTGCGGGTCTGTGAATATCCACGTGTGCTGTGTGTCCGAGCCTCTGTGTGGTCTGAGTGCATGTGACTACTGTACATCCAAATACGACTCTGTATTTGTCTGTGGGGGTCAGGTCTCTGTATCTCTGTATTCTTGTGTGATTTGTACTTATCCGCTGTGTGTCTGGGTGTGTTTGGAAGTGTCTGAATGTGTATCTTTCAATGGGACTGTGAGTCTGCATGCCTGCCTGTGTATATCTGTCTCTGTGGGTGAAGACCGTGCCTCTCTCTGTGCGTTTGTGTGTGCCCTCCCTTGGTTCTGGATCTTTCTTTACCATCACCCCTCTCACTGCCTTCTGTGTCCAGCTCCCAAGCTGCAGGAACCTGGCAGGATTGGGAGTCACGAGTTGGGCTGGGCCTGGGGCTGGTGGGTGGCTGTGGGGGAGGAGGGAGGCCTGGGAAGTGGCCCCTACAGCTCACATTCCAGCCAGGAGCAGGGAGGCCAGGGCAGCCCCAGCTCTCACCCCAGTGACCTCTGTGTCCGCTGCCTGCCTGCCTGCCCACCCACGAGGGGCTGCCAGCCAGAGATGCAGCCTGCCTGCCTGGCCGGCCCTAAGCCTGGAGGTTCAGGAGGTGGAGGCCAGTCACCAGCCGGCTAAGCAGGGTCTGCAAGGAATATTCTGACGAGCTTCAAACAAGCTGGGGTTCTTGGGGTAGACAAACTCCTTCCTGGGCCCAGGGTCATTGTGGAGGGTCACTGTGCATGTGTATGCGGGTGAGTAGGTGTGTGTTTGTGCATATCTGTATTGTATATGTTGCCCATAGCATCTTTGTGTACATATGCATGTGTTTGTGTGTGTCTTTAGTTTGGGTATGGATTTGTGTATGTGGGCACAAGTGTGTATTGTGCACACCTGTGTGTGCATGTGCTTAAGTATCTTCATTGTATATGCTTATGTATAACTGAATGCTTCTAGCATGTATGCATGGGATGTGTCTTTTGTGTATGAGTTTGTATTTTTTTCTTCTGAGGCAGAGTCTTGCTCTGTTGCCTAGGCTGGTGGACAATGGTGCAATCTTGGCTCACTGCAACATCTGCCTCATGGGTTCAAGCGATTCTTATGCCTCAGCCTCCCAAGTAGCTGGGATTCTAGGTGTACACCACCATGCCTGGCTAATTTCTGTATTTTTAGTAGAGACGGGTTTTTGTCATGTTGGCCAGACACACCCAGCCTGTATTCACTAATTTGTTTTTTCATTTGGCAAGTGTTGCCTGAGCCCTACTATGCTCCAGGCACTATTCTAGGTGCTAGGGATATGATACGGAAGGTCTCTCTAAGTTTACGTTAATGGAGTGGGGGGATGCCAATGGCTGGGGATGCCGAAGTTCTCTTTCCTGAGTGAACTCCACACTTTGGGGGAAGTCTGTGGTTCCCACAAGTGCACCTCAGTCCTTCATCACTAAACTGGGGACCATACCCTTCTAAACCCAGCTTCCTGGGTTGTGAGATGAATTAGCCTAGGGTAGGCTCAGTGGCAGAGACCGAGGAGACTCTAACATTTCCACGGATTGAATCAAAGTTTGTTCTTGCTCACATCCAGTCCAGAGCAGCTGTGCTAGTAGTTCTGCTCCCCCATTTTTAAATAAATTTTTTAAATTTAAATTTAAATTTTTAGAGACAAGGTCTTGCTCTCTCTCCCAGGCTGCAGTGCATTGGTGTGATCACAGCTCAATGCAGCCTCCAACTCCTGGGCTCAAGGGATCCTCCTGCCTCAGCCTCCAGAATAACTGGGACTACAGGTGTGTGTTACCATGCCCAGTTAATTTAAAAACCTTTTTTTTTTTTTTTATGTAAAGACAGGGTCTTGCCATCTTGCCTAGGCTGTGCTCCTTTGAACAGTGGCCCCACTATTGACCAGCCACATTGCCTCAAACAACTTCCTTTGTTTTCAGAGCCCCAGCTTCCTCCATCTGTAATAGTGGGAATAATAACTGTACTTATCTCATAGGGTTGTGCAAGGACTAAGCACCTGTGGTGCAAAAAATGGTAGCAATTGGGCATGATTTCTAATTTAATTTTTGACTTGTATTAGAGAAATAAAAATACTACAGTTAGACTGAATGCAGTGGCTCACGCCTGTAATCCCAGCACTTTGGGAGGCCGAGGAGGACAGATCACCTGAGGTTAGGAGTTCGAGACCAGCCTGGCAAACATGGTAAAACCCCATCTCTACTTAAAATACAAAAATTAGCGGAGTGTGGTGGGAGGTGCCTGTAATCCCAGCTACTCAGCAGGCTGAGGTAGGAGCATTGCTTGAACTCAGGAGGCAGAGGTTTCAGGGAGCCGAGATCGTGCCACTGCACTCCAGTCTGGGTGACAAAGCGGGACTCCGTCTCAAAAAAAAAAACAACTACAGTTACAGAGCAGAGTCCTGTAGCATGGACATGAGATAGAAAATAAAGAATCTTACGCTTCTGCCTGTGGCAGTGGAGGAAAAAAATGGAGCGATTTGCATAGGTGCACACAAACACTAATTCTCACCATCACAGTGCAGCCTCTCAATCCTCAACTGTCACTGAGGCCCTGGAAGTAGACCCAGGGGCTTAGGGGTGGCAGTCAGTGCCCCCAACTCAACACTTAACTGTTTATCACCACAATCACTTGCTGTTGTTTCAGGGAGAGAAGTAATATTTACTGAACACCTATTATATGCCAAACAGTGTGCCTGGTGCTCTAACCACCTTGACTCATTGAATTCGGATCACAACCCTGTAGTGGTAGGTTTTATTTCCATTTTGAAGATGGAAAGATGGAGGCCCAGGGAGTTTATGTAATTTTCCAACAGTTTTTTAGCTACTAAAGAAGGAACAGTGATGGTGATCAAGCCGAGATCTTTCTCCAAAGGTCTTTTCAGTGAACCTAAGCGTTAGCTCCCAACCTTACTGCAAGGACATTGAAGGTAAGGGCTGAAGTCTTGAGCTGTTTCTGGGTCTTCCCCATGCTGGAGCAGAATGGATGCTTGACAGACTTGGGATGGTTGATGTGTGGAAGGAAGGAGCCCTGATCTCAAGAGCTGACTCTTATATGGGGAGTCGGGCAGATACAGAGAAACATGAGGGGCTGGCTGTAGAAACACTGGGCCACAACAATGTAGTAGACTCTGAGCAGTCATGGCTTCCAGTCTGCAGGCCAGCCCCTGGCCCCCAAGGCATCCTGCAAACACAGTTTCCCATACTATTAGTCATGGTCTTGGCCTGAAACACCTGCCCCAACCCATCCCAGCCTGTAGGTTTTCAGCTTCCTGACTCATTTTCCCATTTTCTAGCCATTTTCCCGTTTTCTAGTCTCTTTGCTGTCTTGGCCCTCTGAACGTTTCCCTAGTGATGACTTGTCCTCTCCTAATGACAGTTCAGCACCTGCCTCTGGAGAGGTGTCTCAAGTGGTCCTGGGTAAACACCCTCTGCTTCTGACCTTGTTCCTGAGTCCCGGGCTTGGGTTGCTGAGAAGTGTAGCATCCAAGGATTAAAATCTTCCTTGTCCTGGCTGGTAGAAAGGGCAACAGTGGGCAGCTCTGGGCCAAGGGCCTTTTCATTTTATAGACTGAACCTACATTATAGCCAGCAGCTATTCAAAGCTGCCAGCAAGCAGATGCTTGGTTGACCTCCTCTGCCTTCTCCCCCCCTGCCTCCTGGGCTGCGATTTCCTGTGGATCCACCCCAACCTCCATCCTGGGCTCTTCTTCTCTTTATGCTCTTGTTCTAGGCAGGATTCCATGGCTTCCCTGGCCACCAGCACTAGGTAAGACACCCCTGGTCCAGGTTCCCACAGTACCTTGAATTCCCCTCCATCATGGCACCTGGCCTTCAGTATCATAATTGCCCAGTTGCTTATCTGTTTGCCTAACAGAAGGTAAGATCTAAGAGGGCAGGTACTGTGTCTCTTGTTTACCCTTGTAGCCTCCACACCTTGCTCAGTGCCTGGCACATAGTAGGCCTTAAATTGATATGTTTTGAGTTGGATCAATCCTCAGAGACTAGTCCTTCCCCATGGGGAAAATGTCCCGAGTCTGGCCCTTCCTTACTCACATGCCCTTCAGCTGTTCAGAGGTGCCCCCTCCTAGACCCCATACTCAAGAACCATCAACTTGGGTGGGCCCCTCTGATGGTGAGGGATGGGGAGTGTGGGAGAACCACCTCTTGTTACTGTGTAATCATGTGCTGGGTTGGTCACCACAGCCCCACCAGCCGCCAGGGGACAAGGCTTATGTCTCAGGCCAGAGATCAGAACCCAGTGGGAGGCCTGGGGTGGGGCCCTGTTGGAAGGGGGCCAGGAGAAGAGCCCATGGGTGACCACCAAGTGTTCCCAGGGGTGGGAAACAAGATGGCATCTGCCACAAGAGCTGGGAACAAGGGAAGCCAGGCGAGGTGCCCACGGCCTTGTCCCAGGCTTCTGGGGCGACGTGTCGTCACCAAAGGAATGGAAACCTGTACTTTGGGAACTTGGCAGCCAGGGCTGGGTTTTTCGTGTTTTCTGTAATTATTTCCCTTTTGTTCTCCCTTAGTATTTAGTAAAGACCTTTGTGAAAATGCCAGCTGGTCTCAGCTGTGCTAAGAGCGGTGACAAAGGGGGACTCTGTGCGTGCTTGGCCCTAAGCTTTAATGGAGGGACCTGGCTTAATGGTGGCAGCAAAGTCAAGGACCGTCAAGGACACAGGGAGGCTCTGGGAGCCACGGCCCACACCTCATGTCCAGATAGCCTCCTGAACACTGAGTCTCCTCCCAGGCTCTTCCAGGACCCAGCTTCAGTAACCTGGGCTTTATTGAAACCTAGGGGGAGTTTGAGACCAGTCTGGACAACATAGTGAGACCCCATCTCTATGAAAAAAAAAAAAATAGCCAGGCATGGTGGCGTGTTCCTGTGGTCCTAGCTACTCAAGAGACTGAGGTAGGAGGGTTGCTTGAGCCCAGGAGGTTGAGGCTGCAGTGAGCTGTGATAACACCACTGCTCTCCAACCTGGGCGACAGAGTGAGATCCTGTCTCTGGAAAACAAAAAACAAAAAGGAAAAAGAAAGAAAGAAAGAAACCTGGAGAACCGGAGTGTCAGCGATGGCTGATTTGAGAGACAGTGTTTGTATCCCAGTGGTGTAGAAAGCTCTCCTGAAATCCAGAGGCCGGGCACCTGCTGTGTTCCAGGTACCCCATACAGTGACAATCCCTCCCCAGCTGGGGATGGCTTGGTGAGCTGCTATTCAGGAGTGAGACCTCTGAGATCTCTTCATTTTCTGCTCTTACAACATAGGGCCCTTTCTAAGCCTTGGACCCTTGCCTGTCTGTTGCCCACCAGGGGTGGACACTCAGCCAGTCCCTTCCCACCTGCCTGGGACCCACCACATCTTAGTTCCCGGGACTGTGCCCCTCTTCTCCTAAGCCCTTTTCCCATCCCCATTGCAGCTCTCAGCTGCTCTGGCGAGAGGGGCCCAGGGAGACCTTCTTCCTCAGGAACAATCACCCCTTTCTCTCTGTTGTATAAGTGATACAAGAGGAGAGGAAGCTATTTTTAACTAATTGGCTGTGATGAGGAATGGAGCCTTTGGAGAAATGGAGAGCCCCGCGATCGCTCGGGGCGGTCCTGCCTCAGGTTGACAGCTGGGTGGTTCTCTTCAGAAGGGGCAGTAGATCACCCTTTCCTCTGCCCCCACTCCACTGGGGAGGCCTGGGGGATGCTGGCAAGTGGTAGCTCCTGCCATTTGCACCTACTGTGTGCAGGCTTCCTGCTTAACATGTTCAATATTTGGAAATCTCTCAACCACCTTCAAGGGAAGTATTATTGTGCCCACATTTCAGCTGAGAAAATGGGTCGAGAGAGGTGAAGTCACTTATGCGAGGTCCTGGATCCCGCAGCCCGAAAGTAACAGAAGCAAGAGAAATGGACAAGGATCCGCTGAGGATGACCAAGGAGACAGTGTCGGGGAGGGATTAAGATCCTGCTTCTTACTGGCTGTGTGACTTCGGGCAAGTCTTTGCAGCTTCCTAACCCATCTCAGAGGTGGGCTGGGTGGCTTAAACAAGAAAGAGGAAGCCAATCATGCAGCACAGTACTTTGTAAATGCTTAATAACTTTAGTGATCTTAATTATTTCCGGGAGAAAACACATTTCCTCCAAGCTTCTAGCAGACCTCACCCTGGTCACCTGTCAGGGAAGCAGACTCTTTGGGTTACTTCTCAGCCCTCCAAGGGGAGGAGCCAACCTCCAAGACCCTCTTCTCCGTAGAGAAGGATCTGGGGATAAGATGAGATAGAAGAGGGCGGCCATGTCCATGGGTCCTGTTCTCTGTGCCAGGTACATAAGGAGACAGAGGTGGTCCCAGTTCCTAGACAACCACAGAAAATGATGAATCAGCCTCTGATGAACACAGCCAAGGTGCAGAGTGCTAAGGAAGCATAAACGGTGGGGAAGATGATGCTAGGCTGCGTGTGCACGTGTGTGTATAAAGGTGGGGATCAAAATAAATATTGGATCTCCCTGGCCTGTGAATCCTGACCATCCCTTCCCTTAGGGAAGGCATCCAAGCCCTGCTGGAAGATTCTGTGAAAAGGGAGAGGAGATGGGCCCCAGGACCAGGGCCTGAGGCTTCTTGGAGAAGGAGGTCTTAATGCCCCAGCATGTCTTCAAGGTGGCAGTGTGACTAAAGTCTTCTTCAGGGAACTCCCCCAAAAAGGGGGAGAAAAGCAATGCCTGCTTTCTGGGTGGTAACTGAAGGACTTCCCTGAGGGACTGTGGGAGGGGCTTGGGGTCCCCCATGTCTCAGAGGCAGAGGAAGCGGCCCCTCACGCTCTGCACACTGTGTCCAAAGGCTGCAGAGTCTGGAGGCAGCCAGTCTGGCCCCAAAGGCTGTCACTCGGCGTCCCAGAACTGGCAGTGGGGTGAAAGTCTGGAGTCTCTGCTTGGCAGGAGATCCAGTGCTCATCCTGATCTGGGGAGCCTGGAGGATGACATGGGGCTAACGTGCTTGTTGGGAGTGACACTGTCTCTGCTAGGGAGTAGGAGGTCAGTGGAGACAGTATGGACTAAACTCATAATTGGAGCAGCATGGATCTGGGTGAGGACTCTGGGAAAGCCGGATCTGATGCATTTTACTGTCATCGCTTGGAGCGTTACAGCTTGATCAGTTGTCCTCTGTGCTTCAGAGAGAGGGAGGCCAGAGTGGGTGATTCCACAGGACCAGAGCATCTGCATGGCAGGCTCTGAGTTCGTTCCTGACAAAGAGCAGAGGCTCCTGGCAGGAGTGACCTGAGCTAAAGAGGAAGGAGACAAGAAACCGAGTGTTCTGGGGTTTCTTCCTGCATTCGACCCTGCATGGTGCCAGCTCTGGCTCAGTGCTGGGGACACCAAGACTGTGATGGCTCTCGAGCAGCTTCCAGTCCAGGAGGTACAGCTTAACATTGGCTTAATACCAAGTCTGTGCAAAAAAAAGAGCTTCCAGGGGCTCTGATACAGACTCGTGGTTGCAGGCAGCTGAGCAGGTCTGCACGTTCTGGGTGGCCTGTCCCCTCCAGCACATTCAGGTGTGTGGAAGACAGAGTGTTCGGGAGACTTCTGAGGAGGCCCACAGAGGGAGCAGGAAAGGGGTCAGGAAAGATGTCACCTGGAGAAAGTAATGCTTGTGTAGCATCTTACGGGACGGATTGAAGCTTATGAGGAATAGAAGGCAAAAAGGGTGTTATAGTCAAGAAGTGAAGCTGGACACAGTATGGGTTATTTGAGGAACATCTAGGACTCTGATGGGGCTAGACTGTGTGCAGGGGAGGGGAAGGGCTATGCCTGGAGGTGACGCTGGCTGGGGTCAGGTTGAGAAGAGCTTTGCAGACCACACTGAGAGTTCACAGCTTATTCCAAGGGCTCCAGGGAGCCATCACAGATTCCTGAGCAGGGGAGTGATATAGCCAGATGTGTGTTTTGGAGAAACAACTGAGGACAGGTGAAGGGTTTGTCCCAGAGGTAGGAAAACAAGATCTGTGGTTGCTGCAGAGCTGAGTAGCCTGAATCAGGACAGTGACCATGGGAGGGGAGGGATGGAACCCAGGGTCATCCGGGTTAAAATAATTTGTTTCTCAGCCTTCTTTGGAGCTGGCTGTGGCCTTGGAACTAAGTTTTGGCTAATCCCTGACCCCTTAGAACTTCTTAGGGTCTGGGTGTAAGTGAAAGTGTTAGGCTTGACCTTTGGGAAGTATCTTTAAAGGAAGGAGCATGTCCCACTGCTTCCCCATCTGCCAGACATTGCCTGGAACTCAAACCTGATGGTAGGAGCTCTTGCAGTCATCCTGGGCCATGAGAATTAGTTCAAGGAAACTGGTACCCTGAAAACTGTATGGAACTGCCGTACCAGCCCTGACCTGCTTACATCCAGAATCATTATTATTTGTTGGAGAAATAAGCTTCTATCTTGTTTAAACCGCTATTATTTTGGAGTTTTCTATTAAAATGTGCTGTTTCCCATTTTTGCCTCCTAAAGGTGAGAAAATTAGTCCCATGGTTCTATATGAGTGTCATAGAGAAAAGATTGCATTCTTCCATGGATCATCCTGGGAAGTGAGTCACATCAGTTTCCTGGGAAGAACTGGGGTTCTCCCATTCCCTCCCAGTTTGAAGCAGGAACGGGGAGGCCACAGTTAAGGATACAGATGTTGTGGTCCAGCTGAGTTAGACCAGCCTCCCCAGATGCATCCCTCCCTTCCAGCTCTCATCTCCCATGGAGCACAGGAAGGAAACTGTGTTGGGGGCAAGGGCAAGGGGTGCAGAGGGGAGCCAGATTAATTCCTCTTATGGTTGGATCTCCAGGGGTGGAGGAGACAGAAAGTCTAGCAGAGCTTTCAGCAGCCAGACAGTGGACCTCCAGCTGGCCCCTCAGGCCTTGGGCTCCTCTATGAGTCAAAGAACACTTGGCTGCTTCTCCAAAGATCCTCCTCTGCCTCCAGCTTCCTTCATCTGAAAGAGCAAGGCCTCGAGTTGATAGCCCAAGAGATCCTAAGGGGCAGGATTGGGTGTAATGAGGTGGGGGTGGGAGGGTGTGGGGTGAGAATGGAGGTGGAGTTGGAAACTGACATCTGCGATTTTACTCTCTTACTTTCCAGCTCTAGCTTCAGGTCAGGAAAGCTCCTGGGAGTCCAGTTCTCCCAGATGATGAATTCAATGCTCCAGATGACATCATGCACCTGAATCATTTCCGTATCTTTCTTCCAGGAGCCTGCAGAATTCCCTGGAACCCATATTCACCAAGCACTTACTACGTGTCAGGGCTCATGTATACATGTGTGATCTTACTCGTTTCTCACAACGGGCTTGAGAGGTTGGCATTGGTCCCACTTTAGTGAAGAGACTCATGAGCACAGAGAGGTTGGGTAACTTACCTCAGGTCATCCAGCCAGTAGGTGGCTGAGCTGCAACTTGAACACTAGTTATATGATGCCAGACCGTGCTTTTTGTATTAGGCATTGCTGGGGTCCCGTATTGGGGAAGGCCTATGCTGAGGTCACAGGCGGCAGTATATTAGTCCATTTTCACACCGCTAGGAAGAAATATCCGAGACTGGGTAATTTAGAAAGAAAGAGAGGTTTAATGGACTCAAGAGTTCCACATGGCTGGGGAGGCCTCACAATCATGGCAGAAGGGGAAGGAGGAGCAAAGGCACGTCTTACATGGCAGCAGGCAAGAGAGTGTGTGCAGGGGAAATGCCCTTTACAAAACCATCAGATCTCGTGAGACTTATTCACTGTCACGAGAACAGCATGGGAAAACCCACCCCATGATTTGATTACCTCCCACTGGGTCCCTCCCACAACATGTGGGGCTTATGGAGGCTACAATTCAAGATGAGGTTTGGGTGGGGATACAGCCAAACCATATCAGGCAGTTTGCAGGTGGTCCCACACCCAGATCAGATGGTAAAGGAGGGACTCAGCTCCCCCTTTCCAGGCCTCCTGCCTCTCATTCCCTCTCAGCACCTCCCTTTTTTCCTCTTTTTTACTTCTGGTTGTCTGCACTGGAAAGATTTTCAGTGACAATAGATTTGTGATTCAACCAATAATAGTATTAATAATCCCTTATGGAGACATATGATTTCAAACTCCTTTCATATACTTTGTGCTGGAAACACTGCTGTGAGGCAGATGAATGAGGAGATGGAGACTCAGAGAAGCTGAAGAACTTGTCCAGGCCCACACAGCTAGCAAGGTTAGGGGTCAGAACTAGAACTCAGTCTCCTTATGCTGCATGGAGTCTGATTTCTGACCTGAGGCCTCTTAGCACTTTTTGTTTTTTAAACAGAGTCTTGCTGTGTCACCTAGCCTGGAGTGCAGTGGCACGAGCTCAGCTCACCGCAGCCTCAAACTCCTGGGCTCAAGGGATCCTCCCGCTTCAGCCTCTCAAGTAGCCGAGACCACAGGGGTGCACCACCATGCCTGGCTAATTATTTTATTTGTAGAGATGAAGTCTCACCATGCTCCCCAGACTGGTCTTGAGCTCCTGGGCTCTAGCAATCTTCCTGACTCAGCTTCCCAAAGTCTTGAGATTATAGGTGTGAACCACCTTGCTCAGTCACTTAGCACTTTTTGAATGACATCTACCTTGTTCTAGGCCCTGTGCTGGGTACTGGGAGAGATTCTGAAGCCTAAGACACACTCTCAGCCTTTGAGGAGCTGAAAATTCAGCAGTAAAAGGAGAAAAAGTCAAGGAATCACACAGAGACAGTAAAGCAGCAATTGGCAGGGGTGTCAGAAGAGTCCATTGGCGGTATCACTCCTCCTAGGGATGTCTGCATCTCAGGAGACCAAAATTATCAATAACCACGTGCCACATTCATGATGCTTGCCATATCCAAATACTATCTCTATTAGTCCATTCTCATGCTGCTAATAAAGACATACCCAAGACTGGGTCATTTATTAAGGAAAGAGGTTTAATGGACTTAGAGTTCCACATGGCTGGGGAGGTGTCACAATCATGATGGAAGATGAAGGAAGAGCAAAGGGACATCTTACATGGCAGCAGGCAAGAGAAAGCTTGTGTAGGGGAACTCCCCTTTATAAAACCGTCAGATCTCGTGAGACGCACTATCACGAGAACAGCATGGAAAAGATCTGCCCCCATGATTCAATTATTTCCCACTGAGTCCCTCCCATGACATGTGGGAATTACGGGAGCTATAATTCAAGATGAGATTTGGCTGGGGACACAGCTGAACCGTATCGCCATCCATAGTACTACTTATTTACAGTAGTCCCCTTTATTTATGGGGATATGTTCCAAGACCCCCCATGGATGCCTGAAATCATGGGTAGTACCAAACCCTACATAGTCTGTTTTTTTCTATACCTACATACCTATGATAAAGTTTAATTTATAAATTAGGCACAGTAGCCAGGCGCGGTGGCTCACGCCCATAATCCCAGCACTTTGGGAGGCTGAGGCAGGCAGATCACCTGAGGTCGGGAGTTCGAGACCAACCTGACCAACATGGAGAAACCCCGTCTCTACTAAAAATACAAAATTAGCTGGGCGTGGCAGCACATGCCTGTAATCCCAGCTTCTGGGGAGGCTGAGGCAGGAGAATCGCTTGAACCTGGGAGGTGGAGGTTGTGGTGAGCCGAGATCGTGCCATTGCACTCCAGCCTGGGCAACAAGAGCAAA
>NW_012116265.1:18986128-18986528 GCF_000951035.1 Colobus angolensis palliatus | reverse complement strand
GTTCAAGTGATTCTCTTGCCTCAGCCTCCCGAGTAGCTGGGATCACAGGCGCATGCCACCACGCCCGGCTAATTTTTATATTTTTAGTTAGAAACAGGGTTTTACCACGTTAGTCAGGCTGGTCTCAATCTCCTAACCTCATGATCCACCTTCCTCTGCCTCCCAAAGTGCTGGGTTACAGGCGTGAGCCACTGCACCTGGCTGATTCTTTCTTTTTTTTAGACAGGGTCTCAGTCTACCATCCAGACTGGAGTGTGGTGATGTGATCTCGGCTCACTGCAGCCTCCACCTCCCAGGTTCAAGTGACTCTCCTGCCTCAGCCTTCTGAGTAGCTGGGACTACAGACATGTGCCACCATGCCCAGCTAGTTTTCGTGTTTTTAGTAGAAACAGGGTTTCAC
>NW_012116265.1:18965529-18981547 GCF_000951035.1 Colobus angolensis palliatus | reverse complement strand
CGAAGGGGTTGGGAATGGGTCAACATCTGGAGCCTGAGACAGCTGCTCTCCTGTGTCAAGGGCTGGGGGCCTCAGTTTCCATCCTGTGCCAGCCTCCATGTGGACAGCTCCGCTTATTGTCCACCACCTGGAAGTTCCTCAAAGCTTCATGGCCCACGTCAAGAGAATCCTGTTCCTAGACCTCTGCCCAGCCAGGCCTTTCCAGCTCAGGGCTGACTCCTGCGCCAAGTGACACACTTTTCATAACTGGTCTACCAATGCCTCCGCTTCAAGTGAGAACTACCCTTTACATTCAGGAGTGTGGCCCCGCAGTAAAAATACACTAACTTTGTCTTAATTAAATAATTAATATATATTAATTGTAGAACATACAAATTAGCATAAATCATAAAACAAACATTATCTAAGCTTATTACTCAGAGAAAACCCTTATTAATATTTTGTTGTATCCTTGTGGATATTTTCTGTGTATGCGTATATTTTTTTCCTTATAAAAATGGCATCATGGCAGGTGTGGTAGCTGATACCCGTAATCCCAGCACTTTAGGAGGTCAGGGTGGGAGGATTGCTTCAGGCTAGGAGTTCAAGACCAGTCTGGGCAACATAGCGAGACCCTCATCTCTACAAAAACATTTAAAAATTAGTCAGTCGTGGCAGTGCATGCCTGTTGTCCCAGCTACTAGGGAGGCTGAGGTGGGAAGACCACTTAAGCCCAGGAGTTTGAGGCTGCAGTGAGCTTTGATCTCACCACTGCACTTTGGTCTGGGTGACAGAGTGAGACTCTATCTCAAATAAATAAATAAATGAACAACAAATAAATGACATCTGTTTTGCAGCATGGTTTTCTTCATTTTATTATATTTTGGGAAGGCCTTTTCATATCAGTGGTGAAAACTCTACAGCTTTGCCGCTCAAACTGTGGTCTGAGTACCAGCAGCATTGGTATCACCTGGGAGCTTGTTGAAATGCAGAACTTCAGGTCTCATCACAGACCTATTGAATCAGAATCTGCATCTTAACAAGATTCCCAGGGAATTCTTGTGCACATTGAAGTTTGAGAGTGCACTGTTTGGCATCATTCTTAACACTTACATATTATTAAATACTTACCACTTACCCAGGGAATACTTACAACTGCATGGCTAAATTTTTCTTTTCTTTCTTTTTCTTTTCTTTTCTTTTTCTTTTTCTTTTCTTTTTTTTTTTTTTTTTTTGAGATGGAGTCTCGCTCTGTTGCCCAGGCTGGAGTGCAGTGGTGCCATCTTGGCTCACTGCAACCTCCGCCTCCCAGGTTCAAGTGATTCTCCTGCCTCAGCCTCCCGAGTAGCTGGGATTACACCCACCACCACACCCAGTTAATTTTTGCATTTTTAGTAGAGACAGGGTTTCATCATGTTGGCCAGGCTGGTCTTGAACTCCTGACCTCAAATGATCCACCCACCTTGGCCTCCCAAAGTGCTGGGATTACAGGTGTGAGCCACTGCACCCGGCTAAACTTTTCTTTTCAAACTCACCTATAATTGGGCATTTAGGGTATACCTAATGTTTTCTCCATTATTAACAATGCTGTGATGGGCATCTCTATATGTAGTTGCTGCTTATGTCCTTTAAATTCCTAGAAGTAGAATTTATGGGTCAAAGTCTTTCAATACTTATTGTCAACTTGCCCTACAAAAATGTCGTCCTAGTGTGCAGTCCTTCCTGCAACGTCTAAGAGTGATGAGATCCCTACACCCTGACAGTCCCTGGTACTATCATTCTTTGACGTCTTTGTCCATGAGTTCCATGAAAGTCGTGCCTCAGGGTTGGCTCTGGACATATTTCCTCGGTTATTGGCTGGTCCAGTTGAACATTTCTCTGTGTGAGTGTTGGCCATTTGCATTTCTTCTGGCTGTGTGCCTGCTGGGGTCTTTAATGCCCGAAGCCCACCAAGATAGTGGGAGATGTTGCCAGGGAGGGCTGCAGGGAGTGAGGCCCAAGCCCAGCCCTGACGCAGAGTCCTGCACATAGTGGTCGCTCACGTTGCTGCCTGGCTGAGGGCACAGCCAGTTTGGGCCGAAACTCAGACCCAGCCTGGCGGCTCTCTTGTGGCCCCAGCCTTGTTCTGCATCCAGACCCCAGAGCAAGTGCCCAGCCAAGGTCTCGCCTCCTGGCCTGTGAGGCCTGGGTGCCGGCTGCCACCCAGGATGGTGCTTGCAGGCCAGGCCAGGCACCCCATGGTTCCCCAGGCAGCAGGCGGGTGGCCAGGTGTGCTGGGAGGAGCCAGCGGTGAGGACAATTCAGGGAAATGACCCTGCCCAGTCCCTGAGCTCCTACCGCAGCAAGCATTGTGAGCCTCCCACTGGCCATGGTGGCTGAAGCTGCTGACAGTGGCGGCAGGAAGTGGGGCGCTTACTCAGCCCAGGCTGCACGTGGCTGGGCCTGCTGCCTCCCTCCACCCAGCCTTCCTCCCAGACACAGCCTGCGCAGCCAGCAGCTGGGGGAAGGAAATAGGAGGGACCGACCCCACATCCCCTGCAAGGCTGTACCTGTGCCCTGCCGGCTCTGCCACCTGTTACTGACTGGGCATGAGGCCTGCCCCAGGGCCTCCGCAGCAGAGTGAGGAGCGAGGCTGGGGTGTGAGGTGGGCAGGTGGGCTTGGGGTGGGATCTGCACTGACATCTACTGAACGCACCACCCTGAGGGTCTCTCCACTCAATCCCCACAGCCCCGGGACTACGAGTATTATTCACCTCCCTTTCACTAACAAGGAAATGAAAGGCTCAGAAAACAGGAGTAGAGTTACTTCCATGGGCCGGGAACTCTGCTGCACACTTCATACGTGTTCAGTTATTTAAGCCTCACAAAAAGAGTGGGTGCAATAGGAGCCCCATTTTCCAGATGAAGAAAGCCAGGCACAGAGAGGTGGCAGCACACAGCCTATTAGGGGCAGACCTTAGTGTCTGGCCCCAAAGCTCACACCCTTAACTGCCTCCTGCACTAGCAGGTGACCTAGAGCCTCAGGCCTGGCTGAGAGTGGCAGTGAGGAAGGGGAGGGGGCCAGCTTGCAGCCTTCATTAGATTATCTTGGCACTGGCCACCTGTCCCCCACAGGAGCGCCCAGGTTTCCCCACAGTGTGTGTCGCCCAACCCTGGGCCTCTGTCTCCAGTCCTCTCCAGTGTCTCCTGCCGTCTAACCAGGCAGTCTTTGGGGACTGTCTCTCAGGTGCTTGTCTCGCTCCTCCTCTGGCTGTCCCTGTCCTGCTCTTTGACCCCTGACCCTGGGTTTCTCTGGCTCTTCTTTTTAGTAGGCAAAAGGGGGAAAGAAGGAATTTGCATGGAATGTGGCAAACATCCCGTCAGAAGGCATTTCTGGAGGTGCCTCTAATTGTGGCCCCCAGTTGCTATGGGAAGCAGAAAAGTGTCTCCCAGCTGAGAGCGGTGTGGGTAAAAGATAAAGCCTAGGGGAAGGGAGAGAGGAGCCTGTTCAGGAGCTGGAGGCCCGTGGGACTGGGGTCTAGAGGATGAGCGCTGCCTGCTGCCCAGAACAGGGAGGGTGGAGCAGCCCTGGGCCCCAAGTGCCTGGCCTCCTTCCACCTCTCACTGTGGTGGTGGTGGCCCCAGGCTGCCCCTGGGCCTGCAGCAGCTGTTGCTGCTGATGCAAGCTGTTGGCTGCAGGAGGTGGGAGGGCGAGGAGGAAGGGGGGAGTTGTTCTCAGGGTGAGGGTCTCGTGTAAGCCTGTTGACAAGCTTTCAAGTCTGCAGGACAGGACTCTGGGTTTCTTTTTTTTTTTTTTTTGAGACAGAGTCTTGCTCTGCCGCCCAGGCTGGAGTGCAGTGGCCGGGTCTCAGCTCACTGCAAGCTCCGCCTCCTGGGTTTACGCCATTCTCCTGCCTTAGCCTCCCAAGCAGCTGGGACTACAGGCGCCCGCCATGTCGCCCGGCTAGTTTTTTGTATTTTTTAGTAGAGACGGGGTTTCACCATGTTAGCCAGGATGGTCTCGATCTCCTGACCTCGTGATCCGCCCGTCTCGGCCTCCCAAAGTGCTGGGATTACAGGCTTGAGCCACCGCGCCCGGCCAGGACTCTGGGTTTCTAACCAGATTCATTTCTGTCCCAAGTGGGGCCCACGGCCAGGCCTCCCAAAGACTTTTGCGATCAGGGTGGAGTCCAGCTACCAGCTGTCATGGCAACCTGTATCTCTTCAGGGCTGTAGGGAGAGGCCTGGAGCCCACAGCCCAAGGGACCAGGGGCTCAGAAGTGAATGGCAATGGGCAAACCCATGGGTGTGCCAGGAGGAACCCTACTGGGTAAGCCCCAGAGAGGGGCCCGTCTCTGGCCCAGCCACTTCCTTCCAGTCCTTGCCTCTTCCCGGCAGTGTCTCCTGGGTCTGGCCTAACTAAGCTGGGCTTTGGCCAAGCTGGCCAGCCTCCAGGTGGATTTGGGACAGACAGCTGGGATGTGGTGTTTCCCGCTCTGAAGAGATAGAGGCTGGAGGGGGCCGTGATGGGGCTGGAGCCTGGAGTGCTGGGCCCTTGGCCACTTGACCACAGCAGGATGGTGGGGGTAGGGTGGGGGGGCGCTGGCGGGAATGTCTTTGGTGGAGGTTTCCCAGGGAGGGGAGGTGTCAAAGGAGTAGGGCCAGGTAGCTTCCCATACCTCCACATGTTCTCTATCTGGGTGGGGAAATAAATGGCTGTTACCCCTGAGACCTAAATGGGTCTCTCTGGTGGGTCTGCCAGCTGGCCTTGGCAACTGTCTTGCATCCTCCCTAATGACTCTCACTCACTCAGTTCCTCTGCTCCCTGGGGTCAGGTCAGCCTGGCCCAGGGTAGAATCAGGCAATATTCACTTGCTTCTTTTTGCATGTCCTGGGGGACCGTCATAGCTGCCTGGACTACTGGATTCTGGCACGGACACTGTGTTCAGCTCCTCAGGACAACCTGTGCTTGAGTCTGTGGGGCACACATGAATGAAGAGCACAGCCCTCCTTCCCACCACACATACACACAGCTGCCAGGTTCCATTGCCAGCTTTGGTCATCCTTCCTGTCCTTCCTTGTCTGGATGACTCTGATCCATCCTTTGAGGCCCATGTCAAATGGGGAGCTGTTCCTGCCCTTCCCACCTGCTCCAGGCAGAATCATCCATCTCCCCTCTGTGCTCCCTTAGCACAAAGCACATAGGAGGCACTGAGTGAATGAAGCTTCCCAAAGGGCCATTCGGATCCTTCCAGTCTCCTGCTTAGAAACGTTCCACGGCCTCCATTGCAAAGAGCCCTTTCACACTCTTTGGCTTCATCATCCCCTAGGCTGAGCCAGAGAACCCTCTGCTCCAATAAAGTGGTCTCCTAGCTTTCCACCAAACTTGGCCTGAACCTTCCCCGCTCCATCCCCTGCTCAGGCCACCCCTTGTCCTGGAACTCACTACCACCATGCTCACCTCTTGAAACTCTGCAAGTTTCCTTGTCCCGGAACGCACTACCACCATGCTCACCATGCTCACCATGCTCACCTGTCTCCACTCTGCAAGGCCTGATGTCTCTTGGTGTCCTGGGAGGCCAGTGGCTCCCAAAGGGCATGGGAGAGACCCCCCCTTAGGGGCCTTGTGTTCTTCTTCCTTTCCTTCCCCTTGCCCCTGCTCTCTATGGACTTTTGAACAACTTCCAGGATACATTCCACAAATTTGAAGGAAGCAGTAACTAACAGCCTCCCATTAATGTTCCCGTGTGCGCACACACGGAGCGTGCCATTGTGTGTGGATGAACATACGTTCATGTGAAGATATGAGCAAGCATGTACATGGAGATAGGACCCATGTGCAAAATGAGTGTGCCTGTGCATGTGCAAGTGAATGTTCCTGTGGCCTGTGAAGACATGCCAAAATGTGTGCATGCATAGATGTGCCTTGCAAGTGTGTGCTTGTACATGCTGGTGAATCTCTATGTGCATGTGGGTGTATGTGTCCTGGTGAGCTTCCTTTTGCCCAGCCCAGGGGTACTGGGGAAGGCCAAGGCCAGTCTGCCTTCCGCACCTCGCCACCCTCAACCTCCAAGGAAGTGAGGAAGGCTTCACATTGCATCCTGACTTTTGACAGAGATAAATGAAATTCCTGTGAGGTTGCCAGGCTACAGCAAGGAGCAGCTGTGAGTGGCAGGGCTCTGGCCCCAGGGTGGCCTGGCCCTTGGCCTCCAGCCCTCAGCACGCCCTGTCCCCCATTGAAGTGGTACCCAGGATGAGGAGGACTCAGGACAGGTTCAGCAAAGGGTAATGGCTCTGCCCTGGTCCCCAGGCAGCAGGCTCCTTCTCTGGGCCTGCGAGTTTGTGCCTGGTGGTGGGGATGGTGGTGGGGCCAGAGTGCCAGGAGCTGCCAGATCAAATGGTGATCTTTCCTCTGGGGAGTGAACTTTGGAGGGACAAAGCAATAGGTTAATGGTGCGGGAGGATCCGTTTGCGTGAATCCACTTTAGATGGAACAAGGAAATACAGGGTTAAAGTGCAGCAAGGAAGGTTTAGCTAGACTTAAGGAAGGAGTCCTTCGGTGGCAAAGGCCGCAAATCTGTGTCCACAAAGATCCAGACAAAAGGATCCATATCCACCCATGGGGCTGGTGGAGGTGGTTGGAGGCAAGAGACTGGCTGGGATGACCTTTATAAGTGTTCCCTCCCGACACAGTCCTGGCTCTGTCTCGGGGTCTCTGCAGCTCCATGGGGACCCAGAGGGGAGTCTGGCGGGGAGGATTGGCCAGGCACCCTTCTGGGCACTGCTCCCAAGCTCCTTCCCTTCTCTGCTTCCTCCAGAACCTTTTTATCCTCCATTTCCTGCTGCCCTCCTCTCACCTCCAAGTGGCTGCCCCAGCCGTGCCCCCAAAGTGGCTTCCTCACTCCCTCCCTGCTGCTCCAGAGTTTGGGAAAGAAGCCACAAATTCCCCCAGTGGACCACCCCCAAAGGCCCAGCCCCGTCCCACCCACGAGAGGTGCTTAGAGGCCTAAATCGGGTGCGGCTGCAGGGAGGCGGGAGGCAGGGGCCTCGTAGGCATCATCCCTCCACCAGGGTGGCCTCGAGGAGACCAGGCCGACTGAACAGAGAGAGTGCGCCCTGCGGGCAGGTCATAGAAGCCCTGAGGCCTCCCTCTGTCCGGGGTCTGCCTTTTCTGGGGGGCTTTGGGGCGTCTGCTTACCCTCTCTGGTGGCTTCCTCTTGCTCTCCAGGGAGTGGCCTGTGGGGAGGACATGCAGAGGTGCTTGGGGAGGTCATTAATCACCATTATTTATTATTTCTTATGTAACGGGGTGTTATGAAACACGCAACCCTGTACCAGGCACGACTGGGAATATGGGAAAGACGGTCTGTACCAGTAAGAGCTTCCCACAGGATGACCAGGTAGGTCCAGGAGCCACTGAGCAACCTGTGGACCAGCCTGGAACGTGGGGCGCAGGCCAGGCTGGGCTCTGGCTGGAGGTGGAATGGTCCTGCTGCAGCTGAAAAAAAGGAGAAAGGAGGGGAGTGGGTAGCGGGAACTTCAAGGTGGGAAGGGAGCTGGGTTTCCTCCCCTCCCCCCTCCCCCCGCACCTCGCCAGGCCAGGCCCAGACCAGCTCTGGCTCCGGGGTGGCCTGGGTCACAGCTGGAGTTGTCACAATATTGACCCAGGAGGAGATGACATCCAAAGGGCTTGGAGTCCCAGTCGGACAAGGAGGGGGATGTCGCCGGAAAAGATCCCTGGCCCCCAGGGGGATCAAACTAAATGGGGCTTTAATAGGTCTCTTCCAGCTCAGATTTCATGGATAATTGGAAGCAGGTCTCCAGCCGGGCAGAGTGGGCGGCCACCGCAGCCAGGAGACAAGGAGGGACAAGGCGGGGTGGGGTGCCGCCTCCATGCCACCCCACTGTGGCCTAGTGGGCCTCTGGCCTCGTTGGGGCTTCTGGGCTCCCTTCTCTCTGTTCCAGAAGTGCTGCTGCTTTAACCCCCTCAGGGAAGGAGGTGGACAAGTGAGGAGACCTGAGTCAGTTAGCTCCGGGGAAGGAGAGCAGCCTGTCCCAGCCACACAGGCCCGGGGCTTCTTCCGTCATTCAAATACACATTCACATTTCAAGCTGGCAACAGCTCTGAAAAACAACATCTTTATTTTTTTTCTTATCACAAAAGGGGCACACCCTTGCTGAAACAAAATTCAAGGTATGTTAAGTAAAAAGTGAAAATTCTCTCCCCACCACACACCCATCACTCCTCTGTCCCCCTCTCACCACCCCCAGACTCCGGGGTAGCCTCTGACTGCAACTTACTGGCTATCTTCCCAGAGCATTTCCAGTGCCTTCTGAATTACATCCTGCCGCTTTTGCTCAGCAATGCATCACTGATATCCTTCCAAGGCCAGTAACTAGGGTGTGGACATTCCTCACTCCCATTTTAAAGATGAGGAAACTGAGGCTCAGAGAGGTTTCATGGCTGTCCCGGGCTGCACAGCCAGGCCTTGTGCCCATCCTACCACAGTTTTCAGCCTCTTCCCTGGGGGGTGGGGGGATGTCATGAGAAGAGGGCGAGAAAAGCCTTGGGAGAGGGTTGGGATCGGGGAGAGGGGCCGAAGAATGAGAAGGAAGCAGCGGCAGGTGAGGGAGGGTGTGAGGTCTCCTTGGAATGCGGCTGTGCCCCTCCTCCCTGAAGGATCCAGGTTTTCCTCAGGCAGCGGAGCCTGGGGCCCTGGAGGCCTGGGCTGGGCAGAGCTGGGCAGCTGGCAGTGGAGGGGTTTTCAAGGCAAACCTGGCAAGAAGGCAGGACGGATTGCATTTCAGCCTGAACGTGCCTGGGATGTGCACATGTCTCCCCAGGCCTTAGAGGCATTTCTTGCCCAACACCACCAGTGGGAGCTGGCTCTGCCCCTGCCTACTGAGGCTGACAGCTGTGCCTGTGTACTCCCTTTACGGCTGCTGCAGTCTCTAGCGCCCTGGCCTCCAGCACATCCAGCAGTGGAGGGGATGCCCCTTATTCCAGCCACAGCCCAGAGCAGCCAAGAGCCAACTCTTACTCACAGGGAGCCTGGGGCACTCCCACAGGGAAGAGCCTGAGGGGACAAGCAGGTGGGAGGCCGATGTGGCCTGGGCCTCCGCCTGAAGTGTAAACAAGGAAGGCTCTGGAAAGGTCGTGACCCAGAGGCCTTCACACCAGACACCCAGCCTTCCTCCTTCCTGCCTAGGACCTCCAAGGGAGGGACCCTGGGAAGCCAAGAGGACACAGAGGATGCATGGGGAAGAAAATATCCAGTGTCCCTCCTGGGTGGACGTAAGCTCACGTCCCCAGGTGCATGCATGCACACACATTCTCATGCACACAGGCATGAATGCAGGGGGGAGAACTCAGAAGTGCAGAACAGCTGCCCGGCAGAGAGGGCTGGAGGGATGCTCTTAGAGAGGCAGGGCCAGGGACCTGGTGGTCTTTGGCCTGGTGGTCTTTGGAGAGCTCTTCGCTCCTGAGACTGCAAAAAAATGCTCCCACAGGTACCACCTAGACCTTGGAGGGGGTCACGGAGATTCTCCCAGAAGGCACTTAGGCCAATCAGGGAAGAGGACATCCATCCATTCCGTTCGCCAATATCCTTAGCAAACTTACTCTGTGCCAGGCTCCATGCTGGGAGTATGGAGGCCACCTGCAAGGCTCAACTAGTGCCAGGCACCAGTGGGAATGTGGGAAAAAGGATTCCTACCGGAAAAGCTCATCCTCTACATGTCTCTGGCTGGGCAGTTGCAGAGGGACTGCAGAGCAGGCTTTGGCCAAGCTTAGTCCTGGATGAAGACCCTGCACCCCCACCCCAGCTAGTGGCCAGCTTAAAAGGAGCCTGGAAAGGCTGATGTCTGCTCTCTGCCCGCAGCCCACCCCCATCCCCACAGTCCTGGCCCTGGCTGGGGCCCCAGGAAGGAAATCACTAAGGAGGATTGAGTGTCAGTTCACAACCTAATCCCATCAGCGCACACAGCTACAGCAGGGGCCGCCCCCTCCCCTACTCTGCAGACCCTGGCGGCTGCCGGCTGTCAGGCCCGGCCCCTGCCTGGCTGTGAGGCCAATTACCGCGGCCTTAATCACCACGGTTGCGGCGGCGGCGCGGCGTTAACAACTGTCTGCTCATCAGTCTCCTTCCTGGGGCGTCGTGGAGGGGATGACCCCATGCGGCTCTCCTCGAAGGAGCTTGAAACTGGATCCCAACAACAGCCCGATGGCCGCTGTCCAGGGAAACGCCTGGCTCCCTCCTGCTGTCTGCTGGTCTCCTGTGTGTTTGCCCAGCTCCTCCTGTCCTGGGGCTGAGAGCCCACGAGGACAAACCCGGGGACCCCGCATCCCCTGAGCGAGCACTAACACCATGGTTCCCTCCGGCCGGCACTGCCAACAACTGAGCCCGGGAAGGCCAGTGCTCCCTGCCAACCAGAGCAAATTGGGTGCCCGGATGTTGAGGTCTGGCTGGCATTTCCTGTGTTGGCTTTGGCTGGCGAGGCCAGACCAGTGGGCTGCCCTCCTGACCTGAGCGGAGTCAGGCAGGCACGTCCCAGACTCTTGAGCCCACGGAGTTCTGCCCTGCGCCCCACAGGGAGTCTTGTTCTGGAAAAAAGATCTCCCTCCCTGCCTGGGTTCATGCTGAGCAGCCTTCCCTGCCTTGTAGGGTGCTCTGACAGCCCGAGGCCTGGCTGGCCCCCAGCCTGGCTGCCTCTGCGCCTGCTCCTCGGGCTCAGGCAGATCTTGATGCTTCCTGGATGTAGTGAGGCCCCTATGCAGGTGGCCCTCAAGGCTGTGGTCTGGCGGAGGACTCTGAGCTCCTCTAATCTGCTCCCATCTGTATGTGGAATAATTTCCCCAGCCCAAGGCCTGGACCCCTAGGAGTCGTCAGTACCGGGTTCCAGCTTGGGAGCCTGCAGCAGCTCCCATTCCCGACCCCTGAAGGGCCAGCTTCACCTGAAGGCTTCAGTGGCACTGGCTCCAGTTCCTCAGCCCAATTTTTTTTTTTTTTTTTTTTTTTGGCATTGGGTCTCTGGGACATCAGATTGTCCAAAACAAGACAACTTCATGATTCTTGTTTTTCCAAAGAGCACAGTCCATACACAATCAGGCTTTCTGTGTGCAGCATGGATCCCGCTGCCCTGCCCTAGTTGCCCCATTCCTGCCCTAATCAGGTCCCTCTGGGACATGGAGTGTTCCTCATTCCCTGTGGCCAGAGGTCTCTGGCCTAGGGCTCAGCAAGGCTGGGCAGAGAGGGCAGAGCCAATCCCACCCCACAGACCATCACTGGCCCACAGCACTTCCTTTTCTTCTCCCAGACTTGGGATGCCAGGAGAGCCCCTAGGAGAAGCAGCAGGATGTGGGAACCACCAAGAGCACAAGCTCTGGAGTTAAACCTGATTATGAATCCCGGCTCTACTACACACCAGCTGTGTGCCTTAAACACAGTACCAAATGGAACCTGTCCCTTGGTCAGCAAAATGGAGATAATAAAGGTACTTGTAGCACAGGGTTTGTGCGAGGAGTCCGTGGGCCCGGCCTATAGTAAACCCTCAACAGCTGTTATTTACATAACTACTCCTCTGCGTGGGGCTGGCTGGGCAGCCACTAAGGGGTCTGCAGAGTGGAACTAGGCCAGCCTTAAGCCGCACCTGGGATAGAGATGCTACTAGCTGCTTCCTTGCCCAGGCTGGCTCTCTCCTGAGCCACTTAACTCCATGGCCATCAAGGGTTTAAGACAAGGAGCTGCAGGGGGCACTGGTATCAAGGATTTAAGACAGGGAGCCGCGGGGGGCAGTGGAAGGAGATGGTTGGGTCTCTGAACCCCTGTTTGTAGAGGTCTCCACCTTTCTCCAGGGAGAGATGAGGCACAGCATAGCATCCCAGGTCCTCAGGGCCAGGCCCATGGGTGTTCAGAAATTTGATGAATGTGTGGTGAGCAAAGGAAAAGCCTCTGGATTTCCTACACTGCTCATGGAGGAGCAGTGGGCATGATTTTTCTGGACAGTTTGGGGGGATATTTATCAAGAGACTGAGACGTGTTAATCACTTTGCTGAGCAATTCTACTCCTGGGATTCTCCCTTGGGAAATTACCTGAGCTATCAGAAGTCAGGCAGGGCCACAGGAGGGTCCCCTAAAACATTTCTACCAAGATGTTTTTCTTGGGGCCATTTATAGCGAACGAACAAACCAAACAGACAAAGAAAGTATCTCAGTATTTAAGAGTAGGATACTGGTAAAATATGTGCTATTCCATCTACAAGGAGTGAAAACGCAGCACTAAAAATCATGTTGAGGGCCAGGCACAGTGGCTCACACCTGTAATCCCAGAACTTTGGGAGGCTAAAGAGGATGGATCTCTTAAATCCAGGAGTTTGAGACCAGCCTGGGCAATGTGGCAAAACCCCGTCTCTACAAAAAATACAAAAAATTAGCTGGGTGTGGTGGCATGCACTTGTTGTCTCAGCTACCTGGGAGGCTGAGGTGGGAGGATCACCTGAGCTTGGGAGGTCAAGGTTGCAGTAAGCTGTGATTATGCCACAATGATCTCAGCCTGGGTAATGGAGTGATACCCTGTCTTAAAAAAAAAAAAAAAAAAAAAAATCATGTTGAGAAAAAATTTTAATGACATGGCAACATCTGAGTAAAAAAAAAAAATCAGGATATTTAACATCTGACAAAGTATAATCTTGAAAAACAGGTTATGAATGGATAAACAAAATGTGACACACAACAGAATATTACTCAGCCTTTAAAAGGAAGGAAATTCTGACACATGCTGCAACATAGATGCACCTTGAAGCTCATATGCTCAGTGAAAGAAGTCAGACAGGAAATACCGTATGATCCGCTTATGCGAGGTACCTGGAATTGCCAAATTTGGAGAGACAGAAAGTAGAAGAGTGGTTGCCAGGGGCTAGGGGGAGGTGGGAATGGGGAGTTAGTATTTCATGGGTATAGAGTTTGGGAAGATGAAAAGTCTTGGAGCTGGCTGGTGATGATGGTTGTAAAACAGTGTGAATGTACAAATGCCACTGTACACAAAATAATGGTTAAAATGGTAAATTTTAGGGTCGGGTGCGGTGGCTCATGCCTGTAATCCCAGCACTTTGGGAAGCTGAGGTGGGCAGATCATAAGGTCAGGAGTTCGAGACCAGCCTGGCCAATATAGTGAAACCCCATCTCTACTAAAAATGCAAAAAAATTAGCCGGGTGTGGTGGCACATGCCTGTAATCCCAGCTACTTGGGAGGCTGAGGCAGGAGAACTGCTTCAACCCAGGAAGTGGAGGTTGCAGTGAGCTGAGATCGTGCCTCTGCCCTCCAGCCTGGGCAACAGAGCAAGACTCCGTCTCAAAATAAATAAATAAATAAATAAATAAAATTTTTAAAATGGTAAATTTTATGTTGTCTCTATTTTACCACAACTTTAAAAATAGCTTATAGGGAAATATGTCAAGATGTTCATAATGAATATTTTTGAGTGAAGGGACTAGGGGTGATCTTGGTTTTATTCTTTTTAGTTTCCAGCATTTTCCCCGTAGTAAATGAGATGTTTTGTTGTGTTTGTTGTTGGTTTTAAGGAAGCTTTCTCCAGCATCTCCCACATGTGTGCGGGGGCTGGGCGAGCGGGGAGAGGCTGGTTCCAGCTGCAGTTAGAAACGAGGGAGGCCACAGTCTGCTGGGGAGGGGTGGCTCAGGGAGGGCTTGGGGCTCCTAGGCTCCCCTAAACTCTCTCAGCCCTGCTGGCTGGCCGCCTTCTCTGCCTGCCCTCTATACTTGGGCCTCACCCATGGGCCTCCCAGGAACAGCTCCGTCACTAGCCTGAAGGGGCTGCCCTGGGCCTAGTGGGAATGTGGGCTTGGGGCTTTCTCAGACCGTCAGTGCCCGAGACGCCTTCCTGCTGCTGCTCCGCCCCATCCCAGCTGCAAAAACAACAGCCCATACCCAAAGCCCTGTTATTGCAGCCGAGAGTGGAGCCTCAGTGGACAGTGGAAGGAGTGGGGATGGGGCCGGCCAGCCCTAAATGGACCTGGGGCAGGGGCTTCTTAGGGAGGGGTAGAGTCCTCTCCTGCTCCTCCTGGGGAAGCCTGGCTCTGAGGTATGTGGGGGAAGGGACTTGCAGGGGCCTGTGGGACTCAGGGACTGAAGGTCAACTCTGCCAGTGGCCTCCCTGTCTCCCTGGGGACTGTGGGAGGTGGGAGCCAGAGGGGGGAGGAAGTAAAGCCACTTGGGAACCCGCTGAGCCAAGCCGTGGGCAGGAGGCGGCACCAGCGTGGCTCCCGGGCGGGCCAGGGCCAAGGCTTTCCCACGGAGTGTGACTGGCCACTGGGCTCTGCAGAGCCGTCCACCCCAGGCTGGGGCCTATGAGCCTTGGGAAGTTTCTGTGCTCTCTTCCCTTAGGGGATAGGGACTGGTGGCCCTGCATTCAGAACCCAGCAGGACTCTTCCTCTCCACTCCCTGGTGCTCTCAGGTGTGTGCCAGGCATCTTATCAAGGCTGGGGCTCGGCTCTCAGAAGCCTGATGCCCAGCTTCCTCGGCACCCATTCCAGTTTCATCTGTTGGCTTCATACTCAGGGAGCAGGGAGAGGGACGCAGAGCTTCTATCACCAAAGTCCTGAAGGCTTCAGAGGCTGGCGGGAGCCTGGCCCCTGTCTGACCCCTCTCAAGGCCATTTCTCCCATTCTAACAAGAAGGATGTGGCCATGGTGGAATTAGGAGGCACTGTGGCAGTCTCTGGAGACAGACACCCTGGGTTAGAACCTACACTTGGTCCCCATCAGTTGTATGGGCACGCCACTCAACTTGAGCCTCAGCTTCCTCTGGTGTAAAATGAAGATGTTAATATTTAACATACAGAGCCCTGGGAGACTTCGAGGTGATTATAAAAAGTCTCTGGCACAATGCAGGCGCTTCATCAGTGCAGGCCACTGTGATTCTTCTTCCTCAAGCCCCAAAAAGGGAAATTACCTGAGATTTGAAAGAATTTTCTGACCTCAGTTATCCCCACCTCCACATTCTGTGCAGTGGAGAGAGCAGCTTGAGAAGTTTTGCCTTCTCGCCCGAAAACCCTGCTCAGAAACCAGTTAATCAAACTACCCTCTGAAGTTAGACATGACTGTTCGAATATTTCTGGCCATGGCTATCAAACCAGGGACAGAAACTATTCCTGGGACAGAGGGGAGTCAGATGAGAGTGAGGGAGTTCTGGGCCTCTGGGGTTCACTGCCTGCAGGTTGGTCGCCGAGGGTCATGTCTGCTCCTAGAGTGACAGGAATCTGCTGGGACCCAGGACATAGGCATCTGGACTAGGCTGTACCACCATGCAAGGAGTCCTTGAGAGAGATGTTCTCAGGTAGTTATAATAACTGCAGAGTCCTTCAAAGAGAGGAGTTATCAAAATAGAAGTCGATATTATTTTTCTCTAAATTATCCCATCTGAAATTACAACCAGGTCTACCAGAACCACCTTTTATAGAGCGTTCTAAAAATTCTCTCATGTAATGGGTATCCAGACCCGCTACTTTAAAGATCAGTAGTAGGTCGGGCGCTGTGGCTCACACCCGCAATCCCAGCACTTTGGGAGGCCAAGGCCAGTGGATCACCAGCCTGGCCAACATGATGAAACCCCATCCCTACTAAAAATACAAAACTTAGCCAGGTATGGTGGCCCACGCCTGTAATCCCAGTTACCCAGGAGGCTGAGGCACGAGAATCACTCGAACTCAGGAGGCAGAAGTTGCGGGGAGACGAGATCGCGTCACTGCACTCCACCCTAGGTGACAGAATGAGATTCTGTTTCAAAAAAAAAAAAAAAAGGTCAGTACTAGTACATGTCTCTAAATATTTCAGATCCTTACCATTTATCAAAGGTCCCTGTTACTAACATCTCCACTGACAGACAAGATCACCCGGCTTGTGAGGTGTACACTCTAGGAGATGTGTGTGACTTCCAAATCCCAGCTTTTAAATGATTGAACATTCAGTGACTAAGAGAATAACTGGCTACTGGGCCTTGATCTCCACTTTTTTTTCTTTCAGAATCACAGACTATATATATATA
>NW_012116265.1:18960006-18965479 GCF_000951035.1 Colobus angolensis palliatus | reverse complement strand
GGCGGAGGTTGCAGTGAGCCGAGATTGTACCATTGCACTCCAGCCTGGGCGACAAAACCAAAACTCTGTCTTGAAAAGAAAAGAAAACAACAAAAATATAAGAAAAATATCACTATGGATAACCGTATGCCTATTTCTGATTATTTTCTTAGAATGCATTTCTATACATGGATATGCTGGCTCAAAGGTATAAATGAACACTTTAAAGTCTTTTGCTGTTTTCCCAACTAAAACAGCTACTGAAAGGTGCTTTAATTTGCACTCCCACAGGAATATATGATAATTGGGACAAAATTTCTAAAAATACTAATATTGCAACACAAATGGCAGTCAAATGGTTGGTATCTTAAATACAGTATATAAATAGATGTTACAAATCAACTAAAAACAGATAAATACCCAATATCAAGTCGCTTTGGACTGCAAGTGATTGAGAACTCCATTCAAAATTATATAAACAACAGAGAAATGTATCATTTTATATAATAAGTCTAAAGGTAGGGCAACTTCTGGTTTTGTTGATTTCATACAATTTTAATAGAAGATACCACAGTACATAGACTAAAAGTGCAGGTTCTGAAGCCAGACTGTTGTGTTTACATGCCAGTTCTTCTGCTTACTAGGTGTGTAACATTGAACAAGTTACCTATTTTTGCCTCAAGTTTCCCTTTGGAAATGGTTACATTAAGAGCACCTATCTCAAGGTTTTTGTAAGAATGAAAACAGTTAATATATATAAAATACCCATTAAGTGTTGATATTGTCAAGAGCCTAGGTCCTTTCTGTTTTTCTTTTCTTATTTTTTTGTAAGGGGGAGGTGGGGCTCACTATGTTGCCCAGGCTGGTCTTGAACTCCTTGCCTCAAGCAATCCTCCCACTTCCGCCTCCCAAAGTGCTGGGATTACAGGCTTGAGCCACCGCGCCCGGCCGACTATATTGTTTTGTGTACCTAAACGGTTGGACATTCTCACTTAGCGGAAGGGCCCTATCAATTGCAGAATAACTATCTGTTGACCAGAACCAATCCATCTCGTAGGGCCGTTGTAGACACCAAAAGAGATATGGAAAATGAAAGTCTCTAACCAAAAAGCAAAAATCCTCTAAAGTGTAAGCGATGATCTGTTTATTAGTATTGAGTTTCTCCTTGTACAGGGCCTGTTTTCCAGTATGTAGTGTTGGTGCTTGGTATAAAGGTGCATAATAAATATTTGTTACATGTTAAATATGTTGATCTATGAAGAGCAGCAGTTAATACATGATCCTACTAACAATAGGGTAAGATTTTTTTTTTTCTAATCACATACCCTGGTTCCACTACCTGTGTCTGTCATTAGACTTGCCCTTCAAATTCCTAGCAATTGGCCAGGCACAGTGGCTCATGCCTGTCTGTAATCTTAGCACTTTGGGAGGCTGAGGCAGGTGAATCACCTGAAGTCAGGAGTTCGAGAATAGCCTGGCCAACATGGTGAAACCCCATCTCTACCAAAAATATAAAAATTAGCCGGACATGGTGGCACATGCCTGTAAATCCCAGGTAGTTGAGAGGCTGAGGCAGGAGAATCACTGGAACCCAGGAGGCAGAGGTTGCAGTGAGCTGAGATTGCACCATTTCATTCCAGCCTGGGTGACAAGAGTGAGACTCCTTCTCAAAAAAAAAAAACAAAAAACACAAAAAACAAAACAATTCCTAGCAATTGACCATGATCAAGAGTCAGGGAAGCTCAAGAGCAGAACCAGATGCCACAAAATATAAATCTGTATTTAGAGCAAGATTAGTTTCTTGTTTAGCAGAAGCAATCAAATAACGAACTTTTGGGGCTCCTGGAGGACACAAGAAGCTTAGTCAAGGCTCTAGCGACTCAAAAAGTTAAACCAAAGGGGAATTTGTTGAGAAGTCCAAGGGTGACTCTACTTTCAGGCATGGCTAGATCTAAGGGACATCAGCTCGTCTCAGATCATCAGCTCATTTGTTCATTCTCCCTCTGTCTAGGACTGGACTCTACTTGCTTCTCCTGGAGCAGCTGGCTGACTTTCTTCTACACTAGACAAGCTCTCCCCATGAAGCAGGAAAGGTAGCCACTGCCAGTCTGAAGCCAAACTCTTTGCAGCAGATGAGGACAGAAACCTGCTTTCTTCCAGGGTCCATATAGCAAATCACAGGGAAGGACTGAACGGCTTTGCATGACCAATCAGCGTGGAAGTTGGATGATGGACCAGTCCCAGGTGTGGGGCGCCAGGCATGTGGTTGGGGGCCACCTGGGGCACGAGGAGGTGCTGGGATTGACAGTTCCACCCAAATCACATGAGATGAGGAAGGGCAGTTCCCAACGGAAAGCGGGTGCAGGGCAGACAAAAACAACAGGTGTCTACTACAATAGCACTTGTTCTCAGGTTGCATAGAGACATGACTTATCCACAAAAACAATCAGAGAAGGATAAAAACAGTAGTGCATTCACATGCCCAAGTGTTGAGTCAAAGGCCTTCAGGAAAAGGAAGTGATCCTATGGCCTAAAGGAGATTTTTTAGAACAGGAGGATAAAGACACAAACATTTTAGTAAGCCTCCCTGCCCCCAGTTGAGAATTATCATCATAATCACCATATTCTCCAAATTAAGTCTGGGAAACTGTTATTTGATAATTATGCAGACAATCAGCCATAATGTTTGGAATTGGGACATTTCTGGAAAATCTGGAAGATTTGGTCAACATAATCATATTTCTGGCTGAAAGAATGGGCCTGATGGATTTCTTATGTTTCTTACAAATAACTTTTATTTCTCATTATGAATGGCATATGCTGATTGTAGAAATTTTGGAAAATACAGAACAGTACACAAACAAAAGTAAAAATCATTCTTGCATTTTATTAAAGTTGGGTGTGACTGCAAATGATGGAAACTCCAAGATAACTGTGGAAGTTAAACAAGACTGAAGTTTATTTAGCTCTCAGCTGTATGAAGCCCAAAGGTAAATATTCCAGGTTGGTATGGGAGCTCCACTCCACAGAGACCTCAGAGTGTCCAGGCTCCTTCTAGCTCACTCCTCTGCCATCCCTACAGTAGGACCTGCATCCTCATCACCTAAGCTGGCAGAGCAGAAATGCAGCAAGAAAGACAAAATGATGAAGAGGCCAAAGACCCATCCCAACTATCTCCTAGGGAAGGTTCTCAGAAGCAGCAACAAAATATTAATACTTCCACACCTTCCCATTGGTAAGAACATAGTCACATGGCCACATCTACCTGTGAAGGAGACTGGGAAATGTAGTTTCTATTCCGGGTGGCTATTTGCCCAGCTAAAACTCTGTTACCATAGTGGGGGAGAGTGGCTTTGGGAGCAATTGTCTCTGATAAACCTGTAATCATACTACCCAGAGATAGTCACTGTTAATGTCATCGTATATGTCATTATATACACTTCACACACACACACATCTATATACATATATATGTATATGTAAGAGTATGTGTATTGTGTATATTTTTATATATAATAATATATACAAATAACATATATTTTTAGAGTGAAATTGAGGTCCCACCAAATATACTATTTTTACATCCTGCTTTAAAAAAATTATAGACTTTAGGCCAGGTGCGGTGGCTCACGCCTGTAATCCCAGCACTTTGGGAGGCCGAGGTGAGTGGATCACGAGGTCAGGAGTTCAAGACAGCCTGACCAAGATGGTGAAACTCCGTCTCTACTAAAAATACAAAAATTAGTCAGGTGTGGTGGCAAGCACCTGTAATCCCAGCTACTCGGGAGGCTGAGGCAGAGAACTGCTTAAACCCGGGAGGCGGAGGTTGCAGTGAGCCAAGATCGTGCCACTGCACTCCAGCCTGAGCAACAGAGCAAGACTCTATCTTAAAAAATACATAGAGAGAGACTTTAAACAGCCTCTTTCAGGATCTATTTTAGCAGTGTGTCATTTAACAATTACAGCTAGAGTTATTTAAAAAATTCACTGGGCACAGTGGCTCATGCTTGTAATCCCAGTGCTCTGGGAGGCTAAGATGGGAGGATCTCTTGAAGCCAGGAGATCAAGACTAGCCTGTGGAACATAGCAAGACCCTGTCTGTACAAAAAAAAAAAAAAATTAGCCAGATGTGGTGACCCACACCTGTAACTGTAGTCCTCACTACTTGGGAGGCTGAAGTGGGAGGATCAGTTTGAGGCTACAGTAAGCTATGACTGGACCCCTGCACTCCAGCCTGGGCGACAGAGTAACCCTGTCTCTTAAAAAAAAATGACCAACCCCCAAATGTAATGCTTTATAATTTTATAATTTTCTTTTAAATAGATGTTTTTATTTCATAAATCCTGGTTTTAATTTGTTTAACTATTTATTTTGAAATAATTGTAGATTCACAGGAGGTTACAAAGAAATGTATCCCCTTCTCTCTCTTGCATCCTTCCCCCCAGACTACTGCAATGCTAACATTTTATACAACCATGACGCAATGCCAAAACCAAGAAAATGACATTGGTACAATCCATAGAGTTTATTCAGATTTCACCAGTCATACCTGCATTCAGCGCGCGCGCGTGTGTGTGTGTATGCACAATTTTATCACAGGTAGCCTTGCATAACCACCACCACAATCAAGAAACCCAAGTATACCATTAATATCACAAGATTCCTAGTGTTACTCCTTTGTAGCCACACATCCCACCCATCTGTAACTCCTGGAAGCCACTAATCTATTCTTTATTTCTATAATTATGTTATTTCATGATTGTTACATAAGCAAAGTTATGCAGTATGTACACTTTTTTTTTTTTTTTGAGACAGAGTCCTGCTCTGTTACCCAGGCTGAAGTACAGTGGTGCGATCTCAGCTCACTGTAACCTCTGCTTCCCGGGTTCAAGCGCTTCTTGTGCCTCAGTCTCCCGAGTAGCTGGGATTACAGACATGCGCCACCACACCTGGCTAATTTTTTTTGTATTTTTAGTAGAAACGGGGTTTCATCATATTGCCCAGGCTGGTCTTGAACTCTTGAGCTCAAGTGATCCACCTGTCCCAACATCGCAAAGTGCTGGGATTACAGGTGTGAGCCACCACACTCGGCCTGTACTTTTGAGATGGGATTTTTCACTCAGCACAATTTCCTTGAGGTTAGTCTAAGTTGTTGCATGTATCGATATTTCATTCCTTTCTATTACCAAGCAGTATTCCATGGTATGGATGTACAGTTTGTGTAAAGATTCACCAGTTGAAAGACATTGGGCAGTTTTCAGTTGTTAGCTATTATGAATAAAGCTGCCGTGAACATTCACCTGCAAGTTCCTATGTGGACGTTCTTCATTTCTCTAGGATAAATCACCAAAAATAGAATTGCTGGGTTGTATTATAAGTTCATTTTCAGTTTTGAAAGGGACTGCCCAACTATTTTCAAGAGTGATTGTGTGTAATCCACCTTTTAAAACTGATAATACGGCCAGGCGTGGTGGCTCACACCTGTAATCCCAGC
>NW_012116265.1:18957516-18959956 GCF_000951035.1 Colobus angolensis palliatus | reverse complement strand
TGAGACAGAGTCCTGCTCTGTTACCCAGGCTGAAGTACAGTGGTGCGATCTCAGCTCACTGTAACCTCTGCTTCCCGGGTTCAAGCGCTTCTTGTGCCTCAGTCTCCCGAGTAGCTGGGATTACAGACATGCGCCACCACACCTGGCTAATTTTTTTTGTATTTTTAGTAGAAACGGGGTTTCATCATATTGCCCAGGCTGGTCTTGAACTCTTGAGCTCAAGTGATCCACCTGTCCCAACATCGCAAAGTGCTGGGATTACAGGTGTGAGCCACCACACTCGGCCTGTACTTTTGAGATGGGATTTTTCACTCAGCACAATTTCCTTGAGGTTAGTCTAAGTTGTTGCATGTATCGATATTTCATTCCTTTCTATTACCAAGCAGTATTCCATGGTATGGATGTACAGTTTGTGTAAAGATTCACCAGTTGAAAGACATTGGGCAGTTTTCAGTTGTTAGCTATTATGAATAAAGCTGCCGTGAACATTCACCTGCAAGTTCCTATGTGGACGTTCTTCATTTCTCTAGGATAAATCACCAAAAATAGAATTGCTGGGTTGTATTATAAGTTCATTTTCAGTTTTGAAAGGGACTGCCCAACTATTTTCAAGAGTGATTGTGTGTAATCCACCTTTTAAAACTGATAATACGGCCAGGCGTGGTGGCTCACACCTGTAATCCCAGCTACTCGGGAGGCTGAGGCAGGAGAATTGCTTGAACCCCGGCGGCAGAGGTTACAGTGAGCCTAGATTGCACCACTGCACTCCAGCCTGGCAACAGAGCGAGACTCCATCTCAAAAAATAAATAAATTAATAAAAATAAAAAATAAAAAATAAACAAAACTGACAATATGTTATCAACAGTTCTCCTTATTGTTAAGCATTTACCATATCAAAATTCCAAAAATCAATATTCCATTTTATGACTGTACTATAACATTCTTTTGTTTTGAAAATAATTATAACAAATACACAATCATAATTTCCATTTCAGTTTTGAGGAATCACAAAGATACATGGTAACTACAAAGTACCTGAGGTACCTTTCAGCTTTCAAGTCTCAAAAACAAGAATTACTTTCAATTGAAAGTAGCTTATCTTCCAAGTTTAAGAGAATAAAGAAGAGAATAAAGAGAATAAAGCTATACCATTTTAGCTCCAAATTTTAATTAGACTACTTTATATCAAGGTAATATAGCTCGTGAGCATGGTAACAGCCAGGTTTAAAGTACTTTTTGTACTATAATGTTCTAGACCAATCTCCTAATTTTTAATATTTAGGTTTATTTCTGATTTTTGTGTTTAAAATAATAAAGTGAAAAATATTACTGTGGGCTGGGCGCAGTGGCTCACGTCTGTAATCCCAGCACTTTAGGAGGCTGAGGTGGGTGGATCATTTGAGGTCAGGAGTTTGAGACCAGCCTGACCAACATGGTGAAACCCCATCTCTACTGAAAATACAAAAATTAGCCAGGCATACTGGCTCAGGTAAAACCAGCCAGTCAGGAGGCTGAGGCAGGAGAATCACTTGAACCCAGCAGGCGGAGGTTGCAGTGAGCCGAGATTGTACCATTGCACTCCAGCCTGGGCGACAAAACCAAAACTCTGTCTTGAAAAGAAAAGAAAACAACAAAAATATAAGAAAAATATCACTATGGATAACCGTATGCCTATTTCTGATTATTTTCTTAGAATGCATTTCTATACATGGATATGCTGGCTCAAAGGTATAAATGAACACTTTAAAGTCTTTTGCTGTTTTCCCAACTAAAACAGCTACTGAAAGGTGCTTTAATTTGCACTCCCACAGGAATATATGATAATTGGGACAAAATTTCTAAAAATACTAATATTGCAACACAAATGGCAGTCAAATGGTTGGTATCTTAAATACAGTATATAAATAGATGTTACAAATCAACTAAAAACAGATAAATACCCAATATCAAGTCGCTTTGGACTGCAAGTGATTGAGAACTCCATTCAAAATTATATAAACAACAGAGAAATGTATCATTTTATATAATAAGTCTAAAGGTAGGGCAACTTCTGGTTTTGTTGATTTCATACAATTTTAATAGAAGATACCACAGTACATAGACTAAAAGTGCAGGTTCTGAAGCCAGACTGTTGTGTTTACATGCCAGTTCTTCTGCTTACTAGGTGTGTAACATTGAACAAGTTACCTATTTTTGCCTCAAGTTTCCCTTTGGAAATGGTTACATTAAGAGCACCTATCTCAAGGTTTTTGTAAGAATGAAAACAGTTAATATATATAAAATACCCATTAAGTGTTGATATTGTCAAGAGCCTAGGTCCTTTCTGTTTTTCTTTTCTTATTTTTTTGTAAGGGGGAGGTGGGGCTCACTATGTTGCCCAGGCTGGTCTTGAACTCCTTGCCTCAAGCAATCCTCCCACTTCCGCCTCCCAAAGTGCTG
>NW_012116265.1:18953875-18956511 GCF_000951035.1 Colobus angolensis palliatus | reverse complement strand
ATTTTTTTTAGCTAATTAAAAAAAATTTTTTTTTGTAGAGACAAGGTCTTGCTCTATTACCCAGGTTGGTCTCAAGCTTTGGAGCTCAAGTGATCCTCCTGCGTTGGCCTCCCAAAGTACTGGGATTACAGGCGTGAGCCACTGCACCTGGATGGATTTTTTTATTTTTTCATTTTTTTGAGTTGAAGTCTCACTCTGTTGCTTAGGCTGGAGTGCAGTGGTGCAATCACAGCTCACTGTAACTTCAAACTCCTAGGCTCAAGCAAACCTCTCACCTCAGCCTCCCAAGTAGCTGGCACTACAGGCACATGCCACCACACTTGGCTAATTTAAAAAATTTCTTGTATAGATGGGGTCTTGCTATTTTTCCCAGACTGGTCTAGAACTCCTCGCTTCAAGTGGTCCTCCTACCTTGGCCTCCCAAATTATTGGGATTATAGGTATGTAATCCCAACACCTGGCAAATCCACTGCGCTTGGCTGAATTTCTGAAATAAGACAGAAAAGGCATTACGTATAAAAGACAAGGTTGATACCTTTTAACACGTTAAAATCAAGAATTCTGTTCAAAGACATCTCAAAGTAAAGAATACAAGCCATAATTTGGAGAAGATATTTATTCATATGATAAATATTTGAAAGAATATTAGTATCTAGAATATATAAACTCCTACAAATCTACTTGGAAAATTTTTAAAGCCAAAAACAGTAGGTAAAAGGCACAAACAATTCACAAAAAACTCATGGCCAACAAACACATGAAAATAATGAACAGTAATCAGGAAAGTGCAAATTAAGACCACAGTAACATATCCTTTTATACCTACCTGATTCCCAGATAATAAGATATTTGATAATATCACATGTCAGTAAGGATGTAGGTCAGCTGAAACTCTTTAAATATTGCTGGAGGGAGCATACATTAATTGAACTACTTTGTACAATTAGATCTATTTGTAAAGTTGAACATTCATATAGCCTCTGATCTAGCTGTTCCACTTATATAAGTGCCAAGACATACACAGGACTATTTATAGTTTGTGTTCACCCACCTCCCTAAAAAGACTGGAAACAACCCAAATGTCTGTGGAAAAAAACCGAATACATAAATTATGCTATAGTCACGTGAAATACTAGTGCAAATAAGAGAACTACAAGTTCTCACCAGTACAAATTCACCAGTGCAAATAAGAGAATTACAGGTACATGTAACAACATGGATAAATTTTATGAATGTCATACTGAGCAGAAAAAAGTGAAATATACCACATATTTCCTAAATTGTAAAATAACGCAGAACATAAATTTTACCATCTTAACCTTTTTAAGTGTACAATTTAGTGAAACTAAACTGGCATGAAGTATATTCACATTGTTGTGCAATATAAATGCACAACCGTTATCTACCATCTCTCTCTAGAACTCTTTTCAACTTGCAAAACTAAAACTCTGTAGCCATTAAACAGTAACTCTCTCCCTCCCCTCAGACCCTAGCAACCACAGTTCTATTTTCTTTCTTTTCTTTATCTTTTTTGGAGACAGGGTCTTGCCCTGCTGCCCAAGCTGGGGTGCAGTGGCAGGATCATAGCTCACTACAGGATCATACATAGCTCACTGCAGCCTCGACCTCCCAGGCTCAAGAGATCCTCCCCTCTCAGCCTCCCAAGTAGTTGGGACTACAGACATGTATCACCACACTTAGCTAATTTTTAATTTTTTTGTACAGATGGGGGTCTTGTTGTCAGTGCTGGTTTCAACTCTTGGGCTCAAGCCATCCTCCCACCTTGTCCTCCCGAAGTGCTGGGATTCAGGTGTGAGCTACTATGCCTGGCCAACACAGCTTTGCTTTCTATCTCTATTAATTCGAATATTTTAGTTTCAAAGTGAGGAATTGGTTCACATTCCTCAACCTGTTCGTCGTCATGCTTTATAATTTGCATACACACACATAAAAATTCTTCAGTGTATATAAAATGCTATACACCTTGGTTTTTGTTGTTGTTGTTTGTTTTTGAGACACAGTTTTGCTCTGTCACCCAGGCTGGAGTGCAGTGGCACAATCTCAGCTCACTGCAACCTCCACCTCCCAGGTTCAAGCTATTCTCCTGCCTCAGCCTCCCTAGTAGCTGGGACTACAAACATGTGCCACCACCCCTGGCTAATTTTTGTATTTTTGGTAGAGACAGGGTTTTGCCATGTTGGCCAGGCTGGTCCCAAACTCTTGACATTCAGGTGATCTGCCCACCTTGGCCTCCCAAAGTGCTGGGATTACAGGCATGAGCCACTATGCCTGGCCTATATACCTTATTTTTTAATGACTTGATATACAAAAAAATAATGACAATATCCAAAATTGGCTATAATATGGTAACTGCTAGCCAGCATGTAAATTGATACAATTTTAAAGACATTTAAGCCGGGTGCGGTGGCTCAAGCCTGTAATCCCAGCACTTTGGGAGGCCGAGACGGGAGGATCACGAGGTCAGGAGTTCAAGACCATCCTGGCTAACACGGTGAAACCCCGTCTCTACTAAAAAATACAAAAAGCTAGCTGGGTGAGGTGGCTGGCGCCGGTAGTCCCAGCTACTTGGGAGGCTGAGGCAGGAGAATGGCGTAAACCCGGGAGGCGGAGCTTGC
>NW_012116265.1:18918652-18952975 GCF_000951035.1 Colobus angolensis palliatus | reverse complement strand
GGGTTCATGCCATTCTCCTGCCTCAGCCTCCCAGGTAGCTGGGACTACAGGCGCCGCCACGTCGCCCGGCTAGTTTTTTGTAGTTTTTAGTAGAGACGGGGTTTCACCGTGTTAGCCAGGATGGTCTCGAACTCCTGACCTCGTGATCCGCCCGTCTTGGCCTCTCAAAGTGCTGGGATTACAGGCTTGAGCCACTGCGCCCGGCCCATGATATTGATTTTTAAGTATTTGATCAGCTTTGCATTCCAGGTTTACGTTTTACTTTGTAATTACATATTATTCTTTTTTTAAGTATTGCAGGATTTGATGTGCTAATAATTTGTTGCAATTTTTGTTTCCTATGTTCATGACAGATATTAATCTGTAATTTTCTTTTCTTTGTACTACTTTTGGCTAACTTTGGTATTGACATAATTTTTTTGGAGGGCAATTTGTAAATTATAACAAAAGTCTTTAAAATGTGTTCGCCTAAGGATTCCACTTTGAAGAATTTATCTTAAGGAAATAGAGATTTCTATTATACACAGACTTTGGGTTCAGGAAGACCTGGATTTAAGTATGAACCCAATCATTTATTAACTGCTTAAATTCTGTGGGTCTGCTTTCCAATCTGTAAAATGGGGATAAGAGGACGTATTTCAGACCTTACATAACTGAGACAATTCACACACAGTTCCCAACATCCAGTAAGCTGTAAGTAAATGGTAACTCTCGGTATTATGTTATACTCTCTGGCCTCTCTGTAGGAGGACAATTATGTCCAAATCGGAGGATGTTATCTTTGCTTCTGTATTTGCTCCCACTTTGAATCTCGTTAATGGTTGGTAGTCTTCCTCATCTCTAATTTCGCTATCTTCTATTAGACGTGTTAGGCCTTGAGAATACAAAACCAACAAAAGATATTGTCCTTGTTTTCAGAGAGATGAACCTACTAGATACAGGCGCAAACGGTACCAAGTAATGTAACAGAACAAAAGTGAGACATCTGTCCAAGGGGCAGCCGACCCTGGACACGCATTCGGAACGTTAGTGTCAGCTGACACTCGGGAGTGACAGCTCGGGCGGTCACCGAGCTGGGAAGACAGGAGGGAGTGCCGCAACTTCTTCAGTGTAGCCTTAAGTCGCGGTGAGGGGCGCGTAGAGACTTGCTGCTCCCATAGCAACGGGACTAGCCACCCTCTACAGGCCGGACGGGTTACTTCCGTTCACCGTCCGCTGAGCCAAGAAAGGCCGCTTCCGAGCCTGCAGTCCCCGAGGCGCGCGGGCCCGGTTGTAACTGAACAACCCGAGCCTCACGTCTCTGATTGGCTCAGGCAGAGGAAGGGGGCGGGAGAGTGGCAACGAGGGGCGTGGCCTGCTCCCACTCAAACTTGTGGTTTCCCCCCTCCCCTCACGGCGGAAGCCGACCTCGCCCGCCCCGGAAGTGCAAAGTGTGTGGTCTGGCAGGTGTGGATTCCGCCGGTGAAGGCTGAAGGCAGCTACCTTAGAGATGCCGGGGTCCGCAGCGAAGGGCTCGGAGTTGTCAGAGAGGATCGAGAGCTTCGTGGAGACCCTGAAGCGGGGTGGTGGGCCGCGCAGCTCCGAGGAAATGGCTCGGGAGACCCTTGAGCTGCTACGCCACATCATTACGGACCACCGCTGGAGCAACGCGGGTGAGGCCGGCCTGCCTCCGTCAGCAAACCCGGCCCCTGTCTGTTCCCGATCCCAAGGCTGAAAGTTTCCCAGGCCTCACTTCGCGTTGGCTCCTCTTATCCTCTCTCTTTTGGACTATAGGGGAGCTGATGGAGCTGATCCGCAGAGAGGGCAGGAGGATGACGGCCGCTCAGCCCTCCGAGACCACCGTGGGCAACATGGTGCGGAGAGTGCTCAAGATTATCCGGGAGGAGTATGGCAGGTCAGGCTCACGTCCTGGGCTCCGGGTTGGATACAGTGACACTTTTTCCACGGGCCCCTCTCCCTGCTCGGAGACTTTATTGGAGCTGAGCAGCCCTTGTTACCTGCCTGACCACTCCTCCTCCCCACCTCTCTCTTTGCGTCTTATTGCCTCTATAGACTCCATGGACGCAGCGACGAGAGTGATCAGCAGGAGTCCCTGCACAAACTGTTGACATCCGGAGGCCTGAACGAGGATTTCAGCTTCCATTATGCCCAACTCCAGTCCAACATCATTGAGGCGATTAATGAGCTGCTAGTGGAGCTGGGTAAGAGGCCTGATTGCTGGGAAAATGGGACTGGTCACAGGCAAATGAGGGAACAGAAGCCCCTGAAGGTTGTTCATTAGCAGAGATGGGATATTACCAGTCTTCTGGTTCTCAGAGGTTTGTCTTCCTTCCTGATTAGGAAATGTTGCAACAGGTGATGGGACCAAAGTAACCCTCTCTACTTTTCCTTACAGACCAACCCTTGATAGACTGCAAGTCTGTGCAGTGGCACAGACTCTATTAGGACAGAGTTTTATTTTCATTGTAAAGAAGATGAACTCCCTAGAGAACCAGGTCGATAGACCTCCTTCACTATCTCTGAATTTTTATACACACGTACACGTATACCATTTCTATCCCCCTTGTCATTGCTGTCCAAGTGACTTGCAGATATTCATTATAATCAGATGATGAAGAAGCTGCTTCCAAATTCCTCCCCCGTTTTTCTTCTCTGGCCATTCTCTCTCACCTAGAAGTGTTGTGGCCACCTTTTGAAGGAAGAGTTCTTTTAGGCAGAAGCTCTGTTTACCCGATTCTCAGCACTTTAGGATTTCCCAGATTGCCATTCCTTGGCTGAATTCACTATCTTCAAAATCGGTTGTAAGGAGCTCTGTAGTGACAGAGGTGGTTGATAGATAGGGGTACTTCTGGAAGAGGGCAGGCAGAAAATCCCAGAGTGGGGCTTTTAAGAAATTGTGACATAGCTGGGTGTGGTGGCTCACACCTGTAATCCCACAACTTTGGGAGGCCAAGGTGAGTGGATTGCTTGCGACCAGGAGTTCAAAACCAGCCTGGGCAACATAGTGGGACCCTATCTCTATTAAAAAAAAAAAAAAAGTTGTGACATTTCACTTTAAGCACATTAACCCTGTGGTACCAGGGTCTGCTAGGTTGGCAGTGCATGTGAAGGGCAGACATCTTTTTCCGTACACTCATAATGTGTGTTTGTGATATAGTATAGCAATTTCATATATATTTCATTCGATCGAATTTCATTCGATCCTAAGTAAGTATATATGAAATTGCTATACTATATCACATATTTTTTTTTTCAAAACTGTTCTTACAGAAGGGACAACGGAGAACATTGCAGCCCAGGCTCTGGAGCACATTCACAGCAATGAGGTGATCATGACCATTGGCTTCTCCCGAACAGTAGAGGCCTTCCTCAAAGAGGCTGCCCGAAAGAGGAAATTCCATGTCATTGTAGCAGAGTGTGCTCCTTTCTGCCAGGTAAGGAGACTGCTGTAGCTGCTACTAAGAAAAATGGAAAATGAAGAAGAAATAAACAAGGGATGGGTAGGGCCATTCCAACCTTGAATTGATAAGCAAGACTTTGAGACACTGAGAAGATAAACTAAAACATTAAGGGAATTTTCAAGGTGTTCGTTCTGTGAACATTCTTAAATAGTGGTTTAAGAAAGTTGGGACTGGGAGCAGTGGTTCATGCCCCTAATTCCAGCACTTTGGGAGGTTGAGGCGGGCGGATCACCTGAAGTCAGGGGTTCGAGAGCAGCCTGGCCAACATGACGAAACCCCATCTCTACTAAAAATACAAAAATTAGCTGGGCGTGCTGGTGCATGCCTGTAATCCCAGCTACTCTGGAGGTTGAGGCAGGAGAATTGCTTGAACCTGGAAAGCAGAGGTTGCAATGAGCCAAGATAGTGCCACTGCACTCCAGCCTGTACCACAGAGCAAGACTCTGTCTCAAAACACAAAAAAACCAACAACAACAACAACAAAAATGCTGGTGAACTGCTGGGTCCAAGGAAACATGGGTTGGTTCTTTTAGGAATCAAAGCAGGGTAAATTACCTTGGGGATGACTGATGCTTGGTCTGACCTCATTCGATCCTAAGTAAATAATAGGTCTCAAAAAGGAAATATGTAAGGATGCAGGATGTTTTAAAATAATGAGCCAGGAGCTATCTTGTCAGCAATCGTGATTATGTTATACACGCACGTTGTATTTCCAGTTTTGTGGCTGGAGCACTAGACATTTATTAGCTTCCCCTGGGCTTCCCTACAGCTTACCAGAGCTATGATAGTCCAAAAACTTAGTTGTCCAAAAAATGAGTTATCTATTGGAAATTATGTGCTGGATATGCCCATATCACACAATTCCCCAGATCCAGTTACATTTGAGAGCACTTTTCACTATTTCTCACTCTTTCTCTTAGAATCAGCCTTTCCCTCCCATTGCAGGGTCATGAAATGGCTGTGAATTTGTCCAAAGCAGGTATTGAGACAACTGTCATGACTGATGCTGCCATTTTTGCCGTAATGTCAAGAGTCAACAAGGTGGGTATATTTGGAGTTATGTTGAATTCATGAAGATTATATTTCTAAAATTGATTTTTATCTCCTGTAATATCCATAGTGAGAGAAGGAAGTTTCTAGCACCTTTCAAAGTACATACGTAGGCCTTTTTAAATTTGTTAACTGAATTTCTTTTCCCTTTTTCTGCATCATTGTTCCTCTCTTGGAGTAGCCTCTAAATTTGGTTGAAGCATTGAAAAGAATTAAGTATTAAATAGAACTAAAGCAAGAATGTCAGTTGCTAGGGATTGGCTACAAGGCTCCTGCCTTATGCTCAAAGAGCTTGGCAGTTGTGGATAGTGAATGAAAAAGGTTCCTGGCTTCTCAGAAGGTATGGCATCTCAATTTCCAGAAAATATGGGACTGAGAGCAGTAGGTTTTGCAGTTTCTTGTCCCATTTTACATTCATTCTTTCCTTAGCAACCTACTTTTAAGCTAGAACTTGTACTGAGCCAGGGATCCCTTCCCCTATACCAGTCCGTGACCCCTCACGATACCATTCTGAGGCCTGAGCATTCAGCTTTTTGTGGCCAGTGGCCCTTTTAGGGCTCCACCCCCAGGATGACTCACATTTTTCTTCTTGTCTCAAAGGTAATCATT
The DNA here is from genome assembly GCF_000951035.1 of Colobus angolensis palliatus. NCBI lineage: Eukaryota > Metazoa > Chordata > Mammalia > Primates > Cercopithecidae > Colobus > Colobus angolensis. The sequence continues at coordinate 18,947,855 of NW_012116265.1, read as the reverse complement.
GGCACGAAGACCATCCTGGCCAATGGTGCCCTGAGAGCTGTGACAGGAACTCACACTCTGGCACTGGCAGCAAAACACCATTCCACCCCACTCATCGTCTGTGCACCTATGTTCAAACTTTCCCCACAGGTATGTGTGTCTGTCTTTAGCTAGAAGCCAGCAGAAAGAAGGAAGCCAGAGGGTAGGCTTGAACTCTGGGACTTCAACCACCTCACTCCAGGGCCTCCATTTATCTGCATTTACTCAATGGATTACACCCAGTGGAGGCTGGAAAGAACCACAGAAGTCTTGATTCAGTAAAATAGTTGAGAGTTCTAAGCTGCCAGCTTTAGGAAGGCAAGATTGTGAGGACAATATGTAGTTGGGAAAGGTCCTTTCCTTATGATTGCCACCACTCCCCGTCGCCTGACCATTTCTGAAAATGCCAAGCAGGTTGAAAGTAGGATCATAGAATTAGTTTTGTTATTGTTGCAGGGCCTGTCCTTTGTAACCTGAATACAAGCAGGGACTAAGTGAAGAGACATTTATTTCATCAGTGATAGAAGCTATTTGCTTTGAAAACATCAAACTATTTATAGTCTCTATTTTTTAAATTGAGGTGAAATTCACATAACATACAATTAACCATTTTAAAGTATACAATTTAGTGGTATCTAGTACATTCACAGCATTGTACAACCACCACTCTCTAGTTTCAAAACTTTTTCTCCACTCTAGAAAAACTCCCTGTGCCCATTAAGTAATCTCTCCCTATTTCTCCTCCCCATCTCCTCTAATCTGCTCCTGTCTCTATGGATTTGTCCATTTTGTATAAAAGGAATCATGATATGTGACATGTTGTGCCTGACTTTTTTCACTTAGCATGATGTTTTCAAAGTTCATCCATGTTGTAATGTCAGAATTTCCTTTCAAGGCTGAATAATATTCCATTATATGAACATACCACAATTTATTAATCCATTCATCTGTTTATGGGCATTTGGGTTGCTTCCACCTTTTGGCTTTTGTGAATAATCATGCTATAAGCATCTGTGTATAAATTTTCTGTGTGGACATGTTTTCATTTCTCTAGGGCACATATCTAGGAGTGGAATTGCTGGGTCTCTAGTTTTTAAAAATTTTTTCCTTTCTAGTTCCCCAATGAAGAAGACTCATTTCATAAGTTTGTGGCTCCTGAAGAAGTCCTGCCATTCACAGAAGGTACAAAAGCTGTGTGTGCATGTGCACACGCGTGCATGTGTTGTGTGTATTCGGGGTTTGTGTATGCATGTGTTTTGGTCTTTTTGTTGTTGTGTTGGTCAGTAGAACTGAATGCTGTCAGGTTGTGTTTTTTATCATACTTCTTGGGGGGACTGTTTTCTTTAGCAGCTCAAAGTGCTTGAGGACCTGATCAAGTCCATGTTAATTTGTTCTGAGACGAATGTATTTTAGATTTGTTGGGGCTACTGTGGGTTGGATCATCTAGCATTGTCTGGGTTTGGCTTTGCATGCTCTTTGAGATATAAACAACCAATTGGGAAAATGTACCTGTTTTCCTGCTATATAAGGAGTCATTTTGGTAAATTGATTCCCAAAGGAAGCAGGCTGTGAAATGTTCCTACTTAGAAAACTTGCCTGTAGCCTGGATAATCTCATGTGTTGGGGTTCTTTTCTCTGGCTCCTTCTGAAGGCAGCAGCTCAGCTCATTATGCCTGCAGCCTCATCAGCAAGGGTGGCCTTATACACCCTCTGAGAGCAACGCATAGTAGTTGGGGTCCTAGTTCCTCTTGGAAGTTGAATGACTTCATCCCTTTATTTAAATAAACATTCATTCTTCAGGAAATAGTTACTGAGCACCTACAATGTATCCAGCACTCTTCTAGGCACTGAAGATATCACAATGAATGAAAAAGATAAGGCCCTGTTCCTACACATTCTATTGTGGAAGACAGATGAGAAAGTATCAGGTCATGGGATGCCTGAGGACAAGCAAGGCTGATGTGATAGAAAGTGGCTAGGGGCCTAACTGAGATTGAGGAAGGGTCTTAATGAGATGACATTTCATCTGAGTCCTGAATGAATACAGTCCACCATATGAAGATCATAGAGTTTTCCATGAGCTGGTGCAGGGGGCTTAGCCAGTTAGAAAAGGATGGCATACATGGCTAGACAGTAATGAGCAAGGGGAAGAGTGGTCCAAATTGTAATTCATGTGGTGCGGCAGGGAGGGCCCAGATCTTAAATTTCAATCCTGAGTTTGAATTTTATTCTAAGGGCTATGCAGAGGCACGGAAGAGTTGTAAGCAGGGGTTGTCATGATCTGAAGTCATCTCTTCTGGTTTGCATTTTTCCATAGCTTCCCATCCTTGGGGAGCTAATATGCCTGTATTCTCGAGGTTGGAATCTATATGCTACTTAATTATGAGAGAGGGAGGCTCAGTTTTACCTTTAGCACGTGTGCTTGCCTTTCAGGGGACATTCTGGAGAAGGTCAGCGTGCATTGCCCTGTGTTCGACTACGTCCCACCAGAGCTCATTACCCTCTTTATCTCCAACATTGGTGGGAATGCACCTTCCTACATCTACCGCCTGATGAGTGAACTCTACCATCCTGATGATCATGTTTTATGACCGACCACACTTGTCCTAAGCAGAGATTGTTTAGGCAGATACAGAATGAAGAGGAGACTTGAGTGCTGCTGCTGAAACATATCCTTGCAATGTGGGACTGCACAGGAGTACACCTAAAAAAAATCCTTGATACTGTTGCCTGCCTTTTTAGTCACCCTGTATCAAGGGCACACATCCAGGATTGTGTCTTGCCTTTCAGATCTTAACAGAGCAGTGGGGCTTAACCTGTTGATTTTGGAGCCTCTTAGTGACCTGGTTGCATCTGTGTCAGGAACTTAAACTTTCTGGTTCAGTAGTGTGTTAAACATAACACTGAATACCTTGCTGGGATACAGATTTTTGCTCAGAAATGGCTACGACGCTTCTTCTAGGCTCTGCCAATAAAAGCCACTTGAAGGATCCATAGTTGGTTTATTGATTGTCCTACTCTGACAGAACTGCTTGAAACAGCAGCAGCAGAGCCTTTTTTGTGTTTGCATAGAGGGCTGTAGTTAGCGGGAAAAGTGTACAATATGGAAGCAGTGGCCAGATACAGTGGCTCCCATTTGTAATCCTGGCACTTTGGGAGGGTGAGGTGGGAAGATTGTTTGAGACCTGGAGTTTGAGATTAGCCTGGCAACATAGCAAGATCCTGTCTCTACAAATTTTTATTTTTTTTATTTTTTTTATTTTTTTAAATTTTTTTTCTTTTAAATTAGCCAGACATGGTGGCACATACCTGTGGCCTTGCTATTCTGGAGGCTGAGGTGGGAGGATCACTTGAGCCCATGAGTTCAAGGCTTCAGTGAGCTATGATTGTACCACTGCACTCCCGGGATGATAAGCAAGACCCTGTCTCTAAATAAAATTAAAAAACAGAAGTACAAATGAAAGTATAGTTTCTTTTACAATTCACTGCTCATGGCCCCAGACAGCTTGTTAATAGGCTAAAACGGTAGTTCCAAAACCTCTCTGATCATCAGAATCTCCTGAGTCATTCCGGTCACTCACTCACACAGTCTTGGGTTTCATCTTCGACCTACTGCATCTGATCTCTGGGTTACCACCTGGGAATCTGTTTAAAGCTTCCTAGAAAAGGATAGTCTCATGCAGTGTTTATAGGACTATAAATTGGTACAACCTTTTAGAGGGCAATTTGGAAGCTGTATTTCTATAATTATTTGTGTAAGCACAAAGATTTATACAGTAGTTGTAATGTCATAGCCTAAGTGTCCAGCAACAGGAGACACGTTGAGTAAGGATTGACAGTTACACTGCGGAACATTATACATGGCAATAGAAATTTCAAAAGGATGGCTGGAGGGGCAGTGTCTGGATTGAAGACATCTGGGCTGGTTCACTGCATTTAATGTGAATTTGTTACCAATATTTAAAAATCTGGAGATTGCACATTTCAAAAATTCAGATTTCTTGCTCTTCTTGAAAACTCGAATTTGGCAACTCTGGGCCAACATTTCCAAATGGCAAGAGTTAGTTTGCGGTTGGGTAATGTCTGATGCAATTAGATGAAACATCTCCAGTTTTCTGCAGTTCCTACTGGATCCATTTAACTCATTTATGTTATCTGCCTAACCCCTGTAGGCATCTGAGTTGTGATCCTGGTGCTAATAGGACAGATTTGCAAGGAAGTCCATTTGATACTCCTCTGTTAGTTAAAAACAAGCTGGGAAAAACAAAAAGCTGCAGAGTAATGTGCATAATATGGACTCATTTCATTAAAACAACAACACTGGCCGGGCGCAGCAGCTCATGCCTATAATCCGAGCACTTTGGGAGGCCAAGGAGGGCAGATCACTTGAGGTCAGGAGTTTGAGACCAGCTTGGTCAAAATGGCGAAACTAAAATAATATAATAAAAATAAAATTTTTAGTCTCCACTAAAAATACAAAAGTTAGCCAGGTGTGGTTGCGGGTACCTGTAGTCCCAGCTGCTCCGGAGTGTGAGCTGGGGAAGTGGATGCTGCAGTGAGCAGTGCCATTGGGCCACTGCACTTTAGCTTGGGCAAGCATGGGTGAGACTCTGACAAAAACAAAACAAAATTATATGGACACGTATAGGGAAACAGTATAGAAGTAAAATACCAAGCACGGCAAGCAGAGGGACATCCTCTCATTTTGTTGACATGTTTATGCTTACATACTATTTCCGGTTTTTAACCTAAAAAGTCTCCCAGGTGATCCAGATTTTCTGCCATGTTTAGGAACTTGTGGTCCAAAGCAGGGCCTCTTGTACAGTGTCTCTGTGGGTGGAGGGAGCACTAAGAATCTGCATGTTTAACAAATAAGCACCCTGTGGGCTTTGAACAGGTGATTTTAAACCACATTTTGGTGAACACTGGGCAGAGGTAGGTTCTGAGGGAAAGGCCTCTATTCTTTGATACCTCTTTGAGAGAGATCTTTGCCTTAGGTCTTCCAGAGAGGGAAAAAAGTAAGACCTCAGAAAGTCAGTATTTTACACTGACCTAAAAACTGTATGACTCAGAAGAGCCTGACTCACTCAGGCTCAGTCTTTCTATTATTTCTTAAAGCATCTAAGACCCCACGCTTTCTCAGTGAAGTGGCTTGTAGCTACCCATTACGAGCAATTGTCTCCTCCAAAGGCACCAATTCTAACAGCAATTCACTTGGGTACAATTGTGTGGTTTGGAGTAAGAGCAGCAGTGAGGCAAGGAACTTAAATCTGTTCCTGGCTCCAAAAATGCTTTATGATACTTGTCCTTTGTCCATCTTAGTCTCTGTGTCTAAAATTAGCACCAACATCCTTCCCAGGCATGACTGAGATGGATGAAGGTTATAAGGGTAGAAGCTCTCTTTCTGATCAGCTATTACAGTGCTAAGAACAGAACTGCAGGAATGCATACTTTTTAGAATCTTTGTGCCCCCAATTAAGTAAACCCTATTGAGGCTCATCTTCCTATTTCCCCTCTCTTTGTTTCCCTATTTGAGGAGGGGTAAGTATCAGAAAGAGAGAACCTGAACTGAACAGGAGGAAACAGAAGTTCCACGTCAACTCACTGCCTGTCAGCATTGGTATCAGGGGTGCCCACCTCCCACCCCTGCCTTGCTGGCAGAACCGAGAAACTCAAAAAAAAACAAAAAACAAAAAACAAACAAAAAAACAACTGTTGTAGCTTGGAGAGAATTAATAGAACTAGGATTCCATGGATGTGAAAGTCTTCCTGAATATGTTAAATAAACCAAGTTAGATAACTGCAGTTTGTAAAGACACTTTTTTTCCCACGGTTTCTATCTTCCAGTTTGGGCAGAGGGCAGGAGAGGCACAATTCTTGGAACTTGAATAAGGAACAGAAATTCCTAATTTAGCCTCAGAAGAGACGTCTCAGAAAAATACTCTACCAGGAAAAACTGAAGTGTAAAACGATGCCTCAAAGAAATCAATGCTGGTACCCATAGGATCATATGTTTCATGGATGTGCTTCAAAATTATTTCTCAAAGCAATCTGTTGCATCAGTCTTTGGGCTAAGAAAGGCTGCCAGTCACAGTCCCATCATGGAACGACTGGCATACTCTGTAATGATCTGTGATAATACAACTGCATCAGAACGGCTCTGCCATATAGACAGTACCAGATGGTAATGGGATTATTGTAAAGGCCTCATACTATCCACCTGTCCTTACAAAAACTCCCTTAGCAGACATGCACCTAGTTGACACGAAAGGACCATTTTGAAATGTGATTTGGAAGTGTTTTACATCTGGCCTACTTTGCTTTGAATTATTCTTTCATTTGCCAAAGAGCTCTTGCAAGGTACTGCACAATGGCTAGGCAATTATTATTATTAACGGTAAAAACTGCAATTACTTTTGCACCAACTTAATAATAAAGAGCTAAAGTCTAAGCTTCCAGTTTCCTGGCATCCCTCACACGATGGAGGGCAGCGCTTGAGTCTAATCATGCTTGAGATGGTGATTGCCTGATAGGTATATTAAATACTCGGCTGAAGAGATGGATCCTTTCAATAGTGTTTTTTTCAAGCACGTTATATTTAGAATTAAGACCTGCCTAGAAAATAAGCTACTTAGCGCTGAAGAAACAAAAACTTGACAAGATTCCTAAATCATCATTTATATGTAATATTCTTCTTACAACACTGGGGTTGGAAAGATAACAAATACATAAAAATAAAATTCTGCAGTTAACTAATGTGAAAAAGAGGTAATGCAATGTTGAATAATGAGAAACTGCTAACTGCGGTAGCTAACTCCAAGCTACTTTTTTTTGGACTGCTTGGCCCATCATGGGGCACTCCTTACTTTGGAAGTAGATAAGAGCAAGTTGTAAGGCCAGAGTCAGGCAAGGCTGGCCAAATCCCACTTCTACAGGCTGCTGCTCAAATCACGCTGGCCTGATAGATTCCCACATGCAGCACACTGCGATTCCCACACGCTTGGATCCGGTTGCCTGGACTCTATCTGATGCTTCTGGGTAAGACTGAGTGCTCTGTAACTAATGGGCCGGCGGTGAAAATGATCCAAGGGTTGGAAACATCCTCAGCCATGTGATAACCTGTTTTCTTCCCTGTATATCCTGCACAAGTTCTGATACAATACATTTAGAAGGGAACTCACTGAAGATTTGCTGAATGATGAAGAGAGGGATGGAAGGAAGAAGGAAGGAAGGGTTTATTTGGTGCAGATTCTTCAGCATTTTGTTTTCCCAGACTTCCTTCTTTTCCCCTCTTCTGGACCCACCTTTTTGCCATCTCACCGTTGACGCGCAGCTTCAGCTGAGAGGGTAAAGACAGACAGGCATGATCGCGAGTAGCCAGCATGCTGGCCAGCTCTCCCTGTTAGCAGACTTTTGCAAAGGGTTTGGATGGAATGGGTGGCTCTTCAGGGGGAAAACAAGTCGTGGGGGTCAGGTTCTGGGTGCCTGAAACTGCTCTTCCTTCACTCCACTGTGCCATGACTGGCTCCCACCCGAAGCTTCAGCTGAGCTGGCTTGTCAGGGCTCGCTAGGAACTGCTGAGCTGCATCTGCTCTCACTTGGCATGGCTTCCTCAGCCCCTCCACATCTCAAGAATGTGGCCTTGGGCCCCCTCCTGCTCTGACCATTTTGCTTGCCTGGGTTTTTTCACTGTCTGCCATGCCCAGATCCCAGCTGTTCATTTGTACCTGACCTCTGACTACTGCTAGAACCCCTCTATTCTTACATCTCATGTAGTTTCAGGTCCCCAGCCAGATTCTGGATGTTACCCAAGACCCCTCCCCATTCTCCAGCTTCATTCTAGCCTACACTTTATGTTTTGCCTTAAGCTTTTCCAATACTAGCTCCTATTGCCATCTCTAGTCTTAATTCTGATAGTGGGACTGTTAGCTCCTCTTCTTTCAATAATAAAAGGCTAGCTGTCACTAGCTGTGACTCTGTAATACCTAACGCCAGAGGAAGCTACTATATTCTATCGTTAGTTTTCTTGTCTTTCTCAGTGACTAAAGCTAAGCCTCTTGAAGGTAGAGACAGCCATAGGAACCTTCACTTCTCAATGAAGTGTTGATGAATGTTACAGAAAAAGGAACTCTCAAGACTGGCTGCATTTCACATCTCATCTCTCAAGTTTTATTCTGAAGTTACTAAAGCCTTCAGTGACCAGAATCGAATGAAGGTGAATCACCAAGTTTATAAATGAATGAATTCCTAATAAATTAAAAATATAAGGGACAGCATATGGGTAATAATGGGAAGGAGTGTGCAGTTTGAAGTCACTCAGACCTGGGTCTGAATTCTGGCTCTCACAGCTAAGCCTTCAGCAAACCATTTAACAGCTCTGAGCTTCGAAGTTTTATTATACAAAGGGGGACAACCAGGTTCCTAAGAAGACGGTTCTCCACCTTCGTTTCCCACTTTGTAAAATGGTGATGAAGCTACCACCTTACCTCACGAACTGTCAAGAAATTAAAATAAGATAAAGTATGAGAAAAAATATTTTGTAAACCTTAAAGCACAATATAGGTATTAATGATTACTATTATAAATTACATGTATCTTTGTTCTTATGGCATCTGAGTTAAAAACAACATAAAACCTTAATAGGCGATAAAGGTAATCTATTAGATGTTTTTCTCTAACAGGTTGTTTGAATGCTGAGGCCTGCCCCCACACTTACAAATTATGAAAATAGAATAATTATCTCTGACATTGCTTGAGTCAGGCTAGCCAGGAAGGCCAATTACATAATTTATGGAGGATTTTTTCTAATCCTCTGCTACTCTCAAGAAAATTGTAGTCGGGATTACATATAGCAAAACCTTCTGAAATCATAAGAGGCATTGAGACACTTTTTAAAATCTCTCAAATTGGTCTGACCTGAAAAGATTTTTACAGCTCCCAGGACAGTTGGCCTCTGTGCAGCCCTTAAGCAGGGAGGCGGAGGCCCTGAGGCCACGCTGCCACACTAGGCCTGGAGGCAGAGCCCCTGACAGCCTGCAAATCCTCTGAAAACTCCCTCCTTTCTAAGGTCATGTTTTCCCATCTATAAAACACCCATTTATATGTATTTAGAAGAATAAAAGCCATTTTTAGACAGTAGGGCCTGTTCTTCAGGGTTCCAATTACGTAAATCTACAAGGATCCCCTTGAAAACAAGTGAAGGTTTTCCCTGAACCTTCTCTGGGGCAGATGCTAATGAATGCAATACTTTCATTGCTCCTGTAAGATTCACTTCAAGGCTGCTGGCAAAGGAACTTTTCTTCCATGAGCACGAATTGGTTTCCTGTATTAAGAAATGAGGAAAATCATTCCATTGATATAAAAGCCACTTTGAGCAGGCTGGACAGGAAATACAAAAGTAGAAATTCTCATTGCATCATTTCACTAATTGTTTAACACCCCAGTTGCAATAAACATTACCAGCTGGCATTTTGTATTTTTTTTCTACTATGCAATTTTAGTCTATTGAGTCCTATTAACCACAAATCATGTGAAAAGGTGTGGGAAAAATAGATTGAGAATGGCATAACAAGCATTTGCAGAATGATCAGTCCTGGTCCCAAGTGAAATTATAAGGGCAATAGATAGGCATAATGTAATAACACCAAGATACTGTTTGAAAGAGACCCAAAGAACCCCTGTCTCCTGAAAGAGAAAGTGTAAACATATTTGGTTAGGTTGAACATAGATATGCTGTGTTTTGATATGACAATTGCTGTCACATAAAGATACTTTATGAAGTACCAAAAAAAATCATATTTTAAAAAACAAGCTCATAGTATTTTCACCATTTTACTGGTTTGGGATATTGAATATCAGTCTCTAAATTTTTTTTTTTTTTTTTTTTTTGAGACGGAGTCTCGCTCTGTCGCCCAGGCTGGAGTGCAGTGGCCGGATCTCAGCTCACTGCAAGCTCCGCCCCCCAGGTTTACGCCATTCTCCTGCCTCAGCCTCCCAAGTAGCTGGGACTACAGGCGCCCGCCACCTCGCCCGGCTAGTTTTTTGCATTTTTTAGTAGAGACGGGGTTTCACCGTATTAGCCAGGATGGTCTCGATCTCCTGACGTCGTGATCCGCCCGTCTCGGCCTCCCAAAGTGCTGGGATTACAGGCTTGAGCCACCGCGCCCGGCCAGTCTCTAAATTTTTAAAGAAAACAAAACAAAAAACCCGGGACAGGACTTTAAATTTTCTCTGTTCTATCCTTGTCCTTTTTATCAATAGTTTTTATCCCTAAAATAACTAAAGGCCTGATGAAAGACCCTAGAGAATGTTTTCACTGAAAGTAGAGAAACTCTTTAAGTCTGAGATGCAGCACATGAAGCAGCAGCACAGGGAAGTGAAGACTGAAGGGAAAAGAAGGGACCAGTTGAGAAACCCTGGGGGCAGCCTGGGAAGGCAGACTACCCCTTGGACTTGAGCATCAGCTGAATTAGATACGTGCAAATGTGAAGCTTGAAAAAAAACTGTATGGAAACAAAAATCACACCCTTCAAATAACCAAGCAACCAATCAAACGGTCATTAAATTTTATCATTAAATAAGTAGCAAAAGGTAGATACTATATGGCAACCTTCTGTGTCCATGGATGCAAATGAATGAACTGTCTTTAGGGTTGAATTCCATCTGGCTTCTCAACTAGAGGAATCATCTGCTCAAGAAAGACTGATACAAAGAGCGCTGTTGTCTAAGCTGCTCAGGGACACTGGGCTGATTCAGTCAGGGCCGTGCTGGTACCTGCTGCTGCTGCTCTCTGCTCAGAGGCATACAGTGAAAATCCCTTTGTTCCTTTTAGACCAGTGATTCTGTTCTCATGGTGGCTCACAGGGAGGCATGGATTGCTGCAGGCTCTGCATTGTATCACACTCTGCTTTTCCAAAGAGACGCCAGGCCTGGGCCATTTTGCGAAGTTTAGCGAGATTGGGTTTAATCTATGGGAAGAAAGAATAACTTCAATTAGCAATATGAAAATGTAGGTAGCATACAGGCCGGGCGCAGTGGCTCACACCTGTAATCCCAGCACTCTGGGAGGTCTAGGCAGGCGAATCACAAGGTCAGTAGTTTAAGACCAGCCTGGCCAACATGGTGAAACCCTGTCTCTACTAAAAATACAAAAAAAATTAGCCGGGCGTGGTGGTGCATGTCTGTAATCCCAGCACTCTGGAAGGCCGAGGCAGGCGGATAACAAGGTCAGGAGTTCAAGACCAACTTGGCCAATATGGTGAAATCCTGTCTCTACTAAAAATACAAAAAAAATTAGCCAGGCGTGGTGGTACACGCCTGTAATCCCAGCTACTCAGGAGGCTGAGGCAGGAGAATTGCTTGAACCTGGGAGGCGGAGGTTGTGGTGAGCTGAGATTGTGCCACTGCACTCCAGTCTGGGTGACAGAGTGAGACTCTGTCTCAAAAAAATAAAAATAAAAAATAAAAATAAAAAAAAAAGAAAATGTAGGTAGCATACAAATATTTCCAAAGTCTGGTTGTTATAATCTGTTTAGATTTCTAACTTCTGGATTCAATAGAGACTATAGATGTTTTTAAGGATCAAAGGGGACTGATAACTTTAAGTCTAGATTCCAAGCTCTTCAGCAATGGAAAAAAACTTTCTTCATATTTTTCTTTGTGAAACAAAGAGGTTTTAATGAAGTAAAATCAGCTAGTTGAGTCAGAAAACATTAGTACCGGAAAACTCCATGTAAGAAAAGATTTTATATCCCTTAGCAGGGAAAGGTTAGCAAAAGAAAAGATTTGGGGCAGGTTGCAGTGGCTCATGCCTATAGTCCCAGCACTTTGGGAGGCCAAAGTGGACAGATCACCTGAGGTCGGGAGTTCGAGACCAGCCTGACCAACATGGAGAAACCCCATCTCTACTAAAAATACAAAATTAGCCGGGCGTGGTGGCGCATGCCTGTAATCCCAGCTACTCCAGAGGCTGAGGCAGGAGAATTGCTTGAACCCCGGAGGCAGAGGTTGCGGTGAGCTGAGATTGCACCATTGCACTCCAGCCTGGGCAATTAGAGCAAAACTCCGTCTCAAAAAACAAAAAGAAGAAAGAAAAGATTTTGGAAAGCAGCAACAGAGACATTCCTGTTATGTTTTCCATGTTCTCCTTCACTGAAGATTATAACAAGGATAGAGGTTCTTAATTTAAGCCACTCTGTGCTTTTACTGCATTATCCACATTGTAGTTTGCAGGTTGCTGGATAATTAGGGCCAAAGCATAATGTAGAGATCCCCAAGCTTGGGTCCCTGTCTGATGATCCTCAAACTATAACTCAAGATCCTTGGGGATGGCCAGGTACAGTCACAGATCACCATTTCCAGCAGGTACTATCAAGAAACTGGATGTGGAGGCTCTATATTGCCAACAGTGAATTTGCTGTGCTTCTACCAACTTTCAGTAGCTTCAGGAAGAACTGCAAATTATCAAACCTAGAGCCAGCAGGCAATAGATATTCAGGATACATAAGTCTGTACATGTGTTAAGTTTTAAAATACAAAGCCATTACGTAGGTGACCTGACAGTTCAGTCTAAGCTCCATTTTGGATTTGAGCTGGAAAATGAAATTGGTGAGGCTTTATGTGAAACTTCCAATGCAGATTTTGCAAAACTCTCCTATTTTGGAAAGGATTAAGATAGATTACAGTTGCGTAGTAAAAGCCAGAAAAGAAAGAGAAGATAAACTTTGCTCCCTCCTGCTCCTGTTAGTCATTAATGTACCTGTTTTTCCTGCTCCAAGTGGTCTATGTCAGCTAATGGCAGCATAGAAGGTCTCCCGTGAGCACACTGGAATGGCAGCTGGCACGAGGACAGAGTTTCAATAAGGCGGCAACTTTCCTGTAAGCTCAGGCCATCATTAAACTTAATGGCCCCTAAATGAAAGAGAGAAACAAGAAGGTTATAGTGTGTATAGTGGGAAACCAATGCTGACCTTGGGTCACTGCCAAATATCTGGAAAAAGTAACATGTTTCTTAGGCTTCTTTAATGAGGCTTTAATCCTGCTTGAAATTGGTGCTTATAGGCTGGGCATGGTGTCTCACGCCTGTAATCCCAGCACTTTGGGAGCCTGAGGCAGGCAGATCATGAGGTCGGACGTTTAAGACCAGCCTGGCCAATATGGTGAAATCCCGCCTCTACTAAAAATACAAAAATTAGCCGGGCGTGGTGGCACGCGCCTGTAGTCCCAGCTACTTGGGAGGCTGAGGCAGAAGAATCGCTTGAACCCAGGAGGCGGGGGTTGCAGTGGGCCGAGATCATGCCACTGCACTCCAGCCTGGGCAACAGAATGAGACTCCATTCTCAAAAAAAATAATAATAAAAAAGAAAGAAAGAAAGAAAGAAATTGGTGCTTATGACCATGGATGAAACTAAGGCTTCAGGACTGACCTGTCTCTCAGCTTTTTCTTATGGAGTATTTGTCTTTCTAATCTCTGTAGGAGGCATTCCTTAACTTGTTAGGGTCTTACTTTCAGAGTTTTTCTCCAAGAGGCAAGAGCAGTATTTTTGCCTACTCTTTATGGGTTTGTGAAGTTGGGGTTATCTTTTTCCATGGATCATCCAATAGCAATCTCTGATTGTTTCCTTACAATGTTCATTTTATTTGCTTCTTTTTTTCTAATTTCCATAATAATCTTCCTAAACTCTCATATTGTTATAACTTGCCTTTATGCATAATTTACCCAGTCAACAAACATTTATTAAGTATATACTTTGTATTGGGAGCTTTGTCAGGCAGTTAATGAGACAGATAATTTCCATCCTCATGGCGCTTATGGTCTAATAGGGGAGACAAACACGAAGCAGATACTTACACAATAATTTAAATGATAAATATAGGTGCTATAAAATACAGGATATGAATATATAATAGGAAGACCAAACCCAGTTGAGGAGCTTAAGGAAGGCTTTCCTGGCAAAGTAGTATTCAGGCTGAGACTTTAGGTTAAGAAAGACATGGCTAATTGAAGGAGGAGAGAAAAGTATTTCAGGCAGAGGAAAAGGCCAGTGCAGAGGCCCTGAAACTGACAGATGTTTAGCGCACAGGAAGTAGAAGACCAAAAAAGCAGGCCAGGATGTAAAGAACAAGGTAGACAGTGATATGACATGACACTGGAGAGGCAGGCAGGGGCCAAATCATGAAGACCCTTGTGGGCCACAGTAAAAAAATCACATTTCTATCCCAAGAGCAATGGGTCGTCACTGACACATTTTAGTTAGAAGAACAACACGCTCAGAGGGATGTTTCAAAAAGATTCCTCTGGGTGCCGAGAGAAGAGTGGCTTGAAAGGGAGCCAGAGTGAATATGAGGAACTAAGTAAGAGAACTCAACAGTGGCAGAAATGAGGGAGGGGCCAGACAGACTGAATCAGATGGACTGAAGATACATTTTGAAGGTGGCAATGATGACATTTGGTGATGGAGGAGTATGAATCTGTTCTCATCCTGCTATGAAGAAATGCCCAAGACTGGGTCATTTATAAAGGAAAGACCATTTAAATGACTCAGAGTTCTGCATGGCTGGGGAGGCCTCAGAAAACTTACAATTATGGCGGAAGGCGAAGGAGAAGCAGGCACCTTCCTCACAGGGTCTCACCCAGCTCCCTATTTTCTATATTGTATCATATTACCCTGCTCAAGGACCCTCAATGGTGTTCGCTTTGGCAGCACATATAATAAAATTGGAGTAATACAGGATTAGCATGGTCCCTGCACAAGGATGACATGCAAATTCACGAAATATTCCATCTTTAGTATTATTATTATTATTATTATTTTGAGATGGAGTCTCACTCTGTCACCCAGGCTGGAGTGCAGTGGCACGATCTTGGCTTACTGCAACCTCCGTCTCCTGGTTTCAAGTGATTCTCCTCCTCAGCCTCCTGAGTAGCTGGGATTACAGGTGCCCGCCACCATGCCCAGCTAATTTTTGTGTTTTTAGTAGAGATGGGGTTTCGCCATGTTGGCCAGGCTGGTCTCCAACTCCTGACCTCAGGTGATCCATCTGCTTCAGTCTCCCAAAGTGCTGGGATTACAGGCGTGAGCCACCGCACCTGGGTGCATTCCATCTTTTTACAAAAACCCTAGAAGAAAACCTCAGAAATACCATTCTGGACATAGGCCTTGGCAAAGATTTCCTGATAAAGACTCTAGAAGCAACTGCAACAAAACGAAAATTGACAAGTGAGACTTAATTAAAGAGCTTCTCCACAGCAAAAGAAACTATCAACAGAATAAACGGACAACTTACAGAATGGGAGAAAATATTTGCAAACTGCATCCAACAGAGGTCTAATATCCAGAATCTATAAGGAACTTAAATAAATTAACAAGCAAAAATTTAAAAAATGGGCAAAGGACATGAACACACACTTCTCAAAAGAAGACATACACATAGCCAACAAGCATATGAAAAATGTTCAACGTCACTATCCTAAGTGAATTAGAAAACCAAATACTGCATGTTCTTACTTATAAGTGGGAACTAAACATTGAATACACGTAGAATCAAAGAAGGGATAACAGACACCTGGGCCTACTTGAGGGTGGAGGGTGGGAGGTGGGTGAGGATCGGAGAACTACCTATTGGGTACTATGCTCATTACCTAGGTGACAAAATAATCTGTACACCAAACCCCTGTGACATGCAATTCACCCATGTTACAAAGTGCACATGTACCCCCTGAAGCTAAAATAAAAGTTGGAAAGAAAAGAAAAGAACCCTTGCTAATTCGAATGCCTTCTGTAGCAAATCCAAAGGTTTTGCTGTGACCTTCTAGGTTTCTGTTCTCTTACCTGCCTAGTTTCTTGATACTCTTTGCTGCTTCTCACATAGCTAATTTGTTTTTTTTTTTTTTTTTTTTTTTTTTTTTTTTTTTTTTTTTTTTTTTTTTTTTTTTTGAGACGGAGTCTGGCTGTGTCGCCCAGGCTGGAGTGCAGTGGCGCGATCTCCGCTCACTGCAAGCTCCGCCTCCCGGGTTTACGCCATTCTCCTGCCTCAGCCTCCCGAGTAGCTGGGACTACAGGCGCCCGCCACCTCGCCCGGCTAGTTTTCTGTGTGTGTTTTTAGTAGAGACGGGGTTTCACCGTGTTACCCAGGATGGTCTCGATCTCCTGACCTCGTGATCCGCCCGTCTCGGCCTCCCAAAGTGCTGGGATTACAGGCTTGAGCCACCGCGCCCGGCCCGCTAATTTGTTTCTGTTCTGCTTCTCTGCACAGGCTGTTTACTCTCCCTGTAGTGAACTCCCCCTTCCATGCTATGAACCCATGTCCCCCAGCTCATTCAAAATTCAACTCAAAATGCATCTCCTCTAGGAGTTATTCCTCTACTCATATAGGTCAGGCAGCACTATAGTCAAATTTGTGTGTTGGGATTTTGTTTTTGTAAAAGTGATTTTTTAAAATGTACATTCAGTTTCTTGATCTAAATTGTATTCTCCAAGAGTTAAGTAGTAAATGTGCCCTCTGCCTCTTTTGTAATCCCGGCAGCCCTGCCAGGGCTCTGCATGCAGAGGCGTTTGATCACTGCTATATTGAAGGGCTTACCATGGCAGGCTTGGGATGCCAACACCTTCTGGACAGTCAGTGGCAATGTCCCTTGGATGCCTCCTGTGGTCTGGAGTAGCTAATGCATAAACACATTATTAACAGGAAAAGGAAATGGAACGACAAAGCCTTTTATGTGTGATGCTTCTGTGTGAAACCCCAAAATAAAGGAAAAGCTTACCTCCACTTGTTCTCGGATAAATTCCTACAAAGCAAAACGAAAATAGGCTTTAATCTACCATTATGTTTTACTTGCCCTTTGATAGTTTACAAAATATCTCAATTTTCTTCTTTAAATCATGCCTCCTGAAGGAAAGAGTTCCAGCAATACAGCATTTGGGGATAAACTTATTTGTTGTAAGGCACTTTGAATGTGAAAAAACCAAGCAACTGAACAGAACTCTTATTGAACACAGAATATACTTAGCTACTGAGACTTCCTCCAGAGATAGCTTCTCAACCAATGAGGTTATGTAGCTGGTGAGAGTAGTCTTGATGATTCAACCAGTTCAAAACATTAGGAAGGCTTCTCACTAAAAGGCTGTCTGTTTGTGTGTGTAATCTTAGCCGGAACAAGTGTAATATTACACACAAACTGAGAATAAATACACAACAACCATCAACACGACCACTGCTCAGTATAACACTTGCTTAAATATCATAAACATAAGTAAACAGTCACTTCAGTTCCCACGGGCTTTCTGGGGACAATTCCCTTCAGGTCAGAAAGTTTATTTTCTGAGGCCCTTTGTTGAGAAATTTCTCCCCCCTTGTATGTCTCTGTCCCTGGGGTAACCTTTTCAATAGTTACATCCCTGTGGATATTAATATTTACAAAAGAACTTTAAAGAAATTTAAAGCAGACACTGTTTCATGCTACCAATTTGTTTAACCTCTGGAGGTAAAAAGAAAAAAAACCTGTTGCACATTTAATGATTTCTTTATAAGAAAATCATTTCCTTACTCCTGGAAAAGGCTATGTGTAAATCTGCCTCCTAAGATTACAACATGGTACATTTTCTTTTAAAACCAGACTCAGGAAATTCTCTTCCCTCCTTCATCTGTACTCTAGTCTGCCATGCCTGTAAGTGAGCACAGTTACCAAGAACTACGTAGTAGATACTATACTACATATAATTTAACAATCACATGTTTTCCCAAACGAACCTAAACAGAAAGACGGTCTCATAAGACTCAATCCACTAACAAAGCTTACTGTGGATGGAGAGCAACCCTAACTGCTCTGCTGTTCTCTCTGGCGTTTGTGTATCTGGGATGGTAAAACATCTGTTTGTAAGCCTAGTGAAGGGGTGATGGGTCTCATCTCAGTCCATTTTATATTCCAATGGTCTGTTTAATGCTGAATAATTTAATATTTTTATTTTATTTTTATTTATTTATTTAGTTAGTTATTTTGAGATGGAGTTTCGCTCTTGTTGCCCAGGCTGGAGTGCAATGGCACAATCTTGGCTTACTGCAAACTCCGCCTTCTGGGTTCAACCTCCACTTTCTGGGTTCAAGTGATTTTCCTGCCTCAGCCTCCTGAGTAGCTGGGATTACAGGCATGCACCACCACGCCTGGCTAATTTTGTATTTTTAGTAGAGACAGGGTTTCTCCATGTTGGTCAGGATGGTCTCAAAACTCCCAACCTCAGATAATTTGCCTGCCTCAGCCTCCCAAAGTGCTGGGATTACAGTTGTGAGCCACTGCGCCCGGCCTTATTTATTTATTTTTTTAAATTTTTTGAGACAGAGTCTCATTGTTGCCCAGGCTGGAGTGCAATGGCGCGATCTCGGCTCACTGCAGCCTCCACCTCCTCATCAGGCTAGAAGATAGAGCTTTATAGAAGGATGTATTAATGATCTTTCAACTGCTAGGATTCAAGTAGCTACCTCCTCAAAACACCAAAACTATTCCAGCTTCTTCCAGAATCACACAAAAATCTCTCCTGATCTGCCTGACATAGCATCATCAAGATTTTCTGAAACCAGAGGTTTGTTTCCATTTGAAGTAAACTCCTTAACAGCAGTCTTTGAAGTTCCTTTAGGAAAAGTTTTTCTTATAATTTTCTGGTTACATATTTAGGGATTGAATTACAATAAAAGACTCTAACAGATCCTATCTTTTGGATTTAGGACAATTTGGAGCAGGGGTCTTAGAGAAAGTATGTCTGTGGAGAGGAAAGAGCTTTGCTGGAAGCAGAGCAAAGTCTGTCTGATCCAGAGGCGATTCTGGAAAGTGCAAAGCCAAGACGATCCAAGAGCTCTTCCTCTTGAATGTTTCACCCTTGGCCTGCAAATGTGCTTAGGTCTTTTTTGTCTTAAAGCAAACAAACACCCTTCCTCAGCCTTGAATCCCACCCCACACTTCCCAACCACCTCTAACCTTTAGCTCTCACTCCATCTCTCTTTTTCTGTGTGTAGCCAAAGTTCTTGAAAGAGTAGTCTACTTAGCTCCACTTCCTCCTGCTTCATACACTCCTGACTCACTGCACTCTTATCTTCTGCCCTACCTCATCCCCAGGAAATGATTCCACAAGACAACTAATGTCCACATGACAGCCAAGTCCAACGTTTCAGGCTCTACTTCATAGCCATTATTGGCCATTCCCTCCTTGCTTAAAACTTTCCTTAGTTTTGGCAATATTACTTTTTCCTGGTTTTCCTCCTCCCTCTCTAACCAAGTATTTTCAGCCATCCTTAGAATTTCCTCTTTTCAGCAGAGCTTTCCAGACCTTTGCCAAAGCATATGCACCCTGGATGCTGACGTTCCACAGGCTCCACCCTTTTCTCTCTTCCTTTTCACTGTCCATATTCTCCCTGGACAACCTTGGCAAGGCCCTTCTCCAGCTTCTGATACTATCAAAATATATATACTATTAACTCTCAGATAGATATTATGTACAGCCCAGATTTCTTTTCCAAGCACCAGATCTTTTAAGTCTGCCTATCCGCTGGGCATTCCACCTGAAGCGACATTCACTGTGTCTAAACCCAGCTTCACCATGAAACTCCTAGGCAGGTCTGTTCCTCCTCATCTGTGTCCCTTCTCTGTCAATGGCACCACCGTCCTTCCAGCCACCCATGCTACAACCCTCAGAATCACTGTTGCTTTTGTTTTCTCCTTTATTCTTTCACATTCGATTGCTCACCAGGTCCTCTTGCTTCTGCCTCCCAAATTCTGTCTCAAATATGTCACTCCTCTCTACTCCCTCTGCTACTGACTCAGTCTAATCCTCATCTTCTCTTACCTGCATGACTGCAATAACCCCTCAGCTGCTCTCTCTGACTCAAATCTTCCCACATCAATCTATCCCCCAATTTATCTACTACATCTATCTTCTAATTTTAGATATTACTATTTTAGATATTAGTACAGCACTTCAGACTTCTAGACGATGTGGATGTGGATTTGCCTGTGCTCCAAATAAAGAGAGCCAGGGATAAAGGAGTAGGAACACTAATGAAAAAAGCAGGACACCAAGGGAGGACGAGTGAGATTTGGGGGAAAAAACCCCACAACTTCTGGAAATAAAAAATATAGTCATTGAAATTAAAAATTTAGTCACTGAAATAAAAAACTCAGTGGATAAGCTAAACACATAATTAAACACAAGATGAAGAGATCCTTTAGTTCACTGGAACATAAGAGGAGATTTTGCAGAATGTATCACAGAGAGAGAAAGCAATGGGAAATAAGGAAGAGATTTGAAGAGGCATGGAGAGTAGAAAGATAAGGCCCAGTAGATATCTGACAAAATTTCCAAGACAGAGAATGGGAAATAAAGGTTTGAGGTGATAATGACTGCATACTTTCCAAGTTGAAGAAGCACAGCGAATCTCCAGAAGGAAATGAAAATAAATCCATACAAAGATATTTCATAGGGAAATTGCAGAACACCAAAGACAAAGTGAACATTGCAAGAGCAACCAGAGGGAAAATCAGATTACCTACAGAGTAATAATTGGATTGACAAAGGACTTCAATGGCTAAAACAGAAAGTCAGGCTGGGTGTGGTGGCTCACACCTGTAATCCCAGCACTTTGGGAGGCCACGGCAGGCAGATCACCTGAGGTCAGGAGATAGAGACCAGCCTGGCCAACATGGTGAAACCCCATCTCTACTAAAGATACAAAAATTAGCCAGGCGTGGTGGTGGGCACCTGTAATCCCAGCTACTTGGGAGGCTGAGGCAGGAGAATCGGTTGAACCTGGGAGGTGGAGGTTGCAATGAGCTGAGATCACCCCACTGCACTTCAGCCTGGGCAACAGAGTGAGACTCTGTCTCAAAAAATAAAATAAAATAAATTAAAATAAATAAAATAGAAAGTCAAAAGTAGTGAAATATTTTCAAAATGTGGGGGGGATAACTGGCAATGTGAAATTCTGTTTTTAGCTAGATAATCATGCAAGTATGAAGGGAAAATAAAGAAACTTTAAAAGACAGCTTATCATTCATGGACTTTTTTTTTTCGAGACAGAGTTTCACTCTTGTCACCCAGGTTGGAGTGCAATGGCGTGATCCCAGCTCATTGCAACCTCTACCTCCCGTGTTCATGCGATTCTCCTGACTCAGCCTCCCAAGTAGCTGGAATTACAAGCACCCGCCACCACGCCCAGCTAAGTTTTGGGTTTTTGGTAGAGACAGCATTTCAGCACATTGGCCAGGCTGGTCTCGAACTTCTGACCTCAGGTGATCTGCCCGCCTCAGCCTCCCAAAGTGCTGGGTTACAGGCATGAGCTACCATGTCTGGTCCATGGACTCTCACTAAAATAACTTCTATTTATTTTTATATTTTTGTATTTTTTGTCTCAAGATCTATTTGTGGGTAAAAGATCTTTTAAGAGATTTACTTTAGTAAAAAAAAAAAAAAACAGAACATAAAAGAACACAGAATAAGTAGGATGCGAGAGGCAATGGTGAACAAAGACTCTGGTGAACACTTTGTTTAACCTAAATGAAGATTGACTATTAAATAAATGACCACCAGGGGATTAAAAACAAGGTGGAATTAAAGTACTAGACAGCAACATGGAAGACGGGAGGAGATGAACGGTTTATAAGATTTTGGTACAGTTAGAAGAGGATACAGAAATGAATTACTTTTAAACTGTGATAAGTATGCATGCTAAAAGTTAAGGCTAATCTCTAAAAGGATGTAAATGGAATATATAACTTCTAAACCAGTAGAGCAAAAAAAAAAAAAAAAAGAGAAATAAAGAAAACTATAATAGAAAACAGGAAAGGAGAGGAAAAAGACAATAAAGACAAAATAAATGATATTTGCTATAAAAGAAACATATAAGTAATCAAAGTAAAAAGTAATAGTCCTCTCTAATACCTCCAATGCCACATCCAGCAGTAGCTTTCCAAACCTTTACCAAAACATATATGTAAAGTAATCATATTTGGAAAGGAATCTAAAATGGACCTTACTCTCCTGCTTAAAATTCTTCACTGGTTGCCTATAGGATAAAATGCAAACTACTTAGTAGAATATGCTAAATTATTTCATGATTTGACCTTGACAACCCATCTAGCCAACTCCCATCCAGTCAAAGATCCAAGTAAAACTTCTGATTTCCCACCAGTTTTTTTTTTTTTTTTTTTTTTTGAGACGAGTCTCACTCTGTCACCCAGGCTGGAGTGCAGTGGAGCAATCTTCGATCACTGCAACCTCTGCCTCCTGGGTTCAAGCAATTCTCATGCCTCAGCCACCTGAGTAGCTGGGATTACAGGCACATACCACCATGCCTGGCTAATTTTTTGTATTTTTAGTAGAGACGGGGTCTCATCATGTTGGCCAGGCTGGTCTCGAACTCCTGACCTCAAATGATCTGCCCGCCTTGGCCTCCCAAAATGCTGGGAGCATTACAGGCATGAGCCACTGCACCTGGCCTGATTTCCCCAAATCTTAACTACCAATAGCCTACCGTTGACCAGAAGCATTATCAATAACATAAACAGTCGACTAACACGTATTTTGTGTGTTGTATATATTACACACTGTATTCTTACAATAAGGTAAGCTAGAGGAAAGAAAATGTTGGCCAGACATGGTGGCTCATGCCAGTAATCCCAGCACTTTGGGAGGCCAAGGCAGGTGGATCACTTGAGGTCAGGAGTTCAAGACCAACTTGGCCAACACGGTAAGACCCCATCTCTACTAAAAATACAAAAATTAGCTGGGGCGTGGTGGTGTGCACCTGTAATCTCGGCTACTTCGGAGGCTGAGGTAGGAGAATCACTTGAACCCGGGAGGTGGAGGTTGCAGTGAGCTGAGATTGTGCCACTGCACTCCAGCCTGGGCATCGCCAAAAAAAAAAAAAAAGTTAAGAAAATCGTAAGAATTTATTATTCATTAAGTGGAAATGAATCATCATAAAGGTCTTCACCCTCATCATTTTCACATTGAATAGGCTAAGGAGGGGGAAGAAGAGCAAGGAGGAAGAGACAGCAAGGTCTTGCTGTCTCATGAGTGGCAGAGGTGGAAGAAAATCTGCATATAAGTGTACCTGTGCAGTTCAGACCCAAGTTGTCCAAAGGTTAACTGTAGATCTTAATTTGAGCCATATCTATTATAGTTCCCTAAACATAGGATGTGCCTCAAGTCTCTGATATGTATTCCTCTGAATAGAATGCCCTTCTGCCCTCTTCTGTACACAGCAGTTTCTCACTATTCTTTTTTTCTTTTTTTTTTTTTTGACACAGAGTTTCACTCTTGTTGCCCAGGCTGGAGTACAATGGCCCAATCTTGGCTCACCGCAACCTCTGCCTCCCAGGTTCAAGTCATTCTCCTGCCTCAGCCCCTGAGTAGCTGGGATTATAGGCATGCACCACCACGCCCGGCTAATTTTCTATTTTTAGTAGAGATGGGGTTTCTCCATGTTTGTCAGGCTAGTCTTGAACTCCCAGCCTCAGGTGATCCACCCGCCATGGCCTCCCAAAGTGCTGGGATTACAGGCGTGAGCCATGGCGCCCGGCCTAGTTTCTCACTATTCTATAAGACTTTTCTGGCTGTGTGCAGTGGCTCATGCCTGTAACGCCAGGGGTTTGGGAAGCCAATGCAGGGGGATTGCTTGAGGCCAGAAGTTCAGGACCAGCCTGTGCAACATAGTGAGACCCCCATCTCTACAAAAAAAAAAAGAAAAAATTAGCCAGGCATGGTGGTGTGTGCCTTTAGTCCGAGTTACTTGGGAGGCTGAGGCAGGAAGATCGCTTGTGCCCAGGAGATCAGTGAGCCAAGATTGCACCACTGCACTCCAGCCTGGGCAACAGAGTGAGGCCTGGTCTTTTAAAAGTAAAAACTTTTCTTAAGAAAACAGCTTTTCTGTGACAGTTTCATTGACTCCACCTACCCAGGCACAGAAGTCATTCTATATTTCCATAACACTTCTGAAAAACTATCTTGGTGCATTCTAGACTCTTAGTTTTCATGACCGTTATCATATTGGGAAGAAAGCAAAACACATACCTGTACTAGCCAAAGTTCACTGACTATAATTATTTAAATGCCCTTCTTCCTTATTTTGACCTAATTCATCTCTGAATTTCTAGCTCCTGGCACACAGCAGGTAAATACCATGAATGCTTGTTGAAGAAAAGATGAATTCAGAGAACCTACAGACAAAATATGAGGTTACCATCACTCAGCAATTTCCTTAACATCTGCAGCTGTGTCTTACCTCCACGATACTCTTGGTCACAGTAGATCTTCCTCTCCGAAGTTCATTGGCTTCTCTTTCCACAAAACAGAGTGGTACTTTTCCCACAAGTACCAGAGAATCACTAGTGTCTGGAAATACAAGTTCAAGGCCCAGATCTTCCAGATTTTTGTGGTAACACCTAAAGAGATAACCTCAAATGTAAAAAAAAAAAAAAAAAAAGGGCTACTTCATTTGCACTTCAGTGCTGGTTCCAAATACTACTTGACAGTTTTTCAAAAGCTGCCACAGGGCTTAACAATTGTATTGTTTTTCTCACACTTATGTGTGTGTTTGGGATTTTTTATTATCAAATTTCCTTTCTGAATTATAGTAATCTTTACTGTTTTTCTCTTTTCTATTGAGAACCAATCTTTGTCTAAGTCTTGTTTCTAAGTGTGTTTTCTTCATTGAGGAACTGCTAACTTCTGGCTGCTGGCACTTAACGGAGTCTGGCACAAAGAAAAGGTCTGAGAGTGATTTGAATCAACATGAAAGCAGGGAGGTAATTAATAGCCCACGGAACTGAGAAGTCCTGACTAATGGGATCTAAGTAAATAGATCTGCCTCTACTATAAATTATGTCACAGGGAAAAAAGATTTACTGGCAGTATCATATTCCCAAACTTGAAACATATTGGGAGAAAATTCTCTTTTTCATTTTCAATAATTTGTGCTGCCTAGAAGAGGAAAGATGCCCTATCTTGTGACTCACTACATGATTTGCCCCTTCCTTACATCCCAGTGTTTTACTTTCTTCACATTATGATTACGGTAATGAAAACTAACAGTCTAGAATGCACCAAGGCAAAGAAGAATGGGACCAATTACTGCAGAAACTTTGCTTTCACAAAGCACGGCATAAACACAGACTGTTCCAAGAAATGAGAAGAGTGTTCTAAGCCAATTGCTGGAAAAAATTATCAGGGAAACTCTATCCTATACTCACCATCTTGGATACAGTGGAAAGAACAGGCTGGGTGCAGTGGCTCACGACTGTAATCCCAGCACTTCGGGAGGCCAAAGTGGGAGGAACGCTTGAGCCTAAGAGTTCAGACCAGCCTGGGCAACATGCCAAAAACTCATCTCTACCAAAAAATTACAAAAATTAGTCCAGCATGGTGGTGCTCACCTGTAGTTCCAGCTACTTGGGAGGCTGAAGTGGGAGGACTGCTTGAGCCTGGAAGGTGGAGGTTGCAGTGAGCAGAGATTACGCCACTGCACTCCAACCTGGACAACAGAGTGAGACCATGTCTCAAAAATTAAATATTTTAATGGATGATTGGATGCAGAAAAAAAATATATTTTAAAAAAGGAAACAGATGACCTGTGGAGTCAGATGACCTGCCTTTGAGTGCCTGAGACAAGTCTTATAACCTCTCTTGGTCTCATCTGAGAAATGGAACAATAGTTATGCTTATTCCTCACAGAATTATTGTGAGAATTGATACCATCAACATCACATTCTCATGGTGGTACTAACCATAAGAGCCTCCTTTGTTCCTCTGTCACTGTTATCTCTAGTGGAGGAATTAGAGTAGAAGACAGTAATTTTTTCCGACCAGAGCCTTGTGCCTGTTGCTTCTCATAGGAATCTGTTGGCAGAAAGATGAATGGGTTAAGAGTAGGAAGGGAAGTCTTCTAGATTCAGATAAAAATAAAGCACAGCCTTGAGATAATCATTCTAATCCATAGCAGAATGTTTAATATGCAGTTTTAGATTTTGGATTTCCATTTTTAAAGTCAAACTAATAAATATTCAGCCTATTAACAATTTTGGAAACATTTTTCAAACTAAGAAATGTAAGACTTGCATCTTACATTCAGATGAACAAGGCAATGTTCCTGTAGTTAATAAATGTGGTTTTGATGACAGAGGTGAATAATGTGGATTACCAGGGACATATGTGGGTTTACCACACAGTCTTATGGCTCTAGAAGGCTTCCCTTTCCTTGAGCAGGGTCTCCCAGTCTCTGGAGAGAATGAGTACTTTTCTCAAATGGTGGAGGGCCTGTAGAGGTAAGTTCTTCTAACACTGTTTTTACTATATCTTTCCCAACTCTTAGGCCGTCATTTTATAAGGAAAAGTGAAAACAGTAGTAATATCATTGTCATTCTAGTCCATGAAGCACTCCTTAGTTCCTTGCCTAATTCTTTGACATTACTCATTGGCCACAGGAGTAAAGACTTTCCTGGTATTTTACCACTTGGCGAACACACTGCCTCATGATGAGGAAAAGGGTAGCACAAAAAAAAAAAAAAGCGGGGCTTGGTGGCTCATGCCTATAATCCCAGCACTTTGGGAGGCTGAGGCGGGCGGATCACCTGAGGTTGGGAGTTCGAGATCAGCCCGACCAACATGGAGAAACCCCGTCTCTACTAAAAGCACAAAATTAGCCGGGCATGGTAGCTACTAGGGAGGCTGAGGGAGAAGAATCCCAGCTACTAGGGAGGCCGAGGGAGAAGAATCGCTTGAACCTGGGAGGTGGAGGTTGCGGTGAGCCGAGATCACACCATTACACTCCAGCTTGGGCAACAAGAGCGAAACTCCATCTCAAAAATAATAATAATAATAAAATAAAAATAAAAATAAAAAGCATATATTGCTTTGGAAAGACAGATTTAAAAACCAGTGATATTGGTTGTCTCTGGGGACAGAAACTAGGAGGGGTGGGGCACGGGTAGAAAGGAGACTTTATTACATTCCCTTTTGTGCCTTTCAGAATTGGGTCTATTTGATTAAACTGCATATTCAAAAGCAAACTAAATTTTAAAATCAAAACAGCATACTGGGCCTTCTGAGCTGCCAGTGGTCTCTGCCTGATGGAGTGTGGGAAGGCATGCCAAGATCACCGGGCATATGGAGGGGCAGATCTTTGTGCTGGATGTCAGAGTAAGCAGCCTATCCTCAAGTACCTCTGGGTTGTTCGTAACATCCGGCAAATATGCCTCTGACCACATAAATAAGACCCACATCTTTCAATTAGTGAACTACCACATTCTTTCAGTTATAACACAGGCAAACTGGAGGACTTTAGTGTAATTTTTTAACATACAGTACAAAGTGTGCTTTCTCACAACAGTCACAGTTAGAAAAGCTCTTTGAGGAATACTGATTCTGCTGGGAGTCTCAAATTTATTCTGGCTGCGAACAGATCCTTACCAATGATAAGCTGCTCCAGACGGATACGCTCATGGGCAGCATGCTGATCCACCAGCACGAGCAGGTTTCCACCTAGATGAGCAAGGATTGTGAACTTTCAGATTCTCAGAGCAAGATGACGCCCATCGTGTGTGAGGAGAGACAAGGTTTAATTCAAACTATCTAACAACAGCATAAGACAAAACATTCTGAATATTAACAATTGTACCTTTTATTTCCTAAAACATGAAATTATGGGGAAAATGATAGCAAACTTATCCCATAAGTTTGGATCCCAGCTCCAATTCTGAAAGGCACAAAAGGGAATATAATAAGGTCTCCTTTATACCTTTGCTCCCACCCCTTCTAGTTTCTCTCCCCAGAGATTACCAGTATTAGTAAGTTTTATCCTGTAAGTTTATTATTTTCCCCATAATTTCATTTTTTAGGAAACAAAAGGTAAACTAAGAAACTCTTTAGTTCACCAGTATCTCATTTAGAAAACAAAGTCAGGGATGGGTGCAGTGTCTCACACCTGTAATCCCAGCACATTTGGAGGCCAAGGCGGGCGGATCACGAGGTCAAGAGATCGAGACCATCCTGGCCAGTATGGTGAAACCCTGTCTCTACTAAAAATACAAAAATTAGCTGAGCATGGTGGCACATGCCTGTAGTCCCAGCTACTCAGGAGGCTGAGGCAGGAGAATCACTTGAACCCAGGAGGCATACGTTGCAGTGAGCCAAGATTGGGCCACTGCACTCCAGCCTGGCAACAGAGTGAAACTCCATCTTGAAAAAAAAAACAAAAAGTCAAAGTGGCGTTTCCTCAAGTTTGAAGCTTGAATGTATAATTCTTATGTTTAAATACTGATTTTGCCTTATTAATTCAACTTTAATATGATAAAGGATCACTAAACAACACATTGTTATAATCAGCTATCCTTGGTGTACAAGCTACTTGGAAACCCATAAAGAATGTACTTCCAGTGCACTTTAGATCACAAGCTGGTGAACGTTTTCTGAAGGGCCAGATCATAAATATTTTAGGTTTCTTGGGCCATACAATTTCTGTCATGACTACTCAACAATTCTTTTTGAGCCAAAGCAGCCACAGATAATATGTGAATATTGTAGCTGTGTTCCAAAAAACTTTATTTATGGACACTGAAATACTAATTTCATATAATTTTAATGTGTGAAGAAATAGTCTTCTTTTTTTTCCCCAACCATTAAAAAATGTAAAAACCATTCTCATCTCCCTGGCTGTACAGAAACAGGTGATGCCCGGATTCCCCTCGGGCCATGTTTGTCCTGCCTTAGACTTCGGCTGCTCAAACGTTCATGGGCACACATACCACCCGGGGATCTTATTAAAACGCAGATTCTAGCTGGGCCCTGTGGCTCACGCCTGTAATCCCAGCACTTTGGGAGGCCGGGGAGGGTAGATCACTTGAGGTCAGGAATTCAAGATCAGCTGACCAACATTGTGAAACCCTGTCTCTACTAAAAATACAAAAATTAGCAGGGCGTGGTGGTGCGTGCCTATACTCCCAGCTACTTGGGAGGCTGAGGCAGAAGAATTCCTTGAGCCCGGGAGAGGGGGACTGCGGTGAGCCGAGATTGCACCACTGCAATCCCACCTGGGCAACAGAGCAAGACTCCGTCTCAAAAAAAAAAAAAAAAAAAAGGAAAGAAAAAAAGAGAAATTTTGCCGGGCGCGGTGGCTCAAGCCTGTAATCCCAGCACTTTGGGAGGCC
>NW_012116265.1:18906655-18914371 GCF_000951035.1 Colobus angolensis palliatus | reverse complement strand
CCTGTCAAAAAAAAAAAAAAAAAAAAAATTACTTTTCTAGAAATAGTAAAACTACAAGAATTTGATCTTCACAAATTCTATATTCATGATAATTCTCACAGAGCTTTAGGTTAATTTGCCTTTGATCCACTATGAAATTTGCTAAACAAGGTAAAGGGAATATTCTGAAATACATAGAGAATAAATGCTCTAAAACTTTAGAAGCACTTGCCTGCAGGTGCTATTAAGCTGGAGCCAGCCCTCCACTGTTGCTCAGGGCTCAGCCACTCAGGCCTTTTCAGGAACTTTATCCCATCAAGCATCCCTTGTAAATATGCTCAAGATTCTCCCATTAAAAAAAAAAAAAGTCCTCTGTCACCCTCACCCCCTGTGGTCCCTCTCTTCCACGTACTGGCACGTTCCAGGCACATTCCTGAGTATGTCCTTGCAGTCTCCATTAGCACCATCAGCATCTTGTCCTGTCTATTCTCTGAAACAGCTCTCACTTGCTAAAATCCCTGATCTCTACTGTCACAAAATCAGATGGTCCTCATCTTACTTAATGTTTCGGCAGCGTTTGGCATGATGTCTTAGTTTTCCAACACAACATTCTTCTGTTTTCTTCCTATTTCTCTAGCTGTTCCTTCACAGTCTCTTTTGCTGGTTCATCCTCTTCTACCCAGCTCTTACGTGCTAGAATTATTCTAGATTCAAGACCTCTCCTCACTCTTCATTTTTTTTTTCTAGGTGGCAAATTTATATCCAGGGTTTCAGTGACCACTTTTCTGCATCTGATGGCTCAAATTTGTTTCTCCATGTCAGAACACTTCTCTAGCCCAGACTTGTAATATCCAACCACATTCTTGACATTTTTTTTTTTTTTTTTTTTTGAGACAAAGTCTTGCTCTGTCGCCCAGGCTGGAGTACAGTGGTGTGATCTTGGCTCACAGCAACTTCTGCCTCCTGGGTTCAAGCAATTCTCTGCCTCAGCCTCCCAAGTAGCTGGGATTACAGGCGCCTGCCACCATGTCCAGCTAATTTTTGTATTTTTAGTAGAGACTGGGTTTCAACATGTTGGGCAGGATGGTCTCAATCTCTTGACCTCGTGATCCGCCTACCTCAGCCTCCCAAAGTGCTGGGATTACAGGCATGAGCCACCATGTCCAGCTGCGTTGACATCTCTTCTGGAGCATTTCAAAGAGAACTCAGACTGAACTCATGATTTTCATCCTCTCTGCTCTGCCTGCAACCCAGGTCCTGCAACATCATCCACTCAGCTATGGAGGCCAGAACACCAGAAGTCATCTTTTACATACCTTCCCTATATCCAATCCATCACCAAACCCTGCTGACTCTATCTCCTAAATATCTTTCCAATACATTCACTACTCTCTAGTCCACCCTGGTCCCATCTAACCATGTCTCAGATATTATAATATTCTTTTTTTTGAGATGGAGTCTCGCTCTGTCACCCAGGCTGGAGTGCAGTGGCCGGATCTCGGCTCACTGCAAGCTCCGCCTCCCGGGTTTATGCCATTCTCCTGCCTCAGCCTCCTAAGTAGCTGCGACTACAGGCGCCCGCCACCTCGCCCGGCTAGATTTTTTTGTATTTTTAGTAGAGATGAGGTTTCACTGTGTTAGCCAGGATGGTCTCGATCTCCTGACCTCGTGATCTGCCTGTCTCGGCCTCCCAAAGTGCTGGGATTACAGGCTTGAGCCACCATGCCCGGCCTTATAATATTCTTTTAACAGTCACTCTACAGTTAACTGGAACTCCACCCCTACTCCTACTCCATTCTTCACACTGCAACCAGAGCAATCTTCTTAAAATGCAAATGTGATGTGACACGTACCACCCCCAAAACAACATCAAAATACAAATGATAAAAAATGAAAAAGAAATAAAAAAGCTTTCAATGGTTTCCAATGGTGTTGGGACAAAGCAAAGCTTGTAGCTGGCATTTAAGATCTGACTCCTACCTACTTCTCTAGCCTCATCTCCAGTTCCCCTTGCTCTGTTTCCACTCACTGAGGAGAATAAATCACAAATTGCATTATGTTATTCCCTCCTTTCTGTACTTAGTTAATTCATATTCATATTCTGACCTCATTTTACCAAGAAGCACTTCCCTGAACTCCCTGATGAAATCAAATCTCCCAATACAGTTCTTAGAGCATCTTGTATCTCTTCCTCCATGACAAGGGCTAGAATTAAAATTTTATGTTTGTGTGATTATTTTTTCTCTCGCATATATATCTTTTCTCATTATTGTATCTCTAAGGCCTGGTACAGTCCCTGGCATACAATGGGCACTCAATTAATACTTGTTCAATGAGTTAATATATTTACAAACTATTATTGTTTCATTACAGCAGGTCACCAAGAGATTCTGTGTAAATATTGACAAATCTAGCAGAGTTCATTGTATACACTTTCTATTATTATAAAGGGAAAACATGAAAACATTATTAAAAGGTCAAACAATAGAAAATATTTAAAAGAGTAAAAGATGGGCCAGGCATGGTGGCTCACGCCTGTAATCCCAGCTCTTAGGGAGGCAGAGGTGGAAGGACAATTTAAGCCCAGGAGTTCTAAACCTGCCTGGGCAATATAGCGAGACCCCGTTCTCCACAAAAAGGAAAAAATAAAAAAGACAAAAAAAGTAAAAGATGAAATACTTCCTTTGCACACCCTCATTTTCACTCCCAAAGTAAATACTCTTGATCGTTTAATGTGCATCCTGAGTATATGTATGTGTAGGAACATAAAACTAAATGTCTGTCACCCAGGCTGGAGTATAATAGCACAATCTCGGCTCACTGCATCATCTGCCTCCCAAGTTCAAGCGATTCTTGTGCCTTAGCCTCCTGAGTAGCTGCGACTACAGACACATGCCACCATGCCCAGCTAAGTTTTGTATTTTTAGTAGAGACAGGGTTTTGCCATGTTGCTCAGGCTGGTCCTGAACTCCTGGCCCCAAGCCATCCACCTGCCTCGCCTCCCAAAGTATTGGGATTACAGGTGTGAGCCACTGCACCCAGCCTTCATAATATTCTTAGTTTAGATTGGCTTTCCCTGATCCATCCAAATCATTGAAATATACCAAAAATAATCATTAAAAAAACGTTACAAGAAGACCAGCTGGTTAGTCATTCAGGCTAAACTCTATTCTTACCTGCCTCGCCATTCTCTTCAGTCTTAGTGCTCATCAAACAGGCAATAAACTTGCTATCCACTTGCTGGAGAACCTGTCAGACATTCAAATAAGTGGTACAACACTAAATAAAAATTAGCAAAGGTTTATCTGCATAGAAAGATACAGAACTGTATTTTATTTAGAGTTGTTTGCCTTATCACACTCCTTTCTTGGAGACTGGGTAAGGTTCTGATGAACCAGAAACAGTCACTAGGAAGGATGAAAGAATGGACAAGTGGAGTGATCAGAAGATGTAAGGGGAGGGAGGCGACAGAGGAAGACAGACACCCACTTCTCAGAGTGGTGTGCTAGCAATACTTTAGAGAAGGCCTGAGATGTTCCCAACAGCGTGACTCTTGAGAACAGGTCATGTGACCAGAGATTGCTAACATACAGGCCAAAATAAATTTTTAAAATTTATATGAAAGCAAGGAAAACTATTTTGGAGGAACTAGTCTATTTATTTTTATTTATTTATTTTTAATTTTTTTTTTTTTTTTGAGATGGAGTCTCACTCTGTCACCCAGGCTGGAGTGCAGTGGCATGATCTTGGCTCACTCCAAGCTCCGCTTCCCGGGTTCACGCCATTCTCCTGCCTCAGCCTCCTGAGTAGCTGGGACTACAGGCACCCGCCGTCACGCCCGGCTAATTTTTTGTATTTTTTAGTAGAGATGGGGTTTCACCATATTAGCTAGGATGGCCTCTCAAAGTGCTGGGATTATAGGTGACAGCCACCGTGCCTGGCCACTAGTCTATTAAAGAAGGAAGTTAAAAGCCACTGGTGGCTTTAGACCTTGGTGGTTCCTCTCTGTCTATGTACATGATGCTCCCCAATACCCCCGAGCCTAACCACTGCCCCAGGGTCTATTTCTGGATCAACTGCTTGCCTGCTCTGGTACCAGGTCAATGCCAGGTTAGGAGTTTGCCTAAATCTGTTAGCCTCCCAATTTGTTTCCTTACTAAAAACAAAGGGAATAAAGACAGCCACGGTGGTAAACAGAAGGCAAAGTAGAAAAGCAGATCAGACAAAGGGTCCCTTTTGTGAATGGACTCCTCAATATGGGCTTTCCCAAGCCTGCGTAGGCTCACACAGTAGAGGGCCATTTCTAAAAGGGCACTGTTGCACACTGAAGGACAAGCTCACTAAAGGACTTTATTGATTTATAAATTATTGCCAAATATAAAGTCAATACATAATCTTCTGCAGGAGAATCTTGAGAATCCTTGAAACTGTCAGCCCAAATTCATAATTCATTCCCTCCAAACCTACTCACACTACTAAAGACATTTCTTTCTTTGTAATTATAATTAATTCCTTGCTTTTTCTTCTGATGATAAAAGTTCTAGTAAGGTAAGAACACACACACACACACACACACACACACACACACACGTGCCTTGACCGAGGTGGTCTATATCATTAAATAAATCAAATTTTAGAAGAGTTAGGCCTTATACATATATTTATGAGATTTTGAAGTCAATCTTTTACCTGCATTGAATGAATCATTTCTTTGGTGAAACGATAGGGATACAAGATGTTGTGAATTTTAACTGCTAAGCTCTCAGCCTGGCCACTGCTTACATCAACAGCAACCTAGAAAGACTCAGCAAAATATAATTGAAATTTTAATTTTTGTGTCAGCAGAACTGTTTTACCAAAGATATCAGAGTGCTTTAAAAGCATTCATTTTTATATAGCCTACTAGAGGTGGGTTTAATTCAGGGAATTTGTAGAAATTCAAAAGAATTGGCCGGGCACTGTGGCTCACGCCTGTAATCCCAGCACTTTGGGAGGCTGAGGTGGACGGATCACGAGGTCAGGAGATTGAGACCATCCTGGCTAACACGGTGAAACCCCATCTCTACTAAAAAATACAAAAAATTAGTCGGGCGTGGTGGTGGGCGCCTGTAGTCCCAGCTACTCAGGAGGCTGAGGCAGGAGAATGGCATGAACCTGGGAGGTGGAGCTTGCCGTGAGCTGAGATCACGCCATTGCACCCCAGCCTGGGTGACAGAGCGAGATTCCACCTCAAAAAAAAAAAAAAAAAAAAAAATTCAAAAGAATCTGTGAAAAATGGGTCTTATGTAAGACTTCATGTAACAATTTTTGCTTATAAACAAAATTAATGACAAAACAAAAATAGTTTCAGAACAACAATTTGTCTATGTTCTATGATCAAGTCCTCTAATGATATCTTGAGGAAAGAATTGGTAAACAAATGCTCATCTATTATACAACCTGTTTATAACATGCACAGTACATTCTGTGAAAATACACCAAGGAGAGAACATCCACCCAGGGCCAATGAGGAACTGTTCCTCCAGTAGAAGATGTGTGGCTTTATCTAATGATAACAATTTTATTATCACCACCCTGAATATTGTGCCAAAGCTACAAGTCAGGGTTTCTGAGAGTGGTAAACACATTTGCTGTTCTTACATTGATTATACATGTTTAATCCAAAATGCCCGAGCTCCCAAAATGCTATAAATTTTATTTCTCCTCTATACATTAAACAGTAACTTCCAAATAAATTATTTGGAAATATGCCCAGTTTCCAATCATAATTACAAATTAGTATAGTCTTGCATGGCATACCCAGCTTAAATAAAATTCAAATTTTATTTTTAATTAATTTACTTATTTTTTAAGAGATGGAGTCTCACTATGTTGCCCAGGCTACAGTGCAGTGCCTAGTCACAGGCACAATCCGCACACTATATAGCCTTGAACTCCTGGTCTCAAGTGATCCTCCCACCTCAGCCTCCTGAGTAGCTGAGACTATAAGTGCATGCCACTGTATCCATCTTGAAACTCAAAAGTTTAAAATAACAGGCAAAGAAAGGCCAGGAGTGATGGCTCACACCTGTAATCCCACCACTTTGGGAGGCCGAGTTGGGCAGATCACCTGAGGTTGGGAGTTAGAGACCAGCCTGACCAAGATGGAGAAACCCCATCTCTACTAAAAATACAAAATTAGCTGGCGTGGTAGCAGGTGCCTGTAATCCCAGCTACTTGGGAGACTGAGGCAGGAGAATCGCTTGAACCTGGGAAGCGGAGGTTACGTGAGCTGAGATCGTGCCATTGCATTTCAGTCTGGGCAACAAGAGTGAAACTCCATCTCAAAATAAAAACAAACAAACAAAAAAAAAAGACAAAGAAAAACTCCTACAGACCCACCTCTGGATAACGGGCAAATACTGGATTGTCCCATTCTGAGAACAAAGACTGAAGCAATTCGCTACTAACGGTATCATCCACAGTATCTAGGGCAAAAGGGAACAGGTAAAGTTGGCATCCAGAACCACAGGGAAAGGAAGGAATGGCATTTCCTGTTTGGTGAGCTGTAGCCTCAAGACCAAAGATCACATACATTGTTTCTATATTCTACAAATGTTCAGTGTTTGCTATATCTCTAAATTATTTTGATCTGTTACTTTTTAAACTAGAGTTGGTGACTGTATCTTCTGGCATTACAACTTTTCTCCAAACTGTTTACAAGATATATTTTGGAATACTGACAGAGAAGCTATGGCTCAAATTTGTAGCCTTACTGCCTTTAAATAAAATATACCTTATCTATTTTTAAACAAACGCAAAAAATTGATGTCTATAGCTTTTTTTTGAAGAGTTTTGCTTACATAAAACTACAGCAACTTGGAGGGTAAGTCCAGCCTTTTTAAAAATAAGAAACATGTCCCCTAATTACAAGACACCACAGACTATGCATAATCAGCAAATATTGACCTCAAGTCTGGAATAGTAATTTCTGATCTAAATGCATGCACTAAATTAATTAGTTCCACTGTTAAATAGCACCGTGGGGAATTCCTGATTCCAGTACAGCACAGCTGGCACTGATCAAGCTTAATGCAAGCCTGCTTTGTTTTTTGAGTTAGGTGGTACGATGTGTACTGGGTGCCCCAGCAGTCTCTGCCACCCCTACCTCTGTTATCCTGTCTCATCACAGTCCTCTCTGCTCGAGCTCCCGGAAGGAAAGGAAGAACAAGGTCGCTTCTAAAAGGATGACACCTGTACTGAGACCCTAAATATAAGAAAGAAAAACCTAGAAATGTGAACTTAAAATACAAGTAAACTCTTTAAAAATTTAATCACATAAAACCTCTTTCTGCATAAACTGAGTCAAGACATAAAGCAGACTACTAAACACCAGATTGAGACTCAGAAATCCTTTAATGAAATTATGCTGTCAATATAGGACTCTATATTAATGCTTAATTCCATTATCCATTCATACCAGACAGAATGAAGGCCTAGAATAGGTCACTGTGATTCTCAATGGGGGGCCATTTTGCACGATGGGACATCAGCAATGTCTCGAGACACTTTTCTTTTTTTTTTTGGAGATGGAGTCTTGCTCTGTCACCCGGGCTGGAGTGCAGTGGTATGATCTCAGCTTACTGCAAGCTCCGCCTCCTGGGTTCAAGTAATTCTCCTGCCTCAGCCTCCCAAGTAGCTGGGATTACAGGCATGTGTCACCACACCTGGCTAATTTTTTTGTATTTTTAGTAGAGA
>NW_012116265.1:18866054-18906605 GCF_000951035.1 Colobus angolensis palliatus | reverse complement strand
AAAAAAAAAAGACAAAGAAAAACTCCTACAGACCCACCTCTGGATAACGGGCAAATACTGGATTGTCCCATTCTGAGAACAAAGACTGAAGCAATTCGCTACTAACGGTATCATCCACAGTATCTAGGGCAAAAGGGAACAGGTAAAGTTGGCATCCAGAACCACAGGGAAAGGAAGGAATGGCATTTCCTGTTTGGTGAGCTGTAGCCTCAAGACCAAAGATCACATACATTGTTTCTATATTCTACAAATGTTCAGTGTTTGCTATATCTCTAAATTATTTTGATCTGTTACTTTTTAAACTAGAGTTGGTGACTGTATCTTCTGGCATTACAACTTTTCTCCAAACTGTTTACAAGATATATTTTGGAATACTGACAGAGAAGCTATGGCTCAAATTTGTAGCCTTACTGCCTTTAAATAAAATATACCTTATCTATTTTTAAACAAACGCAAAAAATTGATGTCTATAGCTTTTTTTTGAAGAGTTTTGCTTACATAAAACTACAGCAACTTGGAGGGTAAGTCCAGCCTTTTTAAAAATAAGAAACATGTCCCCTAATTACAAGACACCACAGACTATGCATAATCAGCAAATATTGACCTCAAGTCTGGAATAGTAATTTCTGATCTAAATGCATGCACTAAATTAATTAGTTCCACTGTTAAATAGCACCGTGGGGAATTCCTGATTCCAGTACAGCACAGCTGGCACTGATCAAGCTTAATGCAAGCCTGCTTTGTTTTTTGAGTTAGGTGGTACGATGTGTACTGGGTGCCCCAGCAGTCTCTGCCACCCCTACCTCTGTTATCCTGTCTCATCACAGTCCTCTCTGCTCGAGCTCCCGGAAGGAAAGGAAGAACAAGGTCGCTTCTAAAAGGATGACACCTGTACTGAGACCCTAAATATAAGAAAGAAAAACCTAGAAATGTGAACTTAAAATACAAGTAAACTCTTTAAAAATTTAATCACATAAAACCTCTTTCTGCATAAACTGAGTCAAGACATAAAGCAGACTACTAAACACCAGATTGAGACTCAGAAATCCTTTAATGAAATTATGCTGTCAATATAGGACTCTATATTAATGCTTAAT
Organism: Colobus angolensis palliatus; assembly: GCF_000951035.1. Taxonomy (NCBI): domain Eukaryota; kingdom Metazoa; phylum Chordata; class Mammalia; order Primates; family Cercopithecidae; genus Colobus; species Colobus angolensis. The sequence goes on along the minus strand of NW_012116265.1, from coordinate 18,905,508 downwards.
TCCATTATCCATTCATACCAGACAGAATGAAGGCCTAGAATAGGTCACTGTGATTCTCAATGGGGGGCCATTTTGCACGATGGGACATCAGCAATGTCTCGAGACACTTTTCTTTTTTTTTTTGGAGATGGAGTCTTGCTCTGTCACCCGGGCTGGAGTGCAGTGGTATGATCTCAGCTTACTGCAAGCTCCGCCTCCTGGGTTCAAGTAATTCTCCTGCCTCAGCCTCCCAAGTAGCTGGGATTACAGGCATGTGTCACCACACCTGGCTAATTTTTTTGTATTTTTAGTAGAGATGGGGTTTCACCATATTGGCCGGGCTGGTCTCAAACTCTTGACCTTGTGATCCGCCCGCCTCGGCCTGCCAAAGTGATGGCATTACAGGCGTGAGCCACCGTGCCTGGCTTGAGACATTTTTCATTGTCACAACTTAAGTAAAGGGCTCTACATTCTACTAGCATCTAGCAGATAAAGGCCACGGATGCTGCTAAATATCCCACAATGCATAGGGCAAACACTACGACAAAAAATGATCCAGCGAAGCCCTGTGTTAGACATACAGCAGTACTTAATTGTCACCTATACCTTGGTGCAACCTTCACAGATCTCCAACTTATGTCTCTTATCTCCAATGCATGTCTCTATCCTAACATTTGTCTCATTGTAATACAACTATGTTTAGATAGCTATCTTCCCTAATAGTCCTGTGAACTCCTGAAAGCAAAGTCAGTTAACCTGCAATGTGACAGCATCTAGCACAGTGTGGATGATCAACAAATGTTTCATGAAAAAGTGAACAGGTGGACAAATGAAAGGTTCTCAATTTAAACTCCAGAGTCTAGTAAGATCTGGCCCAAAAGCTGTTCTTCTCCATGAAGGATAATAAGATTTGAGTTTTAGAAACAATGCTGAATTTGACAGCTTTAGAACAGGAGGAAAACATGAGAGATAAATCCATTGGACTAAACCTGGAGAGGTTAAGAATGATAAAATTAAGATAATGAAGTGAAATAAGGTTTATAACTACTAACAGAAAGAACTGCATTAAATACATTTTAAAGAAAAAATTACCAAGGCTTGGGGACTTGACACTACTACTCAAAATCACCTTTATAGATCCTCTCTCTGTACACTAAAATTTATCTTTTAGGCCAGTGGCTCATGCCTGTAATCCCAGCACTTTGGGAGGCTGACGCGGGCAGATCACCTGAGGTTGGGAGTTTGAGACCAGTTTGACCAACATGGAGAAATCCCATCTCTACTAAAAATACAAAATTAGCCAGGCGTGGTGGCGCATTCCTGTAATCCCAGCTATTCAGGAGGCTGAGGCAGGAGAATTGCTTGAACTCAGAAGGCGGAGATTGCAGTGAGGCGAGATTGCACCATTTCACTTTACCCTGAGCAACAAGAGCAAAACTCTGTCTCAAAAAAAAAAAAAAAATTATCTTTTAACAATTTATCTAATGTAACACTTTTATGTAAAGTTTGACAATGTCCTAATGTCATGATGTATATCGGCCATTTCCAGAAAGGTAGCAGGGTACTGAGGAGCCATCTGTTCATGGAACTTCTTTCTATACCAAAAATATTTTTCATTAGGAAACTATGAGTTAACATGGCTTTCAAAAGTTCATAAAAAAGCATGCTAATCCAGAATGTTAAGTAGGTTAAAGTGTTTTAAACATCTAGATTCGAAGGGAAGAGATATTTATGTTGAGTATGGCAGCTAAGATTTCCAAGATTTCCCCCTTTCTTTTAGCAACAGCTATCTCACAGTATAATGTAATCCAGTTATTTTTTGGCACCATATCAGAAGCAGTTGCGTTTCAGGAAGATGAGGTGTCAGTGCTGTAGATTTAACTCTGATAAACCTTCAATATAAGTCAGACATAAAACCACATAGATTGAAAAGCACATAAAGTGGCTTTAAGAGCAACTTGATAGTCTCAAGGAACAACAGTGAAAGAAATGAGTTTTCTCCTAATGAATACTACAAAATACTACGAAATACTACTGAAGTTACTACAGTGATTTTTTTTTCATAAGGAAAAAACAGAAAACCACTGAAAAGTAAAGGTCTCATTTAACCTTAAAGAAATCACAGCTTCCTGCTAGAGGTACTCATGGTCAGGAGAAATTAGAAATTGACTTATAACTACATTTATACATGTTCCATTCTTCTGCAGCATTCAAAATTTTTAATATGGATACAGATGTAATGTTTATCCTCCTAGTACAAAGCCAAGATTATAGCCAGATGGAAATCAGGTTTATCACCTCCCAACATCTGGCTCCCAACACACTGCCAAAGCAATATCACTTTAAATGTGGACTGTGAACCCAGAGTCCTAGTGCAGGCTCAAATGTAGCCCTGTGGTATGATCTAAAAGCTATATTGGCCAGGTACAGTGGCTCACACCTATAATCCCACCACTTTGGGAGGTCGAGGCAGGTGGATCACCTGAGGTCAGGAGTTTGAGAGAAGCCTGGCCAACATGGTGAAACCCCGTCTCTACAAAAATACAAAAAATTAGCCGGGTGTGGTGGCAGATGCCTGTAATCCCAGCTACTTGGGAGGCTGAGGCAGGAGGATTGCTTGAACCTGGGAGGCGGAGGTTGCAATGAGCCAGGATTATGCCACTATGCTCCAACCTGAGCAACAAGAGTGAAACTCTGTCTCAAATAAATAAATAAATAAATGCCATATTATTGTCTTCCTGAATAACAGCTACTTGTAACATAAACAGATCAAGGAGATTTTACCACATGCATTACAATAAAGTACACTTGAAAAGTATAGTCATGAAAGTACATACTTGACCTATATTTTGAAAATTCATGCACAAGTCCTACTTTCCAGAAAGAAAAAGCTCATAAATGTAGTACTGTACTAAGCCACAGATTTTACTGGAAAACCTAGGATGATTACAGAATCATTCTGGCCCTTAACCTGGAAGCCATGCAGAGAAAGTTCCAGTAAAATACCATGCTGACACCGCAGGCACCTTTAAAGACAAGTTTCTAGGAAAGTTGGGCATTTGACAGGAAGGGAAAACAAGGTAGGAAAGTACTGTGGATCTTCCCAACTATTAATAGTATCATTTCATTAAAATTGGACAGTCTCACCCCCTTTTTTATTGTTATTCTAGATATATACCCATCACCCCCTTTCTTACACATACACACACTGACATCTTTTAACTGTATTCTCCATTTAAATAGTGTTGGACATAGAGGCTGGGTGCAGTGGCTCACACCTATAATCCCAGCACTTTGGGAGGCTGAGGCGGGTGGATCATTTGAGGCCAGGAGTTTGAGACCAGCCTGGCCAACATGGTGAAATCCTGTCTCTACTAAAAATAAAAAAATGTAGCTGGGCATGGTGGTACACTCTTGTAATCCAAGTTACATGGGAGACTGAGGCAGGAGAATCACTTGAACCGGGGGTGGGGGCAGAGGTTTCAGTGAGCCGAGGTGGCACCACTGCACTCCAGCCTGGGTGACAGAGCAAGACACCGTCTCAAAAAAAAAAAAAAAGAAAAAAAAAACTAGTGTTGGACGTAGATAATCTTCATATAGCATGAAAATACAACGTGTGTTTTATAAGTGGTCTTCAAAATGTTCTATCTGTTGAGATAATCTCTTTGGATAATGAGGATCTTACTCCTTGTCCAGCATTTCCATTTTCTTTTTTTTTTTTTTTTTTTTTTTTGAGACGGAGTCTCGCTCTGTCACCCAGGCTGGAGTGCTGTGGCCGGATCTCAGCTCACTGCAAGCTCCGCCTCCCGGGTTCATGCCATTCTCCTGCCTCAGCCTCCCGAGTAGCTGGGACTACAGGCGCCCCCACGTCGCCCGGCTAGTTTTTTGTAGTTTTTAGTAGAGACGGGGTTTCACCGTGTTAGCCAGGATGGTCTCGATCTCCTGACCTCGTGATCGCCCGTCTCGGCCTCCCAAAGTGCTGGGATTACAGGCTTGAGCCACCGCGCCCGGCCAGCATTTCCATTTTCAAAAGCATCTCATGCACATGAACAGTACGTACTTACCATTCTCAAGTATGACATCCACAGCCACAGTTGTCAGGTCTTTAGTACAAGCAGCCTGAATGTCCTCAGTTGGGGCAATGAATGTGCTGAGTCCAGTCATTCTGTTGACATAAACCATTCTCCCCAGGGCTACATCGAAATGCTGCTGCCAATTCGACCGACATGTGTTTGACTCTTCCGTTTCAGAACAGGCTCTTGCTTTAGATTCCTCACTTTGAAAACAAATTCCATTTTGGTCACCTGTGGCATCTTCTACCAGATTCATTAACATTCCACTGGGAGAGTCCGCACTTCCTGTGTGTTGTTCTGAAGCTCTGATAAGAACATCTGAATCTTTACTGGTAACTTTAGAATTATCATAGGGCAATACCAAAGGAGTTTCTGATATCACACAGTTCTCTGTTGTATTGCTGTTAGAATGTGTTTTACTATTTTTATTAAAGGAATTATCCTGTGTGGCAGAATCTGATGTTGGGATGACAACATTCTCTGTTTTCTCATGTTCATTTTTAAATAACATACAAAAATCTTGTGTTAACACATTGCTCTCTTTCCTACTGGAATCTGAATTTGGAAGTTCATTAAAACGACTCATCATCTCCATTGTTTGAGTTTCTCTTTCAGAACCCTTCCGTTTGGATAATTTAGAGGCTAGTGATTCAGATGACTTCTCAAGGTCCAAAGGTTTTGTATTAAAGAGAGAGAACTCCTTCAGGGTCATGGGGCTTTCTCTCAAACTAGGCATCTGTTGTTCTAAACAATCTTCATCCTTGGAGAATGGAAACTTCTCTGAGTCAAGGATGTGGCTTGCTGGTTGGCAACTACTATCTGAATCACTATGCTCCACAGTAGTGATTTTACAAACATCAGAGTTGTCTAAGCGGTTCTTGTTCTTCAGCAGAATGTCAGGTTCAACTTGAGGACTGAGATTGGTAGTGACTCCGTTACTTTCCTCTACTTCTGTATCCAGAGGATTTTCAACCCTCCCATATTGCCTCTTAAACTTCTCTAAAGATCCTAGCTGTGAACTCAAGCTTAGCTTCTTACGGACGATTGGTTTGGAGGAAACAATTAATTTATCTGTTTTCCTGATATCATTTGAAACGTGTCTATACCAGGGGAAAGAGGGGGATATATCAGATAATATGCAACCTGTTTGTGATTTTTTGCTATCTTCCTGAAAAGTAGAAAACTTTGCATAAGTTGCTGTAGCTTCATTCTCTAGCCCACAACTTACATTTGTTCTGCAAATTTTTTTGTTGGGCAATTGACCAGATTCTTTACTCAAAGTGCCGGCTAAATCTTTGAGGTCTAGAGTTTCAGCTGAATGACATGTTCTATTTCCAAATGTTTCTTGGGCACGTGTGGGACCAGTTCTAACATAATTTTTAAATGCATGTTCTGTTTCAGTTGATTTAGTTTTCTCATTTTGTACTATATGAGTTATAAAGCCAGTGGAACATAATTTAACTCGTCCGTAACTAAAAACATTTCTTCTTCCACAATTGCTAGTCTCTTTTTTTTTCTCCCTCTCTGTCTGAGCACTGTGTACTCCCAATAATGTTGTCGCAAAAGGCAGAGGCTGGCATCCCACTTCAGTAGCATCTTTAAATCTCTCTGGTTGATTCTGAATTCTATTATTTTTCATGATGTTGGCAGCCATGTCATTAACAGTAGTACTTTCTTTCCATATTTCTAGATCCTCCCCACTCTTTTCAAAGTGACATGGTGTCTGAAAAGGGCTTAAAAACATTTCTGAACTGGTTCCACATGGGTTTTCTAAAGAGCTATGTTCCAGGCAAGATTTTTTATGTTTCTCATTTTCTCCTGCTTCTGATGCTACAATTGTCTCTTGTTCTAACGTCTTTGATTCTGAGCAAGAGCTGTCTTTGTTTTGTAAAGATGGCTCTGTCATTTTGCTATGGCCTGGACCACCTGATTCATAAATGTATAAAAATGCGTCATTTGTATTTTTTCTGATAGCTTCTAAATCCCTAGAATTCTGTGTGCTTATGTTTTCTGCAGTAGCTTTTCTTTTCACAGCTTTTGATTGCAAATTAAACATCTCATAGGAATCTAAAATATTATTACATGCTTCCTGGAAACTGCCCTGGTTACTCCTCTCATCGGAAGTCACACGCTTCTGAAGAGTAGCATCAAATAAATTAAAACCATTATCTTCACTAAATTCCTTAATATCCTCACCTGATAATTCCACAAATAATTTTTCTTGCTTTAAAAACATTTTCACTCCTTCCTGAATGCAAAACAAGAGAGTGTCCCAGTTCTGAAACTCAATCAGAGTTTTGGCTGGCTCCATGCACACATCATACTCACAGAATTGGCACTGCACATTAATTACATATATGCCACAGAGTTCTGGGGTAGACCGGTGCCGAAGACTTGAATTCATTTGCCTACTGGTGGAACCGTTCTTTGGCTTGCATATAATACTTTCTTTCCTTAATAAAAAGTCAACGAGTTTATGTAGCTTTGTCCTTAAAACTAGTCTTTTGTTCACAAACAAAAACTGCATATTCTTATTGTAATGTGCTTCAGAGCTGATATAGCCACTAAGCTCAAACTGTTTATATTTAAAACTTATTTCTCTCAGCTTTTGGGACTTTCCCAATCCATAAATTTGACAAAATCGGGAACATACGTCTTTGGTTTTAGGGAGCTGAAGAACCATGGAACCAGAAACATCATTTCTCAAAGAGAAAGAGATGGAAGGGTGCATAAGTGAGAGAGCTTCTATCCTCTGCCTAACCTTCTCAAACTCCAGTCTAGGGTCCATGCATTTCCTCCTTACAGGTAGCTGATAAAATAGGTTATACACTGTTACAGTGGTCCCAGCGCTTGGTCTAGTCACATTAGCTTCACAAGCTTTCAGGGCTTTTCCACTCTGAAACAGTTTCACAAAAGTTTTCATTGTCCTGTTTTTCTTGGACAAAATTTCCACAGCGCTGGCCATGTCAGCAATATTTGCCAAGGCCTCTCCTCGGAAACCATAAAACCTTGGATTCTCCAAGTCCTGTACCGAGTGGCATTTACTGGTGAAATAACGATTTCCCACTTTCTCTACATCATCACTCCCCATCCCAAATCCATTGTCTATCACTTGAACTTGGAAGGTTTCCATATTCACCCTGACAGCCACACATTTTGCTTCAGCATCAATACTGTTGAGGGCAAGTTCCTCAACACATTGGCCCAAGGAGCTTATGGCCAAACCAGAACGCAATTTGGCTTGTACTTCAACTGACAAGCACTTGATCATGGTAGGTAGAAAGATGGTGAGAATGCCAGGCACTGGTTTCCTTCTCTGACTGGAAATAATTGCCTATAAGAGAAAAAAACCACACACACACATAATCAACGCTTCAGCATTACACATTTCTTTCAAGCATTATGAAGAAATAGCATTTGAGGTAAATGAAATCGCTCTTATTAAACCAAATTGTGAAACAAAGCAAAACAAAGTTATACTACTGATCTCTAGGCACAGCTCATGCTTGGTGCAATGAATTAACATCCAAAGAAACATTCATAATTTCATAATTTTCAATGCTCCTTTCTAAATCCCACATGTCCTAAAGTGAAATCATAATTACACTTGAAGTTGACTGGTAAAGACAGTATTCGAAATTCTAACCACTTCACCAAAAACAGATGCCTAAATTAAATACAGCTAAGGAACATTAGCTAGAAATTATTCATGACAAAAATGTCCAAGCTAGTTTCATAACATTTATACATTACACAATAACCATGACTTTTAGAAAAATACTTATAATGAATTGCTAAGACATTGCAATAAGGTGAAGCAACAGGAAGAAATTTTAAGAATCATATTGTAATCAAAGAGAAATTGGGGGCATTAAGAGATTATTATTATTATGGTTAAGTATAGTCACCCTCAGGGAAAGAGGCTGGGAATGGGGAAAGATAAAGCAGGAAAATTCCTTTTCATATAAACCTTTCTTTGCCATTCGATTGTTAAATCCTGTTCATGTATTACTCTGATGTTTTTAGAAGGTCGTTATTATTCTTTTTTGAAACAGGGTCTTGCTCTGTCACCCGGGCTGGAGTGCAATGACACAATCTCGGCACTGCAGCCTGCACCTCCTGGGCTCAAGCAATCCTCCAGCCTCAGCCTCTCCAGTAGCTGGGATTACAGGCGCGCACCACCATGCCTGGCTAATTTTTGTCTTTTATGTAGAGATGGGGTTTCACCATGTTGACCAGCCTGGTCTCAAACTCCTGAACTCAAGTGATCCTCCTGCCTTGGCCTCCCAAAGTGCTGGGATTACAGGTGTGAGCCACCGCGCCCGGCCAGACGGTCATTATTATTAATATTCTTTTGGTCTTTACAGACGGGCATAAACTACCTTGGTAATAATAATGATGGCATGGGGCTGCCTGAATTTGATTTTAAGTTTTCCTGCAAGTAAAAGCACAAAACCAAAAAACACTTAAAAAACCCAAACCCTAAGATTCTAGTGCCATTAAAGGTCTCCCCCTCCTCTCCATCAGTGAGAGCCGCGTGGGGGAGCCCCCTGTAGGCAATGGGGTTGGTTTTCCAAACTTGGGAAAATCAGGGCTCTAACTGCAGAAATTCTGCTGCTTTCTAAGCTAATGCACTTCGCAGCCTGCAGCAAGTGAGGGGCAAACGTTTAACAAGTATTCCGATTAATGTAAACCCAACGATTTCCTTATGACGCCTCCCAGCGCCTGGGACGGACGGAACGCACGGGCCTGGATCCAGGACCCAGGGGCCTGGGAGCGCCGCACGGGCCGCGTCCAGGGCAGCGCCGCCTTCCCGCCAGGCCCAGCCCCTCCCCAGCCAGCCCCGTCCTTATCCCCAAACCGGGCCCGCCCTGCCGCCAGGCCGCCGGGCCTCTGGGGTCCTCGCGCATCCGGCTCCGAAAGCTGCGCGCAGCCATCATCAGGCCCTTCTGGTGTTAGAAGAGCCCCCGGCAACATCTTTTCGTCGCGTGCTTCCCCCACAGTCACCTCGAGTCCCGCTTAACCAATTCTCGGACACCAACCGCCTGGGACGCCGACGCGCGCACCTTGGGTCTTGAGGCTCGTGCACGTGCGAGTCCACGAGCATGCGCTTCGGAGGGGGCGCGCCAGGCCACGACACACCAGTGCGCATGCGCATCAGGTGTTCCCCACAAGGATCCGCATCCCAGGGTTCAGTGAACGGGTACCTACAGTCTCAATCCTTATCTCCTTTTGGCATGGTGTGAAAGACTATGTCGTAACTTTTACTTTTGTTTTTATGTTTTTTTTTTTCCCGTGTGTTCCCTTTCCTTTTTTTCTCATTTTCACCTTTGCTCTTAACTACCGTTTAATTCAATATATATTTTATATTTGCTTATTGTCTTCTCTCCCTAGAATGTAAGCTATGTGAAGGTAAGGAGTTTATATATTTTGTTTACTGCTGTATCCCAGTTACCAAGAGCAGTGCCTGGCTTATGGTAGGCACTGAATGAATAATTCCAGAGGCTTCCATCTTAGAATTATAGCATTTGGAGCTGGAAAAGATTGAGAAACTGTCTAACTCAACTCTTTTTTTTTTTTTTTTGAGACGGAGGCTGTTGCCCAGGCTGGAGTTCAATGGCGCGTGATCTCAGCTCACCACAACCTCCGCCTCCTGTGGTCAAGAGATTCTCCTGCCTCAGCCTCCCCGAGTAGCTGGGATTACAGCCATGCGCCACCACGCTCCGCTAATTTTGTATTTTGCGTAGAGCCGGGGATTTCTCCATGTTGGTCAGGCTGGTCTTAAACTCCCGACCTCAGGTGATCTGCCCGCCTTGGCCTCCCAAAGTGTTGGGATTACAGGTGTGAGCCACTGCACCCGGCCTTTGCTCAACTCTTAATTTACAGACGACAACACCAAGACTCTCTTCACTGACTTGAATCTCCCCAATGCCACCACAGCTTTTTTTATAACTAAAGGAGAGCAGAACTCTGAGAATGCTGTGAGAATAAAGTGTTTTGAAATTGTTAACCAGTCCTTAGTTTTTGCTTTCTATCTCATTTTCATTGAGAATTTATTTAAAGTGGAATTTATAACAAATTTGTCAGACCTGGTAAGCATTGATATATACTAGTTTAGGGACTAACCAAACCCAACCAACCAGTCTTCTAGGGCTGATTAAGCGAAATCCTGATAAGTGTTTATGATTATTACTATAGCTAGGGCTGCCATAACAAAATACCTCAGACTGAGTTAACTTCAGCAGCAGTCTATTTCCTCTCAGGTCTAGAGACTGGAAGTCTGAGATCAAGGTGTTGGCAGCAATGATTTCTTCTGACGCCTCTCCTTGGGTTGTAGATGGCCATTTTCACAGGGTCTTTCATTTTTGCACACGTGTCTATGTCCAGTATGTTCTCTTATAAGAACACCAGTCAGATTGGAGTAGGGCCCACCCTCACAGCCTCATTCAACCTTAATCACCTCTTTAAAGGCTCTGTGTCCAAATACAGTCACTTTCTGAAGTACTGGGGACTGGGACTTTAACATATGAATTTGGTGGGACACAGTTCAGCCCGTAACATAACTTTATGTGAATTCCTTACCCAGAGAAAAGAAACAACAACGGCAGAAGTAATTCATCCAAACATCATGTGAACAGAGCTAACAAATTGAACTTGTGGTATTTGTTCTTATTAGGCATGCAATTTCTTGAAGAACATTTCATAGAAACCATTTAAAGAAATGACTAAGTAACATAACTTTTTTCTTTCAGACTTCTTTAAATTACCTCAAAATCCTCTTCCCATGAATGTTTACTGAATAAATACCTCTTATTTCGCCGAAAAGGAAGTTCACTGAAAATTTTTAAAAAGTACTCTAAGCAGAAGGTTCTAACGTTTTTATTGATTAAATTTGTGTACAGTTGTAATCCTTCCATCATACAGGTCATATATAATAACATTCAAATATCTGACATTAAAATAACTTATTGACTAATGCTAATATAACACACAATAGTTCTATCTCTATTAACAATAAAAGCCAAACCACTGAGTTTATCTTAGAAAACTTAAATTCAGGCCATTATTTTACAATTTGGAAGTCTGAGTAATCCAACTTTAAGATGACTTTCTCATTGTTGAAGTTTGCTTTGTCGATGTGTGATTTGGGACTTCCTCTTGTTTCAAGCCATTCCTGCATATGACGCACCTTGGAGATGGGACCTTGCAATTGTCCTTGCACTGTGCCCCGGTCAGTGTTCTGGACCCAGCCTACCAATCCCAGCTTTTTACCCTCAGCCTAAGGGGGGAAAAAAGAGAGAGAGATCCAGTGAGATTGAGGAAAACAAGGTAAGACTACAATCTGTTGCCAGAATCTTGGCCTATAATCAAACCACTGAAACTAATTTGATATTGCCCAGAACAGTCAAAAGAAAGACAGCAAGAAGGATCTCATTGCTTATATTCACATGAAGTGTTGGCCACTTGACTCCATGTCTTTCTTCTACCCTATAAAACCCAGGCACTAGAATTTTTCAGTGTGAAGTCAATTTGGTTAAGTACCAAAGACTTAAGTCCAAAACAGATGCTTTTGAAATGATCCCCTAAGGCTGATTGTTTTTAGAATACTGGACTGTATCTTGCTCATTTTCCCTTCCCCTAATCAAGAATTTATTGGGTATGTTAAATGGAAAAAGCATGAAGTTATTTGATCCTTCCCTTTGCCGTTAACCAGGACCACACCTAAAATCCAGATGAATTCGTGTTCGTTATATCTTTAAAGATCATTAGAAAGTATTTCACAATTTCCTGAGCAACTCATCCCATTGTTCTTACTGTAGTAAAACTGTCTAACCCAATATATTTATGTTGTAGCCAAAGCCCACTTTGTTGTCTTCCTAGAAAAGGAAGCTGGTGATCAGCCTCTCAAGAGCAAACCATGAGACTACATAACTATCAGGTTTTCACTTGACTTTCTTCTCTTCTGTCTAAATAATCACAATGCCTTTAGGCTTATGAAAAGCATCTAATCATTATAGTGGCTTATCCTTTTTAATGTTCTTTCCTTTTATTAAACTGTGGCAAGACTGAATGTTTAGGAAAGGTAGCAATGTTTTGGAGGTAATTTTATTTTTGTATAAATTTATGATTAGAATATTAAGTCACTGATTGTTAAAGTAATCTATCTAAATAGAAGGTGTTGGATTACAAAAGAAAATGGGAGTTAACATGATTGCATGTCAAAATGTGGGAAATTGCTGGAGTTGGCCAAAGAAAACGTATGCATAGCAAAAAAAATGTTTGATGAGGAATTTAAGTATCCATCAAATCAAAGACATGTTCAAAGCAAAGACATGTTTGCTTAATGAACAAAACAGACTCCAACCAAATAAATAACCATTTGAAGGATACAAAGGAAATTAAAGAATGAAGAAAAATAGAAGATGCCTACCCGATGCACTGCTAAGTGCCAAAGAAGATACCATAAAAGAAGAACGCTGAGAATGAATTTTGAGTAAGACTCCACATCCAACTGACTTGGTATAACAACTGCCCTCTTCTGTTTCAAATTAACCCAGGGGAGCTGACTATCTCCAGTTCTTAAGAGTTATCTTATATGTATGGTAAATAGCTATAAGAATGTGCAGTTTTAAACAGGAGGTTTAACAGTCAAATAAATCTTTAAAAATTTGCAGTGTGATTTATCTGAACTCTCTTTTTTTTTTGGAGACAGAGTCTTACTCTGTCGCCCAGGCTGGAGTGCAGTGGCGCGATCTCAGCTCACTGTAAGCTCCGCCTCACGGGTTCACGCCATTCTCCTGCCTCAGCCTCCCAAGTAGCTGGGACCACAGGCTCCCGCAACCATTCCCAGCTAATTTTTTTGTATTTTTAGTAGAGATGGGGTTTCACTGTGTTAGCCAGGATGGTCTCAATCTCCTGACCTCGTGATCTGCCCACCTCGGCCTCCCAAAGTGCTGGGATTACAGGCGTGAGCCACTGCACCTGGTCTTACCTGAACTCTTGAGAGTTGAACAGAATGCTACAAAATTTGACCAGTGTTGAGAATGGGTGTTTCCTACTGGTTTCATTTGTGTGCTCAACTCTGTTCTTATTTTTTTAACGATAGCATAATGTTATTGACTCATGTTCAGTCTTGAATATCTATTGCACAAGTAAACAGGGTTTTTCTCCCCTAAGAAAATTCCAAAAAGCGAATTCTACCTCATAACCATATTTTTGCTTAAACAATCATCTGACAACATTTTAAGGTATATAATCACCAACTCTAGTTGCAATCTAAAAAGAAACTCTCTTCAAATCAATAACCAAGATTTCCACCTTAGGATACTAGAAAAAGAAGAGCAAACTAAATTCAAAATGAGCAGAAAGAAAGAAATAAAGATTAGAGCAGAAATTAATGGAAAGCAGAAGAATGGAGAAAATCAATAAAACAGAAGTTGCTTCTTTGACAAGATCAACAAAATTGACAACCTTCAGCTAGACTGATAAAGAAAAAAGGATGAAAGTCTCAAATTACTAAAATCGAAATAAAAGAGGAGATATTACCACCAACCTTACAAAGATAGGATATAAGGGAATTCTATGAACAATTATATGCCAAAAAATTAGATTAACTTGGATGAAAAGAAACTTAATAACCTAGAAAGACAAACAACCAAAACTGAATCAAGAAGAAATAGAAAGTGTGAATAGACCTATACCAAGTAAAGAGATGGAATTTTTAATCAAAAACCTTCCCACAGAGAAAAAGCCCAGGACCAGATGGCTTCATAGGTAAATTCTACCAAATGTTTAAAAAACAATCCTTTACCAACCCTTCACAAGCTCTTCCAAAAAACAGAAGATCCAAACCAAGAATTAAGGGTTAAAAAAAATAAGAGGAAACACTTCCCAACACATTCTATTAAGCCAGCATTATCCTTATACTAAAACCAAAGCTAAAAAATAAAAATGAAAAATAAAGAGGAAAAAAAAAACCCAATATAAAAGAAAAAACAAAGAAACTCCAAAACAACAAAGCTGTCACAAGAAAAAAACCACCAAAAAACCATAGACCAATATCTCTTATGAACAGAGATGCAAAAATCCTCAGCAAAATACTAGCAAACCAAATCAGGCAACATATAAAAAGAATTGTACACCATGACAAATTAGGATTTCTTTCAAGGTTGCTTCAATATGCAAGAAGTAATCAACTTAATATTCCATATTAATAAAACAAAAGCTACATGATAATCTCAGTAGATGGCAAAAAAGCATTTGACAAAAACTAATACCTCTTTTTTGATCAAAACACTCAACAAACTAGGAACAGAAGGAAACTTCCTCAACCTGATAAAAGGAATCTGTGAAAAACCCACTGCTAACATCATACTTAATGGTGAAAGATTGAAAACTTTCCCACTAAGATCAGGAACAAGACAAGGATGTCTGCTACTACCACTCTACTCAATATTATACTTGAGGGTCTATCCACAGCTGGAAAAAGAAAAGGCATTCAGATTGGAAAGGAAAAAGCAAAACTATCTCTACTTGCAGATGACATATCTTGTATACAAAAAGTCCTAAGGAACATACACAGGCACACGCTAGAGCTAATTAACAGTCTCACAAGGTTGTAGGATATAAGATCGATATACAAAAGTCAATTGTATTTCTATATACTAGCAATGAAAAACTGAAAATGAAGTTAGGAAACAATTCCATTTATAATAGCATCAAAAAGATAAAATGTCTAGGAATAAATTTAACAAAAGAACTGCAAGACATACATGAAAAGTTACAAAACATTCTTGAAAGAAATTAAAGACTATCTAAGTAAATGGAAAGACATTCCTTATTGACGTATTGGAAGACTTAATATTGTTAAGGTGATACTACTACCCAATTGATCTACAGATTCAACTCAATCTCTATCAAAATCCCAGTGCTTTTGCAGAAATCGAAAAATTGATACTAAAATTTACATGGAAACATAAGGGACCCAGAATAGCTAGAAATAATCTTGAAAAGGAAAAACAAAGTTGAAGAATTCACACTTCCCAATTTCAAAATTTACTACAAAGCTGCAGTAACTGAGACAGTGTGATATTGGCATAAGGATAGTGGCTTAGACCATTTCGTGTTGCTATAAAGAACTACCTGAGGGCCAGGCATGGTAGCTCACACCTGTAATCCCAGCACTTTGGGAGGCCGAGGTGGGGGGATCATGAGGTCAGGAGTTTGAGACCAGCCTGGCCAAGATGGTGAAACCCCCTCTATTAAAAATACAAAAATTAGCTGGGTACGGTGGTAGGTGCCTGTAATCCCAGCTACTCAGGAGGCTGAGGCAGGAGAATCATTGGAACCTGGGAAGTGGAAGTTGCAGTGAGCCGAGATCGCACTACTGTACTTGAGGCTGGGCGACAGAGCAAGACTCCGTCTCAAAAAAAAAAAAAAAAAAGAACTACCAGAGGCTGGGTAATTTATGAAGCAGTTTATTTGGCTTATGATTCTGTAGATTGTACAAGCATGAGACTGTCACTGGCATCAGGTGAGGGCCTTAGGCTGTTTCCACTCACAGTGGAAGGCAAAGGGGATTCCGCATGTGCAGAGATCATATGGTTAAAGAGGAAGTGAGGCGGGGTGGGAAGAGGTGGCGTACCAGGCTCTTTTTAATAACCAGTTCTCACCAGGTGCAGTGGCTCACACCTGTAATCCTAGCACTTTGGGAGGCCGAGGCAGGTGGATCATCTGAGGTCAGGAGTTCGAGACCAGCCTGGTCAACATGGTGAAACCCCAACTCTACTAAAAATACAAAAATTAGCTGGGTGTGGTGGCAGGTGCCTGTAATCCCAGCTACTTGGGAGGGTGAGGCAGGAGAATCGCTTGAACCCTGGAGGCGGAGGTTGCAGTGAGCCAAGATTGTGCCACTGTACTCTAGCCTGGGCGACAAGAATGAAACTCCGTTTCAAAAAAATAAATAAATAAAAATAACAACCAGTTCTCAAGGGAACTAATAGAGTAAGAATTCATTGACCCTCCCACCCTGCAGGAAGGGCATTAATCTGCTCATGAGGGACCTGGCCCCATGACTCAAATACCTCCCATTATGTCCCACCTTCAACACTGGGGATCAAATTTCCACGTGAGATTTGAAGGGGACAAACATCTCAACTACAGTAGGCAGACATACAGATGAATGGAATAGTATTGAGAGTCCAGAAATAAACCCTTACATTTATGTTGATTTTTGAAAAGGGTGCTATGACAAATGAATGTGGGAAATAATACTCATTTCAACAAATGGTGCTGGGACAACTGGATATTCACATGCAAAAGAATAAAGCTGGATTTCCTACCTCACATCACATAAAAATTAAACTGGATCAAAGACCTCAATCTAAGAGTGTAAATTATGAAACTTTGAAGAAAACAAAGGCGGCTGGGCGTGGTGACTCACGCCTGTAATCCCAGCACTTTGGGAGCCCGAGGTGGGTGGATCACGAGGCGGGTGGATCACGAGGTCAGGAGACGAGTCTGACCAACACGGTGAAATCCCATCTCTACTAAAAATACAAAAACTAGCCAGGCGTGGTGGTGCACATCCGTAATCCCAGCTACTCAGGAGAATCGCTTGAACCCTGGAGGCAGAAGGCTGCAGTGAACCGATCGTACCACTGCACAGAGCAAGACTCTGTCTAAAAAAAAAAAGAAAAAAAAAGAAAGAAAGGAAAAGAAAAGATAGGCATGACAGCTGGGTGTGGTGGCTCACACCTGTAATCCCAGTACTTTGGGAGGCTGAGGTGGGCAGACTGCTTGAGGTCAGGACCAGCCTGGGCAACTTGGGGAAATCCAGTCGCTACAAAAAACAAAAACAAAACAAACAAAAAACATAGGCATGAACCTTCATGACCTTGGATTAGGATGATTTCTTAGACATAACACTAAAAGTACAAGCAAAAAAAGAACAGATAAATTTGATTTGACTTCATCAAAAGTAAAAACTTTTGTACTTCATAGACACTATCAAGAAATTAAAAAGACAACCCACAGAATGGGAGAAATGTTTGTATATCATATATCTGATAAGGGACTAGTATCCAGAATAAAAATATTCTTACGACTCAAGAATAAGGAGGCAAATAACTAAAAATGGGCAAAAAGATTTGAATGGACATTTCTCCAAAGAAGACAAAATATGCCAATAAGCACATGAAAACATGCTCAACATCATTAGTCATTAGGAAGGCAAATCAAAACCACACTGAAAGTATACACGTACAACAGGATATTATTCAGTCTTACAAAGAAAGAAAATTGTTTTTACTTTCGTGATATAACACAGATGAACCTTGAGGATATTACGCTAAGTGAAATAAGCCAGCCACAGAAGGACAAATACTGTAAAATTCTACTTATATGAGGTAACTAGAATAGTTGAATTAATAGAATGTAGATTTATGATTGTCAGGGACTTGGGGGAAGGAGAAAATGGGGAGTTAGCATTTAATGGATACAGAGTTTCAGTTTTGCAAGATGAAAAGCGTTCTGTAGATAAACAGAACAATGTACTTAAGACCACCGAACTGTACATTTAAAAATGGTTAAAACAGTAATTTTTATGTTATATGTATTCTACCACAATTTTAGAAGTAAGTGTGCTATATGGTTTCCAAATATTTTGGGATTTTCCAATTATCTTTTTTATTTTTATTTTTTAATGTGGTTTAGTTCCACTGTAGTTGCAGAATATTCCTCGTATGATTTAAATCCTTTTAAATTCATTAATACCTGAAAAACAAACAAACAACCACAATGAGATATTACCTCATACCCACTAGGATGGCTAACATAAAAGACAGTAACCATTGTTGGCAAGGATGTGGACAAACTGGAATTCTCACACATTGCCAGTGAGAACATAAAATGGTATAGCTACTTTGGAAAAGTTTGGCAGTTCCTCAAAAAGTTAAACATAAAGTTACCATGTGACCCAGCAATCTACTCCTAGGTATGTATATACTCAATGGAACTGAAAACATTGTCTACACAAAAATATGCACACATGTGTTCCCAGCACTATTATTCATAATGGCCAAAAATCAAACCCAAATTTCCATCAACAGATGAATGGATAAATAAAATGTGGTATATCCATACAATGGGATATTATTCAGCCATAAAAAGGAACAGGATACTAATACATGCTACAGTGTAGATAAACCTTGAAAACAATATGTTAAGTGAAAGGAGCCAGTCACAAAAAAAGGCCACATTTGTATGATTCCATTTATATTAAATATCAAGAATAGGGTGAACATGGTGGCTCATGTGTGTAATCCCAGCACTTTGGGAGGCCGAGGTAGGTGGATCACCTGAGGTCAGGAGTTCAAGACCTGCCTGGCCAACACAGTGAAACCCCGTCTCTACTAAAAATACAAAAATTAACTGGGCGTGGTGGTGCATGCCCATAATCCTGGCTACTTGGGAGGCTGAGGGAGAAGAATCACTTGAACACGGGAGGCAGAGGTTGCAGTGAGCCGATATCATGCCACTGCACTCTAGCCTGGACGACAGAGTAAGACAGAGTTGAGACTCCGTCTCAACAACAACAACAACAAAAATCTAGAATAGGCAAATTCATAGAGACAGAAAGTAGGTTAGTGGTTATTAGGGGCTTAGGGGATGAGGAGTGAGTGCTAACAGGTAGGGGGTTTCTTTTTGGGATGATGAAAATGTTCTGGAATTAGTGCACAACTTTGTGAATATACTAAATATCACCAAATTATACACTTTAGGAGGATGGGTTTTATGGGATGTAAATTATATTCCAAGTTTTTAAAAGTCCCTGAATTATTATTTGCCACTTCTCTAGAAATGAAGGAATTTAAAATAAGAGGCTAGATAATATCAACAGCAAACAGACTGCAGCAAAACAACTGTTCAAATGAACATATATATTTAAATGATTATAAATAGTAAAGAATAAGCTACAAGCCTAATTTAAAAAAAAGATGTCATTTTATATGCAGTTTTCCAATCAATATTTGTTTTTCTGCGTTCTGTTATTCTTTCTTTAAACTGGGGAGAAGGGCAGGTAGAGAAAGATGGGCTATATATACCACTATCTGGCCCTTTTCCCTCAACAACTTTGACTAACCTTTGAAGCTATTATCTCAATCACCTTAATTTACAGGAACTTACCTGAATAATTGGTAGCAAAGCTAATTGGAACACAGCTCTTGCTATGAGTTTCAGCAATTCTGTTTTCAACAGTCATTTCCTATTTGAATGTCAGATGGGAAGAAATGATTTCTGAATAATTAGAATAAGAGGTATTGGCCGGGCACAGTGCTCACACCTGTAATCCCAACACTTTGGGAGGCCGAGGTGGGCGGATCACCTGAGGTTGGGAGTTCAAGACCAGTCTGACCAACATGGAGAAACCCTGTCTCTACTAAAAGTACAAAATTAGCGGGGCGTGGTGGTGCATGCCTGTAATCTCAGCTACCCAGGAGGCTGAAGTAGGAGAATGCTTGAACCCGGGAGGCGGAGGTTGCGGTGAGCTGAGATTGCGCCATTGCACTCCAGCCTGGGCAACAAGAGTGAAACTCTGTCTCAAGAACAAAAAAAAAGAAAAGAAAAGAAAAGAAAAAGAGGTAGAAGGATCACTTGAGCCCAGGAGTTCAAGACCAGCCTAGGCAACATAGCTCTCTATTAAAAGAAAAAAAAAAAAAAAGCTGGGTGTGGTGGCATGCACCTGTGGTCCCAGCTACTTGGGAGGCTGAGGAAGGAGGATCATTTGAGCCTGGGAGGTTAAGGCTGCAATGAGCTGTGACTGTGCCACCATCCTCCAGAAAAAAAAAGAAAAAGGAAAAAAGGTATTGACAATTCACATTTATATTTCAAAGATTCCCTCCAGGTTAGAATTTGAATTTTCAGTACCACAGTCCCAGGAAGGAGACACTTAAGAAGTTCTGCAGTCCTAACTCTATCTGTGGGATTAGAGACACACCGGGAAGGCAATAGCCAATACCTACAGGAGGCAGAGGGGAAATTGAGCTTGCGTTTATGTGTGCCTGTTGAGGGAAGATTAACCACATTAAAGCAGAGGTAGAGGCTCCCAACAGTTTGTCCATCCCCTCAAATACTCCCTTATTGCTCTAGGAAGAATACCAGGCTCCACATTCAGTGTTCCCATCACCTATTCTGGAACGGATAAAGAGTTTTTAATAAGAAAAACGTCAGCTGGAAAAGGTAAATGTTCTTTCAAAACCAAAAAAAAAGAATAGAAAGGAATTAAGTGGAGAATTGAGGGAAGCTTGGAGAAAGAGGTCTGAAGAAAGTGCAGCAGCTACAGAGGAAGCATTTATATATGTTATATACATGACATCAGGTCATCTAAATGCCATCTCTTCAATCAATGTTAGCCTTTCTATAAGAAATCTGACTTGGTTTGATGACACCACAACAGCGAGAACTGGTGAAGCCCTCTATTTCCCTTGGAAGAGAGAAGCTCATTAATATGTGTGTCTTGATGCTCAGGCACCACTGTTGGAAAAAGACCAATAATAACAGCAGGATAATCTTCCATTTACACCATGTTTTACCGATTGCACAGCATTTTCATACTCATTGCTCTACAAACTACCTCTTTGCCATGCAGCTAGCCAGCAGCTTCCAGTTCACATTTGTCAGGAACATGTCCCTTGTTCCTATGCCTACAACCTAGGTTACCACCCCAAAGCCTGCAGGCCACATACCTGAGTATACTTGCGGAAAAACACCCCTTGCACCTTCCCAAAAATTTCATAATCCACTGATAACAGGGTGTCTCCTTCTGCCATGCTCAAACCTGTCAGAAACCAGGAAAGTAGAAGAGTGAAGGGCTATTATTCCAGGACCCGTAAGCCTGAGTCAGAGAGGGCCACACCCACCCCTGTCCATCCTTAACCACTGCGACCTCTCCCCGACCTCCAGGTCCTGGAAATGGGAATCGTCACTGGATGTGATAAGGCGTGTGTGAAGGAAGAGCCAGACGCCGGGAGAGGGAGCTTCGGTACGCAGCTGCCCGCTGAAGCCTCTTCTGGGGAAATCACCTGCTGACCGATGACCTCCTTACATCCATTCCCGGTCCCGCTCCCTCACTGCCAGAATCCCCTGCTACTAACACCTAGAATCCACTGCTACTAACATTTTAAGGCTAATCGACCTGACAAGCACACCCCGGGGGCCCCTCCCGGCTCACCCTCCTTGACTTCCCCACCGGCTGCCGGGATCACTTCGGGACCACCAGACCAACGGCTCACCAGGGCGCGCAGACCTCCGCGCCCGGAAGTTTAGTGTATAGCTGCTCTTTCGCTGTCTCTCATGCCCATCACCTCCATCTGGCCAATCAGAGAGGGCGTCTCGGCCCGTGCCCGCCCAGAAGGCGGGATTTCAGGACGCCGTTGTCCGGCAACCCAAAAGCTTTGGGTTGGGTATCTGTCCAGGAACTCGGCTGGGCCTCCACAAACCTAGCCCTCATCCCATCTCAGTCAACACGCACACCCCTCTTCTCATTTTCTCATGGGGAGAAAAGCATAGACGAAGAAGTACATTGGGATATATTCAATCATTCAATTAAATACCGACTGACAGCTACTGTGTGCCAGGCACCTGTTCCAGGTGACCTGGCAAACGTTAGTGAACAAAACAGGATCCCTGTCCTGAGGAGCTTAATTCTGGAGGTGAGAGACAAACAGTACACATTAAACATCATAAATAGCTTGTAATCTCAGCACTTTGGGAGGCCAACGCGGGCGAATCACTTCAGGTCAGGAGTTCGAGACCAGCCTGGCCAATACGGTGAAACCCTGTTTCTACCGAAAATACAAAAATTGGCCGGGCGTGGTGGTGGGCGCCTGTAATCCCAGCTACTCGGGAGACTGAGGCAGGAGAATCGCTTGAATCCGGGAGGTGGAGGCTGCAGTGAGCCAAGATTGCGCCAGTGCACTCCAGCCTGGGCAATAGAGTGAGACTCTGTCTCAAACAAATAAATGAATAAATAAAATAAAAAATAAACATCATAAATATGTTGAGTAGATACATCCAACCTTTCTGTCCTTTTTCATTCAGTTCATAAAGTTTGGGTCATAACTAATCTGGAATAGGGGATTACGGGAGCATAAGTGCACAGGAGGTCCCAATGGAGGTTACGTCTGCTTCTGGGCTTCTGGAAGCTACTCACCGGTCTCCTTTACTAAGAAAATGTCAAATAATGCTTGAACAAATAACTAATCAAACAAAGCAAGAGCACAAGCAAAATAATTAATGGCTCCAGAATTACAATTGAATCAGTCAATCTAAGCCAAATGGCCAAACTACACGAATTTATTTTGGGAAAAGGGAATTGTCAAGGGGGATGTGGATGAGTATGGTTAAAATTAGAGTTGATGTGTAAACATTTGAATCCAGCTACCCTTATGATTCATAATGTGTGTGAAGGAAAACTGGTGTTTACTGATCCTTTGTGGATTGATTGTATATATTACACCGCTTCATAACATAAGACTCCTTATGCGAATATGCCAGGTTGACAGACCTGACAATGAGATATGGGTTTGTGACAGTAGGCACGGAAATTCCTCATTCTGCTAGTTCCCTGCTACAGAGTGAGGATCCATATCCTAGAGAATCATGCAACCTTAGTGCTGAGAGGCAGGGGGTTGGTGGTGAACAAGCTGGATTGAATGTTGTACTTGGCAATATTTGAAAATAACTCTAAATAGAGTATCTTGCTAATGGTATTTTTTTCTCTAAAATTCATTTAAAAAATAGTTTATAGAATTCAAAACTTACTGAGTGTCTAATACGTATGGGGCACTCTAGAATATACAAAGATGAATGATATATAATCTTCGCCCTCGAAGAGTTTTTAATTTAGTGTAGGGGCACGTATGCATGCAAATAATGACAATAAAATGTATGGCATGATAATTTAATTCTATGAAATGAAAATCCATTGAGAGCTCATCAGGAACCAGCCCTGTGCAGAAAATATTACAAAGGAGCAAACAAATTAATTCTGATTGGGAAGATTGGGAAAGGGTTCTTGGAGGAAACAGCATTTAATCCAAGGTCACACAACCAGTAAGTGATGGAGCTGGGATTTGGTTCCAGAGTCAACTCCCGTGAATGCTATGCTCTACCAGCTCCCAGTATGTGGAGCTTAGAGTAAGGTAGTACCATGGAGATGAAGAAGTACAAGTAGCCAGGTGGCTAGACCAGGGGTCCGCTACCCTGCTTGTGCATCAGGATCTTTGGGGAAGCTTTAAAAAATGTTAGTCCTCAGGCCTCACCCCTAGATATTGCTTTCCAAGTAGTCTTAACACACAGCCAGGGTTGGACTCTGTGGCTTATTAAAGGGAGGCAAAACTGAAAAGGTAGGCTGACCTAATCTGGGAGGTAGAAATGCCATGCTAAATTATGCACTTCAACTTTATTCTATAGGTGAAGAAGAAGCTACTGGGGAGGGAAATGGTAGGATCGGAAGTATTTAGTAATTAGCTTGATTTAATCACTGCACAATGCATACATGTATCAAAACATCACTGTACACTGCAAATATAGACAAAATTTTTAGTTGTCAATTATATCTTAATAAAACTGGGGGAGTGGAGAAATATTTAGACTGATTATTTGGCTGCAGCATGAAGGTTGGGTTTGAAGAGCAGATTTTTTTTTTTGAGACGGAGTCTCGCACTGTCACCCAGGCTGGAGTGCTGTGGCCGGATCTCAGCTCACTGCAAGCTCCGCCTCCCGGGTTCATGCCATTCTCCTGCCTCAGCCTCCCAGGTAGCTGGGACTACAGGCGCCCGCCACCTCGCCCGGCTAGTTTTTTTGTAGCTTTTTTAGTAGAGACGGGGTTTCACCGTGTTAGCCAGAATGGTCTCGATCTCCTGACCTCGTGATCCGCCCGTCTCGGCCTCCCAAAGTGCTGGGATTACAGGCTTGAGCCACCGCGCCCGGCCAGCTGAAGAGCAGATATTAAAGGCAAGAACAGAAGTTAGGAGGGCTATGCCATCCCAAGGAGAAGTGAGGAAAAACTCACCTGGGGCAGCAGGCAGAAATGTAAAGGAAGAGTCATATATGAGAGACATGGCAGAAGTAAATTCAATAGGCCAGGCTTACATTTGTAATCCCAGCACTTTGGGAGGCTAAGGCAGGTGGATCACCTGAGATCAGGAGTTCGAGACCGATGAAACTCCATCTCTACTAAAAATACAAAAATTAGCTGGGTGTGGTGGTGCACAACTGTAGTCCCAGCTACTAAGGAGGCTGAGGCAGGAGGATGGCTTGAGGTGGTTGCAGTGAGCTGAGATCATGCCACTGCACCCCCGCCTGGATGATGGAGCAAGACTCTGTCTCAAAGAAAAAAAAGGAAGAAAACTCAATAAAACTTGTGATTAGTTAGAAGGAAGAGGCAACTAAGAGGGAAGCATGGAAGACTGATGCTGTGAGCATGCAAGGGCACACTGCAGAAGCAGATTTGAGAATGGGAGAGGATCATGAGTTTATGTTGTCTTACAGAATTTGAGGTTCCTAAGGAACGATCTTGTGGAGGTGTCAAATGGGCAGTCCCAAAATGTGAGTCTGTAACTAATGAGAAAGACTAAAGCTAAGCTGGCTGTCATTTAAACACAGGTGAAACCTGAAATGTCAACATTTGGTTGAAATCGTTAAAGAAGAGAATGTCTGGAACTACATATATATATATATATAAAATAAGAGGGCTTCAGAAAACACTTAAATTTAGGGGGCAGATGGGGAAAAAATAAATGCCAGAGACTTGGAAGAAGATGGAGCGAGAATATGAAAGAAGAAACCAAGAGGGCACAGGAGAACTGAGAAGAGCATTCTAAGTGTGTGGACAATCAATCATGTCACATGAGTAGGCTGAAGAAATGAAGCTTTTGTCTTTGGAAGGTCACTGGTAGCTTTGTAGTTAAATAAAGTGGAGAAAGTGGAAGCCAGGCCACAATGAACTGGACAATGACGGGGAGATGAGCATATGTGGGCAGCAAATGTGGAGATTTCCATTAAGAAGCCTTGTGGAGAAGAGGAGAAATGAATGGGACCATAATATGAAAGTTAGGTCATGGGAAGTAAGGTTTGTTTTGCAGGAGAAAGTTGAGTATATTTTAAAACCAAAGAGATGGAGTTTATGGATAGGTATAACTTGAAGTTAACAAGATGCAGACAGGATGCTGTGGCTCACGTCTATCATCTCAGTACTTTGTGAGACTGAGGCAGGAGGATCTGCTTCCAGGGGTTTGAGACCAGCCTGGGTAACAAAGGGAGACCCTGTCTCTACAGAAAAAAAAAAAAAAAGTAAGCTGGGTGTGAGGGGCACACACCTGTAGTCCCAGCTACTAGGGAGGCTGAGGTGGGAGGATCGCTTGAGCTGTGGAAGTCGAGGCTGCAGTGAGCAGTGATTGTGCCACTGCACTCCAGCCCGGGCAACAGAGTGAGACCCTGTCTCAAAAACAAACAAAGTCCGGGCGTGGTGGCTCATGTTTGTAATCCCAGCACTTTGGGAGGCTGAGGCAGGTGGATCACCTGGGGTCAGGAGTTCAAGACCAGCCTGGCTAACATGGTGAAACTCCGTCTCTACTAAAAATACAAAAAATTAGCCAGGTGTGGTGGCAGACGCCTGTAATCTCAGCTACTCGGGAGGCTGAGACAGGAGAATCACTTGAACCCAGGAGGCGGAGATGGCAGTGAGCTGAGATTGCGCCACTGCACTCCAGCCTGGGCAACAGGGTGAGATTCTGTCTCAAAAAACAAATTTTAAAAAGCCCCCAAAACCAACAAAACAGAAAACAAAAACAAAACGCTCGGGTAAAGTGATGGAGTCAATTCCCGGAGGGTACTGAAAAGCACTAATTCAAGAGAACTCATGGAAAGTGGCCCTTCTTTCTCATAGAGGAGAGGGAAGGAGAGAGGGAGAGAGACAGACAGAGACGGAGACAGACAGAGACAGAGGAGAAAGGGAGAGAAGGAAGAGGAGAGAGAGAGAGAGAAAGAGAAAGCCGGTACATTCTGCTGAGGGAAGCTGCGGGAGTTGATATTGGGACCCTGAGTAGAGTGGGAAACGTCTGGAACTGCATATATGGAGAGGTGGTACAGTCAACTAGGGATGAAAACAAGGAATTAAAAAAAAAAAAAAAAAAGGACTGACCTGGAGGGTCCACCAAGGAATTTCTTTGTAACAGGTAACAGCTGTAATATGACATGTTGAAGTATTAACACTGATGACTGCTGTCTACATTATTTTCCAAGTGCATGAATTGAGTAATTACAGGGAAAAAGCGAACTGCCTGTTCCCAACGGCCTACACAGATGAACTGAAGCGAAGAAGAAAAATAAACTTTCTTTTGATGTCAACAAGTTATAGAGTATCATTTACTGTTGAAACCAGGTTATACTGATTATTTTCGATCTGGTAGTTCTTTATTATCATTACATTTGGCTGAGTCATCCCTGGGCC
Organism: Colobus angolensis palliatus; assembly: GCF_000951035.1. Taxonomy (NCBI): domain Eukaryota; kingdom Metazoa; phylum Chordata; class Mammalia; order Primates; family Cercopithecidae; genus Colobus; species Colobus angolensis. The sequence continues at coordinate 18,878,943 of NW_012116265.1, read as the reverse complement.
CTAAGTAGGGACGGCTAGAGTTACCACGTGAGAGTAAAACATTATAATATCAAAATAATTAGATTGGCCACAAAAATTACCCCGGAAAGATACTGCGTAGCAAAAACGTTGGCAGCAAGTTCCAAAGACTTGGCGAGGACAAGCAGGGAGCGCGCACGTGCAGCCATACCTGGGGCCCGCCCAGCGCAGCCAAGCGCGCCGAGAAAGGCCAGCAGCAGCCCCGCTCCCACCAGGCGGGCGGTCGCCTGCACCCTGCGGCGGAAGCACGCGGAGGCACAGCCAGGGCCTCCGCCCTTTGCCAGAGAAGGGCACACCCCAAGGTCTGGGAGCATCGTTCTCAGAAAAGTACAAGTTCTTCTTTGATGGAGCCCCAGAAAAGCCTCTCCCGCCCTTCCCCGGCTCCCCAAGGGCAGAGCTGGACCGGGCTGCAGAGTTGGCCGGACACTGATTGGGTCAAGTGACGCTCGGGCTTACCGCATCCCCGCCCCGGGTCGCTGGTGCACTGCGCCTGCGCACGCCTCCCCGGGGACGTCGCAGCGAGGGGCGGAGCTTGGCCCGCCAGTAACTCGGTCTCCAGGCAGCGGGAATAACAGAAGCTAGCTGAGAGCGCCTGCGCGGCCGTCGGTTGAGGGAGAGGTCAGGTCTGGGAAACTAGGCCCTGGGGTTTTCCCTGAGCAGGAGCGGTGCCCGAGGGCCTCAGGTACACAGAAGGGCGGGGAGACAGAGGGTCAGCACCTCCACCTCCTAAGGGCCCGAAGGGCAGGAGAGAGAGAGGACTTGTCTCCAGAGGCGGAGTCCGCAGTAGGGGCGTCCCAGTTGACCCTTCGGGACAGAACGTGACTTCAGCCTTAAGGATCTAAAACCGGCTGCAGCCAGGTCAGGTGGCCCTCAACGCTCAGGTTACAAAACTTTTACGGTCTGCGCCAAGGGGACTCCTGGGATGAGGGTTTGACAGCCAGGCACCTGCTCCAGGCCCTAGCAGCCTCTGTGCTCTTTTGAATCAAGCACGGTTCCAGCAGGAGGGAAGCCCTGAGAGCTCTTTGTGCCAGTCACTACCTCTGGACCACAGCTTGCTCACCTGTAAAATGGTGAGGCTGGACTCGGAGGGAACCCTTCAGTTTACAGGTGAAGAAACGGGGGCCAGCAAGGGAGAAGTTGCTTGTCCTGTTACAGGCCTAAAACCTGACTTTCAATCCGATGCTCTTTCCACTTACTATAGAGTAGACTGTGTGGCAGAGGCTGGTGCTGGAGGAAAGGAAAGCTAGGTGGCAGGAACACCTGTAACACCTTCGTTTTTCTACCCTCAGGGCCTAACACAGTGTCTTGTGCATAGTAATCACTCACCAAATGGTTTTTGACGGGAAGCTTTGGCAGATCCAGCACCACTGTCCCCAGAAGTTTAAGGAAATGTGGGCAGGGCAAATGTAGAAATAGTTTGCTTTAGCAGACGAGAGTGAACCTCAGAAAAACTCTTCCCATGTATCTGGTTTAAATCTCCCGTAGGCATCAGTCCAGGCCCTGAATGGCTGGATCCAGCGGTTGGCATCACATCTGCCTGTGGGCGTTATGCTCCCACATAATACAACAGAAGCTCTGGGGCCCCACTCAGCCAAGCAAGACTCTTATGAACAAGGTGACTCTTCCCAGCAGTCCTTGAAGGGGCACCTGAGGAACAATTTCCAGAAGCAGCTTTTGAGCAACAAAGAGTTGACACTGGATAAAGTCTATACTCACCCCAAATGGAACACCCACACAAAAGCCCGGAGCTACTCCTATCCCCACTGTACTGGAGTCAGCCACCAAGATGCAGGAAGTGATTCCCAGGGCCAAGGAAATGGTTTGTTTTACTCATCAGGCCCTCAATCCTGGTATCCCAAAGCCAATAACCAGGACTTTATCCCCTTTACAAAGAAACGAGTTGGAGTGGACCGGGCGTACCCACTGAAACCCGTGGTCCACAGGAAGTCGTGCAGTACAGGTGAGTCTGGCGTTGATGGGGACTAGAATGTCTACCCAAGGGCCCCTGAACTGAGAGAGTTTTCATCCAGGAACTTTGATGTGAGGAACCAGGTCAACTTTTCTGTGGTTGATCCTGTTCTTGCTGCCATGCAGGCAGAGAAGACCTTGGCAAACTTGGACAGGACCGAGTGGGTACAGATCCGAAGACTAGAAGCTGCAGGGGAGAGCTTAGAGGAGGAAATCCGAAGAAAGCAGATTCTCCTAAGGGGAAAGCTGAAGAAGACAGAGGAGGAACTCAGAAGGATCCAGACGCAAAAGGAACAGGCCAAGGAAAATGAAAACAGAGAGCTACAGAAAATTATATTCCCCAGGAGCAGAGTTAAAGGTAATAACAGCAACACCACGCACAAAGCTGTCTTCTCCCCAGAATTTGATTTTGAGGAAGAATTTAGTAGAGACAGGAGAGAGGATGAAACTTGGGGACAGTCTCAACAAAATTCGAGTCCATTCCAGCTCTCTGATTATAGAATCCAGAGACTCAAAAGGGAAAGGCTGGTAGCAAGCAATAACAAAATTCGAGACCGAGTCTCAGAGCCATCGATGGAGAAGTTCTCCCCGCCTTCAGAAACACCAGGCGGTGCTTTGCAGGGATCTGCCAGAAATTCCAGTCTCTCCATGGCACCAGACTCCTCAGGTTCCAGCGCCTCCACTGAAGAGCCACAACTGGGTGAATGCAGCCACTGTGGGCGCAAATTCCTCTTGTTCAGGCTGGAGAGACACTCCAACATCTGCAGCAGGATGCGGGGTTCCAAGAGGAAAGTGTTTGACTCCTCCAGGGCCCGGGCTAAGGGCACAGAACTAGAGCAGTACTTGAACTGGAAGGGGCCAGCTTCAGCCAAGGTAACAAGAACCTTATGTATGTGACTTGGTGTGGGGATCATTGTAGGGGTCTGTTTTGTCATCATCAGTTTTCTTTAGGGAAAATTCATGTGTCATGTAGGAAGAATTGATGTCTAGAATTAACATTTCTTGATTACTACTGTATGCCAGCATTGTGATGGGAGCTTTGCATGTGATCCTCGCATTATCTCTCATTTCATCAGTTCAAAAATCAAGACTTGGACAGGCTAAGTAACTTGCTTGAGGTCACAAACAGCTTTAAGTGGCAGAGTCAGCATATAAATCTTGGTTAGAATGACTAAAAAATCTAGACCAAGAATTTGTGTCCTTTGGATTATAAAAGTAATCAAAGTTTACTGTAGAAAATTTAAAAGACACAAAAAAATCTAAAGAAAAAAATGCAGCTTTTTGTCACCTGGAGAGAACGCCTCACTCTTTGTGATGTATTCTGCCACCTCCCAAGCCTAGAATCTGTGACCATTCCTTTAAGTACTCTGTTAAGATTAGCTCAGTGTTGGTGGGCATGGTGGCTCACGCCTGTAATCCCAGCACTTTGGGAGGCTGAGGCGGGCGGATCACGAGGTCAGGAGATTGAGACCATCCTGGCTAACACGGTGAAACCCCATGTCTACTAAAATGCAAAAAAATTAGCCAGGCATGGCGGCGGGCGCCTGTAGTCCCAGCTACTCAGGAGGCTGAGGCAGGAGAATGGCATGAACCCAGGAGGTGGAGCTTGCAGTGAGCCGAGATCGCACCACTGCACTCCAGCCTGGGCAACAGAGCAAGACTCCGTCTCAAAAAAAAAAAAAAAAAAAAGATCAGTGTTGACATAGCTTCTTCGTAAATAGATGAAACACAATTAAGTTTGGAATTCTTTTTCTCCCCATTTAGAATGTAAACACCTTGAAGGTAAAAAGGACTTTCTTTCTGGTTATCTAACAAACCATGCCCTTGCCAATTATTTCTCACTTTAGAAAAACCAGGCTGTAAAAAGTAAGGGCTTCATGACACATGATAAATTTAGGTGAACTTCATAGGCACATTTGGACATATCTGGAGAAGATTATCTCATAAATGAATGACATGTCAAGGTTTTGCCACTTGGTTTATAAAATGGTTATTTCTCAAGGTGTGGCACGCTGACAAACTTTATTTTAGTAGTTTTAGTGTTTAGTGTTTCAGTGTTATATTAGGAAAATATAACAATATATTAAGCCCCTGATTTCCAGGGATCATAAATTTACAGAAAAATATTAATTAATTGTAAGGATGAAGTGAAAGTGCAGATGATTGAAGTTTGGGAAAGTGTAGACTGTATGATCTCCGAGGCCCTGTCTAGTTCTAATATTCCAGAAAAATAAGAGAGTGTCATTCTGTTTTCATTTCTTCCCAACCCTCCCTCCACTGTGCTGGCACCTCTTGTCCACTGGGACCTTACAGTTTCTGATATTTGCTGGAGCCTTTAAAAACTCACATTTATATGATGGTTGTTAGAAGAAATTGTTTACAATTAGAGTTCTTTTTTTCAGTACAGTTTGGGGAAATCACAAGGAAGTCCTATCCATGTTCAGAGATCATCTCCCTGAAATCTAGTTTCCAAAGAAGAAATCAACATTTTGCTCTTGCAGAGAATAATGTGATGGCCACTCACTCTTTTTTCCTGTTTTCTTTCAGTTCAACCCAATAATCCACTGGGAATTCACTCTGTCCCACTGTAGCAATTTATTTTTGGTCAGAGCCTAAAACAATCTTGCGTTTCTTAAATTCGTAAATACAGTTACGGTGAAGCAAAATAATTAGGTTCCTGAGATAAGATGCTCCAGCTTTATGGCAACTAGTTTGGGGGAATGTGTGACATTGAGGACACCAAGACAGAAGGGACCTAGACTAAGATGCACCCGCACCACCCTGGTAATGTCTCAAATCTTGTTCCACAGTGCTGTGCCTTTGGAAGCTGAGTGGTTGTACCTTCCTGTCATTCCTATAGAGTACTCAAGAACAGGTGATTTTCCTGCTATCCTTTAATCTTCACGTAACTTCCAGCAGACATACACCCCGTCTCTCTCCTGGACTGTAAGCATTTTTGAGGACAGGGAACATATCTTTGTGCTTAATAAGTGTTAACTGAATAGAATTTCAGTACAATGAGGAATAAAATTGAGGAATTAGAGTATAAGAAGTAAATTACTAAAGTATCTCATACACTTGAGGAACTTTCCCCTGATCAAATTCTTTGAGACAGAGTCTCGCTCTGTCGCCCAGGCTAGAGTGCAGTGGCGTGATCTCGGCTCACTGCAGCCTCCACCTACTGGGTTCAAGCAATTCTCTGCCTCAGTCTTCTGAGTAGCTGGGATTACAGGTGCCCATCACTACAGCGGCTAATTTGTATGTTTAGTAGCGATGGGGTTTCACCATCTTGGCCAGGCTGGTCTTGAACTCCTGATCTTGTGATCCACGCGCCTCAGCCTCCCAAAATGTTGGGATTACATGCATGAGCCACCGTGCCTGGCCTTTGAATCTTTTAAAGGTTCCTGGTTACCATCACTAACACTCTCTTGCCTTCTTGTCTGTTTCAGCAAGAGACTTTCCGGAAGGATCCTTTCTTTTCCTTCAATAGTCTCTCTTCCTATTATTAACCATTAACAATGCCAGATCACCAAGAGCTGTTTGTCTTTTTCTCTTTTAAAAATTTAATAGTGTGGCCGGGCGCGGTGGCTCAAGCCTGTAATCCCAGCACTTTGGGAGGCCGAGGCGGGTGGATCATGAGGTCAGGAGATCGAGGCCATCCTGGCTAACATGGTGAAACTCCATCTCTACTAAAAATACAAAAAACTAGCCAGGCGTGGTGGCGGGCGCCTGTAGTCCCAGCTACCCGGAGGCTGAGGCAGGAGAATGGCGTGAACCGGGGAGGCGGAGCTTGCAGTGAGCCGAGATCGTGCCACTGCACTCCAGCCTGGGCGACACAGTGAGACTCCATCTCAAAAAAAAAAAAAAGAATTTAATAGTGTTTGCATGCATTTACAAAATCATGTAGTACTGACTGACCTATACTGGAGCCCCTAATTCAGCCCCCAGAGGCAGCCTTCAGTTCTGTTAGATGGTTCTGGCCTGCCTTTCCATATTTCTAAATAATGTGTTTATTTTCTTATCAATTTTCTACATTACCTTTTTTTTTTTTTTTTTTTTTTTGAGATGGAGCCTCTGTCGCCCAGGCTGGAGTGCAGTGGCTTGATCTTGGCTTGCTGCAACCTCCACCTCCCAAGTTCAAGCAATTCTTGTGCCTCAGCCTCCTGAGTAGCTGGGATTACAGGTGCCCGTCACCACGCCTGGCTAATTTTTGTATTTTTAGTAGAGACAGGGTTTCACCATGTTGGCCAACTTGATCCTGAACTCCTAACCTCAAGTCATCTGCCCACCTCAGCCTCCCAGAGTGCTGGGATTACAGGCGTGAGCCACGATGCCTGGTCTACCTGGTAACTTCTTGGAAGCTGGGAGTGAAATTCTCTTTCATATTCCCTCTCTCCTACTGTTGTCCTTCTCTTACCCTTCCACTGTAGTTGAATCACAATTTTTTGTTGTTAGCTTTCGCATTGTAATGATCATGTACATTTTGTTCATTAATGAGTGAACAAATTCCGTCTCTGCCCACATGTACCTAGAGTTAATAATGGATGTATGTTTTCATTTCCTTCATTTTCTACATACCTGTCTTTTTTTTCCCCCACAATGATCCATCTGATATCAGACATCTGTTAATGTTTTTGTAATGCTCAAACACCTCTCATAATCTATCAGTTTGATTTTTTAATTCTGAAAACCTCCCTTCCACCACTCTGATCCCTTCTGCTCCAACCTGGACTGGTTCTTCTCTAGGCCTGGTGCAAACCCATTGTCTTGGGACTTCTCTTTGCTTCTCTTCTTTGTTGGGTCCCCTGTTTCCAGCATCGTGTCTTCCTTGTTCTTGCATTACTCCTTCCTTTGCTGAAACTTACTAAGAAAGGTGCACAGCAGGTATACTGTCTTGGAATGAATGACACTATCTGTGTAACAGGCCCCCATTTGATGCTTCGGCTAGGTACAGAATTCTAGGAGGAAAGTGATTATCTGTTAGAACTTTTAAGGTATTTCCCACTAGCTCTTAGCATCCAGTGTATTGTTGAGAAATCTAATGCCATTTTGATTCCTGTTTCATTACAAGAAACCTTTTTTTTTTAAAGGCTACAGGATTCTCTATTTATTTTGAAATTCTGAAACTTTACAATAATTGTGCTGGATACTTGGTAAGCCATTTCAGTCTCAAAATGTGTGACCTTTAATTCTAGGAATGTTAATTGTATTATTTCCTTAATAATTTTCTCCTCTCCAGGTGCTGTGGCTCACGCTTATAATCCCAGCACTTTGGGAGGCTGAGGCAGGTGGATCACCTGAGGTCAGGTGTTCGAGACCAGCCTGACCAATATGGTGAAACCCCCGTCTCTGCTAAAAATACAAAAGTTAGCCGGGTGTGGTGGCGCATGCCTGTAGTCCCAGCTACTCGGGAGGCTGAGATAGGAGAATCGCTTGAATCCAGGAGGCTGAGGTTGCAGTGAGCCAAGATTGTGCCACTGCACTCCAGCCTGGGCAACAGAGTGAGACTCCATCTCAAAAATAATAACAATAATAATAATTTTCTCCTTGTGCTTTCTCTGTTCCTTCTGGAACTCTTACTAGTCACATGTTGGACTTCCAGGATTGACTTTCTAATTTTCTAATCTTTTCTTTTTACTTTCCATCTTCATCTTTTTTCCCATTCTGAGAAATTTTCTTGACATTAGTTTACAACATTTCTATTTATTCATTTATTTTTTGAGACAGGGTCTTGCTCTGTTGCCCCGGCTGGAGTGCAGTGGCACGATCTTGACTCACTGCAACCTCTGCCTTCTGGGTTCAAGCAATTCTTCTGCCTCAGCCTCCTGAGTAGCTGGGACTACAGGCGTGTGCCACCACGCCTGGCTAATTTTGTGTATTTTTAGTAGAGACGGAATTTCACTGTGTTAGCCAGGATGGTCTTGATCTCCTGACCTCGTGATCTGCCCATGTCGGCCTCCCAAAGTGCTGGGATTATAGGCATGAGTCACCACGCCCGTCCTCTATTTAAATAATTTTTATTTTTAGCTGTCAAAGTTTTAATTTATAATAGTTCTTTCTTTGTCTCTGGTTGTCTTTTTTCATAGTATACTCTTCTTGTTTTATGGACATAATCTCTTATAATACTCATTTTGTTGATATGGTCTCATGTTAAAAAAAAGTTTTCTTCTGCCACCTGCCTTGTTGCTGCTTCCTAGGCTTTTGTTTGTGGACTTTCTGGGTTCTTTTTCTTGTTAGAGCTTTTAGTAAATATCTGATGATTCCTGGCTGTCCTTTCATATTTAAGCTTAAGTGGGGCTTGTTGACTAAGGATCTTCATATTAAAGTTACCAAATAGTGAGTCTTTTAATTAGCATCTCCCAAGGTCAGTATCTGAAGGCTTTTCTCTGGACTGCTCCGTGTATCCAGAGAACCCCTCTTTTTCCTATGAGGATGTCAATCTGCGTGGTACTCTGGGGGCTGAGCAGGGAAAGGAGGCTGACAGTTCCATAATTTGGTATGTACACTTGTACTTAATCCCCATTTTCAGCCCCAAGATTAATCCGGTTCCACCGTCTGGATTTCCTGAGTCAGAAGTCTGTCTGGTTCAATTTCTCCAGAGAATAAATCCTTGCTCTTCTGTGGGTGTGCCTGGGTGTTGGACACTTGGATGCGTAAGGTGGGAGGAGCCGTGGGGTCCTGCTTGTTTTCAGTCCTGTACTTCCTTACTTTCCACTATCTGGTACTTCCAAGCACTGAACCTCTCTGGATTCTGCTGGGAAAGTGGCTTGCCTCTCAGCAGTACCTCCTTTGCAGGCCCTTGGTTTGCCTCAACGCTGGCAAGTCAGTTACCACTGTTGCTCCTTTCCTGTTCTTTGACCTTGCAGATTAGTACCCTTTTCATTTTCTTTTTTTTGAGACGGAGTCTCGCTCTGTCACCCAGGCTGGAGTGCAGTGGCCAGATCTCAGCTCACTGCAAGCTCCGCCTCCTGGGTTCACGCCATTCTCCTGCCTCAGCCTCCCGAGTAGCTGGGACTACAGGCGCCCGTCACCTCGCCCGGCTAGTTTTTTGTATTTTTAGTAGAGACGGGGTTTCACCGTGTTAGCCAGGATGGTCTCGATCTCCTGATCTCGTGATCCGCCCGTCTCGGCCGCCCAAAGTGCTGGGATTACAGGCTTGAGCCACCGCGCCCGGCCTTCATTTTCTTACTGTTAATCTAAAAGAGACTCAGGAAGGAGACAGGTGCCAAGTTGAATGATCAGTCTCCCTTTTACATTACAGGCTGAACCTCCTCGGAAGAACAACTGGAGACAGAAGCACGAATCTTTTATCCATACGCCAGGCTCGAGAGGTCCAGCAGGTAACTGCCAAAGGTGAAAACCGTTCACACTTGCCTCCCATCCTGCCTGCAGAAAACCCAGACTACATTCAGTGTCCTCACTGTAGCCACCACTTTGCTCCCAAGGTGGCTGAGCAACACATTCCCAAGTGTAAGACCATCAAGAACCATCCTCCACCTCCAAGGAAGCATTATAGTTGAGCAGACAACAATGGGAACTTTTGGATAGGTCAGAAAGCTCTGCTTCTTTTCAGCAGTAAATGGGAGTAGAATTTGATGCAAAGCAGAGAGAAATCAAACAGCTCCCAGATCTGCCTGCAGAGTTGAAGTCTGTGAGGAGAGAGCCACTGCTAAGCAGCAGGAGGCAGAAGGAAGCCCCAGCTTCCCACCAAATTACAACCTTGGGCTGGTAAGCTTTATGTTATTGCCCTCAGAATTGACAGGTGAAGACACTGAAGAGTCGTGAGCAGGCTCCATTAAAGCTCTCTTCTTGCATGCCTGACTTGTGCTTTGTGCTAGTGAAGTGCCTGCATCTGGTTGTGCCTTCCTGTCACTGCATGTATGTTCAGAGTTCCTGTTAACTCTTGCTTTTGTATAAGCTGGAGTTATTAGGATGTGTTGGTGTCAGAGAGGCATGATCACCCAGATGGTAACTCTTATAAAAGATAATACAATTTTGCTGTAAGGCATTATTAATGGCAATCTATCCTTGGTCTCCCTGGTACATGATCCTGGCCAAAAACCAATACAAGTATGTAAGGTTAAGGCACCAATGTCTCCTAAACCTTCCCTATGGTGTACTGTGTAATAAAGGAAAGATCTTTATGTACTTTACAGGGTAGGGATGGGTGTTGGGGGGAAAACACATTATACTTCTCTCTACTTGTTCTTTTCTAATGGGTTTCATATGTTAAGAAAGAAACCTCCATTTTAGCTGTTAATAGCACTCTACTTTCAAATCGGTTTGGCTAAATGACTGTTTAGAGGCAGCAATATCTACCATCAAAGTAAGCTGAGATAGGCTGGGCATGGTGGCTCATTCCTATAATCCCAGCACTTTGGGAGGCTGAAGTGGGAGGATTGCTTGAGGCCAAGAGTTCAAGAGCAGCCTCGACAACAAAGCAAGAGCCCGTCTCAAAACAAAACAAAGCTGGGACATTGCACAGTGTCACATGCCCTTGGCAATTATAGCATAGTCAACTTCTATTTGAGAGAGTAAACTCTGAAGGGAAAGGGATCAAATCTTTTAAATTTTCTCTGTGTAGAATATTGCCTAGCACAAGTTAGACCCTCAATTAATGAGGTCTGGAGATTTAAAATTAAACAAGGTGAATGAGTCCCAGACGTGAAATGAGAGAACTGATAATGTCTGCGAGAGTATTTTTTTTTTTTTACTTTTATCAGTCTTTATTAATCTTTAATTGATCTGCACCTAGAGCATGCTGTTGTTTCTACCTAAAATGACCGGGGTCTTGCCTTCTGCTTCCCATAGAGATTCTCCCAACTCCATAGGTCCCTAGTCACGCGAGGACAGCTTTGCATGTAACGTGAATCTCCAGAGCTTCTTACACATCCTTCTCTTAGCCTGTATTTCATTTTACAATTTCAGAGATCCAACCATCTCTGAACCTGTCTGAAACTAGCCCACATGCCATATACCAGATTACAACATTCAGGCCAGCTTCACTATTACTTTTCCTCCTTTTACGACCACCAAGACCGGTGTTCAGATCCGATGGGAAAGGGAACAGGAGGATGAGAGTATTATCAGTTCAAATAGAAGTGAAGTTAGCACAACAGATAGAAATCCTAGGATTACTGTTCTGTATTACTCAAATTGTTAGTTTAAAATACTGGAGAAAAACTGCTCAATTTGAGCTAGGCAACAGGGCTAGACAGACAACAAAATCCTATTTTACTAAATAACAAATGGCCACTCACTCTTGCTCCATTTCCTCTGCAGCTTCTGCTGAGCTGCTGGGCTAACAGATCAGACCAATTTGAAATGTGAGTTAAGGCTTTAGTGGTGAAGCTGCAGGACACAGGCTGGGAAAAAAAATCCTATATATTTAAAAAGGAGCACATATTTCTTTGCAGTCTTTTTAATTGTTCCAAAGGAAAGGCGATATCACATAATAAAGCTTTATGGGTAGCCCCTTAAGGAAACCTCACACAGAGATAATGGATATTTAACCTAACAGGTACATTCCCTAGGCAAGTTCAATGAAATGTACACTTTAAGTGGGAATGTAAACTAGTACATTGCAATAGATGGCAAGAATAAGCTGTGGCCAAGGTCACAAAATGGCAACATGTGGACTGCTTTGCTCCACAGATGTTTTATTTAGCTGGCCTAGTATTCACAATATGATCCGACATTTAAAAACTGGGATATGGAACATCTCTTGAAAAACTGGAAGTTCTGGAAACGCTGGGCCAGCAACCTGCATGGCACAAATTGGGTGGGGTTTAGAATCAGATGGATGCTCCTTCAGATGGGAATGGTAGCACCAGACCACTGCAGTCTCACCTGACCTGCTTCACTTCTTTACTTTATCTGCCTGGTACCACAGGCACCTGGATTCGGGATCCCTGGATGTTAGTAAGGTCAAATGTTGTTATATGTGGGGAGTGCTTTGTATAGACAAGGAAGCAGTTATTCGCTCTCATTTTGCTCAAGAAATAAAACAGTAGTCAATGCCTTAGTGTTCCCTTTAATCTCTACATGTTTAGGCCTTGGTTATATTAGAAATATCTTTCAAGGCCGAGCACGGTGGCTCATGCCTGTAATCCCAGCACTTTGGGAGGCCGAGGTGGGCGGATCATGAGGTCAAGAGATCGAGACCATCTTGGCCAACATAGTGAAACCCCATCTCTACTAAAAATACAAAAATCAGCTGTGCATGGTGGTGTACGCCTGTAGTCCCAACTACTCGGGAGGCTGAGGCAGGAGAATTGCTTGAACCCGGGAGGCGGAGGTTGCAGTGAGCTGAGATTGCGCCATTGCACTCCAGCCTGGTGACCTAGTGAGACTCCGTCTCAAAAAAAAAAAAAAAAAAAAAGAAATATCTTTCATCTTTTAAATTTAGCTTGATCTGGTCTCTGGAAAGAGGTAAGAACCTTTTTTTAAAAAAAAAAAAAAAAAAAAAAAGAAATATCTTTCATCTTTTAAATTTAGCTTGATCTGGTCTCTGGAAAGAGGTAAGAACCTTTTTTTAAAAAAATCTAAATCTCTTCCCGGATAGCTCAGAGGATGACAGTAAATAAATGCATGCTGCTTCTTAATGTCTGTACCCAATAAATGTTTAGTGCAAGTAAACATAAATCCTAAAGTTCATAAGGTTACACCATGGGAGAAATTTCATGGGAAAACTCACATGGAAACTAATTTCATTAAAAATGTATACAGATGTGCCGAGACAGTATTTCTTTTTTATTTTATTTTTTTGAGACGGAGTCTCGCTCTTGTTGCCCAGGCTGGAGTGCAGTGGAGCGATCTTGGCTCACTGCAAGTTCCGCCTCCTGGGTTCATGCCATTCTCCTGCCTCAGCCTCCCGAGTAGCTCGGACTACAGGCGCCCGCCA
>NW_012116265.1:18847449-18865664 GCF_000951035.1 Colobus angolensis palliatus | reverse complement strand
GTTTCACCATGTTAGCCAGGATGGTCTCGATCTCCTGACCTCGTGATCCGCCCGTCTCGGCCTCCCAAAGTGCTGGGATTACAGGCGTGAGCCACTACGTCTGGCTGGAGACAGTATTTCTTAACAGCAATGTATGTAATGCAGCACAGCACCTTCTGGTCAGTGTCTGCTTTCATTATCAATATATCACTCTCCACAGCTACACAGGAGGTAACAGAGATGTGACATAGTGGAGTTTTTCTCTCTGATGTTCATGATTGTGTGAGGTTTAATGATCAGCATGTTTATTTCCACAGTTAATCATTGAAACAATAAATTATTTTTGGCATTGCAGCAGGAAGGAACATGTTTTATAGTCCTAATAACAGCCCAGTCTGCCCTGACCATCATGAATACTTTTTTGGAGGTTTAGGGATTTCATCTGGATGAATTTATTTAAAATGCATTCTTGCCCCTGAATTGTTCTATTATGAATGTTTGTGAACATATGGCAAGTGAAATGAAAATTTTTAGTGTACTTTTGCTTTAAACTTCAATGAAAGGCTCAGCCAAGAGAAGTAACATGGCTGTGCTATGCCAGGGAGACCAAATTCAGTTCAATCTCTTTGAGGGAAAAGTTTTACAAACCATAAACTGGCATTATCACTTGGAAAGGCCCCCACTGAGACTGAGGAGGTAGGTACAAGAAAGAATCATCCTTTTAGTGGCTAAATTTTTCCCTCCCTCTGCACTTTCAGCACTTTTAGACATTTTGGGGAAAAAAGCTGTAGCAGCAGAAATGATTCTGCTGGCAAGAATAAAAAACTGGAGAGAAGCAAAGACTATTTCTGTGTAAATGTCCCTTGCATTGTTTCTGTTCCAAGAACACTATTTATATAAAGACTCACAGAATCAAAGATTCAAGGAGGCCTAGAATCTGGATGTTTTATCCCCAGAGACTAAGGTCCATGCACAGGCTTACTGAGGCACAGTACTGATTAAGAGCTTAAATATTTATTTAAAACAGAAATGCCAAACCACTCCACCCTCAACCTTTCAAGCAACCTGGCTAACAATAAACTAGTTCTTCCGCAACAATGTTAGAGCAGAGGAGTAACTCAGGTTATACTGTAACTCAAAAGCAACACTACTAGAAAGCTTAAAACACCTAGCACTGCATAAAGAAAAAAGCAGGACAAAATTTAAAGAGAATTAGCTACAGAAAACCATTCAAAGGCATTTCTACTGCTTCATCTTTTACTCCATCCCCCTTTGAACTGGTTTCTGTTTGCATACTTGTTTGGTGGGGAAAAAAATCATATGGCTGTCTCAGGCACAATATGAGAAAGTGCAAACTGTCTCTAAGGCACAGAACTTAGATTCTCAGCCAGATTAATAGCAAATCTAGACTTCCCAAGGGAATATGCTAGAGAAAATGACCACAGCGTTCTACTGCTAGGGAAAGACTCCCCTATGAACAAGACCAGGGTGCTCACCCACCCCCAGCACTCACTTTCACCCCACCTTCTCAGCAATGTGCCCATGTCCCTCAGCTCTACAGCAGAAGCAATCTTCATGATGAACACCCAAACTGACCTGGCCTCTCAGGCCTGCTGAGATGATGAGCATGAGGATATAGGGACATGACAGGCCAATCAGTCCTTAAGAAAATCAAAGTTGCATTTACATGCTGAACCAAAACCCACTGTCAGGGTTTACGGCAACCCCCGCAAGTCTCCAGAACTTGCAACTTTAATCAAAGTTTGGCTGCTTCCCTGATTTCAAGAAAAGGTTTCAGTGATTACATTAGTACTAATATACTAGGCTTCCCAGAACTGAGAAAACAATGGGAACATCAAACCAAAGAAGATCCCATTAAACAGAGTTGCCTGTCCCCAGCAACAGGGTTCTCCCCAAGCATCAGCCTTTATGCCACCAGTTTTGGGGAAATGGCAAGATTCCCATTGCACAGGACCTCCCATAATGTTGAACAGATGATCAAACATTTTGGTCTGGGGAAAATGAAACAAAATTATTTTAGCTGTTTGTAAGAAGGTGGGATGTGAGACTCATCAAAGGTAGGATGTGTGATACAAAATACCACAGGAACATTTTACAAGGCTAGGTGGAAACACAAAGCTCACATCCTTAAGGAAACCATCAAATACTTGCCTAGAACTTTCTATATGAAGTTTTGTTCTTCTAGGACACTATTTCTCTTTGGCAAAGCTAGCTTTTTTCTATCTACAAAGACACAATGAGTACAGGATTAGAAGTGAGCTCTCAGCCAAATTCCTTTTGCAAGTTCTACCTGTTCTCTTAGGCTTCAGGGACTCCCAGGATTTGGTGCTGGCTTTGGGTCACTCAGGTAGGAAAGGTGATACAGATTCATTGGTTATCATATGGCTTCATAAAACACCAAAAGGAGAAAAATACTGACTAGACACACAGAAAGAAAGTGGTTGGGGCTGCTGCTATCAAGATCAGAACCCTAACAGCCATGAAGGCAGAGGCTCAAGAAGTCTTTCCATGGGCAGAAGACGGAGAGCTCTCTAAGCCCTCTCTAAGATACCAAGTAGAGGCAGCTAAAGGAAGACCTTTTCTTCTTCATGATTTTCTCTTCAGGTATTCTGACTGCCCCATGGACTCAATTCTCTGAGACACCTCATCCTTCAGACACACCTTATTACCTCATCCACAGCTAGGAAATCCCACCCTGCACTGGCCACAGCCTGAAACACCAGCTGTGTGATGAGGAGGGTCCTGCCCTTTCTCTACTCCTCACTCAAGAAATTTCAATTAACCCTCAGAGGAAAAGCAACCTAAGCCTATCTTTCCTCCTGAAGCATTTAGCTGCACAGAGTAACTGAACTTTCTGGAAACAAGCCTTAGATGGACTCCATCAGACATACTTTCCTGGACTCTGGGCTCCCGAGAGGGCTCAGACTACTTCACCACTCTGCAGAGGACACTGGGCGGGCCACGCCTGACTCCAGCCCACTCCAGCTTTACACTTTTCCCTCTCCCACCCAGAGGGGTAATGCCTGGTACTGAATTCCCAAGGCAGCTTCCAATCAATGGTGAAAATGATACATGGGATATAAGCTGCTACCAGCGCAATTAAGGTGAGCACTGTGTCTCCTCTTCAAAGGTGGGATCAACAGATGAGGTACAGAGCTGCTGTTGCTATGGCAGTCCCTGATGACAAAGCCAGGGCCATGGGGGCCCTTCCATTCTCCAAAACAATAAAATCACTCCTAGATCCTATCTAAAAGGCAATGCCACTCTCCAAATGTAAAAGGAAAGTGCTTCAGAGCCTCTGCCTCGCGCTCCTCTTCTGCAAGTGAACAAAGCCAGGAAAGCTGCTCTCTGCATTCGGTAAGTGTGCTGTGAAGTTCTTTGGGTCCCAGTTTCCTGGGGGCTCTATAGGCTCAGGAGACTAGAGGCTGGGTCGACAGGAATCTGTTCCCAGGAGGCACCAGGAATCTGAATCTAAGTCAGGCTTTGGATCCATTTCCATCTCTTCCTTTGCGGTCTGAGTTCCTTTGGAATGCATCCCCACCTGTCCGGATAAAACACAGTTCTATATTAGCAACAGTGCCACCTAGTCACAGCAGTAGTTCAGTACTATATTTTCAATGCCAACCTCTAAGGATTTATAGCCACGATCTTGTGAGACACTCATGGCACTATTTTACACAGTCATACCTTTATATTTATTGCAGGTGGGGTGACCAACTATCCAGGTTTGTCCAGGACTGTGGGGTTTCCTGGGATGCAGAACTCTCAGTTTTAAAATGGAAAATGTCCTGGGCAAAACAATCTTCTCCCTGTTAGAGCTGCCAATCTTACCTTGTGGTTTTTTTTTTTTTTTTTGAGACAGGGTCTTGCTCTGTTGCTTACACCAAAGTGCAGTGGTGTGATCATGGATTACTGCAGCCTCGCTGTCCCCAGATTCAGGTGATCCTCCCAACTCAGCCTCCTGAATAACTGGGATTATAGGCGTGTGCCATCTGCCCAGCTAGTTTTTATTTTTGGTAGAGATGGGATTTCACCACATTGCCCAGGCTAGTCTCGAACTCCTGGGCTCAAGCAATCTCCCAAAGTGCTGGGATCATAGGTGTGAGCCACCGTGCTCAGCCTGTATATTAATTTCTAAAGTAATTTCATAAACATTAGTTCATTTAATCCTCCAAAGAACCATACAAGGTATCTATTATTTTCTTTCAGGTGAGAAACCAGGGCTCAGAGAAAACAAAGTAAGTAGCCCAAACACCTACAGCTGGTAAATGGCAAAGCCAAGGGCCTAACCTTATTTCTCTGCTTCTGTTTCCCTCTATATAAAACAATGGCATGGCTCTCAAAAAATAATGCAAGCAGAATCGCTTTTGAAGTATTTTCACTAAAAATGTTTAATGTGAATCTAATCAAGCCTTAGGTTAAACTTCCAGTTTTCAGAAAAGACAGGGTGACAGAAAAACAAGTTAGACAACACCCTGAGAAAACAAGACAAATCTAGAATGTGGGACATTCTGTTGAACAACTGGCCTGGTTTCTTCAACAAGTCAGTATCATAAAAGTATTTTTTTAAAAAAGATGAAGCAGAGCATGGTGGATCATGCCTGTAGTTCCAGCTACTTGGGGGGCTAAGGTGGGAGAATCACTTGAGCCTGGGAAGTCAAGGCTGCAGTGAGCCATGTTTGTGCCACTGCACTCCAGCCTTGGTGACAAAGCAAGACCCTGTCTCAAAATAAATACATAAATAAGGCTGGGCGCAGTGGCTCACACTGGTAATCCTAGCCCTTTGGGAGGCCGAGGTGGGTGGATCACAAGGTTCGACACCAGCCTGGCCAATATGGTGAAACCCCATCTCTACTAAAAATACAAAAATTAGCCGGGTGTGGTGGTGCACACCCATAGTCCCAGCTACTCGGGATGCTGAGGCAGAAGAATCGCTTGAACCGGGAGGTGGAGGTTGCAGTAAGCTGAGATCACGCCACTGCACTCCAGCCTGGGTGACACAGTGAGACTGTCTCAAAAAATAATAATAATAAAAATAAAAATAAATAAATAATTTTTAAAAGGTGATGGTGGTGGAGGGAACTGTTTTAGATGAAAAGAAATAAGAGACATAACCAAATATAATGTGGGGTTCTTGACTGGATTCTAGTCTGATAAAAAATGGTTATAAAGGACATTTTTGTGGGGAAAACTGGGAAAATTGGGGTATCAGCTGGATACTAGATGAGAATTGAGAGTACTAGTATTAATTTTTTTAGGTGTGGTTATAGTATTGTGGTTGTTCAGAAGAATGTCTGTACTTTCAGAGGTATGTAATTAAGTTTTGTAAAAGAAAAAACACAAAGAAAAAGCAATGCAAGTGATGAAAATGATTCAATCTAGGTGCCTGAACAAGGCCCAAGGCTTCTGGATTATAATTATAAAAGTGATATCATTAAAAAGTAAGGATCGGCCGGGCATGGTGGCTCATGCCTGTAATCCCATCACTTTGGGAGGCTGAGGCAGGTGGATCACGAGGTCAAGAAAGCGAGATCATCCTGGCTAACATGGTGAAACCCCGTCTCTACTAAAAATATAAAAACTAGCCGGGCGTGGTGGCGTGCACCTGTAGTCCCAGCTGCTCGGGAGGTTGAGGCAGAAGAATTGCTTGAATCCGGGAGGTGGAAGCTGCAGTAAGCTGAGATTGCGCCACTGAACTCCGGCCTGGCAATAGAGCAAGACTCCATCTCAAAAAAAAAAAAAAAAAAGGAAGGACCTGCAAAGGGACAAGTCTATTTCAGTACTTCGTGTTTTGTTTCTGTGATTCTTCAAAACAGGCTTAGAAATTGGATTATTCTTTTAATGCTCTCACCTGCTGCCCTCCTTCTAATTTCTTGTTTAACTTCTGCAGTTGGGTAAAAATTTGGAGGTTTTCTTGTTGTAGCTTCTGTTGTTCAGCCAGACACTTTAACACCAGACCCTGCAATCTCTCAACCTCCACCTGCAGAGAGCTGCACGCACAGGCAGGAGGAGTCAGTGGTGTTCCCTTCCCAGCACAGGTTACTGCAGAATTCAGCCGAGGTGACTAGAGAGACAAGAAGAGATTGCAGGAGGTTCTGCCCAGGTGTCATAGCTCCTCAATCCAAACTTCCTCTAGGTGTAATCAGATTTTACTTTTAAATTAACAAGATAAATCATATATACACATGAATATATGTAAGAGAAACAGAAATGCTAGCATTATAACAGCAATGGGCACTGACATAACAGGGAAAGCAAACTCTCTGCCTCAGTCCCCATTAGGCCAAGGTGGGAGACCAATCATCTATTTTGGAAGACTTTGTGAAAAATTTTGAAGTGCACTGGTATCTTCTTGTTTAAAATGCTGAAGTAAGGCAAAGCATGATTTGGTTTGGAACAAGTCTTTCAGATCACTGTGAGACCCAAAGTGTCAATATTCATGAAATGCCGTGAATCACACTTTAGAAAAAATTTGAGAGGTGGTCAGTAAACAGGACCACCAACACAATTTAAGAAGGTGAACTGACAGAGAAAGTAAAACATTCACCTTGAAGTTTCAAAGGTATGATTACCTCTTCTGGGAAGCTTTCTGATGATCCTAGTCTGGATTTTTCTCTTTTCTACTGTATTTTGTTTATAGGAGGGTTCAGCAAATAGCCCACGGGCCAATTCTGGCCTACTGCCTGTTTTTGTAAACACAATTTTATTGGAACACAAGGATGCCCATTCATTATGTATTACTTGAGGCTGCTTTTTGTGCTATAATGTCAGAGTCAAGTAGTTGCAAAAGAGGCTGTACATATTTCGGTCTAAAATGGTCTCAAATAATTACTATGTGGCCTTTAATAGGAGAAGTCTAAAATAATTATGCAGCCTTTTATAGAAAAAGTTTCATGACCTTGGCTTATAGTTTTATTGAGGTATTTACCACAATGTCATTTTTACCAAGGTTAGGTGTACATGTGTTGCTTCCTCACTAGACTACCATTATTATTTCTTTTTTATATTTAGAGCCTCTAAATTACCCTGCCAGTGTCATGAAAAACTGAATTTGAATTTTGGTATTTCTGAGGCAGAGGGAAAAGACAATCCTTTTAGAAAGGTGTTAGCCTTTCAGAAATGTGGAAGGGTAAATACCTTTCTGAGGCAACTGAGTTTAGTCTTGGGTTCAGGCTTTAAGTACTGCTGAAGAGACAGTATAAGTTGATGCAGGGCAACTGAAACCCAAAAGCTAGAGTGAGGCCAGAAGAACTGGGCAGAGCTTGTAGTGACTGTTTACCTAGTTGTGATTCAAAGGCAAAAAGTTCAGTTACCCAGGCTCCTACTTGGGGCTTGTGTTCCAAAGGAGCTTCAGAGGCCACTTTGAGTCCTTGCAGCTCTTCATAGGGCAGGGTATCTTTCTCAGATTCTGAAAATGCTGCACTGAGAGGAGATGGGCTGTCAGGCATGGGGATAAATTCTGCATTTTCCAGCTCCTATGTAAATGAGAAAGACTCTCATTAGTCTGTTTGCAGTATTTGCTTCCTCCCAAATTCCCTTCTCCTTTTTGTTACAGTTTTTCCTCTGTCATGACATCAGCACCCTCTAGTGGGCAAGACAGTTGTGGTTAGCAACATATCACAGCCTACCTGTGAGCAAACTGCCAACCCTGCATCAGGGGAGGAACAGTGATGCAAAGGCAAACTCAAAGAACACAGGCTGGAGTGTCTGGTGTGTCACTCCAACACACTTATTCTACACAGGCTATTCAGTGAGCTGGGAAGTTCCAAGGAAGTGGCAGTGAGGCTGGCTGCCACACTGCTGAAAGCTGAGGCTAAAGGTGCAGACAGAACAGCATGCTGTTTCCTCTGTTCACCCTCCTCAAATCACTAGCAAGTTTAGTCTTATTAGACAGGGAGCTTTAAATCTACAGATTCTTTTTTGAAACAGGGCCTTGCTCTGTTGCCCAGGCTGGAGAGCAGTGGCACAACCATGACTCACTGTAGTTTTGACCTTTGGGACTCAAATGATCCTTCCACATCAGCCTCCTGAGTAGCTAGGACCACAGGCATGTGCCACCATGCCCGGCTAATTATTATTATTTTTTTGAGACAGAATCTCACTCTGTCACCAGGCTGGAGTGCACTGGCACAATCTTGGCTCACTGCAAACTTCACCTCCCGGATTCAAGTGGTCCTCCTACCTCAGTCTCCCAAGTAGCTGTAATTACAAGCGTGTACCACCACACCTGGCTAATTTTTTGTATTTTTAGTAGAGACAGTTTCACCATGTTGGCCAGGCTGGTCTCGAACTCCTGACCTCAAGTGATCTGCCCACCTTGGCCTCCCAAAGTGCTGGGATTTCAGGTGTGAGCCACCTCGCCCAGCCTTATTTATATATCTATTTATTTTTTAAGATGGAGTCTCACTTTGTCCCCCAGGCTGGACTGCAGTGGTGCAGTCTCAGCTCACTGCAACCTTTGCCTCCTGGGCTCAAATGATTCTCCTAGCTCAGCCTCCCAGGTAGCTGGGATTACAGGTGCATGCCACCACATCCAGCTGCTTTATTTTTTTTTTTTTTTGAGACGGAGTCTTGCTCTGTCACCAGGCCAGAGTGCACTGGCGTGATCTCGGCTCACTGCAACCTCCACCTCCCGGGTTCAAGCGATTCTCCTGCCTCAGCCTCCTGAGCAGCTGGGACTACAGGTCTGCATCACCACGTGTGGCTAAGTTTTGTATTTTTAGTAGAGATGGGGTTTCACCATGTTGGCCAGGATGGTCTTGATCTCTTGTCCTTGTGATCTGCCTGCCTTGGCCTCCCAAAGTGCTGGGATTATAGGCATGAGCCACCTTGCCCAGCTAATTTTTGTGTTTTTAGTAGAGATGGGGTTTCACCATGACTGGCCAGGCTGTTCTCAAAATCCTGACCTCAGGTGATCCTCCTGCCTTGGCCTCCCAAAAAGCTGGGACTACAGGTGTGAGCCACCATGCCTGGCCCCGGCCTTATTTCTTTTTTAAGTTTTATAGAGATGGGATCTCCCTATGATGTCTAGGCTGGTCTCAAACTCCTGGGCTCAAGCAATCCTCCTGCCTTGGCCTCCCAAAGTGCTGGAATTACAGGTGGGAGCCATCATGCCTGGTCTTTTTTTTTTTTTTGGTAAAAAATTTAAAATTTCACAAACCATAAATATTCACTGTAGAAAATGAGAAAATACAAATGGGCAAAGGAAACTAATAAAATTCACCAGCAATTCTATCACTCACAGACAACCACTTTAAAAACTGTCAATACATAGTCTTGTCGACATTTGTATTACATATTTCCTAAAAGAATGAGATCATACAGATATTTCATCCTCTTCTGCATAGCCATATGTTGTGACTAACTTTTCATGAAAAGAAATATACTTCAACATTTTTACTTTCTTTTTTTTTTTTTTGAACAGGGTTTCGCTTTGTCGCGCAGGCTGGATTGCAGTGGTGCAATCATGGCACAGCTCGGCTCACTTCAGCCTTGACTTCCCAGGTTCAAGTGGTCATCCTGCCACAGCCTCCTGAGTAGCTGGGACTATAGGTGCACACTACCACACCCGGCTAATTTTTTAAATTTTTTGTACAGACAAGGTCTTGCTGTGTTGCCCAAGCTGGTCTTGAGCTCCTAGGTTCAAGTGATCCTCCTGCCTCAGCCTCCCAAAGTGGTGGAATTATAGGCATGAGACACTGTGCCCAATCCAACATTTTTACTTTCTGTATCTCAACTTTCATCAACCATTTCCTATTGTAAGGCATTCCAATTGCTCCAATATTCCATTTCTATAAATGACAGCATAAAATCTGTAAGCTTAATCTTTATATACATGTACTACAAAAACTGCCATCAAGGTAGGTTATAGTAACTTATAATACATTCACTTAAGTAACAAGGGTATGAGAACACTTTTTATCTCTTTTTGGAAAGAAAAAAGGATTAGTGATTAGGCAGTTTCTTTCCAGGTAGAAATCAGAAGGCTGGATTCAGGATGCACAACAGTTTACTAGGTACTTGGAAAACTGAGAGACCCTGACAGCTCTTTCTAGTTCCTGCAAAGGGTCAGATATTTTATCCAAGTTACTTCTTCCAAAGGAATTACCTTTCGAAGCCAGCCAGGACAGGAGCTGCTGGCCCCATTACTGTTCCCCATGGCCTCTGTGGGACTGATTAAACCTTCCATTCCTCGGTCTGCTTCCATTGTTCCTCGGAAGCCTCCACTTGGGTCAAGAGTTTCAGATTCCTGCTGACTGTCCTCTTCTTCACCACTGCCGCCCCCGCCGCCTCCTCCCGGGCTAGAG
This sequence comes from Colobus angolensis palliatus, assembly GCF_000951035.1. Taxonomy (NCBI): domain Eukaryota; kingdom Metazoa; phylum Chordata; class Mammalia; order Primates; family Cercopithecidae; genus Colobus; species Colobus angolensis. The sequence continues at coordinate 18,855,357 of NW_012116265.1, read as the reverse complement.
CTCTGAAACACTGACAGATACACAGCACGGAAATAGACAGCTTTGCCATGCAGCAAGACAGATTTACCACCTGACAACCCCACTTAACCTGGAAAGGTGCCTAAAGCTGCATGAAGTGCAATGGCAACAGTGCAAGTCAAGTATTAGGGATGAAATTTTTGGTTTTCATACAAACTATGTTTTGTAATTTTGTATAGTTATATTTGTGTAGCAGGATGCTCATAATGATAATTCCATTTACCAACTTTATCTTATATCCATAGCAGGTTATCAATATTCTAAAAGCATTACCAAACAATTCCCCCAACTACAGCCCACCAAATCTAGCACCCATGCTTACTTTGCTTCTTTAAAAGATACATTCAGATTCCAGCATCCTCCATAGACATTTATCTTATATAAAAAGGTCTTTAATATTTGAGTCAAACTCCTCTTAAAGTTGCCAAATAAACTTACCATTAACTCCCTGTCCAGGGAAAATCTGAATGTTGAATTCTTCAACTTTTTTTTTTTTTTGAGACCGAGTCTAGCTTCTGTTGCTCAGGCTGGAGTGCAGTGGCCCGATCTCGGCTCACTGCAACCTCTGCCTCCCAGGTTCAAGCAATTCTCCTGTCTCAGCCTCCTGGGTAGCTGGGATTACAGGCATGTACCACCGTGCCCAGCTAATTTTTGTATTTTTAGTAGAGGTGGGATTTCACTATGTTGGCCAGGGTGGTCTCAAACTCCTGACCTCAGGTGATCTGCCTGCCTTGGCCTCCCAAAGTGCTGGGATTACAGGCGTTAGCCACTGCGGCTGGCCAATTCTTCAAAATTTAATGTGAACATTACATTCTCTGATGACTATCTGTATGAATTTTTATAATATAATGGCTGGTTCTTTCATATCATACAGCATATACCAAGCAACCTTAATGAAGACTAGCTGATGTGTGGTCAGGAAATGAAACTGAATTTTAATATGGGCCAAAGAAAAATATAATTAAGAAGATTAATTTGTCAAAGTTAAAAAAATTGCCTGGTATTTTCTTTTTTTCTCTTACTCCTCAGAGATCCTTATTCTGATGCCTGGTATTTTCTGAGGCTAAATGTAAAGAAGGGTTAATTATCACCTGCTATGCTGGCCTGGGGACTAACTGGGTCATGCTGAGATCCTACAGAAGCAGCAGAACTATAGTTACCAAAGTGAGTTCTGAAGCTTACTTTTTTGTTTTAAATGGCTTTTTAAGATTATGCTGCATTTTAGATATACCTAAGACTATTTTAACATACATGTAAATTTTCATGCCTAACAATAAACATAGGTCTATCTGCTACTAGAACTAGAACTGCACTATCCAATATGAGTTACTAGCCATATATGCCTGCTTAAACTTAAAGAGAATTAAAAATTCAGTTCCTCAGTCACACGAGCTACTCTCTTGAGAGATCAATAGCCACAGAAGGCTGGTAGCTAGTATACTGAACAGCACAGATATGGAACATTTCCACCATTGCAGAAAGATCTACTGGACACTGCTGAACTAGAGCATTACCTATATCACTGTATTTGCCTTGTGAATTCCTTCCTTCTGTGGCCTTCTACCCAGATGAAACCATTCTGTTTCATTTTATGTTTATCATTTCTTCTTAAAAACTTTATCGCCTTCATGCATCCTTAAATAACACATTACTATTTATTTTACTTTTATTTATTTATTTTTTAAAATGGAGTCTCACTCTTTCGCCAGGCTGGCATACAGTGGCACAATCGTGGCTCACTGCAACCCCCGTCTCCCAGGTTCAAGCAATTCCCCTGCCTCAGCCTCCCGAGTAGCTGGGAATACAGGTGTGCACCACCATACCCGGCTAATTTTTTTTTGTATTTTAGCAGGGACAGGGTTTCACCATGTTGGCCAAGATAGTCTCAATCTCCTGACCTTGTGATCTGCCTGCCTTGGCCTCCCAAAGTGCTGGTATTACAGGCGTGAGCCACCATGCCCAGCCTATTTTACTTGTTTCTAAACTTTATAAAAAGGCCATGTAGTCTGCTGTAACTTGCTTTTTACATTTCACATTATGGAACTATTTGGAGATGTTCACTTTCACTCCAATGGATGGTTACAATGCATTTAATCAACAGTTACTGAGCATTTACCATTTGCCAGGCACTGTTCTAGGCAAGTAGATAAAATTGATAAATAAAAAAGACAAAAATCCCTGCTCTTCCTCGAGTTTACATCTTCCCACCAATGGACATTTGCTTTTAATTTTATGTTTTTCCTTTAAATACTGTTCTAGCAAAACAAAGTTGTAGTCGAACTGCTGTGCTTAGCAAAAGATCTTTAGTCAGTTTTGACAGATATTAATATACATAAACAGAGATGCCAAGCAATGGGCTACTTAAGTAAACTATATATAATATGGTATAATAAGTCAGTGTATATGTGTAAACTGAAGTTCAACAAGTCTAGATCATGTTTTCAGCTGTTTTGTTTTTGGAGGTTTAATCTGTTTGGCCGATTGTTTATGTATTTATTCATTCATTCGAGATAGGGTCTTGCTATATTGCCCAGGTCCGGATTGCAGTGGCTATTCATAGGCATAATGATAGTGCACTGCAACCTTGAACTCCTGGCCTCAAGTAATCCTCCTGACTCAGCTTCCTGAGTACCTAGGATTAACGGCTGTGCCACTGTGCCCAGCTTTAATCTGCTTTTATTCTGGGTATTTACAGAATCTGGGCTGGGCATAGTGGCTCATGCCTGTAATCCCAGCACTTTGGGAGGCTGAGGTGGGCAGATCACTTGAGGCCAGGAGTTTGAGACCAGCCTGGCCAAAACGGTGAAACCCTATCCCTACTAAAAATATAAAAAATAGCTGAGTGTGGTGGTGCATGCCTGTAATCCCAGCTACTTGGGAGGCTGAGGAAGGTGAACCACTTGAACCTGGGAGGCAGAGGATGCAATGAGCCACTGCACTCCAGCCTGGACGACAGAGCAAGACTGTGCCTCAAAAAAAATAAATAAATAAAATAAATCAGAATCCTGGTTCTGAGACATCAAAGGCTACAGGGACTCTAGCAGGCAGAAAATCAAAAGGAAAATAGATTCAATTCCTGGCATGGTCCCCAATAATAAAGAACCATAAAGACAGCAGTCAAAGGAAATCTATCAGAGATCTTTGGGATGACTCTCCTAACCACACTGAAAGTTTAGCCGAGTTTTATTCTGAGTGCCTGTTTTGGTGAACTATTTCTTTAGACTAGAATACCCCTGGGAATACCGTGGAAGTAGAGGACTCACTACCCCCTTGAATAGCAAGGAAAGGAATAATACATAAGTCATATTACAGTACTGGGCAAGCTACTTAGTTAACTTCCATATGCGTTGGAGGCAAAGATGATGTACTCTCTCTCTGATCACAATGTAAAAGTCATAACTTACTGTGAAACCAACCAAAATATGATCCTCTCTCTTAACCACTGTATTCTTTACTTCCCAAAGACATTTCCCATTTTCCTTTGGGTTTTGGAGTGTACATGGAATCTAACCAAAAGATTCACACTTCAGAAAACCACTGGTACTTGAAACATTGGTACTTACCAGTTCCAATGGATAAGCCACTGCTATTGGAACGGATGGTCTTAGAATTCAATACTTTCTCTGAGAAAAAATATTTGGTAGGTAAGCACTGTATACAGATATAGGCAAGAAAAATGAGAGAAGACTAGGATAGGGAGATAATTGCTCTCCCTGACTTCAGACAACTTTAGACTTATAACTTACAGTTTTAGAAATTAGTATCATAAGCTAAACACCACTTGCTATTCTAATTATATTCACCATCTACATTAGTAACTGTCTGCCTTGGCTGGTCACTGGTATCACCTGGGAAGTTTTAGAAAGTAACCATGTGTTTGAGACCAGCCTAGGCAACATGGCAAAACCCAATCTCTAAAAAACACACAAAACTTAGCCAGGTGTGGTGGCACTGGCCTGTAGTCCCAGTTATTTGGGAGGCTCAGGTGAGAGATCAATTGAGCCTGGGAGAGGAAAACTGCAGTGAGCTGTGTTTGTGCCACTGCAGTCTACTCTGGGTAATGGAGTGAGACTCTGTCTCAAAATTTAAAAAAAAGAAGTAACACTGCATAGGTCCATAGGTTCCACCCCCGAGATTCTGATTTAATTGGTCAGGGATAGGGTCTGGACAATGGTATTCTTAAAAGCTTCTTGTCCGGGTTCAGTGGCTCACGCCTGTAATCTCAGCACTTTGGGAGGCCAAGGTGGGCGGATCATGAGGTCGGGAGTTTGAGACCAGCCTGGCTAATATGGTGAAACCCCATTTCTACTAAAAAATCCAAAAATTAGCCAGGTGTGGTGGTACACTCCTGTAGTCCCAGCTACTCGGGAGGCTGAGGCAGGAGAGTCGCTTGAACCTGGGAGGTTGCAGTGCGCTGAGATCACACCACTGCGCTCCAGCCTGGGTGACACAGCAAGACTCTGTCTCAAAAAAAAAAAAAAAAAGCGCTTCTCAAGGATTCTAATGTATGTGCTGCTAAGGTTGCAAACCACTGATCTAAAAGTAGACTTATAAACTCTTACACAAGCATTTATAAATTAGTTCATAACAAAGTAATCTTTATGCAGAAAGCACTTATAATTTAAAGTTTCTTTTAAAGGATGTACTGAATGTTTCTCATGAAAGCATGAGCACAGACAACAAATTAATGGTGGATGATTAGAAGTAACAAATTCTAGGCCCGGGCATGGTGGCTCACGCCTGTAATCCCGGCACATTGGGAGGCCGAGGCAGGTAGATCACCTGAGGTCAGGAGTTCTAGACCGGCCTGGCCAACATGGTGGAACCCCGTCTCTACTAAAAATACAAAAATTAGTCGGGTGTGGTGGTGGGTGCCTCTAGTACCAACTACTTGGGAGGCTGAGGTGAGAGAATTCACTTGAACCCAGGAGGTGGAGGTTGCCGTGAGCTAAGATCACACCATGGCACTCCAGCCTGGGTGAAAAGAGTGAAACTGCATCTCAAAAAAAAAGACAAAAAAAAAAAAAATCAATTCTAAGCAGGGAGGCAGAGCCCAAAGTTATATTAAAAAATAATCAAGAGATGGCAGATAGCAAAGTTCCAGGAAATGACAATGTTCTCTTCCCACCACTAGGCATGGCATTCTTGACCATTAGAAGACTTACAGAATGCCTTCTTCAGGACATTTCTGTTTCCAAGAGTGTGACCAACAGTACCTCAGACGTGGGTCTATCCTCTGTCAAAGCCATCCCAACTCCAGACATATGAAACTCTTACCAACAATGAGAATGGTATGCCAGCCGCGGCAAGATAGGTCCGGGACATGATGCAGAGATCCAAAAATAGGCCGAGGCCATGAGGTACAGATATCAGAGCCATGTGGTCTCTCTGTGGGGGTCATTGCCAGGCGGCCATTACCACCATTGCCCCAGGCAAAAATGTGATTATCTAGAAAACAAGTTAAACAACAGACCATTTAACAGAACACTGGCTTCCCAACTCTCTCTGGGTTCTCCATCTTTATATCCTAGAGCTAGAAAGACTTCCCACTATGTACTAAACAAAGGAAAGCTGTTTATTCTCCTATATAAAGCCTAAACTCTTCCTGATTCCACTCGGGTAAAAATACCCACTCTTCCTATGTACTGCCATTCATTCATTCATTCATTCACCTTTTTCTTCAACAACTTTTTATTGGTCATTCAAACACTGACTGAACATCTACTTCATGACAGGTACTGCATGGGGTGATAGAGCAGTGAAAAAAACCAAGTCCTTGCCCTGTGGAACTGACATTCTAGTAGGGGAGACTGATAATACATAAATAAACACCTAATATTTAAGGTAGTGATAAATGCTATGAAGATAAATGGTGGAGAAAAATAAGTGGAAACAAAGAGTAACAGTGGAGTGGGATATCATTATTTTAGATAGGGTAGGTCAGAGGAGTTCTGACATTTGAACAGAGATCTACTAGAATGAGGAAGAGTTTCCAGGCAGAGGGAACAGCAACAGCAAAAGTAATGTCAGTAGCACAAACAAGGAACAAGGAGACCCCTACAGTTGGAACAAAGTAAAGGAAGGGATGGTGATAGCAGAAGGGGTCAGGAGGTGGCTGGGGTCCTGCTCACATAGGGCCAGTCAGGCCACTGTGATGACTCTGGTACTTACTCACTGATAGAGGAAACCACTGGAGATTTTGAGCAGTAGGTATTTAAAAGAATCCCTCCGTCTACTGAGGAGAACTGATGGGAGGGGAGCAAGGATGAAAGCAGGGAGACCAGTTGTAGTGGAGATGGTGAGAAGTGGTTGGATTTATTCTGAAGATAACCAATATGGATGGGATGTGGAGTGTAGGATGAAGCTGCCATTTACTGAGACAGGAAGGCTGCAGGAGGTACAGGTCTGGGCAGAAAATCAGAAGTTTGATTTCGAGTATACTAAGTTTGTCTGAGATGCCTGTAACTTCTTATCCAAATCAGGCTCTTTTTTTTTTTTTTTTTTTTTTAAATGAAACAGGGTTGCTATTAATCATTAAGCCATGACAACAGACATGAAGGCATGAATCAGGATTGGTCTAAGTGGGCTATATGGCCCACCCTATATTTAGACATCAAGTTGAGGAGCTGTTGAATAAATGAGTCTCAAGGTCAAGGCTGGTGATACAAAGCAGTCAGTGTATAGGGGGAATTTAAGAGAACAAGCTCACTTTGGAGAGACAAGTGAGCCTTGGGGCACTCCAGGACTTAGAAGACTAGGCTGCTGCTATTACAGCACCTAACACCTGCCTGTGCTAGTCCCCTACTCTACTAGACTGTGAGCTCCTTGAAAGCAGGGGTTTTCTGATACTCATTTCTATATTCCTAGAGCCTAAAAGAGGACCTGGACATGAATGTGGCCATCAAGTACAGTTCAGAGGAGTATAGGAACATCAAGAGGTAATATGCCCAGCCACAGAATCCAAATTTAACATTCCTCATTCTGAAGTTAAAGTCATGAACTACACAGACCTGTTCAAGAAACATGAGCTCTCTGAAGCCCTGCTGGAAAGTGCTATAGCATTTGCTGCACTAAATTTATCTTCAGTGACATCCTGATTCTGTCCTGTGTGACATTTCCATTTATCCAAGTCTGACCTTAACAGTTTGCTCCTTAAAGTCCCTTATTTTGGGACAAGCAGAGAGAGTTAATGTGCTGTTCTGAATGCTGGTTTATTTATATATGTTAACAGATCACTTAATTGACAATATCCCTGAGACCCCTCATGAGTACAGAACAGGCATGGACCAAAAGAAAACAAGGATATCTCAGAGCAAAAGCAACAACAAAAAAATTGATGAGTCAAAAGATAAGAAGATGAAATGTATTAGCTGGGCATGGTGGCACATGCCTGTAATTCCAGCTACTTGGGAGGATGAGGCAGGAGAAGCACTTGAACCTGGGTGGTGGACACTGCACTGAGCTGAGATCACACCACTGCACTCCAGGCTGGGCAACAGAGCAAGACTGTGTCTCAAAAAAGGAGAATAAAATGTGAGTTGTTACCAGTCAAGTGAAAAAAGTGGCTACAAAAATTTAGAAGTTCAGATGATGAAACAGGAAAAAGAAAAAAGAGGAAAAAAGTAAGCAAAGAAGGAAGGGAAATTAGGATAGCAACAGTGGCAGTACAGAAGAGAAGGAGTGACCAGGTACAGAGGCTCACGCCTGTAATCCCAGCACTTTGGGAGGCCAAAAGGAGTGGATCATCTGAGGTAAGGAGTTTGAGACCAGTCTGGCTAACATGGCAAAACCCCATCTCTACTAAAAATACAAAAATTAGCCAGGCATGGTGGCGAATGCCTATAATCCCAGCTACTCGGGAGGCTAAGGCAGGAGAATCGCTTGAACCTG
>NW_012116265.1:18833793-18846818 GCF_000951035.1 Colobus angolensis palliatus | reverse complement strand
TAATCCCAGCTACTCAGGAGGCTGAGGCACAAGAATCGCTTGAACCTGGGAGGCAGAGGCTGTGTGTGATAAGCTGAGATTGCACCATTGCACTCCAGCCTGGGCAACAAGAGTGAAACTCTGTCTCCAAAAAAAAAAAATTGTCTCAGAGAAAAGAGAGAAGAAAAATCAGTTAGACCAACTCAGAAATCTGAGACACACAATATAGAGGAAAGCAGCCCTTCAAACCTTAGCAGTCCCTATGGACATCACTGTAGTACAGTTGACCCCAGCCAACAGAGAAAATATGCTGTTCTCTCCAGCTATCCAATCAATGTTTGTTGAAACCAATCAACAAGACACTGGGCAAGTTATATAGAAGTACTTAATAATTCTTATAACATTTTACCAAAAAAGTGAAAGCTGAAATGAAAAAAGGAGGAATGTAGAACATTAACATATCATTATCTAGAAATCTGGCCTTTAAAAACAATCACTATGTTGAATACATAAAAAGTTAATAAAGCTTAATATATATAACTGGCCACCAATTTAATACAAATAAAAAAGTATATCCATAATTCAGCTATACAAATAACCAGTCCATTTCTTTCCCAGCCAAGAACTGAAACACAGCCAAGTATCCAGAAAGCTTGAAATGATATGTACAGACTCACCATCAGTGGCAGCAATGGTAAACTCATCACCGCAGGAGACCCTGATTACTTGCTTCCCACCTAGAGGTCCCCCCAACAGATTGATTCCCAGACGCTTCTTGTAGTTCCCAACGCCCAGCTGCCCACACTTGTTGCAGCCAAAGGTCAGCAGCCGGCCTCGCTCTGAGAGAGAAGCAAAAAGAAACAACAAAGAACAAATGAGTCCTGGAACCCAGAGAAGATGCAGCCAAGTAGACTTCCATGGACTAGCTTCTGGTTGTTAGAATATACAAATATAAAACTAGCCACATGATCCTGGACCTAGAGCAGCTACAGTATCTAGGCACCATAACCAATTAGATCCAGTCAGTGACTCGATATTGTATTCTCTCTCCAGTGTTGTACTTTTAGTGAGAAAAATGAGTATTACCTTAGAATACTTATAAAAGGTGCTAATCAGAGACAACAGATTTCTGGAATCACAGGTGTAGTGGTCTCATAAAAGGATGTATTTATTATGCATTTATAATAATTATCAAGAAAAATATGTACCTGAATACATTAATGAGATAATACTAGATGTTCAGGGGAAATCAGGATGATGTACATATGAAGAAAACCTAATACTTGATTGAATAAAAGAGGCTGAGCTACTAAGGCATGTGATAGAGTTGTAAATCAACTTACCATCAATAGCAGCTGTGTGAGTCTTGCCTGGGGCAATGGTACGGATCTTATAAAAGGACAACTGTTTGGCCAAGGTAAAGGACGTTGTGTAGGGAACTTCATGGTATGCCTGAACCAAAATAAAACACAAAACAGATATATGAGGTAAGAAAATTGAGGGAAAATCAGGTTGAGAATGGAAAAAAGTCCTGGTGACCAAAAGGCCTTGAATTCAAGTGAGTTATATTACTAAGAAGAGGGTGCCAGGTAGTTTTCCATCTCCAACAGAAAACAAGAAGAAATAAGCTCAATATGTAATCAGAGAATACAGCACATGAGGCAGAACTTTCTGACAACCAAAGTTCTAGATTCTGACTTAGGGTTTATAAAACACGAACTTTCTATCCCAGAAGGTATTTATATAAGGAGAGAATCGTTGACACCTTGGTTATACACTCTGCATATCTAACAAGGGCAGGGCAAAGAATTAAAGTCCTGAGGACTGTCTCCAGCCCATAAAGGAATCAGTTTACTGTGATCTAATTTCATCTATAGGGTAGTGTTTCTTAACTTAATTAAAACTCATGTTCCCTTTGAATTAGTATTAAAAAAGAATCTTCTCATTTAAGTTTAAAATTTCACAACAAATCCACTGCTATAATGAAAACATAAATCAAGTAATAGTAATTCTGACTATTTCTTTATTTTTGTTTGTTTTGTTTTGTTTTGAGATGGAGTCTTGCTTCATTGCCCAGGCTGGAGTGCAGTGGCACGGTCTCGGCTCACTGCAAGCTCTGCCTCCAAGGTTCACGCCATTCTCCTGCCTTAGCCTCCTGAGTAGCTGGGACTACAGCCATGCTCGGCTGTTTCTTTTTGTATTTTTAGTAGAGACAGGGTTTCACCGTGTTAGCCAGGATGGTCTTGATCTCCTGACCTCATGATCCGCCTGCCTCAGCCTCCCAAAGTGCCAGGATTACAGGTGTGAGCCACCGCACCCAACAACTGAATATTTCTTTTCAAACTACAAAGACTCTCTCCAGCCTTGCCCTGAATTTGTACTCTCCTAATTGAAAATCACTACTTTAGAGATTGCTTAAATATTAATTCTTACCTTTTTCATTGAGTCAGAAAACTTCTCTTAATTTTATTCTTTGGAAAATGACAAAACTCATCATATTAACACAAAAAGGAAACTAAGGCAATATCACTGGCGAATTTACTAACATTTTTGAAGACAGAATGGTAATTACATCAATAAGCCTAAACAGGATCAGTGATTTGGGAGAAATAAATCTAAAAAACTCCAATCAATCAATCAATCAATCAAAAAAACTCCAGGAAGGTGATGCATGGAAATGTCTTTTTTTTCCATAACATTAATTTGCTTGTTCCTATTTCAATAAGGTAAAAGCTGAATTTCATCATTTTATTCTTTGTAATCAATTTATTTATTGAAGTATAACATACTGCAAAATATCACATAGCTTGACACATTTTTCTATATACATATACTTGTAAAACCATTACAGATCAAGATATAGACCATTCCCATCACCCTAGGATCCTTTCCACTTCTTCTGTTAGTACCCCTCCTTCCATAAGTAGCCAGTATAAGTTAATTTGATTTCTGCCAGTATAAGTTAATTTTGCCTGTTCTTAAATTTTATACAGATAGAGCTACATAGCATGTACTCTTTGTGGCTGGCTTCTTTTGCTGCACACAATGCCTATGAGACCATAACTTTATTCTTAAGTCAAATTCCATGGTCACTAACCAATAATAGCATCTCAAAGAAATTCCAACCTAGAGAAATTCTGATGATGTGGTTAGAACACCAATCAGGACACTCACTTCATGGTTGATAATTCCTGACATGCACTGATTCAGACCCAGCTTATTGAACTCATTGAGTCCACAGGCCAGCACTTTGCCTGACTGGGTCAACAGAAATGTCCCATCACAGCCACATTGAACTGCAACAATAATCAAGGCCTTGGGAACATCCACCTGCAAGAAAAAAATCAGAAAAAGAAATCCCAAATATATAATTTGTATTAGAAAAAAAGCTCTTAAATTCTTTCAAAAGAGACATGCTGCATTTAGCAGAATGATTACAGGTATGTGAGGATTGCTCTGTTCTTTTCAGATTTGCCCAGTGTCTTAGAGACTATTTTTTCTTTTCTTCTCTTTTTTTGAGACAGAGTTTCCCTCTTTTGCCCAGACTGGAGTGAAGAGGCGCGATCTTGGCTCACTGCAATCTCTGCCTCCCAGGTTCAAGCGATTCTCCTGTCTCAGCCTCCGGAGTAGCTGGGATTACAGGTGCACACCACCATGCCCGGCTAATTTTTGTATTTTTATTGGAGATGGGGTTTCACCATGTTGGCCAGGCTGGTCTCGAACTCCTGACCTCAGGTGATCTACCCATCTTGGCCTCCCAAAGTGCTGGGATTACAGGCATGAGCCATCACGCCCAGCTGAGACTACTATTTTCTTTTCTTTTTTTTTTTTTTTTTGAGGTGGAGTCTTGATCTGTCGCCCAGGCTGGAGTACAATGGTATGATCTTGGCACACTGCAACCTCTGCCTCCCAGGTTCAAAGTGATTCTCCTGCCTCAGCCTCTTGAGTAGCTGGGACTACAGGCATGTGCCACCATGCTCGGCTAATTTTTGTGTTTTTAGTAGAGACAGGGTTTCACCACGTTGGCCAGGCTGGTCCCAAACTACTGACCTCAAGTGATTTGCCCTCCTCGGCCTCCCAAAGTGCTGGGATTACAGGCATGAGCCATTGTGCCCAGCCAAGGCTACTATGGTCAATGAAGAGCTCAAGTTTTACAATATCAAGGAAAAGGTGACAGTTCCAGGTCAACCAAACAAGACAGCCCCCTCTCAGTTTGTTTTAGTAATAGGTCCTACTTAGGGTGACTTGTCAAAAAGTTGAGAAAGAAGCTTCAATTCGTTGCTGATTTTGTCTTGAGATGGAAGGCTGCTTGACAGTTACAGAAATTTAACAGCCCTGGGGGTCCCAATCTGGTCATTTTATAGGAGAGGTGACAGAGTACTGAGGTAATATCTAGGATTTCCAAATGCTCATATATTTTTACAGCTAACTAGATAGGACTGGAGAATGGTGGGGTGATGCGTGTGTGGGGCCACAATGGATGTGTGTAAAACCTGAAACCTCAACCCTCAGTTTCTGCCACAGCCTTTCCAGGAGAAAAGGAACACCTGGGAATCCCATTGAGAATGGTCCTTAGAAACGCAGAATAATTTAATTTTTTTTTTTTTTTGAGACGGAGTCTCGCTCTGTCGCCCAGGCTGGAGTGCAGTGGCCGGATCTCAGCTCACTGCCAGCTCCGCCTCCTGGGTTCACGCCATTCTCCTGACTCAGCCTCCCGAGTAACTGGGACTACAGGCGCCAGCCACCTCGCCCGGCTAGTTTTTTGTATTTTTTAGTAGAGACGGGGTTTCACCGTGTTAGCCAGGATGGTCTTGATCTTGTGACCTCGTGATACGCCCGTCTTGGCCTCCCAAAGTGCTGGGATTACAGGCTTGAGCCACTGCACCCGGCAATAATTTAATTTTTAAAATGTAAATAAAAACTGGTTTGTCTAAAAGTTCCCAAGAAAAAAAAAAAAAAAAAACCAAAACACTGGTAAACAATAAATGGTATAGCTGATTTAGCCAACCCTCCAATGGGTAAGCCTGTGCCCTAGGGTAGGTGGGAGAGATGTGACTGTGCTTTTCCCCCAGCTGGTATCAGCCTCTGTGAGCCTCACAGGGCCAGCTCTGGCAAGGCTGAGAGTAATTAGATAGTAAGTTTCATGCAACACGACCGCTAAACAAAAACAACTATTAATATTTCATCTGGTGGTCAACTGTAGAAATAGGAAAGGAAAATGACTGTGTTGGGTTAAGAGACAGTATATTGCTTTACTGTATCTTCTTGAATTTTCCAGTGTATTTGTAGCTATATGTGACTTTTCTGCTGTACACGCTGATTTTAGCTTTCATCCCTGAGTAAGATGTGACTTCACAATGTCCACAGTCGTCGTATCCACTTTCTCAATTTTCTATGATTTGGTCAGATGACAAGACCACAGGGTGCTAAATCAGGAATCCTAGATTGTCGGTCTCCCACACAGGAAACATTTCAGAAATAAACACCTTGATACAACAGAGTCAAGGAAAGAGGTACATATTATTGGAGTCTGTGCGACTTAGATAGGTTTTAGAAAGAAGCTGCTTCTGATTTTACCTTTTGTGGTGTATAATAATCCTCTTCTGAATCCAAACCCAGTCGTCCTGAAACACACATAAGAATGAAAATCATTATAATGAGGGCTTCCTTCCCAGTGAAGAGGTTGTGTAAGATTCTCTTTTGCCAGGCATGGTGGCTCACGCCTGTAATCCCAGCACTTTGGGAGGCCGAGGCGGGCAGATCACGAGGTCAGGAGTTCGAGACCAGCCTGGCCAACATGGCGAAACCCCGTCTCTACTAAAAGTACAAAAAATTAGCTAGGTGTGATAGCATGCGCCTGTAATCCCAGTTACTCAGGAGGCTGAGGCAGGAGAATCGCTTGAACTCGGGAGGTGGTGGTTGCAGTGAGCCCAGATCGTGCCATTGCACTCCAGCCTGGGTGACAGAGAGAAACTCTGTCTCGAGGAAAAAAAATAAAACATTAAAAGATTTACGGAATCAACACTTCTCATTTAGGGGCTGCATGATGTGTTTAGATGCACATAACTTTGAAGTCAGGTTGTGTCCCTGCGAAGAAGTGGACAGAGACAAGGCTACCCCTACCATATTCGCCACAGCCCCAAGAATAGACTTCCTTGTTTCGTGTCAGAACCACCACATGATTATCTCCACAGGAGACCTGCTCCACTGGATTGCTGAGGAAGAAGTTCAGCTGCATGGGTTCTAGCACTTCAGGGCCAGCAACTTTGTCCACCCCCATGCAGCCATAATAATCTGATCCAAAGGCATAGAGCTGACCCTCATCTGCAAAAGAAAGGAAAACAGAATCCATCAAAGGACTGACTTATTTTATCTAATCAGAAAATTGGGCAGGGCTGGAATGAGGACTACCCCAGCAAATGATCTCACATGAAATGATTATATCCAAGAAATTAAAAGGACAGACTGTGCAAGTCTAGAATTCTATGTCACAGTCATGTGTACTACTACCACTACTATATAAAACAATTTAAAAAGTGGTAGCATTATCATGTTAAAAGGACTTAAAATTTTAATAGGGCCATCTTTGTTATATAGATAAAAAAAAACAGTTCTAAGGAATCACAAAGTAAGTAATGACAAGACTAAAACTAAACTTAGGTCTTGATCCTAATTTTGTGTTATCCATAGCCTGATGAGGTGGTAAGATTATTTTTCCTGCCAACTGGGACACACATTTCCTCCTGATCCCACCTCTTCTCTGTCTTCTCCTTGCCCACCACCACCTAATACTATAGCAAATTTGGCATGTTATTATTAATGAATATATTTGCTCAAGGTCCTCTGGTTCTTTCTAGACTGTCTTTTGTTTTAAAATCCCAACTAAGATTGCACAGCATTAAACAAAATACCCCCACATTAAATGCACTTAAGACACTTTCTGCTGATGGCTTACCAGTCACACAGACAGTGAAATCATCACCACATGACACCTGATGGATAGCTTTGCCTTGCAACTTTTCCACATGCTTTGGCTGTCGATAGGAGGCTTTGTCTCCATGGCCCAGCTGACCATGGAGTTTAGTGCCTCCTTGCATGTTCTGTGAAATAAAGAGGTCTTATGATTTATTTTTTAATTACATTTTATTAAACTTAAATTTTTTTTTTTTTTTGGAGACGGAGTCTTGCTCTGTTACCCAGGCTGGAGTGCAGTGGCCAGATCTCAGCTCACTGCAAGCTCCGCCTCCCGGGTTCCCGCCATTCTCCTGCCTCAGCCTCCCGAGTAGCTGGGACTACAGGCGCCGCCACCTCGCCCGGCTAGTTTTTTGTATTATTTTTAGTAGAGACGGAGTTTCACCGTGTTAGCCAGGATGGTCTCGATCTCCTGACCTCGTGATCCGCCCGTCTCGGCCTCCCAAAGTGCTGGGATTACAGGCTTGAGCCACCGCGCCCGGCTAAACTTAAATTTTAAAGAGATAGGTTCTCGCTATGTTGCCCAAGCTGGCCTTGAACTCCTGGGCTCAAGTGATCCTCCTGCCTCAGCTTCCCAAAGTGCTGGGATGGTAGACATGAACCACCATGCCCGGCTGAGAGGTCTTATGAAGTTTTAATTTTTCATGCCAAAAGCTGATCTTTAATGTAACTTCATACGAAGAAAAACAGTAGAAAAAAAGAGCTAGAAGTTTAGAAATTAGAAAAAAATGGGCAAAGGGATTAAATATTTTAATAGCAAGTAGTATAAAGACCCTGCCAACAGGTAAAGAAAACTTAAAAAGTATCCAGATTAATATCCATTAATCTAATCTTTGTCCTTCAAGTCTAAGGTAAACAATATATTTAATTACAGGTGATGGTGAAAAAAATTCTTTATAATATAGTCTAATTTGGTTGCTTTCTACAGGAATATAGCTTCTTGAAAATCTGTACTAGAAGTTTCATAAATTTTGGTCACAGTTTCCGTGAAACACGGAAGAGTTATAAAGAATCTGGCTACATCAAAGAGGCTGCTATACAGCAATGAGACTAGTCCCTGATGACTTTTCAACTTTTTTTTTTTTTTCTTGAGACGGAGTTTCGCTCTTGTCACCTAGGCTGGAGTGCAGTGGCTTGATCTCAGCCCACTGCAAGCTCTCCCTCCGGGGTTCAAGTGAGTCTCCTGCCTCAGCCTCCCAAGTAGCAGGGATTACAGGCGCCTGCCACCACGCCCAGCTAATTTTTTGTGTATTTAGTAGAGATGGGGTTTTGCTGTGTTGGCTAGGCTGGTCTCGAACTCCTGACCTCAGGTGATCCACCCACCTCAGCCTCCCAAAGTGTTGGGATTACAGGCGTGAGCCACCACATCTGGCCTTTTCTACAGTTTTATAGAGAAAAACAATTCTATTAAATGAGTAAACTACAAGTTCTCATAATACATATACACACACACATATATATATATATATATTTTTTTTTTTTCCAAACAAGCTCTTGCTCTGTCACCCAGGCTGGAGTGCAGTGATGCACTCTCCAGTGGTTCATTGCCATCTCCACCTCCCAGGCTCAAGTGATTCTCGTGCCTCAGCCTCCTGAGTAGCTGGAATCACAGGCATACGCCACTTTTGTATTCTCAGCTAACTTTTGTATTTTTAGTAGAGATGGGGTTTTGTCATGTTTGCCAGGCTGGTCTCAAACTCCTGGCTTCAAACAGTACACTTGCCTTGGCCTCCCGAAGTGCTGGGACTTCAGGTGTGAGCCACTGCTCCCGGCCAATAAATGTTTAAGATACTAATTTCTCTCCAGCAGCCTGAAATGAGCCTGAGAAGGCATAGCAAGAGACAGGCGGAAAGCCAAGAGAACACGCTATCACAGAAGGCAAGTGAAGACAAAGCTTCAAGAAGGGAGTGGTCAACTATGTCAAATGCTGCCGAGAGTCAAGCTAAGTAAGGACTAAAAACCATCTGTTTTATTTTAGCAATTTATGGGTCATTTTTCAAGACTAGTTTCAGATGAGTGGCAGAGATGGAAGCTGCACTGTAGGTGAATGAGGAGAGAGTGGGAGATAAGGAAACAGACAGCAAACACAATTTGTTAAAGAAGGTGAGAGGGGAGAATCTAGAGGGCAACAAAGAAATTCTACACAAAATATACCTAGCCATCTTCAATCACTGCTGTGGGCTTCAGGGGTTTCCTGACATGGTATAGTGCTTCCTTTGTTTACAAAACTATTTCACAGATAATAGTTGCTCTGAATCTCATGGTAATATAACAGAGTAATTGAGTGACTTGTCTAAAATCATCCAGCTGTAAATGGGAAAGCCCAGTCTCCTGAGTCTTTCCATTTTCTCTCCCTCTCTAATTCATTCATTCAAAAACCATTTATAGGTGACCTAATATGTACCACCTCAGGGCGTACATCAGTGAACTAAACAGACAAAATTCCTGCTCTCATAATAGCTTCCATTCCATCACCCCATGTTGCCACTCCCTTAGTATAGGTTCAACTAATAAAATGCTTAAACATCGTGGGCCCAGTAAACTATTAGGCTTACAGCACTGTTCCAAAATGCTTAGCGTTCACTTACCACCCAAGTGTACAGTTCCTTCTCCACTGTGACCACAGCAAAGTGGGTATTCCCTGCACACACCTGCCGGGCACTACAGCCGCTCTTGATAACATCCAGTTTTTGGGGGGTGGATTTTCCACCACCCCAAACATAGACTTCACTGGTTCGTGATGTTACTACAGCAATGGGTGCTTCAGTCACAGTGCTTGACCTGCCAACAACCCCCAGAACAAAGGCACATTTAACATTAAAAACAATATCAAGAAAAATGCTTCCAGTCTGTTCCCTGAGAAGAACTGCCAATTATGGTATGAGAAAGTATGTTCTTTCTCGACAACTTATTTCAATGTGCTCTATCACAGCAGACTTTGAAACTCCTGCCTCAGGGCTTCATCACAGCTTGGCCAGATCAGATTTCAGTCTGACCCATAACACCTACACTTTTCCACATTCATCATGGTAATGATGGCCACTTTAGTATAAGGGTGAAATTATAGCTTTCTTCTTAGAAATGACTGTCTGAAATTTAAGCAGATGCTGGCTCCTGAAAGGATGCCAAAGGATCCTGGGATCAAATAATGCCTATGCTCAAGAAAGACCCCCCCGGTTGTAATTTAGGATATATTAGTTTTTAAGCGTCTCTTGAACATTACCTTGGTCTCTTTGTAGGCGCATTAAGCAGAGTGACTTTTTCCTCCATCTCTCTACCAAAAGAAAAGCAAAGATACATGAGTGACATAATAGGATTTTATACTGCAGAGGTGTCTGTTTAATATAAGTCACAGATTTAATCCTCTTATAAACTGTACGCATCCTACAACATCACAATACTTTTAGCAAAGTACCTTGATACAACTTAAAACAATTATATAGTCCTTTCATTAGATAATTTATTAAATACCCAAAGGCCAGCAGTTTGGGGCCATTTGCTTTCTACCTCTGAGAAGTGGTCCAGGGTGGAACAGAGAGCCTTGAGAACCTCTGATGTACATGTTTAGTATCTGATGGACACCTTCATCTAGTCTGCCCACTGACTCCCAAACTCAGTATCTCCAAATATGAGCTTGTTAGCTTTTTCCCAAATGAGTTTTTCTTTCCAACTCCTTTATTTCTGTAACTAGCCTCAAGAGCCTTCCCCAGTTCTCCCAGTCAACTGGGCTTAAAATCTCAGTCATCTCTGATTCATCTCTTTCCCTTTAATATTCAGGTTCTACAGATTCTACCTATACATATTTTTTGTACTCACCTCTTCCTTTCTAGTCTCACCACCTTAGTTCTGGGCAGCTCTACTTCCCACCTGTACTGTTGATAATACCTCCTAATCAGCCTCACTTACTACAGTCTTAATCATTTTACTATACCAATTTAACGCAGATGCTAATATTGCTAAATAACTCTTTCTTAGGTATGCCTCTCATCACATGAACTGCCCTCTCGCAAACATCCACTATCTCTCGACGGTGGATGTGATACCCACTCTATCTTTTGCACTACCTCTTGAATTAACCACAATCTTCTTGGCCTGGCATGCAAGATTTCCTACCTATTTTTCCAGACTTCCTTCCTTTTGTTTGCACCCCATGTTCTAGCCCAGGGCTGTCATCCTAACTAAATCAATTATAGCTGAGTTCCTGGAGTAGCGCTCAGGCATCAGTACTTTTTGAAAGCTCCTGATATTTTGCATCAAAAGTCCCAGGTCTAGAACCACTAATCTAGCCAAATAGAATTTTGTGTTTCCTGAATATTTCCCACAACTTCCTGTGTTTATGTTTCTGCTTATGCTATATTCTCTGTCTGGAAAACTCTGTCTTATATTTTCCATCAAAGTACAAAGTTCCAAAGTATTGCAGGCAAATCTGTAATTATCTCAGTAAAAATTTCATGCCTACACTCATGAAGTAAGAGATTAAAATAGTGACTTAAAATAGTGATTATGCCGGGCTTGGTGGCTCATGCCTGTAATCCCAGCACTTGGGGAGGCCGCTGCAGGCAGATCACCTGAGGTCAGGAGTTCGAGACCAGCCTGGCCAACATGGCGAAACCCCGTCTCTACTAAAAGTACAAAAAATTAGCTAGGTGTGATAGCATGCGCCTGTAATCCCAGTTACTCAGGAGGCTGAGGCAGGAGAATCGCTTGAACTCGGGAGGTGGTGGTTGCAGTGAGCCCAGATCGTGCCATTGCACTCCAGCCTGGGTGACAGAGAGAAACTCTGTCTCGAGGAAAAAAAATAAAACATTAAAAGATTTACGGAATCAACACTTCTCATTTAGGGGCTGCATGATGTGTTTAGATGCACATAACTTTGAAGTCAGGTTGTGTCCCTGCGAAGAAGTGGACAGAGACAAGGCTACCCCTACCATATTCGCCACAGCCCCAAGAATAGACTTCCTTGTTTCGTGTCAGAACCACCACATGATTATCTCCACAGGAGACCTGCTCCACTGGATTGCTGAGGAAGAAGTTCAGCTGCATGGGTTCTAGCACTTCAGGGCCAGCAACTTTGTCCACCCCCATGCAGCCATAATAATCTGATCCAAAGGCATAGAGCTGACCCTCATCTGCAAAAGAAAGGAAAACAGAATCCATCAAAGGACTGACTTATTTTATCTAATCAGAAAATTGGGCAGGGCTGGAATGAGGACTACCCCAGCAAATGATCTCACATGAAATGATTATATCCAAGAAATTAAAAGGACAGACTGTGCAAGTCTAGAATTCTATGTCACAGTCATGTGTACTACTACCACTACTATATAAAACAATTTAAAAAGTGGTAGCATTATCATGTTAAAAGGACTTAAAATTTTAATAGGGCCATCTTTGTTATATAGATAAAAAAAAACAGTTCTAAGGAATCACAAAGTAAGTAATGACAAGACTAAAACTAAACTTAGGTCTTGATCCTAATTTTGTGTTATCCATAGCCTGATGAGGTGGTAAGATTATTTTTCCTGCCAACTGGGACACACATTTCCTCCTGATCCCACCTCTTCTCTGTCTTCTCCTTGCCCACCACCACCTAATACTATAGCAAATTTGGCATGTTATTATTAATGAATATATTTGCTCAAGGTCCTCTGGTTCTTTCTAGACTGTCTTTTGTTTTAAAATCCCAACTAAGATTGCACAGCATTAAACAAAATACCCCCACATTAAATGCACTTAAGACACTTTCTGCTGATGGCTTACCAGTCACACAGACAGTGAAATCATCACCACATGACACCTGATGGATAGCTTTGCCTTGCAACTTTTCCACATGCTTTGGCTGTCGATAGGAGGCTTTGTCTCCATGGCCCAGCTGACCATGGAGTTTAGTGCCTCCTTGCATGTTCTGTGAAATAAAGAGGTCTTATGATTTATTTTTTAATTACATTTTATTAAACTTAAATTTTTTTTTTTTTTTGGAGACGGAGTCTTGCTCTGTTACCCAGGCTGGAGTGCAGTGGCCAGATCTCAGCTCACTGCAAGCTCCGCCTCCCGGGTTCCCGCCATTCTCCTGC
>NW_012116265.1:18824812-18831503 GCF_000951035.1 Colobus angolensis palliatus | reverse complement strand
TGCAGGCAGATCACCTGAGGTCAGGAGTTCGAGACCAGCCTGGTCAACATAGTAAAACCTCGTCTCTACTAAAAATACAAAAATTAGCCAGGCATGGTGGCGCCTGCCTGTAGTCCCAGCTCCTCGAGAGGCTGAGGCAGGAGAATTGCTTGAACCTTGGAGACAGAGGTTGCAGTGAGCCGAGACTACACCACTGCACTCCAGCCTGGGCAACAGAGTGAGACTCTCAAAAGGTAAATAAAAAAAAAAATAATAAATAAAATAAATCATTATACTGCTGTGAAATAAGCCAGATAAAAATTTTAAATATGCTTAACCAGACCAAAAGGGTGATACTGCCTGCACATGCACAAAACATAAATGGAAGTTCATGGTGCCATATCTGGAGTACTGTACATAATTTCAGGCACTAAAACACTGGCTGGAGAAGAACCAGAAAAGATTAATTAAATGGCATAGTAGAATAAAAGTACGGATGAAACAGCAAATAAGTAATTAGGGATGTACAGAATGTATCCAAGGGCAAGACTTGAAATGAGCATTGTACGTGAATATTTGGAAGGTATAAAAACAAAGAACTGGTAGTAGAGGAAGAAGGGTAGCAAGGCAAAAATAGTGTAATAGGATGAAATACAGACTCAAACATTTAAGGAAGATAAACGTTTTAAATTCAGGTGTGAAACCTCCTAGAGGAACTGAGGGATAAAGGATGTTCTTCCTATCTCTAAAGATATCTGACAGAATAAATGTCAGGAAATAACCTCTGAGGAGTCAACAAAACTCGACTTCAAATATGGGCAAAATGTACCTGAAGAGGATTCCTCCAACTCCAACCTACCACCTAAACAAATGCAGTGAAAAACAAAGGCCCAGGCCAGGTATAGTGGCTTATGCCTGTAATCCCAACACTTTGGGAGGCTGAAGCAGGAGGATTGCTTGAGGCCAGGCAACAGCTTTGAGACCAGCCTGGGCAACACAACGAGACCCTGTCTCTATAAAAATAGAAAAATTGGCCAGGCATGATGGTGCACACTTGTAGTCCTAGCTACTTGGGAGGCTGAGGTGTGAGAATCACTTGCAGTTCAAGGCTGCAGTGAGCTAGGACTGTGCCACTGCACTCTAGCCTGGGTGACACAGTGAGACTCTGTCTCAGAAAACAAACAAAAAACAAAAAAACCAGAGGCCCAGTCCAATTCACACTACAATTGATAAGCACCCTATGCCAGGCCCTGGGCTGACCACTTTTTATGCATTATCTTCTTTAATCCTGACCTCATCTTACTTTATAGAGGAGAAAGCTAAGAAATAAGGATGTTAAATAACTTGACAAAGATAATGACAAAATTCAGATACAAACATAAGGATGTCTGAGTCCAGACACCCCTCTTCCTTACTGCATTCTAATGCCTCAACACTAGATTTAAAATCAATGGATGGGGGTGTGAAGGGCTCTTGGGTCTCATCAGTACACATTTAGAACAAAATAGCACAGGCGAAGGAGGCAAAAGTCAGAAGCTATCCCTAAGCAATAAAAGCAGGGATGTTGGTAGAAAATAGCACTATTGCAACCAAGTCCGGAAACACTACTCTTTCTTGTAGTACTTGGATCAAGCCTCTAAAAGTCATCTATCTCAGAAAAGACAATGGAGTGACTTCTTCATACTTTACCTCCTGCGTTTCCTGAGAAGGGGGCGATCTAGAAGTTCATCTGCAGTAGGTCTCTGCTCAGGATCCTAAAAAGTAAAAACAGGGTTAGTTTTCACTTAAAGGAAATGGGCAACATGGGATCTAAAGATGATAATTAGTCAAAGACCACTGCATTATCCTTTTGTTTTAAAAATCATTTCTTATGTGATACTCCATGTTTTATGTTTCTCACCTCATTATCATCAACACTTGTACATGAAGGAGA
The DNA here is from genome assembly GCF_000951035.1 of Colobus angolensis palliatus. NCBI lineage: Eukaryota > Metazoa > Chordata > Mammalia > Primates > Cercopithecidae > Colobus > Colobus angolensis. The sequence goes on along the minus strand of NW_012116265.1, from coordinate 18,829,591 downwards.
ATGTTTATAATGCACCTTCCTCACTTGTTCAATTAGGGCAGTGGCTCTCAAACCTCAATATATACAGAATAGAAGAATCACCTGAGGGGTTTGTTACAAATAAAGATTTCTGGGCTTTATCCACAGAGATTCTGACTGAGTTAATCTGGGGTGGGGCCCAGGAATCTTCTTTTTACTTACAAAACTCTCCCACTCCCTGGTGATTCTGACTCCAGTGTTTCATGAAACATACTTTGAGTAATACTAGAACTACACAGCAAGGGAACTATGAGATATGAGAAATACAGACATTCTGTATTAAAAGTGGTAAATTATCTTTCATTGCAGTTTTACGAAATGCATATTCAGAAATTATTCTTGGTCATAAAAATGGAGCACAATTTAGATGGGAAATTCATTTCACAAACTAATACTTATAAAACAGAATAAAGTAAGAATTTGTTCACTGAAGCACACAACTATAATGAATTACCAATACCTATTCTGTGTATAGCCACAAATACACTCTACCCTGGGGAACTGGATGTGGTTTTATATGGTTTATAGCTATGCCATACACCAAACACTGAGGCTGGAAGGGGAAATACGAAACTGAAGTGAATATTTAAGTCATACCTACCTGGTCAAGGCACGAATGAACCATCTGGATCAATTCCAAAGAGTACTGGCTAGAGTCAACTTCCATGGCCCGAATTCCTTGCACGATCTTCACACACAGGTTGAGTGGGTTCTATGAGAAAATGATGACTGCATTGTTCCTGGTTATATGAAGATGATGCTATACTCTACTGGTAGGGGCTCTCAGGTGTCTATGACCATTATTTAAAGAATTGGCAATAGGTCTGACTTCTTGTTATAACTACTAATATGCACCAACAAGAAATGGTTAGGGATGCACTGATACTATCAGACAGAATGAAGTCAACTGGCTATACAATCTATAACTATGTGGCCAATAATATAATGCTCAGAGTATATTATAATCTGACCTTTCAACTGAATCCCAAGAAAAAGGAAAGCAAGACTAGCTATGCTTCTTGGCTTCATGTAGTTCCCTTGCCAACTAACTTGCCTTCTAATTTATATATCCTAGTTGTGGCTGTACAGGCAATACTTTGCTGCAACAGACAAGGCAGTGAATAATAATAAGATGATAATATTGCTGGGCGCGGTGGCTCACGCCTGTAATCCCAGCAGTTTGGGAGGCCAAGGCAGGCAGATCACAAGATCAGGAGATCGAGACTATCCTGGCTAACATGGTGAAACCCCGTCTCTACTGAAAATACAAAAAAATTAGCCAGGCGTGGTGGTGGGCGCCTGTAGTCCCAGCTACTTGGGAGGCTGAGGCAGGAGAATCGCTTGAACTTGGGAGGCTTGCAGTGAGCCGAGATCACGCCACTGCACTCCAGCCTGGGCGACAGAGCGAGACTCCGTCTCCAAAAAAAAAAATCGCTTGAACCCGGGAGGCGGAGCTTGCAGTGAGCCGAGATCACGCCACTGCACTCCAGCCTGGGCGACAGAGCGAGACTCCGTCTCCAAAAAAAAAAAAAAACGATGATAATATTAACAATATTATGGTAATACCATTATTGAGAGACTACTGCAAACTAGACAGGCACATTACATGTATAATATTTTTTAGCCTCACTAACACCATTCAAGGAAATTATTATCAATTTATATATGAGAAAAATGGGGCTCAGAGATGTAAAGTAACTGACCAAAATCACAGATAGTAAAAATGAAGCTGTAACTCCAAAGCCTGACTCCAAGTCATATACATACACATATATACACACACACACATACATATACACACATATTTCTTGAGACACAGTCTCACTCTGTCACCCAGGCTGGAGTGCAGCGGCACGATCTCTGCTCACTACAACCTCTGTCTCCTGGGTTCAAGTGATTCTTGTGTCTCAGCCTCCTGAGTAGCTGGGATTATAGGCATGCGCCACCATGCCTGGCTAAGTTTTATATTTTTTAGTAGAGATGGGGTTTCACCACATTGGCCAGGCTGGTCTCGAACTCCTGACCTCAGGTGATCCGCCTGCCTCAGCCTCCCAAAGTGATGGGATTACAGGCATGAGCCACCGTGCCCAGCCTCTGACTCCAAGTCATTTTTCTTCCACCATATTATTTAGGGGAATTAGATGATATACTAGAACAACCTTCAGGATTTAGAGAAATGAATAGGTCTTATGAAAGGGCAATGGATTTACATTATCTTACATTTGCGTTTTTCATATACATTATGAGAGAATTTCTGTATGGGGAATATATATTGTTATCATCTTACAGATAATGAAACAGAGGATCAAAGAGATGAAGTGATTTGCCTAAATTCTCACACCTGGTTGGTAGAGGCAACTGGATGTGAATCCACTTTAGCCCCTCAGTGTGCTCCATGGACCAGCAGCATCAGCATCACCTGGGAGCTTGTTAGAAACACAGAATATCAACCCTGCCCCCCCAAAAAATCTGCATTTCAACAAGATGACTTTGTATGCATATTAAAGTTTGAGAAGCACTGCTTTATATAAGGTTGTACTTTAATTTACTTAAAAAAAGAAAAAAAGACTTAAAGGGATTCATTGTCTATAAAGCAATGACAATCTTTATTTTTTAACAGATAAACTTTTTTTTTTCTCTAGTTAATGAATATTTTTAACACTCACAATGTGTTAGGTATTGTAGAAAATAAAGCAAACATTTGGAAGGGTTTTAGATTACCTGGCAAAACCACAGCTATATAAAAAAAGTTAAGTACAATAAAGTGATACTGGTGCTATGTCAGAAATGTTTACAAAGATAGAATAAAGGCATAAAAAAGTAACAATTTAGGAAAAGGCCTAAATATGCTGGGCATGGGGGCTCACACCTGTAATCCTAGCATAGGCTGAGGCAGGAGGATCACTTGAGGCCAGGATTTTGAAACCAGCCTGGGTAACATAGTGAGAACCCATCGCTACAAAAAATAGCCAGGTGTGGTGAGGCATGCCTGTAGTTCGAACTACTCAGGAACTGAGGCAGGATGACTGCTGGAGCACAGGAATTTGAGACTGCAGTGAGCTATGATCACGACACTGCACTCCAGGTCTGGGCAACAGAGTGAGACCCAGATAAAACAATTGTCTTTTGCTCCCTTCCATTCTGTTCACTAGATTTGCATCCTTTTACACGTTTCCAAGAAAGTGATGCAGTAGTTGCATGATCATCTGGCTGCTGTTAATAATGTTCTAATTCCTACTGCTTGAAAAAGTGAACCATCATGTTCCATTATTTGCTTTTAAGAGATGAACTTTTTAATTTAATTTAATTTTTTTTTGAGACAGGGTCTTGCTCTGTTGCCCAGGCTGGAGTACAGTGGTGCAATCTTGGCTCACTGCAACCTCCACCTCCTGGGGTTCAAGCAATTTTTGTGCCTCAGCCTCTCGAGTAGCTGGGATTACAGGGGCACGCCACCACACCCAGCTAAGTTTTGTATTTTTAATGGAGATGGGGTTTCACCATGTTGGCCAGGGTGACCTCAAGTGATCCACCCACCTCAGCCTCCCAAAATGCTGGGATTACAGGCATGAGCCACTGCGCCTGGCTGGGTCTATAGCATTTTAATAACAGATTACTAATCTTATACCTGAATACAGGTTATTTTTGCCAGAAATCAGAAGCCTGGGAATAGAGTTGATCTGCTTAGTCAGGCTGTACCATTTGCAACCTGCTAAATGCAATATGGGGATAATATGCCAACTTACTGTAGCATCAAACGTCCTCTTCAAGGTAAGGAGTTCAAAAATGACACAGCCTACTGCCCAGATATCAGACTTGAAATTGTACTTTACTCCTTGACAGAGCTCTGGAGACATGTAATATGGGGTTCCCACAAGCTGAGCAACAAAGAAACAACCAAAGAATAATTTCTTTTCTGAGGTAACTATGTTAACATTTCAACAGCTTAATTAAATTTCCCAGGAACTAGTGATAACAACCATAAAATATTCATCAGCAGATTCCAAAATGGTTTTTATGAGACGATGCCACTATGGAAAGAAATCTTATCCATATCAAATCTCTTGGGTCAATTATAAAGGGACAATCTCCGTGACAAAGGAACTGTGGTAACTTGAGGAGCTCAATAGCTGTGTGATTCCTAGATCACAGAGGCTTCAGGCGTTCAAGGCCTGCCAAAGACTTTACACATACTTAAAGACCTACTTAGTAAAAGTTCACCAATGGGAAAAAAACCCAAACACTGGCAGTGGGGAGATGGTAACTGAATGATGGAATTAGATGTTCTAACTAAAATACACGTAATGAAACTTTTAAAATGGCTCAATTTGACATCTGTTATGCTAACGCAACTAGTGAATTTCTTTTGAAATTGAAAAAGATTTTCTCACTTGAAAAATAAACTTGGAAATAAAAATGTCCTAAGAAGTCATGCCTCTCCCAAGATGAGATATAATGAAGGCCCTAGCAGCTCTAATAAAACTCATAGTCAGCTTTAATCAGCAAAGCAAAGCAAATTTCAGATGGCTTACATGGCTTTTATAAATTTTCATATCATTCCTTCTTTGCATTTAACTAGCTAAAAAAAGTCAAGTCTTGGTTTTATCAGATCGTTCTTGATGAGAAAAATCCATATAAAGACATGATTGCTTCTTCAGAAGCTCACTTTGGCCTCCATCATAGAAACATCTGAGTCCCTGAAGCAGAGACTCCAAACCCTAAACATCTAAATTGCTTGCAGACAAATCTTGACATTATTTAAAA
>NW_012116265.1:18812096-18824762 GCF_000951035.1 Colobus angolensis palliatus | reverse complement strand
ATCAGATCGTTCTTGATGAGAAAAATCCATATAAAGACATGATTGCTTCTTCAGAAGCTCACTTTGGCCTCCATCATAGAAACATCTGAGTCCCTAAAGCAGAGATTCCAAACCCTGAACATCAAAATTTCTTGTAGACAAATCTTGACATAATTTAAAAAAAAAAAAAAAAAAAAAAAAAATTATTGGCCAAAATCAGTTTTCAAGTTCTTTTAAGGATAGAGCATTGTGAAACTAGAATAATAATAACAGGGTTTTATAATTCCTAAAAGGATAAGATTACTGTCCCAAAGATCAACTTACGTCTACTCTTTACCAATGATCTTTCTCAAAATCACGTGAGAGGGGAACCCTGTGCAGTTCAGACTGTGTATAATATTAAAGAATAGATTGTTCTCTGAGCATCAGCCTTCACTTGTAATATAGGGGTTCTCTTTGAACCAGAAGATTCAAAGGAAAAACAAAAAGAGATGTCTAACACCTTGAGCTCAAACATTAAATAAGAGATAAAGTGAAATCTACTAAAGACCCTAACCTGGACAAAACAGTAAAGCCTTTAGTTGCTTTTAGATTAAGTCCCTAATCGGTATTGGAAAAAGGTTATGAGGTCAGAGCTGTAACGTGGGCAATGACTTAAATGCCTGCTAGTGGGCCCAGGAAAAAGACTTCTGAAGACATGCATTAAAGTATGGAAAACTTGAAAGAATATTGAGAAAAGTATGCAAGATTTAGGGAGTATAGTTATATTTCACAGTACTAGAAAAGAAAATAAAAATTAAGACAAGGGCAACACATACCGTCTCAGCCATGGAATACTCAGAATTAAGTTTCTTTGCTAGGCCATAATCTCCAAGTTTTATCAGGTTTGCCTTGGTCAGAAAAATATTTAATGTCTTTATATCTCTGAAAAAAAAAGATGCTGCAAATTAAGTTCACACAGATAATTGTTTTATTTCATCCCCCGTCTTGCCCAGGATTACTACAGAATAAAAATGAGTGTGGGCCGGGTGCAGTGGCTCACATCTGTAATCTCAGCACTTTGGGAGGGCAAGGCAGGAGGACTGCTTGAGGCCAGGAGTTCTAGACCAGCCTGGGCAACATAGTAGGACCCCATCTCTATAAAAAATGAATTAGTCAGGAGTGGAAGCAAACACTTGTAGTCCTAGCTTCTCGGGAGGCTAAAGCACCTGAGAATCAGTTAAGCCCAGGAGGCTGAGGCTGCAGTGAGTCATGACTGCACCACTACATTCCAGCCTGGGCAACAGGGTGAGACCCTGTCTCAAAAACTAAAATAAAATAAAAAAAGAGTGTTAACATTGCTCATATTCTGTCCTAAACATCCCACGGTGGTCGTTACTTTCACATGCTGTTTAACACTGAAGTGGGGACTTTATTTTTATTTTTTTTTGAGACGGAGTCTCGCTCTGTCACCCAGGCTGGAGGTGCAGTGGCGCGATCTCGGCTCACTGCAAGCTCCACCTTCTGGGTTCACGCCATTCTCCTGCCTCAGCCTCCCGAGTAGCTGGGACTACAGGCGCCCGCCACCTCGCCTGGCTAGTTTTTTTGTAGTTTTTAGTACAGACGGGGTTTCACCGTGTTAGCCAGGATAGTCTCGATCTCCTGACCTCGTGATCTGCCTGTCTCGGCCTCCCAAAGTGCTGGGATTACAGGCTTGAGCCACTGCGCCGGCTTGAAGTGGGGACTTTAAAGGAATGAAGGCAGAGAATTAACTTCATCCTCTAGGGCTTCACAGCATAGAAATATCTCCCATACTACTGAAGCTATTAGGAAAAGTTGAGAGGGTCAGACGAGGAAAATGGTGCTCTAGGTAACCATAATTCCCATAAGATACCACAGCTCTTCAACTATCACTTATGCCTTGAATTAAATGATATCAAGGCAACTTTAACTTGGTTGGTGTCAAAGTTTCAAATAATCTGTTAAGGTAAGAGAAGAGGCCTACACGTCCCAACAACGATATGATTAGGCCATTTAGTCATCTAAATAAAATCACAGGCTATTTTTCTAAAGATTAATTGACCATATGTAAAACAAAATGAACTGTGCCTGGTTCACTATGGCTTCCTTATTGAAAGATGCGAATAAACCAGAACAATATACTTTGTTACTTTTTTAAAAAGAATATAACAACATGCAACAGAAGCCATTCAATAGCTATCCAGAAATATATGTTAACTGAATGAACAAACCAATAAAAAAAGAAATCTTAGTGTATTATAATTAATCTCTGGCACCAGTCAATGACTCACTTAAGAAGGGCATAATGATGTGAAAATGTTACTGAGATGGTTCTCTTCTATAGCTAGAAATGAATGGAAATGTGCTTGTTTTTAAAGATCTGGTAAATTTGTACAATTAATTGTACAAAGTGAAGAGGTTTTTATTTAAATTAACAGTGCTTAATTATACAATTAAAAAGAATTGCCAATTATTACTGCTGTGAATTCTTACCAAATACTACTTCTCACAGTGCTTTCTAGGCTTTACTGATGAATTAACAAACTGAATTCTAAAATTTTTGTCTGTAAAATGACTAAGTAGTACTTGGCTACTGAGGAGATTCTTCCTAGATCATAAACATGGTTTAACTTCAGGGAGTGAAAATAATATTCCTCATTATTTTCCTTTCCTAATGATATAAATGGAAAAACTCTTGGCTGCTTAATCAAGAAAATAAAAGTGTTGTTGGGGGGTATCCAGGGTAGGGGCTGAATTGGTAGAGAAGAATCCATCCATAAATTTTTTTACTTTTTACCTATGAAGGATTCCAGCTTTATGGATACAGCTCACTGCTGAAACAATCTGAAACAGGTACCACACCACCATCTGCAGAGAAAAAATAAATATTTGGATTAGAAACGAAAAGTTCCATTTAAGTAAATACACACACATACACAAACAAACAAAACAAAGAAAGCTGCAACCAGAAGTTATGATTCAACATGACTTCACATCTCTTCCTTGCAGGTTGAGTAGGCAAAAGGCAAAGAAAAGTGAAGGGGTAAAAAAACACAAAAAACAGGTTCCTCATAAAATCGTTCCAATGTCATTATAATATATAGTATGGTAAAGCAGACATGTGGAAAAACTCAGGAAGAATGCAAAGTTATAGAAAACTGGGCATACCAGTATGCAGTAATAGAACCAGGAAAGAAAGCCCACAGAGAATCATGATGTGGAGGTAAAACGTTTAGGAAGCAGCTATAGACAGCTTCCTTGTTAGAGGTTTCCTTTCTCATGAATATCAGAGCCTGGAAGGAGTCTGAACAAAAGGAAAAAAACACTCTTCATTATTGGAAGAGTAAATACAGAACTAGAATGCAAGAATTACAACACTACAATTCTAACTTCCTTCCATAGAAATATGAATTACCTCTTCCTCAAACAACTTGTCCTTCTGACGAAGGATTTTGTCATACAGGTTCCCTCCTGCAATTAAACAAGACACAGGTTTGAATTGCTTAATACAGATCAAAGCTTGGCTCCTGTTATAGGGTTTTTTAGGTGACACAAGGAAATGAAGGAGTCTGCTTTCTCTCCATAGGCAACTACTTCTTTTGACTTTTCACATGGGCACAAAACTCTTCCCATCTCTCAAGGACTGCATCAGAAATATTCTTCAAAGATCTCCCTAACACAAGAGGCTTAATAAAAAAAAGACTTTTTTTTTTTTTTTTTGAGACGGAGTCTCGCTCTGTCACCCAGGCTGGAGTGCAGTGGCCGGACCTCAGCTCACTGCAAGCTCTGCCTCCCGGGTTTACGCCATTCTCCTGCCTCAGCCTCCTGAGTAGCTGGGACCACAGGTGCCTGCCACCTCGCCCGGCTAGTTTTTTGTACTTTTTAGTAGAGACGGGGTTTCACCGTGTTAGCCAGGATGGTCTCGATCTCCTGACCTCGTGATCCGCCCGTCTCGGCCTCCCAAAGTGCTGGGATTACAGGCTTGAGCCACCACGCCCGGCCTTAAAAAAAAGACATTTTAAGAAAAGATGTGAGTAAAGACCATTCTTGTTGTTCCCAACAAGTATATTCAAAATCAGATTTCTTTTCTAGAACTCTCCTTTAAGAACTTAGAACAGCTCTAAGTTGTTACAAAATAATATTTTTGTAACAACTCTCCCAGTTGTGACTACTATAACATTTGGATTAGGCTGGGCACAGTGGCTCACGACTAATTCCAGAACTTTGGGAGGCTGAGGTGGGCGAGTCGTTTGGGTTTGGGAATTCAAGACCAGCCTGGGCAACACGGCAAAACCCTATCTCTACCAAAAATACAAAAAATTAGCCAAGTGTGAGGGCATGTGCCTGTGGTCCCAACTAATCAGGAGGCTGAGGTGGGAGGATCGCCTGAGCCTTGCAGGCGGAGGTTGCAGTGAGCTGAGATCGCACCACTGCACTCCAGGCTGGGTGACAGTGAGAGTCTATCTCAGGAAAAAAAGAAAAAAATTGGATTACACCTGTGATACAATGTTTTGTATTTATAGGGTATATATTGACAAATTTTCTACTTCACATCGAAAAATTTCCCAAAATTTAGGGTCTACCCCTAGACTGTTTCCTATCATTACTCTCTTTACTAATTCCTTCCTGTGGAATAAGTGTGAATTTACTTCTCTCTTTCCTTTATCTAGTAATACAGACCGCAAGTAATCAGGTTCATCTTACACCCCACCTGCAACTGTAACTTACACTATAGCCCTGGGTAAGTTTTTACAACTTCTTTTCCCCTGCAACTTAGTAACTCAGTTTCAACAAATGTATCATTTGTTCCAGTTCTTCCTAATCACAAAAGAAATTAACTTCCTAGGGCTTCTGCTACTTCGAAAATTTTTAACAGAATCTTGTATATGGCATTGATGACCAATGATCATAATATACAAGAGTTTATACAAGAAAGTTATAAGGGACGAACATGCTGGGACCTCTTTAGCATGCAGTTCAGAAAAGGGCTTTGGAGGTTCTCTTGTGCAATAAGATGATTAACAGCTAGTACAGTATGTAGCAAACACTTTCTACCTAACAAGTACTATGCATGGAATATAACAATCCTAGAAAGTAGGTACTGTTATCAACAAACTTTTTTTTTTTGAGATGGAGTTTCGCTCTGTCACCAGGCTGCAGTGGTGTGATCTCCACTCACTGCAACCTCCAACTCCCTGGTTCAAGTGATTCTCCTGCCTCAGCCTCCCCAGTAGCTGGGATTAACAGGCACGTGCCACCATGTGTAGCTAATTTTTGTTATTTTTAGTAGAGACAGAGTTTCACCATGTTGGCCAGGATGGTCTCGATCTCCTGACCTCGTGATCCGCCCAACTCAGTCTCCCAAAGCATTGGGATTACAGGCGTGAGCCACCATGCCCAGCCTTTTTTTTTTTTTTTTTTTGAGACAGGGTCTGGCTCCATCGCCCAGGCTGGAGTGCAGTGGTCTGAGCTCACTACAACTTCTGCCTCCCTGTCTCAAGCCATCCTCCCTCCTTAGCCTCCCAAGTAGCTGTGACTACAGGTGCACACCACCACACCCAGCTAATTTTTTGCATTTTTGGTAGCAACAGGGTTTTACTATGTTGCCTAGGCCTTCCTCGAACTCCTATGCTCAAGTGATCTGCCTGTCTTGGTTTCCCAAAGTGCTGGAATTACAGGCATGCACCACTGTCCCTGGCCAACAAACTCATTTTAAAATGAGGAAACTGCTGGGTGCAGTGGCTTAAGCCTGTAATCCCAGCACTTTGGGAGGCAGAGGTGGGTGGATCACCTGAGGTCAGGAGTTAGAGACGAGCCTGGCCAACATGGCAAAACCCTGTCTCTACTAAAACTACAAAAATTAGCTGGGCGTGGTGGCGCATGCCTGTAATCCCAGCTACTCAGGAGGCTGAGACACAAGAATCGCTTGAACCCAGGAGGCGGAGGTTGTGGTGAGCAAAGATGGCGCCATTACACTCCAACCTGGGCAACAAGAGTAAAACTTCGTCTCAAAAAAATAAATAAATAAAAATAAAGTGAGGAAACTGAGGCACAGAGAAGTTAAGCTTCTTGCCAAGGTTATAGAGCTAGAAAGTAGACAAACTTGGGTTTAGAGTCTCTTTTCTTTAACAACTAGGCTATACTGCTATCTTACAAGCAAAATGATCTGAAGAAATCAGGGACCAGATAAATAGGGCCATGCTTTACCATATATCACTTTCACTCAGTTATGATCTTTGGACTACTTTTCAATAGAATAGCTTTAGCTGAAGACAATATAAATAAATATCACCTATAAGATATTATTAAATACTGTATCAAGTGCTGCCAAGCCACACTCTGGTTAACTAATGTCATTTCATGAAAAAAAACCTTGAAAAATAAATGTAAAATCCAACCGAAGAAAAGATAGTTTGAAACTGGAACTATAATCACAAGAGAAAATTTGGGTATGCAGGGGAAAATCCCTCTCCTTATTTCGTTAACCACTTCAAAATTCTCCAAGGCCTGAAAAGTTTCTCTTAAACTCTAGACATTCATTTAAAGTTTTTATCACTGTATATGTCTCTTCTTATATTCTTCTCCTCAAGGTAACTATGAATCTATGAAAGTCTTGCTGGAGAAAGTCCCACTGAACTCTATCTTACCATTACAATATTCCAGCTCAATCAGCAGGGTGGTATTGTCCATGAAGTGATTGTAGTAGGCAATAATGTTGTCATGCTGCAGCAGTGCCAGAATAACAATCTCATTCAAGGCATCACGACGTTCCTTCTCAGACAGCCGGGTCAAATCAACTTCCTTCCACACAACCAGTGAGTCATCCTAAACACAGTAACAGAGGTATTGTGCTTTTCCTCTTGCCTGGCAGCAAATGAATCCACACCTAGATCTGTAAGCCTAGAAGCAAAACTACCTAAGGGGGCAGAGACTGACTCCTCTTATTTTTTCCTTTTAACAGACTTTAAAGGTTATGTGACGATTTAGCATTATAATTTATTGCAGTACAGGGGAAGTAAAGCATTACGACGTCGTTGTCACACTCAATTTGCATGATGTCAGTTCCAGGTAAAAATATGGGCTGGGCATAGGTCTCAAAAAGATTCTATTGAGGATACTATGACAGGCTGCTAATCACGATGGTGATTATGGCAGGGCAAGAATACTGGAGAGGTAGAGAACTGGGGAGCAATTATCTATAGTCGGTCACAACTTCTAAAATGAAAATACTAAACTTGCCTCTAGTTTTATAAATTTAGACTTGCCTAGTTTTATAAATTTAGACTTACCCTTTCTGGATAAGTCATGCCCCCTTTTGCAACTCTATAATCTCTCACACTTTTATGTATCACATTTTCTTCCATTCCTGAAAACTTACCTGTAGCTCCTGATGTCTACCATCTTTTTTTTTTTTTTTTTTTTTTTGAGGTAGAGTGCAGTCATAGCTCACTTCTGCTCTGAACTCCTGGGCTGAAGCAATCCTCCCACCTCAGCTTCCCCAGTAGTTAGGACTACAGGCATGCACTGCCACACTCAGCTAAAATTTTTTTTTTTAAGAGATGAGGTATCACTGTGTTGCCCAGGCTGGTCTAGAACTCCTGGTCTCAAGCGACCTGACCACCTTGGCCTCCCAGGTGTTGGGATTACAGGCATGAGCCACTGAGCCTGGCCTCATTTTTTACTGACACTGCTTCCTAGCCCAGGAGCATCTCCACCAATGTAACCCTCCCCATCCTTTTGAATGCCTCTGCCAAGCCTCTACCATGTTTTTGGAAAGACTCTGATGAACCTTTTACTGTAACCATGCCTTTAATTTTTAGACCCCATACACTGTAATATTTATCCATTCTTTTCATATCTCTACATATACAACTTAATGCTATGTGTTTACTAACAATGGCCAACTTATTTTCCTATTGAAATATAAGCTTCTAGAGGAAAAGAGTGCTTCTGAACTTCTGTAAATTCACAGATCTAATAAATATTTGGTGATATGGATAACGCTATGCAATTTTTGAGAAGTGTAATCAAATTTAACTCAAAACAAACCCAGTAATCAAGTTCAACAGGATAATAATAAAAAGGCAATGCGCAAGATGTGAGATTTTAGTTCTAGTCCAAGATTTACTTATAACTTAAGTGAGCAAGTCACTTAAGTATACTGTCTTAGTTTCTCTAACTAAAATATAGAAATAACAATCCTTATCTCCTTTTTCTCATTTTGAGTGCAAAAAAGAAAACAGACTACCAAGAATAACTAACTCTAACATCATACATTAACGTGGCATCAGGATAAAAAAGAACACTTAAAAATATTCTCTTGCAACCACTTCTCTCCTTCTGCATCTTTCAGCCTTAAAAGTATGCTGGCTTGGAACACACACCAGAACTGCAGATGGATGAATCACTTTCAGCAACCCCAACAAGTTCTCATTAAATGTTTACCCTAAAGTAAGATTTTATGATCAAAACCAGTACATCGTTAGTTTTTGGAAGTAGAACCATCACTGCAGGGTTTTACACTAGTATATATTCTTAACTTGGGATTCCGTGATCCATGGATCTCTCCAAAGGATGTGCATATGTGCAAATGTGTTGATGGAGGGGGTAAGATTACTTTGCTTATGTTAGGTTCTCAAAGGGGTCCTCGTGCCCCCCAAATTAAGAACTAATGGCTTAGAATATACCAACAGAGTACTTCCCATGCATAAATCCTGTAGGATAAACACTGATAAAGAACCAACACACAAAGATCTTCCCAATGAGCTTCAAGAAAAGCTTCCAACTGAGTGATCACTGCTGAACTTAAAGATAATGACAAAAACTACGGAGGTGCCACCGGTGTGGGGATTTTGAAGCTATGCCCGTCCTCCTCACCCCGACCTTGGAGAACTATATATACAGCATGAGGGGAAAGAAGTTTTGGCAATACCTTACATTCGTATACCACTTTAATTTACAGAATAAGCGCCTTCGTTTCATTCTCAAGATAATCTTAAAAAAAAAAAAAAAAGGATGATTTCCAGGTATTATCAGTAAGCCCATTTTACAGATGGGGAAGCTAAAGCTCAGAGACGGTTAGGTGACTTAGGCCAATCAAAAATGACTAGTCAAACCAATGATCTTGCCAATTTCTAGTGCCGATGAATGGGAAGAGTGGTGAAGACCCTGAGACATATATCCTGTGGGCGCCTAAAGCACTAAGTTCACGACGCTGAGAAAGCGGGGCCGGGAAGAAGGGACTCGGGGCGACCCGACAGCGCCAGACAGGACGGCCGGTGCCGAGGGCCGCTACCTCGGTGCGGCGGTACAGCGTGGCTTCCCCGAAGGCGCCGCGGCCCAGGACGCGGATGGGGATGTAGTGCAGCTCCTCCTGCTCCGCCGCGCCGCCCCCAGCTCGCGGCCCCTGACTGGCGCTAGGCCCCGGACTCGAGTCCCCGCAACCCCCGGACTCGCTCCCAAAGTCCGAGTTGATGGAATCGCAGTGTCGTTCGTACTCGCCCAGCACCGACATGGCGGCGGCCGCGGGCCTTCGGGACCGGCCTGCGTATGCCCAGAGGCGCTGGCCGCGCTGCGTCCCGCTCGCTTCAGATGCCGGCCCGCGGATCCGTCAGCCCAGCAACCCAGCGAAGCGCCATGGCGGCTCCTGCCCCCTGACCCGGAAGCAGTTCTCTATGTTTCCGGCCCGGCTGAGTTTCCTCCGCTTTTGCTTGCCCGCTTGGCTAGTCCAGCGCCCCAGGCTTCCCGCTTTCGGGGAAGGCCTGCAAAGTAAGGCTTCGGGCTGGGATTGGCGGGCGCGTGGTGGGAACTGCGTGGAACCGAAGGGCTCCCACGGGAACAAGGGCATCACTGACAGTACGGCCTCTCGGGTCTGTTTACCCTCCTCTGCCTCTCTGGTCCGGTCCCCATACAACTTCGAGGTTCAGAGGTCGTCCAGTCTCATCCTGACGTGAGGTCTGTGACAAGAGGGTGATTGGGGAAGCATTCCCAGTGTACACCTCCTTTCCCCTTCCAACGCTGGACAGCATTCTTTTTTAGAAAGATAGTATAGTAAAGATAATATGGCCGGACAAGGTGGCTCACGCCTGTAATCTCAGCATGTTAGGAGGCCGAGGCGGGCGGATCACCTGAGGTCAGGCGTTTGAGACCAGCCTGGCCAACTGGTGAAACCGCGTCTCTATAAAAATACAAAAATTAGCTAGGCATGGTGGCGGGCACCTGTAATCCCAGCTACTTGAGAGGCTGAGGCTGGAGAATCAATTGAATCCGGAAGGAGGAGGTTGTAGTGAGCCGAGATCGCGCCACTACACTCCAGCCTGGATGACAGAGCGAGACTTTGTCCCAAAAAAAAAAAAAAAAAAAAAAGTAGTATAGACAGTCTAATTGTCCGCCTCCTGTCATCTCAGTCCCTGGTTCCGATTCTTTCTCCTAGAGCCATCCTAAGTCCCTCCCTCTTCTACACAACTCCAAAAATATTTTAAGTCAACTCTCCTGACACTTTCCTTCTCCCCCGTCTCTTTTTCCAGGTTCAGTTTATTCAGATTTTTCCAGATCTTTGACCATATGATCTCATGAAACATTGAGCATTCGGTGCCACACACTGTTTGGGAACAGGATATCTGCAATAACATGCTCCCTACCGTCAAGTAGGAAAGCAGCAATACGGTGAACAATAGGTGTTCCATCAGTTGTATGACCTTGGGCAGCTTCTCATCTCCGAGCTTGTTTTTGAACTCTATAGAGTTGTGAGAATATGGTCTACATCACAGACATAACAGCTAACATTTATTGAGTGTTATGTTCTGGGTACCTTGCTAAAGGTTTTTCACGTATTATCCCACATTATTATGTATTATCCTATGTATTATGTATTATCCTAACATTCCCATTTTACAGAAACAGAGTCACCTAAGTTACCTGCTTAATGTGACAGACCTAGTAAGAGGGAGCTGGGAAGTTGAACCCAGCAATCTGAAAAAGCAGGATGTGATGGGGCTAAGAGAAAGCCATGTGACTAGCCGGGCGTGGTGGCTCACGCCTGTAATCCCAGCACTTTGGGAGGCCGAGGTGGGTCGATCACTTGAAGCCTGGAGTTCGATTCCAGCCTGGCCCACATGGTGAAACCCCGTCTCCACTAAAAATACAAAAATTAGCAGGTGTGCACATGCCTGTAATCCCAGCTACTTGGGGCACTGAAGCACAAGAATTGCTTGAACCAGGGAGGCGGAGGTTGTAGTGAGCCAAGATCATGCCACTGCATTTGAGCCTGGGTAACAGAGCGAGAACCTGTCTCAAATAAATACATAAAAATAAATTGTGTCATATGGATTTGTGAAAAGTTTCTACTTTAAGAGAGCTTACAATTCATGTAACAGAAAACCACCAGACAATTAAAACTGTTTGTATAAGGGCTATTAAAGTGCAAGATTCTAGAAAGGCATTTAGGAGGGGCATCTGTCCAAGCCAAACTTGCTGTGTGAGTGCAGGCTCCCTGGAGGAATATATAAAATGTTAAGTCCAATGGTGGCTAATAAACTAGAGACATCATTCCAGGTAGAGGCCATTCCATCTACATCCTCCTATTAATTAGAAGGCACTTTGAGGATAGGTATTGCCTCTTGTTTATCTAGATAAACTCGAGTTTAGTTTGGCTTAAATCTGTTAATTCTATTAACTGTTAATTTTGTTATTCTTGGTTAATCTGTTAAACAGAAAAGATGCTCAATAGTTGCTCAGTTGAATGGGAAAAAAAATTACTTAAAATTGGGAATGTTGACTTTCAAAGAGGCTGAATAGATTTCAGCCTAAGCTTTAAATATTTATTTTTTTGTGGCACCTTTGCAACGAGGAACTAGTTTTCTGTAACTTGGTTGGCCTGAAACTGAATTGTCCTAATGATAATGCATGGATACTATAAGCTTAGAAGAAACATGTCCTGTTACAGAGCAGAGACATTCCTGCTGAATTCTTCATTATACTGGATCTAACTGAAACGAATTGTCTTACCTTTGAATATTCATAAGTTCAAAAATAGTCAACATTTATTCTAATGGTATAACTTTTTTTTTTGGAGACAGTCTCACTCTGCACCCAGGCTGAGTGCAGTGGCATGATCTCAGCTCACTGCAACCTCCACTTCCCAGGTTCAAGTGATTCTCATGCCTCAGCCTCCTGAGTAGCTGAGATTACAAGCATCTGCCACCACACCCAGCTAATTTTCGTATTTTTAGTAGAGAGGGGGTTCTGCCATGTTGGCCAGGCTGGTCTCGAACTCCTGACCTCAAGTGATTGGCCTGCCAAAATGTTGGGATTACAGGCCTGAGCCACTGCGCCTGGCCAAGGTGCAAAATTTTAAAGTGCCTTTGGCTGAAACCAAACTGTTTCCACATTTTACTCTAACAAGTGAATGGTTAGAATGCTATTTTGCAGAAGTTTCCAATTTGTGAATGGCAAATTCCCAGGGGCCATAGAGTTACTGTCAAGATGAAAGAATCTACCAAAGACCAACCCAAGTTTATACCCTTCACTGTCTGCCACAGTAGCCACTAGCTACATGTAGCTACTGAACACTTGAATTGTGGCTAGTCTTAATTTTAAGCTATCGATGTGGTATAGCTTGAAATACACACTGGATTTTCAAGATTTTACATGAAAAGTGGAATACAAAACATCTCCTTAACCATTTTA
>NW_012116265.1:18807354-18811156 GCF_000951035.1 Colobus angolensis palliatus | reverse complement strand
AAAAAATTATACCCAAATAATGGGAACCACTACTTTACAGACTATGGATTCATAATAAAATTTATGTGAGGGAGAACAGAGATAAGAGGATAAATAAGAGGCCAGCCAGTCAGTGTGCAAAGCACTTCATATTGGCTCTTGGAAAGCTTTGTGAAAAATGTTCAACTGTAAGTGAAAGGAGAGGAGAAAAGGCCTTTACCTCCTGGAGTGGGGTTTTGCATTGGATATGATAGGCCTAAAAAGTGAGTCCTGAAGGGTCATATATTGGGGGGTGGGGTGTTTTAGGCTTTTAGGAATGAAAGGCAAGGGAGATGGCTTTCTGTAGGAGTGATTCTATGTAGTTGCAATTTTAATTGCAAAAACCGCAATCACTTTTGAGCGAACCTAATAGTAACGGTTTCCAAAAGAGAGAAGATAGAATAAAATGCCTAGCTTACAGAACCAAATTTGGTCTGAGGATGCAAAATTAAGGATTCTTAATTATATATATATATAAAATTTACATATATTACATACAAAAAATATAATCTTTTACTAGCTCATATAAACTATCGATCTGCAGTAACTGAAGAATATAACAATATTTTTTCTCTAATTCATCAGGTATCATTTGCCATAATTTAAAATGGAGAAATATGGAAGAATTATCACCAATCCAGACAAAGATGTATTCAAGAGTAACAGAACGTACACCTAAAATGGTTTCTGCTAGCCTTTATTTGAGAAAATTTACACAAAAATCCCCAATCCAACATTTACAAGTGAATCTGTATAAATCTCATATGCCTCTTTCCCAAACAAACCGAAAAATGGCTTTATAACAGGAGTCCATGACAATGGTATACAAGGCTTACTTAAACTGCATCATTCTCATTTATACAGACCATTTTGGATAATATGCTCAAAAATGGAGGAAAGCACATAACACCCCTGATTTTAAAGCTTATTTGCTCTTGTGTCAGTCTTTTGTCAAAGGCAAATACTTTTACTTTTTGGATAAAACCAAGGTATAATATCAATTAACTTTTAAACCAAAAGCACAAAATGTCCCAGTTGATAGGCATGAGTAAAGGGAAGGGACATGAAAGAATGTCATCTCCTACAAAGCTTAAGTTTAGGGTCACACTTGGGAACAAAAGCATCAACAACATAAAATATTCTCTTCTCCTATCTTCTTGACATTTTGTCACATCAGAAGAACATAACTAACAGAGTAGCTTTCATTGCTCCTAAAAAGGGGAAGGCACCAGTCAGAAATGGGAAAGAAAATCTTGTTAGGCTAATGGTACATAATAGAATTTCACATTTAAAAGTTTAAAGATGGAGGCTGGGCATGGTGGCTCACGCGTATAATCCCAGCACTTTGGGAGGCTGAAGTAGGCAGATCACTTGAGGTCAGGAGTTCGAGACCAGCCTGGCCAATATGGTGAAACTCTGTCTACTACAAATACAAAAATTAGCCAGGTGTGGTGGTGTGCGCCTGTATTCCCAGCTACTCAGGAGGCTGAGGCAGAATTGCTTGAACCCAGGAGGTGAAGGTTGCAGCGAGCCAAGATAGCGCCATCGCACTCCAGCCTGGGCATCGCAGCAAGACTCCGTCCCCCCAGGAAAAAAAAAAAGTTTCAGGATGGATCTTAACCCACATATTATTTTCTCTACTTGGATGCATCCTCTGTGACTTAGTATATTTAATACTACAGATAGACTTTCTCAATGTTTGCTGCCTATGCTAAGGATTTGCAGCCAGGTTCTCAGAAGCAGTACCTACCAATTCTCAACAGCAGATGGCAATGTTGTACAAGTTAACGACAGAACTACTTTTATGCCACGTGAGAGGAAGATAACAGCGTCAAAGAGGGGGTAAAAACGGTTTGAGTTCATTGTAGCAGGAACATTAACAGAATAGCCTGAGATTTTAACAACATAACTCATTCCCTCTTCCACCTTTGTACTTTATCCAGGTAACACATCAAGGTTCTCCAGTATTCTGCTTCTTTACTGTAAGATACGTGTAATTCTTGTGACTGTGATTAAACAAGCCCTGTAATAGTCAGCAGGGTTAAAAAGAGATTACAGAAAGGATAAATTCCTACCTACTTTCTTGGGAGATGTGGGAAAGATTTCAAGTCACAACATTTTTCATAAATTTATAAACATGGTCATTTATATCCACATTTTCTCTTATTTACATTAGTTTTGGCCCTTAGGCACCTCATACTCCTATAGTGATTATTGGCTTTGCTTTCTTAACATGTATTTTTAAGTATTTACTCTCTTAATGGCCCTCCTAGATGTCTATTTTATACATCGTATCTCTTAATTCTCTAGATGGAACACCGAAGGACAGGAATTAAGTGACTGGCCATGCAAGAGTTGGAAATTTTATTTATTTTTCCTTGGTATAAGTTATGTTAAAAATTCAAGCAACCACGTATCTAACAGAGGAATTTTATCTAGGATATATTTAAAAAAAACTCTCAAAACTCAATAGTAAAAAGAATAGATGACCTAAATAGAAAATAGACAAAAGACCTGAACAGACATTGCACCAAAGAGGATATATAGATGGCAAATCAGCACATGAAAAGATACTCAACATGATTAGCCATTGGAAAATGCAAATTAAAACCACATGTGGTGTCATTACACACATCTATGTGAATGGTTAAGATAAAAAATAGTAGTAATACCAAACGCTGGTGAGGATGTGAAGAAACTGGATCAATCATACATTGCTGTATGAATTGTATGAGTGGCTGTATGTAAAAGGTACAGCCACTCTGGAAAAAGAGTAGTTTCTTACAAAAATATACGTGTTTACCATACAACCCAACAGTGCCCTTTTGAGCATTTATCCCAGAAAATGAAAATGTATGTTCACATAAAAACCTGTACATGAATGTTCATAGCAGCTTTATTAGTAAGGGCAAAAAACTGAAAACAACTCTTATGTCCTTTAGTGGGTGAATGGTTAAGCAAACTGTGGTACATCCATACCATGGAATACTACTCAGCAATCAAAAGGAACTGCCCAGACTTCACCACGATGCAACATATGCATGTAAGAAATCTGTACTTATACTCCCTAAATATATAAAAATTTTTAAAAGAAAAAAAGGAAGAAACTATTGATACATGCAACAACTTGGATGGATTTCAAGGGAATTATGCTGAATGAAAAAAAGTCAACCTCATAAGATTACGTTCTGTATGATTCTGTTCACACAACATTCTTGAAATGACAAAATTACAGAGATGGAGGACAGAACAGTGGTAGCCACAGGTTGGGGTGAGGGTATAAGAAAGGGATGTGGCTGTGGCTGTAAAAGGGCAGTGGAAGGGATTCATGTGACAGAACTGTTCTGTCTCTTGTGATGGTGGTCACATGAATCTACATGTGATAATATTGCATATAATTAAATACACGAAAAAAGTTCAAGCAGTTAAGCACAAATATTTTAATTGTGTAAAATGACATTTTCTTTAAGCCTTATCTACAGTTCAAAGCTCACTTTTATGAGGTGTCACATCCATCACCATTTTAAGACATAAAATCATGAAAAGGTATCACCAGAAGCTACGTAAACATTTCAGCTAAGGGTAAAGAGAAAGTTAAGGGTGTTTTCACAAGGAAATTGAAAGAGGGCAATCCGAATGAAGTCAACATGGTCACACAAAAATCTTGGTAAAAGAACTAGAATGGGGGCCGGGCGCGGTGGCTCAAGCCTGTGATCCCAGCACTTTGGGAGGCCGAGACGGGTGGATCACGAGGTCAGGAGATCGAGACCATCCTGGCGAACAC
>NW_012116265.1:18801482-18807189 GCF_000951035.1 Colobus angolensis palliatus | reverse complement strand
GCGGAGCTTGCAGTGAGCTGAGATCTGGCCACTGCACTCCAGCCTGGGCGACAGAGCGAGACTCCGTCTCAAAAAAAAAAAGAACTAGAATGGAAGCCCAAGCTGCTGAGCAAGTGGGAGAAGAAAAGAAAACATACCCCAAACAGATCACACAAGGGAACCCAGGACAAATGCTGACTTTGGCATTATCTAGGTAACCCCTATTTTTTTGTCATAGGTGACTCTAATAATAGACCTATTGTTGCAAAACCAGTCAAAATCCTACCAAATTAAAAAGTCCCTCATTGACTTGTTGGGTGTAGGTGGTACCCCATGTCCTCCCACACCAAAAGAGATTAGTTCTGGCAAGAAAGCTCCAACATGCCTTGATGGTGCTGTTGGTAGGATGCCTTAGGCCAGGCACGTCCCAGCGATGTTCTGCTGGCTGAGGTACAAGGTGGGAGGAGAATATGCCTCATTCATTACTCAATCAACTTCTTGGCCTTGAAAAAGCGTCGTAGGTAGAAGACCTGCCAGGTAGCTAGTCCAATGAGGCAGAACATTGAAAAGATGCTGAAGTATAGGACCCGAGTGTTTGTTGACTCTAAAAAAAACAAAAACATTGTAAACATAATGAGTGAGCCTCCTCAGCTGGCTGAACAATGGCAGGGGAGGGGTGCAAAGGCAATTAATTAACTTCACTCTGTCCCTAGGTCTAATAGTAGGATTTCAGATAATTTTTTTTTTTAAGTTCATTATCCTGGCTGGGCGTGGTGGCTCACGCCTGTAATCCCAGCACTTTGGGAGGCTGAGGCAGGCGGATCATGAAGTCAGGAGATCGAGACCATCCTGGCTAACTCTGTCTCTACTAAAAATATGAAAAATTAGCCGGGCACGGTGGCACGCGCCTATAGTCCCAGCTACTTGGGAGGCTGAGGCAGGAGAATCGCTTGAACCCAGAAGGCGGAGGTTGCAGTGAGCCAAGATCACACCACCGTACTCCAGCCTGAGCCACAGAGCGAGACTCCATCTCAAAAAAAAAAAAAAAAAAAAAAGTTCATTATCCTACATATAAATGTTGAAAATAACAAAGATTGCCTTTATCAATTTGATATGGGTATAGACTAATTGAGGATGCTGTCAACTGCCTGTCACAGTAGCAATTTCTACTCTCTTGAAAATCTAACAAGGCTCATTTACCTTTAGCAGCAACAACAGCGAAGTAAGCAATTTCCCTTCCATATACCCGCCTTGGCAAAACTGAGAAAAGGATACACCAGAATTGAAAGTTTGGAGACTGTCTCATTTATGGGTCACTTAAGAAGTAAGAGTCGCCTTCCCCCTCACCGTTGGTATCACGCATCTCCTCTTCTCTCTTCTTCATGTAGGCAAAATCATTAACAATAGATTCTGAAAGGTCTTCTAGGCGTCGCAGCTCTACCTCTAATGGTTTGAGCTTCTCAACTTTTGCAATCTGGAAAAGAATGGAATATTTTCAGCTCTCTGAAAACATCGCTTCAGTCAAGAACACAAAGAAGGCAACAGAAGAGTCTTTTTAAAAGTTTCACCAGATTTAAATTCTCTCCTACCAATCATCCTAACATATTTTAAAATTTGGGCTTGTTTTGTTCCCTATAGACTATATCTTTCCATTTCAGACCTTTTTTTATACTTTAATTTTGACTAAAATCTCTTTACAAGTAATATAATAACCGCAGGCTATAAAGCAAGATATACTATTGTCTCAAGATTTTTTTACTTTTTTTTTGAGACAGAGTCTTATTCTGTTGCCCAGACTGCAGTGCAGTGGCATAGTCTTGGCTCACTGCAGGCTTGACCTCCTGGGCTCAAGCAATCCTCTTGCCTCAGCATCCCGAGTAGCTGGGACCACAGTCATGCAGTGCCACACCCAGCTAATTTTTGCACTTTTTGTAGAGATGGGGTTTTGCCATGTTGCCCAGGCTGGTCTCGAACTCCCAAGCTCAAGCAATCTGTCCGCCTCAGCCTCCCAAAGTGTTGGGACTACAAATGTGAACCACCACGCCCAGCTGATTTTTGACTTTAGTAAAGCACTTTACTTTGCCCTTCCACTCATGTCTAAGAAGTAAACAACATTATTAATATAATAAATGTGAGTCATATTAGGTCAAACCTGGTTTTAGAAGAAAAACCACTAAATTCATTAAACCTTTGACAGTACATATGAATGTGAGCATGTGTTATTACAGCATTAAAGTAATACTTCAAAATACACAATTAGAGAATTCTGGTTTGTTCATATAAATCCTACAACAACTTTTAAGGTTTAGTATCAGAGCTCAGATGTGAGAAAACTGCACTGAATTTTTTATGTATTTTTTTTCTTTTAGAATGACACAGTTATCAAAAGAAATCTCCAAGGAATTCCCCGTATGCTGAGGAATGAAGGACGTGAGAAAGAAATTAACTGTCTTCTTTTCTCAAGTTAGATCCCTAAGAAAACTCTTAAGAGTATCTAATAACTAGAGGCATCTATCACACCAAAGATTGCACTATTCTATGCTTTTTTTCTTATCAATCTTAGATTATGCTTTGCTTTAAAATGGGATACACCACCAGAGCTTTCCAGATTTTTTTTTTTTTTTGAGATGGATTCTCGCTCTGTTGCCAGGCTAGAGTGCAGTGGCACAATTTTGGCTCACTGCAACCTCCGCCTCCCAGGTTCAAGTGATTCTCCTGCCTCAGCCTCCTAAGTAGCTGAGACTACAAGCACGCGCCACCACACCCAGCTAATTTTTTGTATTTTTAGTAGAGGTGGGGTTTCACCACATTGGCCAGGATGGTCTTGATCTCTTGACCTCGTGATCCACCTGCCTTGGCCTCCCAATGTGCTGAGATTACAGGCATGAGCCATCACGCCTGGCCAGATTTCTAGATCTTAAAACTTATACATACCAGTTGCTCTTAAAGTTTCCACATAGAGAATTCTTTAATAATTATCTTTCTTTCTTTCATTCTTTTTATTTTATTTATTTATTTATTTATTTATTTATTTATGGAGTCTCACTCTGTTGCCCAGGCTGGAGTACGGTGGTGTGATCTTGGCTCACTGCAACCTCTGCCTCCCAGGTTCAAAAAAATTCTCCCACCTCAGCCTCCTGAGTAGCTGGGATTACAGGGGTGCGCTACCACACCTGGCTAATTTTTATATGTTCAGTAGAGATGAGATTTCACCACGTTGGCCAGGCTGGTCTCGAACTCCTGACCTCAGGTGATCCACCCGCCTCGATCTCCCAAAGTACTGGGATTACAGGCGTGAGCCACCACACCTGGCTACACCTAATAATTCTGTTTCTATATCTGCTTCTTTACTCCCTATTTACTGTACATTCCCTATGGCCCACTTTTTTTCCTCTCCTTTGTTCAATTCATTGTCCTTGTTCTCTTTGTGAAATGTTAACAGTAGTTAACAAGGGAAGAATAGGAGGAATTTATTTTACGTTTTCTTATTATATTTTTCACTAAATGTGTGATGAACAAAAGTTATTTAAAATAAAACAAACTGCTGTTAAGATTGGGATGTAAAAATTGAGTTTATATTTAAGGTTCATAAAAATATGGTGATAGACGCGATGATACACCTACGTTTTCTCTCACCAGATGCACATTTTCTTGCATTTATAAAATGTTGGCTAGAGTTAACGGTGTGACTGGTAACTGCAGAACAGCTTCTGGGTGTAAGATTTAACCAACAGTTAACGCACAGAGCTAACTTTCTTAGGTGAATGGCCAAATGCCAGGTTTTGTCATTAACCCAGAATATATATCTATTCATTGATCTCATATAGAGCTGCAGAACAAAAAAACATTCCCCAAGAAAAATAAGAGGAGCTATACAAGCTGAACCTTAGTCTAACATCTTCCCTCCTGCTCTATACTTCCCCACTCTGAGCTTCCTAAATAAGACAGTATAAAGGAAATGGCATGATATTTCTTAGAGATAAATTATTTAAAGTTCCCTAAATAGAAACTTGCAAAAGAAACTGGAAGTGAAACTATGGCTGTGCCTCTGCCAGCTGAAAAGGATATTAAAAAAAAATTAAAGCCTATTGAATCCCCCAGCCCCCCTTTTTTTTTTTTTTTTTGGTTAAAGGACAATAGTCCAGAGACCTAAAACCCAAAAAACAATGATGGAATTAAACCTAGTACTGAAGATGGCTTTTGTAGATTACAGCCCCCCATAAGCCGTTCTCAATCCCTTTACAGTAATAAAATTTATTTTTTAGTTGTACAACCAACACATAAATATAGTCTTCTGCTAAAAATTTAAACTATCCAGAAGCAAATATCAACCAAAAGTCTACCTTCATGATTCCTCAATTCCCACATTGCTTTCCAGAGGTAATGATGCTTATAAACTTGATGTATTATCTTTCCACACCTTTTCTTCTGAGACACTATGCTTTTATATGTAAATGTACACAAAAATATAACTTAAAATATATTTATAAATGGCATCATACTACACATATTGTTCTATAGCTTTTTTCCATTTAATAAGATCTTTCCAAAAATGTGAGTGCTTATAAATTCACCTTATTCTTCTGAACTGCTGCATAGCATTCCACACTGCTAGTATTCCACATTGTTTAGTTAATCATTCAGTCCCCAACACCTTTTCTAGTACAGGTGCTACTCCAGACTCTATACCACTATTCATAACCAAACAGTCAAATTCCTATCTTCAAAGCTGATTTTATTTCCTCAACAAAATCTCTGCTGAGGCCAAGCATGGTGGCTCACATCTGTAATCCCAATACTTTGAGAGGCTGAGACAGGAGGATCACTTGAGCCTGGGAGGTCAAGGCTGCAATGAGCCGAGATCATGCCACTATACTCCATCCTGGGAGACAAACTGAGACTCTGACTCAAAATAAATAAATAAATAAATAAATAAATCTCTATTGAATCTCATCTTTCATCCAGGAAATTATTTTCAGACCTTCATTAGTGGGATGAAGGTCTCATTTTGGTCTCATTTCCTAAAAGCCATTTTTGCCTAATAATTACCTTCACTCATGATACTAATTTAAAATCTAGAAATCTTAAAAGAAATCTCAAGAGACTAAAACAATACTGAAATCTAACTTGCCATTCCAAACACCTAATACACCATGGATACTCAATAGTAAATAACATCAATAATGGATATATTTCTACGTTGAATCTAAACCTAGAAATCAAAATAATGTTTGGAGGAAGTCAAAGAACAAAAATCTTTTCAAACCACCAAAATCTGACAGACTTAACAATTAAATGCTATTAAGGAAAGCAATTCCACTTTCCTCCATGTGAGAACACAGTGAGAAGGCAGTATGCACTCAGAAGAGGGCCCTCACCAGAACCTGACCACACTGGTACCCTGATCTTGAACTTCCTAGAATCCAGAACTATGAGAAATAAATTTCTGTTGTTTATTTTATTTTATTTTTAAGATGGAGTCTTGCTCTGTCACCCAGATTCTCCTGCCTCAGCCTCCCAAGCAGCTGGGATTACAGGCGCGCGCCACCACACCCAGGTAATTTTTGTATTTTCAGTAGAGACAGGGTTTCACCATGTTGGTCAGGTTGGTCTTGAACTCCTGACCTTGTGATCCTCCTGCTTCGGCCTCCCAAAGTGCTGGGATTACAGGAGTGAGCCACTGTGCCTGGCCTGTTTATTTTTCCAAAAGAAAAAAATTAGCCAGGTG
>NW_012116265.1:18743040-18801052 GCF_000951035.1 Colobus angolensis palliatus | reverse complement strand
AGTAATACCAACACTTTGGGAAGCCAAGGCAGGTGGATTGCTTGGGACCAAGCTGGGCAACACAGCAAGACCCCATCTCTATTACAAAGTAGTAGTAATAATAAAGAAAAAAAACTTTACTACAAGAATATATAACAATAGACTTTTATTACTAGCTTAAAAGAAATGTAAAAAGTTTCTTGGTTTTTTTTTAAACATTTTAAGGCCTTAACATTTTTTCTGAGTTCTTATTTTTTTTTGAGACGGAGTCTCGCACTTTCCCCCAGCCTGGCGTATAGTGGCGCGATCTCAGCTCACGGCAAGCTCAGCCTCCAGGGTTCACAACATTCTCCTGCCTCAGCCTCCTGAGCAGCTGGGACTATAAGGTGCCTGCCACCACACCTGGATAATTTTTGTATTTTTAGCAGAGACTGGGTTTCACTGTGTTAGCCAGGATGGTCTTGATCTCCTGACCTCGTGATCTGCTCCCTTGGCCTCCCAAAGTGCTGGGATTACGGGCGTGAGCCACTGCGCCCGGCTCTGAGTTCTTATGTGCAAGGTACCAAGGTAAGTTATGATCTTAAGCTCTCACAGCTTACACAGTAAGCTATAACTATAATATACGGCTTTATGTAGTAACTTCTATAACAAAGATACACATTAAAAACAGAGCTCTAGTCGGGAGGACAAAGTGAAGCTTAACAGCAAGTGTGTGAGCTGGGTCTCCCAAGTTGGGCAGGACTTCTGAGAGAGCATTCAAGGCTGAGGGGAACCTGTAAACCAAAACATGGAGGGAGTAAAGTGCAGGCATGTTTAGCAACTATGAATAGTCTAGACGTAAGTAGTCTGGTGTGCTAGAAACTAGACTATAGGGTATGTGTGCATGTACACACATAACTGCCACATACTTGTGCTTGGGGAGGGTAGGGGATAATAGCAAATGACAGGCTCAAAAGTTAGGCTGAGACTAAACTGGGGAAGGGGATGAAAAAGGTAGAATAATGAATCAGGGTCATTCATATATGCTCACAATGTGGTATATTTTGTAATCTCATTTAATCTTTGTAACCCTAAAAGGTGAATGTTTTTATCCTTAAGTTTTACAGATGAGGAAACTAAGTCTCAGAGGTATTAAATATACTTGCCCAAAGTATCACAGCTTGGTGAGTTGGCATTAGAATCCAAGTCTATGTGAGTTTATTCTGTAAGTACCAGAAATGTAATAAAGAAAACCAGATGACTATACTAAGTTTTTCCTGAATCAAAGGTGAAATGAACAAGCTATATTCGGCCACAAGGATCTATGTAAGTTGTCCTATTTGCTTGACTAATAAAGTTTGACTAATAAACTTCCTGGGTTTCCCATTGCTATTATTTTTGCAGGGCCACAGAGTAAAATTTTAAAACAAATCATGGTAAGTATTCTCAAGAAGACGCTCTTTACTTGCTCAGGACTAAGCATTCAATAAATAGCACTGAGACTTTATATCACCATACAAAAAGCTAAAAAAGAAATCCTCAGTATCAAAATTCCCACTTTCTGTTGTTCTGCTCTTGTAAACAGTTGATTAAACTGTTCAAAGTATCTGTAAGAATGCCAAATTATACATGTTTCATGAAGGCAGGCTGATATTCTACTTTCCTTCATCGCTGGACGCATGAGGTATGTTTTGCCAAGTCTGTAAGACAATGTGCACCACAGGTTCTCCAGTAGGGGCTGACATTCCCCTGGCAAGCTGCATGTAGTTGTTAAATAATCAAAGGATGTTATAACTTCAAGGTACTTCGTTTTGCAGTGAGTCCCTCATTTTTCAAATGAGGAAACTAAAGATCCCATAAAGTTACTCAGCCCTTTGGGTGGCCAACCAAAATTAACAGTACCATAGTCTCTTAACTCCCTACTCAGGGTCATCACAGCATTTAAACTGCCAAACTCTGCTGTAAAATTCGAGAACAGAATCTTTGACTTCCAAAAGCATTTATGCTTTCTGTACCCAAATCTGACCTATCTTTCAAGCCTCCTTGAGAGCCTCCTTCAACCACTCCTGTCCACGCTCTCTCTTCCCTGAAGCTCTACAACACTGTATCACACAGTTAACACTCAATCATATATTGTCATATTCACAAATTGTTTTATTTTTATGCTATCCCTTCACACTAGTTTGGCCCCTGAACTTAAGGAAATTAAAATGATTTATATAGTCTTAAAGACCTGATACATAGTAAACACTCGTAATTGACCTGTTCTGCCCACTCTATGCCTTCTTCAAAGAAGCCAACTTTCTCAAAGTAGCTAAGTGCTGCTGGTCCCCTGAAGCAAGTGTTTCTTGTATACTAAAAGCACTCTGCATTTATTTTTTTTCTTTTTCTTTTTTTTTGAGATGCAGTCTTGCGCTGTCAGCCATGCTGGAGTGCAGTGGCACGACCTTGGCTCACTGCAACCTCCACCTCCCAAGTTCAAACGATTCTCCTGCCTCAGCTTCCTGAGTAGCTGAGATTACAGGTGTCTTCCACCACACCCAGATAATTTTTGTATTTTTAGTAGAGACAGGGTTTCACCATCTTGGTCAGCTTGGTCTTGAACTCCTGACCTCAGATGATCCACCTGCCTCAGCCTCCCAAAGTGCTGGGATTACAGGTGTGAGCCACCGCACCTGGCCTGCATCTATTTTCATGAGGCCTGCCGCCTAGGAGAAAGCCTTCTCTACCACCATATCCATTAACATCATTCTTACTGGTCATGGTAGGTACCATTTGGAAAAGCTACAAGTTACAAAGCCTTTTCCTGTAAAATACCTCCAAAATACTGGTGAAATTCCTCTAAAACCATATCCAAATCTTCCATTATAATGAAGATTTGAATCTAAAGAGTTTACAGAGTTATAAGTAACTGTACCAAGAAACGGTATGAACTTTCTGAAAAAACTGCTTCTTAAAACAGAGGTGTTAATCTAACCTCTAGGGAATCTCTAAATTCTTTTCCTTGGTGGAGCATCAAGATCCAAGAGAGAAGCTTCTTGTGACAAGACAAATTCAGTCAAAGTAGTTTGTTGCCTCCATGCCTCCCACCACAGCCCCCACCAACTCCAGGAGCACAGCAATAAATGTGAAGACCATCTACTCTAACACAAGCAAGATAAACATAACTGGGCTGGCACAGTGGCTCATGCCTGTAATCCCAGCACTTTGGGAGGCCAAGGTGGCTGGATCACTTGAGGTCAGGAGTTCGAGACTAGCCTGGCCAACATGGTGAAACCCTGTCTCTACTAAAAATACAAAAATTAGCTGGGTGGGATTACATTTGTAATCCCAGCTACTCAGGAGGCTGAGGCAGAAAAATCGTTTGAACCCAGGTGGCAGAGGTTGCAGTGAGCTAAGATCGCACCACTGCACCGCACTATGGCCTGGACGATACAGTGAGACTCTGTCTCAAAAAAAAAAAGGATTTTGGATCTTGTACATGGAATCAGAGTTCCTCCTTCCTGAGAGCACTCAGAGAAACAGAACTTTTGGAAAGCCTTCAGCTGTTACTCCAACCAGAGCAGGTGTGTTTTTGGTGTATCTGTTGATAGCCAATGACAGACAAACAGAACTGCTAGGCAAAACGGTGTTTTACTCATGGGACAAATAGCCCAGGAGTTAGAAGATGCGTCAGATAGCTCCTTCTTTGTTGGACAGTAATTGCCTGCATTCTCCCAACTGCACAATCAGACAGTAAGTCCCTACAAACAACTGCTTTAGTTCACAGATCACAAGTTAAAAAGAAGTGGCTCGGTTCACATCCTGAATCTACAAAGATACACCCTCTGAAGGGCAAAAGCGAGACAGTGGTCAGAGGTTCATAAAATACAGTAGAGGAAATCAAAATCAAAAGTGCTTTATTGGTTAGGCGCGGTGGCTCAAGCCTATAATCCCAGCACTTTGGGAGGCTGAGACGGGCGGATCATGAGGTCAGGAGATCGAGACCACCCTGGCTAACACGGTGAAACCCCGTCTCTACTAAAAAAATACAAAAAAAAAAATTAGCCGGGCGTGGTGGTGGGCGCCTGTAGTCCCAGCTACTCCGAAGGCTGAGCCAGGAGAATGGTGTGAACCTGGGAGGCGGAGCTTGCAGTGAGCAGAGATGGCGCCACTGCACTCCAGCCTGGGCAACAGAGCAAGACTCCTTCTCAAAAAAAAAAAAAAAAAGTGCTTTATTTCTGAGGACAGAGGCATTCTTTCTCATTAAAGAATTCAAACAACAAGACTTAATGCTTCTTCACAGTATGACAAACATTCTGTCTTCCAAATAGTATCATCTTACATTTGTATTGTGTTACATAGCAATTTCATATGGATTAACTAATAACAATTTAGGTAGGTAGTGTGGTGCAATTACTATCCAATCTTATAGGACCACATGGGATTTCAGAATTATGAGTCCACAAACATGAGGGAGAGATGTGTTGGACATGAAGAAAATTAAAGAAGTGTGCCACATTACCGAATCTTAATACTGATGCCAAAGGTTCCAAATCCTCTGGAGATAAAGCCTCTCCATTATCTCAAGGGCCTGAAATTAAATCATTCAAGTGATTCTCTTGCTTCAGCCTCCCAAGTAGCTGGGACTACAGGTGGCCGCCACCATGCCCAGCTAATTTTTGTATTTTTAGTAGAGATGGGGTTTTCGCCAAGTTGGCCAGGCTGCTCTCCAACTCCTGACCTCAGGTGATCCACCCAACTTGGCCTCCCAAAGTACTGGGATTACAGGTGTGAGCCACTGTACCCTGCCAGCTAACAGCCATTTCTAAGCAAGGTTCAAGGGAGCCTTGCTGCAGACCGAAGAAAGGGCTGGTCTTTGGACTGTGTCATAGTCATTCCTCCTCTACATCAATCTGGTCTGCTGCTAGGGGGCAGGGGTGAGGGGTAAGAGAGTGGGGACAGATATTAAAGTAGTGGGGAGGAGTTTGTTGATTAAGAAGTAGAACCTTGGAGCTGTGTTGTAACTACATGCATAAAGAAAGGCTTAGGACATGTCAGACATCTGAAGCAGGAAGCGGGCAAAGGAAGCACCGTGGTTTCCTTTGGGCTAGGGATTCCCCTCTTGGGTTAAGCAAAAGGTCAGGAAAGATAAAGCCCCTTTCCTAATGTTTATGAAGTCCAAGGCTGATGGAAATTCCAGGAGGTATAGGGGTTCTAAAATGCTATACGACAGCTGTGTTCAAAGCATTCTTTATTTAAACCCACAATAATGTCATCTGTTTTTGAGGAGAACTAGCTATATCTACTATCTAATAGGGCACTGATGTGTTGTTATTTAATAAATACCCTTGGGCTGGGCAGGGTGGCTCATGCCTGTAATCCGCCAGCACTTTGGGAGGCTGAGAGGCGGATCATGAGGTCAGGAGATCGAGACCATCCTGGCTAACGTGGTGAAACCCTGTCTCTACTAAAAATACAAAAAATTAGCTGGGTGTGGTGGCGGGCGCCTGTAGTCCCAGCTATTTGGGACGATAAGGCAGAATGGCGTGAACCTGGGAGGCGGAGCTTGCAGTGAGCCGAGATCCCGCCACTGCACTCCAGCCTGGGCAACAGAGCGAGACTCCATCTCAATAAATAAATAAATAAATAAATACCCTTAATGACAGCCAACATGTTGGAGAAAAAAATTACAATAGGTAAAATTCTACAGAGTACAAATTCAACTGAGAATGGTCCACAGTTTGGGAACAGAAGCAGTAACCACAAACTGGAAATCATTTTACCTATTCTTCCACCTCGTAATAATGACATCTTCCCTCGTGTTTTATATCTTACAAAAGCACTTTAAAATAATCTTATTGACATATAATTAAGATTCTTCTGAATCATGAAGGTTTAAAAAAATTTTTCAATTTACTCTTAAATTCATCAAATAAAGAGGTTTTCTTGTTTTATTTATTTAAATTAAACTAGCCTGGAAACAGAAACAAACAACTGAAAAGTCTCTACTGGAAACTGTCTCCCATTCACAACTATATCACTGCTCCTACTTACTGCCTCTAAATAACGCTACCCAGTTTCATTCAATTGAGGATTTGAACAAAGAAAGAGCTGCAACTGTTGTACTAATTCCTGTAGCAGAATTAACCAGTCATTTCCAATCTTCTTCCATTTTAGGATATTTCCCTTCCCAAGTCCTGTCCAAAGAGAGAGAGCAACTTCTGTTCCACTATTCCTAGACAATTTTCCTAAATCACTTAAACCAATTTTCCTTCATTTACTTAGTTTGCATTCTTCAAAAGCCCATTCTATTTCCTGTACCCCACTCCTCCTTCATGCCCTTACGTACTGTTTTGCTGGGTAAAAATACTCTTATCTTTCTGTAAAGATCAATTACCTAGTCTTAAATAGTTCTTGTGGTTTTTCAAAGGTGCCCTTCGTTGAACCCTTTTGTGCTGTCCCCAAAGTCTCGCAGAGATGAAAAAGGCTGTTGCCCTTCTCCTCATTCTGTGCACACCTCCATCTCCCTGTCACCCAACTAAATGTCAGTTTTTATTACTCTATAATGAATACTTCCTATCAGCATCAAATTTCTATCATCACCATTCCTAGTCTCTTGCAGCTTCTTCCTCCATCCTGCCCTCTTCCTTAAAAGTCTGAAATTATTTTAACTCAAAACTATCTTTGACTATTGTTATTTCCCAAAGACAAAACAGTTGTTCAAGACTAAACAGCACTGAATCCATGCCCTAGATATATATATATAGATATATACAACTGTTGGTCTTGGGGAAAAAGTCTTAGGAATTAAAAACAAATCACTTTTCTTAACCTTGGGCATTTACAAATAACTGAATTCCAGCTTTAAAAATGTAAAATATCTGTCTACACACACACACACACCCACACACACACACTTGGTTTCTGCCTCAAGAGAACTAATGCCATAGGCTTCAGTGTTTTATCAAACCCACATTTCTGTGGGACAGTTAGTTCAGTCCTTTGGCTGACAGCACAGCCAGAATTATTCTTCAAGGCTTTTTTTTTCTTTTTTTTTTTTGAGACGGAGCCTTGCCCTGTTGCCCAGGCTGGAGTGCAGTGGCGTGATCTCGACTCACTGCAGCCTCTGCCTGTCGGGTTCCAGCAATTCTCCTGCCTCAGCCTCCTGAGTAGAATAGCTGGGATTACAGGCGCACGCCACCACGCCTGGCTATTTTTTATTTTTAGTGGAGACGGGGTTCCACCATGTTGACCAGGCTGGTCTCGAACTCCTGACCTCAGGTGATCCACCAGCCTCGGCCTCCCAAAGAGCTGGGATTACAGGAGTGAGCCACCACGCCCAGCCAAGGCTGTTAATAACAACTTTTTGTTCATGGCTGGCTGTCACAAGACTGCTAAGAAACCATAGCCTTTTGGGCAAAGCACAGCCTGTTGGCCTGCCGAGGTCACAGAAACCTCACAGCATAGCACACTGCTGCCTCCTCTGGCTGTTACAGCAGGACATACCTCTTCGTAATTTTTCGCCTCCACTCCATGCTTCATGTCTAGGATCACGAGTTGGTCAGGTATCCGCCCTGTTCCTGAGAAAGAAATCAAAGGATTCATTGTGTGGAATACTTAAAATTCCGGGAAATTACCCACCCACCCACCCGCCCTCCCTCTCCAGAACCCCTACCCTCTCAATAGAGGGAAACAGCCACAACTCCTCCCCCTGCTCAGTTGCAGAAAATTCCTGGCTCTGGCTAAAATCACAAACATTCCAGACAAAGCCTCTATCTGTGTGGGGTGCCGGAAAGCAACAAGAACATGCTGCTGGCAAACATCTCTGAGCAGGCAAGGACACAAGATACTGCAACTGGTACTACAGAGGAACAGAACAGAAGGGAAAACACACAGGCTTATTGAATTGGGAAATAAAACTCAAAAATCAAAACAGTGTGAAATTGAGTGGCATATAAACCAAGAGATAGTGGGCAACGACTTCGGCTGAAAATGCGTATTTCCACATCTGAAAAGGTTGCCCTGTCAAATTTTGAGGGAAGGCCATGATGAATTAGGATTATTGGATACGTGCTAAGTAAGCTTGGATTTACTTAATATAAATCTGAGTACTGAAAAGAACATAAGTTTTATCTAATATTCCACTTTAATTCAAACATTTTGATCAATGTATGGCCTATTTCAGTAGGAGCACAATGTTACAGAGCTATTCCCACTAAGCCCTTAAAGGAGTTACAACAGCTCAAGAAAAAAAAAAAAACTTTACAGTAAGAGTTCAAATCTCAGGGATGCTTCTTATAACAGAGTTCATGTTAGAAGAGTCAATCTGATTCAGCTGGATCAAAGAGGCATCCTAATCTTAAATCATCAAGTAGGAGAAAGGAAAAGACCCAAAGAGCCCCAGAAAACTGTTCAGCCCCAATCCCCTGGAATTCACCTAGTTATAAAATTTACAACTGCCTGCATGAAATCAGAAGTTCTGGATACACAGTACCACTGAAGCACTGGGGTTCCTGAGACCATAAGCCACACTGAATGGTACTGTATCCTCTAATGCCTGAGAGACACTGTAAGTTTTCTGAAATGAACTGAAGTCAATTCAGTAACTACTCATTGAGAACTCACTAAGTACTAGAACTGTGCTGGAGATTTTAAAGGGACATGCTACGGCTTAAATGTGCCCCTCTCAAAGTTCATGTGTTGGAAACTTAATCCCCAATGCAAGAGTGTTGAGAGGTAGAACCTTTAATTTTATTTATTTATTTAATTAAAAAAAATTTTTCGAGATAGGTTGTTACTCTGTCTTCCAAGCTGGAGTGCAGTGGCACGCACCATCATGGCTCACTGTAGCCTTGAACTCCTAGGCTCAAGCAATCCTCCCACTTCAGCCTCTCAAGTAGCTAGACTATAGGTGTGAGCCATCGCACCCAGGTAATTTTTGTATTTTTTGTAGAGACAGGGTCTCACTATACTGTCCAGGGTGATCTGGAACTCCTGGGCTCCAGTGATCCTCCTGCCTCAGCCTCTCAAAGTGCTGGGATTATAGCCATGAGCCACTGTGCCTGGCAGAGAAGCAGGACCTTTAAGAATTGATTAGGTCATGGGGCTCTGCCCTCATCAACAGATGAATGTCATTATCATAGAAGTAGGTTTGTTATAAAAGTGAGTTAGTTCAGCCCCTTCTTGCCCTCCTGTGCATTCTCTTGCCATGTGATACCTTCTGCCATGTTATCGTGACACAGCAAAAAGGCCCTCATCACCAGATGTGGCCCCTTGATGTTGGACTTTCCAGACTCCAGAACCATGAACCAAATAAATTTCTACTGTTTATAAATTACCCAGTCTGTGGTGTTCTGTTATAGCAGCACAAAATGGACTGCCAGGATACAATCCCTGCCTTCAAATAATTCAATTGGGATCTAAGACATATACACAAAACGACTACGGTGAAAATGCAAAGCACTGTAAAATTTTAAGCCAAAGGAACTGGTTCAGACAATTCCAATATGGAGCAAAGGGAAGAGGAGGGAAGACAGTAGTTGTGGACAGACTTCACTAAAGAGGGAACACCTAAAGGCAGGACTTAGGCCAAGTACTCTAGGCAGATGGCAAAGCATGAGCAAAGGCTCAGATATTAAAATCGGAGTATGGCATGTTTGAAAGACAGTAAAGAACTTCTTTTGGGATGGGTGCAGTGGCTCATGCCTGTAATCCCAGCACTTTGGGAGGCCGAGGCAGGTGGATCACTTGAGGTTCGAGTTCGAGACCAGCCTGGCCAACATGGTGAAACCCATCTCTACTAAAAATACACAAACTAGCCAGGCATGGTGATGCGTGCCTATAGTTGCAGCTACTCCGGAGGCTGAGGCATGAGAATCGCTTGAACCCGGGAGACAGAGGTTGCAGTGAGCCAAGATCGCGCCACTGCACTCCAACCTGGGTGACAGAGCAAGACTCTGTCTCAAAAAAAAAAAAAGAACTTCTTTTGGATAGATTGGAAAGATTAATTTGAAAGCAAAGAAATATAAATAAGACTGCAGAGGGTAAGACTGAGAACAAAGTAAGACAAGCCACAGGTGTCTTCTGAGCATGAAAACAAGTCTTCAAACAAAGCAAAACAAAATGTCGCACCCAGAGTATTCTGTTCTCCCAAATCCAGTGTGTAATCCTGATTATGCCATTGTCCATGGAAGATGTAATGCAAATTTCTGATTTTCTTTCCTCATTGAAAAAGTTGTGAAACTTAAGCAGTTCATAGCCCCACCTGGTCCAAATGATCAGGCTATCTTCTTACGTACAGTCTTCCAACTACCTCCCTGATTGTCACAGCACAGTACAGTCACGCACTACATGAAGACAGTTCAGTAGAGGGCGGACTGCATATATGAAGGTGGTCCCATAAGATTATTATAATACTGTCTTTTACTATATCTCTTCTATGTTTAGATACAAAAATAGCATTGTGTTCCAACTGCCTACAGTATTCAGTACAGTCACATACTTTACAGGTTTGTAGCCGAGGAGCAATAATAGGCTACACCATATAGCTGAGGTGGGTAGTAGGCTATACCATCTAGATTTGTGTAAGTACACTTGATATTTGAAGTACACTTGATATTTGCACAACAAAATCGCCTAAAGACCATTTCTCAGAATGGTCCAAGCAATTCTCCTGCCTCAGCCTCCCAAGCAGCTGGGATTACAGGCATGTGCCACCACCACATCTGGCTAATTTTTGTATTTTTAGTAGAGAAGTGGTTTCGCCATGTTGGCCAGGCTGGTCTCGAACTCCTGGCCTCAGGTGATCCACCTGCCTCAGCCTCCCAAGTGCTGGGATTACAGGAGTGAGTCACCATGCCTGGCCAGTTTTTTTTGTTGTTGTCGTCGTTTATTTTTTTGAGATGGACTCTCATTCTGTCACTCAGGCTGGAGTGCAGTGACACAATCTTGCTCACTGCAACCTCCACCTCCTGGGTTTAAGTGATTCTCCTGCCTCAGCCTCCCCAGCTAATTTTGTATTTTCAGTAGAGACAGGGTTTCTCCATGTTGGCCAGGCTGGTCTCAAACTCCTAACCTTCAGTGATCTGCCCGCCTTGGCCTCCCAAAGTGCTGGGATTGCAGGCATGAGCCACCATGCCCAGCCTTTTTTTTAAGACTTCATTTTGTTAGAGCAGTTTTCGGTTCACAACAAAACTGAGAGGAAGGCACAAAGATTTCCCATATTCCCCTTCCCCTTACATATGCATAGCCTCCCCCATTATCACTATTTCCCACCAGAGTGGTACATTTGTTAGAAATGATGAACCTACATGGACACATCACTATCAACCAAAGTCCATAATTTGCATTAGGATTCACTCTTGGTGTACATTCCGAGTGTAATGTTCCGACAACCATATAATGACATGTATCCACTATTACAGTATCATACAGCATATTTTCACTGCCCTAAAACTTCCCTCTGTTCCACCTATTCAATCTTTCATTCCACTTAGTTGACCTTTTTAAAAGGTGCTCCAAAGACTACAAGGTAACAGGTCTCCAAATCAGAATAAAGAATACAAATGAAACTGGATATTAAGTGCTGACTGTAGTAGTAAGGAGCACTAGTGCACTAGAGTTGGAGAAGATTCTTAATCCAGAGAAACGTTCTGATTACTCACCCTTGCTCTCAAAACACACTTCAAACATGTCATAATCTTCAGTGGTAAAGGCAAACTTCCCCTTGGTTGCATCCTCTTTGGAGTAGAGAATATGGCCAGCAGAATCTGTGATCTAATATAAGAAATGTAGTAAGAACAGGCAGCAAATAACACTCAGGAAGAGAACTTACAGAAACTGGGGAGACAGAGACACTATCTATGAAAGACAATTTATAGTCCTCATTATGATGACTATCTTCCAACCATCCCCAAAGACAAAAACTGGATTAGAAGATTAAATCCAAATACAGTAAATTTCATTCATTCAAGTAGTCTAACCACATTGCAGGCTAAAATCTGTTGCTGCTATAGGATGTCTTACCATACCAAAAAGTTAATCTAGCTAATGCTCCAAGTTACATACACTGGACTTATTGGCAAAAAC
The DNA here is from genome assembly GCF_000951035.1 of Colobus angolensis palliatus. Lineage (NCBI taxonomy): Eukaryota > Metazoa > Chordata > Mammalia > Primates > Cercopithecidae > Colobus > Colobus angolensis. Next base: position 18,789,025 of record NW_012116265.1, on the reverse strand, counting down.
TCACTTTATAGATGCAGACTAGTATCATTCTGCATAGAGGAACATGTCACAAAAATGAAAGTAGACAATTATCAAAAGCTTACACAAGAGGGACAAAGATATATAAAAACACATTTATTCTATATAACAAATTTGATAGGGAAGGGGTGTGGGTGGAAAATAAAATTAGGACACACAATACAAGGGCAGTAGGAAAAAAAAGTATGCATAGAGAAGATAATCCAGGAGATCTATTCCTGCAAATTTCATGTTAATTATGTCAACAGCTACGTAGAGTGGGAACAAAACACAGGAAACAAACAAATTTCTGGCCAGGCATGGTGGCTCACGCCTGTAATCCCAAACTTTGGAACACCAAGACAGGAGAATCACTTGAGCTCAAGAGTTTAAGACCTGGCTGGGCGTGGTGGCTCACACCTGTAATCCCAGTACTTTGGGAGGCCGAGGCACGAGTTCAAGAGATCGAGACCATCCTGGCTAACCAACATGGAGAAACCTCATCTCTACTAACAACACAAAAAGTAGCTGGGCACAGTGGCTGGTACATGCCTATAGTACCAGCTACTCGGGAGGCTGAGGCAGGAGAATCACTTGAATCTGGGAGGCAGAGGTTGCAGTGGGCCAAGATTGTGCCACTGCACTCCAACCCAGATGACAGAGTGAGATTCCGTCTCAAAAAAAAAAAAGAGTTCAAGACCAACCTGGGCAACACGGCGAAACCCCATCTCTACAAAAATTAGCCAGACATGGTGGTGTGCACCTATAGTCCCAGCTACTGGGAGGCTTGCTCTGTCACCGCAGCCTGGGTGACAGAGCAAGACCCTGTCTCAAAAAAACAAAAACAAAACAAAAAAAAGGAGAGAAATTTATCCTAAAAAAAAAAAAGATATCCTTGGCTTCCATAAATGATTATTCCTTAGCTTTAGTTCTTCAGACTTAAACTGCTCTATTACCAAAGAACAGCCTATCAGTACAGAAGAAAGGGCATATACTGGGAAGTAAACAGCCACATACAAAGCAAGGGAATTCCACGGTAATTTAACAGCCTGGATCTCAGCCTCCATTTCTAGAGCAAGCGGCTGTCTTAGTAGAAAGCATATTTCATCACGTAAGACTGGAAGCTACTTTGCAACGTGGAACACAAAAGTAGTGGCTTCATCACATTAAACTGGATGTTCTAATGCTATTCGTTTAAGGGGAAATTTTAAGCAGGAAAATTAAGTAGCACATTTAAGCTTATATATTTAAAAGTACTTTATAACAGTAGTTATTTCTGATGGGTGAGACTTTCTCTTTATATTTTTCCTTTTTTTTTTTTTTGAAATGGAGTCTTACTGTGTCCCCAGGCTGTAGTACAGTGGCGTGATCTTGGCTCACCGCAACCTCTGCCTCCCGGGTTCAAGTAATTCTCCTGCCTCAGCCTCCCGAGTGGCTGGGACTACAGGCACCCACCACCAGGCCCAGCTAATTTTTTTGTATTTTTAGTAGAGACAGGGTTTCCCCATGTTGGCCAGGATGGTCTTGATCTCCTGATCTCATGATCCAACCACCTCAGCCTCCCAAAGTGCTGGGGTTACAGGCGTGAGCCACCGTGCCTGACCTTTTTTTCCATTTTTTAAAAAGACATGTAGCCGGGCATGGTGGCTCAGCCAGGTGCAGTGGCTTACGCCTGTAATCCCAGCACTTTGGGAGGCTGAGGCAGGCGGATCACCTGAAGTCAGGAGTTTGAGACCAGCCTGGTCAACATGGTGAAACCCTGTCTCTACTAAAAACACACACAAAAAAATTAGCCAGGCGTGGTATTGGGCACCTGTAATCCCAGCTACTTTGGAGGCTGAGGCAGGATAATCACTTGAACCCGGGAGGCGGAAGTTGTGGTGAGCCAAGACCGTGCCACTGCACTTCAGCCTGGGCAACACAGTGAGACTCTGTCTCAAAAAAAAAAGGCATATATCACTGGATCATTTATGTTCAAAAATAATTTATTATTATAATAAAGCTATTTTATTTTGGAAAAAATTGATAATAAAGAAAAGTTATCACTACTAGATAAATTTGAAATGATAGATCAACTAAAAAAAGTTTTATAGCACATCTAAATTCCTTAATAAACAGTAGTTAGTATTAGTCAACTATCTTCTGCCATCTAGCACCATTTACTAATTTGGCAAACTTTTAAATTTATTTTTATTATTTATTTATTTTTGAGACAGTCTCGCTCTGTTACCCAGGCTGGAGTACAGTGGTGTGATCTCGGCTCACTGCAACCTCCGCCTCCTGGGTTCAAGCGATTCTCCTGCCTCAGATTACAGGCCCATGCCACCACGCCCGGCTAACTTTTTGTATTTTTAGTAGAGACGTGGTTTCACTGTGTTAGCCAGGATGGTCCTCATCTCCTGACCTTGTGATCCACCCGCCTTGGCCTCCAAAAGTGCTGGGATTACAGGCATAAGCCACCACACCTGGCCTTTTTTTTTTTTTTTTTGAGACAGTCTCGCTGTGTCACTCAGGCTAGAGTGCAGTGGCGCAATCTCCCCTCACTGCAACCTCTGCCTTCCAGATTCAAGTGATTCTCCTACCTCAGCCTCCCAAGTTGCTGGGACTACAGGCATGCGTCCCCACGCCTGGCTAATTTTTATGTTTTCAGTAGGGATGGGGTTTCACCATATTGGCCAGGCTGGTCTCGAACTCCTGACCTCAAGTGATCCACCTGCCTTGGCCTCCCAAACTGCTGGGATTACAGGTGGGAGCCACCACGCCTGGCCTAATTTGTCAAACATTTAAGATACCTAGACCTGTGCTGGTCACTGGGATACAAGTATGAGTAAGATAGTTCCTGTCTTCAAAGGGCCTATGAGTCTAAATGAGGAGAGGAGGGTGATAAGAAATGAGGTGCCTTCATAGTGGTTTCGATTTGCACGTGCCTGATGGTTAGCGATACTGGGGAGCTTTTAATGTATTTGTTAGACATTTGTATGGGGTGATAAAATATGTTAATTAGCTTGATTGTGGCATTCACTTAACAATGTATATGTACACCAAAACATCACATTATATATCTTGAATATAAACAATTTTTATTTGTCAATTATACCTCAATAAAGCTAAGAGAGAGAGAGCATTTCACTGCAATGTGCAAGGCATACTACCAGAGGTATGCGCAAGTGCCATGGGATTATGGAGGGTCAGGGAGTGTATCTAGGAGTGGGTAACACATGAGCTGAGTCCTAAAGGATGAATTTCAATCAAGGGAAACAGGGGTAGAGACATTCAGGTTAGAAGAGACAGCAAATACGAAGGCCTGGGTTCAGAAAAACATAAACAAAAATATGGTATCATCATATTACTAATAGCTAGTATTTACTGAACACTTACTAAGTGTCAAATACTGTGTTGCTGCTTTATAAGCATTTTAAATTTAATCCTCACTATAACCCTACTGGCAAGAATTATTGCCCCCGTGTTTCATGGGAGGAAACTGAGGCCCGGAGAGGTTAAGTGCCTGGAGAGGTACTGGCCTGATCATGTAGAACTAGAATAGCATGCTAAGGAGTTTAAGCTTCATTTAGTACAAAGTGGAAAGGCAGTAAGGAATTTGAAACAGAATGATGTGAGTCAATGTACAGTTCAGAAAGGTGAAGGTACCAGTACTATGGAGACAGACTAGAGAGAGACAACCCTAGAGATAAGAAGGTGGGCTGGGACACTATTCCAGTACTCCAGCTAAGAAAGGAGAAGGGCCTTCAGTATAGAGAGGGGACAGATTTTATTTAATTAAAATAATTTTAAATTTTATTTAATTTTTTAAAGTTTATTAAATTGTATTTAATTAAACAATTTTATTTAATTAAAAAAATTTTAGTAACCCATGAACTGAACAGTTTGAGGGATTTTAAGGAGGTAGAGTCTACAGGACAAAACCAAAAAGTAAATGCCCACAGAGATCAAGTGAGAAACACACTGATACTGGACCAGCACAAGCCATACATAGCAAACTAGAAAAGATGGCCTGTGTCGTAGGAAAAGCCAGTGACTGCCATGGCACTCCAGGTTTTCAGATCATCCAGTTTTTCAAGAGAAGGTAGATATTTTAACTTTTATTTGAAATCTCCTAATTTTTAAACATTTACAATCAATCCCAACATTTGAAAAACTACCTCAGGCCGGGCACAGTGGCTCACACCTGTAATCCCAGCACTTTGGGAGGCCAAGGCGGGTGGATCATGAGGTCAACAGATCGAGACCATCCTACCCTGCCTCTACTAAAAATACAAAAATTAGCTGGGCATGGTGGTGCACGCCTGGAGTCCCAGCTACTTGGGAGGCTGAGGCAGGAGAATCGCTTGAATCCAGGAGACGGAGGTTGTGGTGAGCCGTGATCATGCCATTGCACTCCAGCCTGGGCAACAAGAGTGAAATTTCATCTCAAAATAAATAAATAAATAAATAAATAAAGTACTTTAGAACCTTGGATACACACATATAAGTCAAAAAGGTCTGAGAACTAACCATCACAAAGTAATGTGTAGTCATCAGTATGATGCCTCTCTTCCTTTCTTCAGAATCAGTTGACCCACAAAGATACTCACTTCCCCAAGATTCTCACTTCATAAAGCATAAAGACAAAACTTAAGAGCAAAGAAGAAGTTCAAAAAGGTAGACAGCAGTAATAACAGATTTTTCACATTCCAAGCCAATCTAGAAACCCTAATTTGGATTTGGACTTTTTTCCTATGAATAAAGTTGCAGACAAATAGAACTTGGGTAACATGACTTTCCAGATTTGTTCATTGCATTGGCTTAATTCTGAAGGAAGACGTTAGTTAAGAATTACAGGTTGCTGAAAATGTCTAAATGTAAGTGAAACTGGTAGAGGACAGCCTAGAATAAGCATCAAGGTGAAAGCACTGAAAAGAGTCATCACAGATTTCATCATCTCCATGCTAAGGCAAGCAAAGAGACTAAGTCATTGGCCTAGGACAAACAACTGAATTTAACAGTGCTTGCAGGATTTGGCACACCATTTGCCCAACCACCTTATTTCCTGGAAGAATAGATTGGTTCCTCCAAGATATGAACAGTGTCCTTCAAAAACTTTTTTTCTTTTAATTTAAGGAGAGGAGTCTCTTTACATCATAAAGGAGCTTAAATGCAGGGCATAAAACTCTTAAGGCATTGCTAAAAGTATCTTACAAAATGAATTAAGCAATCTGCTATGGTTTTCTGAAAGACTCCAGGAAAATCACATCTCCAACTGGTACTCCAAAGGGGTAAATACTATTTCAATTGTCCTCTACCACACTGTACTAAGGAACTGCAATCACAGAAGAACCATTTGCATTGTCTCTTCCATGACATCCGAAGAATATTAAAGACTCATTTTGAAGCAAAAACTGAAATTCATTTCAAGAGACTGAAGGCAAAGGGCCCACCACTGCAGCCTGCACCTTTTATCAACATGAAATTGGCTGGGCGCGGTGGCTCAAGCCTGTAATCCCAGCACTTTGGGAGGCCGAGACGGGCGGATCACAAGGTCAGGAGATTGAGACCATCCTGGCTAATACGGAGAAACCCCGTCTCTACTAAAAAAAAGTCTCTACTAAAAAATACCAAAACAAAAACTAGCCGGGCGAGGTGGCGGGCGCCTGTGGTCCCAGCTACTTGGGAGGCTGAGGCAGGAGAATGGCATAAACCCGGGAGGCGGAGCTTACAGTGAGCTGTGATCCGGCCACTGCACTCCAGAGGGAGACTCCGTCTCAAAAAAACAAACAAACAAAAAAACCCATGAAATTTACCTCCCAGAAATAGTGTGTGATGATGCTGGAAGTTCCCCCAGGGCCTCCACATGTCTACACTCCCTATAACCTTCAGATGACACAACTACACGAGGGAATTTATCTGGATATTTGGAAATCCAGGCAGGCAACCTGACAACTGAACTTTCAGGTGGGGCTCACTCATACGGACTGTTTGGGCATTCTAAAACATCTCAGGATTTTTCTGAAAATCAGTAGGTTTCCTATCTAGTTCATATAACTTTGTAGTTATTTAGGAGCCAAGACATTAGTCTTAAAGAAAAACAAAACAAAACAAAAATCATATCTCCCAACCCCAACATCATTACATAAACCAGGTAGCTAAAATTAGGGAATACAAAACTGGGCCAAGCTCAATGACTAACCAGAGCCAGCAAAGTCTAATAGGCTAAAATGATAGCTTAACTTCCTTTAATTAAAATGTTCTAATTATAGATCACCTTAAAAGGTCATCTGGTTTCTCAAGAATTGAGAGGTTTTTTTTTTTTCTTCGTAATTGTCCTAGAGAACCACCTTGGTGAATCAATAACTGCTACTTTTACCTACTATAACAGCAAGACCTTAAAAGGATTATTTTCTTCCCTTTTAACAATAAATACTTATAATAATAATAATCATAAAGTTCTTTAATTAAACAAAGGTAATACCAAGCTATAAAATTTGCCCATATGACATCAAGGAATGGGAAGTAATAAAGATCTGTTTCTAGATGTCACCTTCTGAAGAAAAGTAAACCAAAGTTCACAACTTAAAAAGTAGGGGGGATGGGCATGGTGGCTCACACCTGTAATCCCAGCACTTCGGGAGGCCAAGGCAGGCAGGTCATTTGAGGTCAGGAGTTTGAGACCAGCTTGACCAACATGGCAAAACCCTGTCTCTGCCAAAAATAAAAAATTAGCCAGGCATGGTGGCAGGTGTGTGTAATCCCAGCTGCTCAGAAGGCTGAGGCAGGAGAATCGCTTGAACCTGGGAGGCGGAGGTTGCAGTGAGCCGAGATCGTGCCACTGCACTCCAGCCTGGGTGACAAAGCTAGACTCCATCTCAAAAAAAAAAAAAAAAAAAGAAAAAAGGAAAAAAAAGTGTTAATTTTATATCAGAGTAGGTGATGTCAAGAATATGTGAATACTCACACTGAGCCTGTGAGAAGTGAGAAAACAGGTAACTGGGAAGATAAACTCATTTAAAATTGGATTTTCTTGGACCATGCTAGGCAGTGGCTGGAAACAGATTTTTGAGCAGGTCCTGCTACTGAAATTGCTCTCATTCCTTTACCAAACATTCAAAATAAAACTTTAAAAGGATCTATAAGTAGCTTAGGTCAATAAGGCAATTAGGAATAAAATGAAATAGAGTTCACCTGAGGGAAGAAATAAGTCTTATCAAGAACCTGAATTGAGCAAATGATAACTGTATAATAAATTTGGTTCTAAGCTTTCTGGAAGCCAAAATTAAAAGACTAAAGAGACATCATTTGTTTTCTGATGAAAGCTCACAAATTTATCTCAGGGACAATTTTCCTGGAAGTAACCACGAACAACCATTTATTAGGAAGGTCCTTGTAGAAGGACTGTAACTAACAGACTATTCATTTTCAACCACGATCTTGCTAAAGATACAAGCACAGTTCAAATGAGTTCTTTTAGTGAACCTCCCTAACAATGAATGACCTGATCTAATGCAGAGGTGAGACCTGGTTCTCTGCCCTGCCCCTAAGCACTACATTTCTCCCCATCCTAGCCCACTCTGGCTGCTCACAGAATTCCAGCCTTACTCTAGAGTTGCAGGAAGGATGGGACTACTTTTGGCCACTTGCTAGCACGACTGCGTTTAAAAAAAAAAAAAAAAAAAGTACCAGAAAAAGATGCCTTAAAAATAACACTATCCACCCAGACTTAATTCCCTTCTCCAATAAAAGCAACCAGGGCTCCTTGGATAAATGATCCTAAGACTGAGGAAGAAAATGTACAAAATGAGCCTGGAGCATCTTATAGTGCCAGAAAGTAAGAAAGTGCTCAAAAACAAAAACCAGAGGTCGACGGGGGCAGATCATTTAAGGTCAGAAGTTCAAGACCAGCCTGGTCAACATGGAGGTACCCCATCTCTATTAAAAATACAAAAATTAGCCAGGTATGGTGGCACGCACCTGCAATTGCAGCTACTCAGGAGGCTGAGGCATGAGAATCACTTGAATCCGGAGGCAGAGGTTGCAGTGGGAAGAGATTGTGCCACTGCACTCCATCCTGGGTGACAGAGCAAGCCCCCGTCTCAAAACAAACAAACAAAAATCAAAATCCAAAAAATACAAGAATGAGGGTATGTCAAAGGGAAACAGGAGCCTAAAGAGCTCCCAATAGCTAAAGCTGAAACAATTAGGGCAACAAAATATAGTACTGATTTATAATCCAAAGTACACAGTAAACATCCATGAATCTACACTTACATATAAATGATTGATTAAATAAATAAATAAGGAAGAGAGACAAATCTTCCGTGAAGATTCTCAAATAATTTATGTAGGCACCCGTAAGGAGTCTGAAGCATAACTCCCCACTCCTTAAGTGTGGGCTACATAAAGTGACTTCCTTCTAAAGAATACAGTATAGAAAGAGGGAAAAAAGAGTAACTCTGTAGTGGACTGACCAAAACATCATTAAGGGGGAAAAAAGGAAAGAAAAGAATAATTGTATAGTGAAGAAACCTGACAAACACTAATTCATCCAAATGATCAACAGCAGTATCAACAGTGACAAATCATGTTGATACCATGTGATGAAAATGACACTTTACAAGTGAATCATGGTTTTGACAAGAAAAAAAAAATGACACTTTATCTCTATGGTCTTCCTCCCCAAAACCCATAACCTCAGCTTATCGTGAGAAAAACATCTGACAAATGCCCAATAGAGGGCAGCCTACAAAATACTTGGCCAGGGTCCTCAAAACTCACAAGGTCTGCCAGGCCCACTGGCTCACACCTTGTAATCCCAGCACTTTAGGAGGCCAAAGGGAGAGGATCACTTGAGTCCAGGAATTTGAGACCAGCCTGGGCAACACAGGAAGACCCTGCCTCTACAAATAATTTAAAAAAAAAAGAAAAACTCGCTGGGTGTGGTGGTGCATACCTGTGGTCCCAGCTAATCAGAAGGCTGAGGCAGGAGGACTGCCTGATCCCAGGAGGTCAAGGCTGCAGTGAGTTGTGATCATGTCATTGCACTTCAGCCTGGGTGACAGAGCAAGACCCAGTCTCAAAACAAACACACAAACAAAAAACTCACAGGCAAGGCACAGTGGTTCACGCCTGTAATCCCAGTACTTTGGGAGGCTGAGGCGGGCAGATCACTTGAGGTCAGGAGTTCGAGACCATAGCTAACATGGTGAAACCCCGTCTCTACTAAATATACAAAAACTAGCCAAGCATGGTGGCACGTGCCTGTAGTCCCAGCTACTCAGGCAGCTAGGGCAGCAGAATCACTTGAACCCAGGAGGCAGAGGTTGCAGTGACCCGAGATCGCGCCACTGCACTCCAGTCTGGGCGACAGAGTAAGAATCTGTCTCAAAAAAAAAAAAAAGAATGGAAACAGGAATATCTAGCCTTTTCTCTCTCTCAAGAGACCGTACAACATAGTACTTTTAAGATGGAAGGTTCTAGAGTCAGACTTTCTGGTCTATGCTCAAATCACAGGCGTGCCGTTTACCAGCTGTAAACACCTGGGCATGTTCCTTAACTCCTCTACCTCATTTGTAAAATAAGGACAACAGTTGTACATACATCACAAGGTTATTGTGAGGATTTTTTTTTTTTAGTAAGGTCTCACTGTGTTGCCCAGGCTGGTCATGTACTCCTGGGCTTCAGAGATCCTCTGGTGTCAGTCTCCTGAGTAGCTGGGATTACAAGGACATACCACCACACTCAGCTACTGTGAGGATTAAATGTTATACAGGTAAACTGCCTGGAACAGTGTTTGTCACATAGCAGGCATTCAATAGGTGTTACATTATTGTTATAACTGTTTGTTGGTGATAACTCAGAACTCCATGGATATTTAGGTCACTAACCATATTTTCTTTCCTTTTTCTTTTGAGACAGAGTTTCGCTCTGTCGTAAAGACTGGAGTGAAGTGGCACTATCTTGGCTCCCTGCAACCTCTGCCTCCTGGGTTCAAGCAATTCTTGTGCCTCAGCCTCCAGAGTAGCTGGGACTACAGATGTGTGCCACCATGCCCAGGCAATTTTTTTTTTTTTTTTTTAGACGGAGACTTGCACTGTTGCTCAGGCTGGAGTGCAGTGGCACGATCTCAGCTCACTGCAACCTCCGTCTCCTGGGTTCAAGCGATTCTCTTGCCTCAGCCTCCCCGAGTAGCTGGGACTACAGGTGCACACCACCAGGCGCGGCTAACTTTTTATTTTTATTTTTTAGTAGAGACAGGGTTTCACCATGTTGGCCAGGCTGGTCTTGAACTCCTGATCTTGTGATCCACCTGTCTCGGACTCCCAAAGTGCTAGGATTACAGACGTAAGCCACCACGTCTGGCCCATTAACCATATATATATTTTTTTTCTGAGATGGAGTCTCGCTCTGTCGCCCAGGCTGGAGTGAACTGGACGATCTTGGCTCACTGCAAGCTCTGCCTCCTGGGTTCACACCATTCTCCTGCCTCAGCCTCCCGAGTAGCTGGACTACAGGCACCCGACACCACGCCCGGCTAATTTTTTGTATTTTTAGTAGAGACGGGGTTTCACATTGTTAGCCAGGATGGTCTCCATCTCCTGACCTCGTGATCTGCCTGCCTCAGCCTCCCAAAGTGCTGGGATTACAGGCATGAGCCACCGTGCCCGGCCCATTAACCATATTTTCTAACCTAACAGTACTAATGGATGGCAAACTAGATAAATTATGCTATGTTCACTAAATCCAGGGATGATTAGGGCCCAAATGGCTATTGCATGGAAACAGAGAGAAAGGGGTAGTCAAGTACACTCTCAAGGAAGCAGCAGCAAGATTTAGAAAATGAAAGGATACAAAATGCCTAACAAAACAGATGTTTGATCCTTTTAGCTGATAAAAAGAGACAGTAAGGAATCCAAGATGATGCCAGCTTTTCCTGTACGTGGTTTTTAATTTAATAAGGAATAAACTACATGAAGAATCCAACATTAGATATGGGGGAAAAAGAGGATTGAGGCTGCATATATAATTATCTCTACTCTTCACTTCATAAAAATTCACAAGTGAATAGTGAGCCAAAGGGTCTATTCCCCTAAGATATAAAAAAGCAGAAAGAACACCAACTCATTAAAGATGCTATGGTTTTAGACAGAAAAATAGTACCAGAAACACTTTTTCTTTTTTTTTCAGACAGTCTCGCTCTGTTACCCAGGCTGGAGTGCAGTGGTGTGATCTTGGCTCACCACAATCTCCGCTTCCCAGGTTCAAGCGATTTTCCTGCCTCAACCTCCCGAGTAGCTGGGAATACAGGCGTATGCCACCATGTATGGCTAATTTTTGTATTTTTAGTAGATACAGGGTTTCACCATGTTGGCCAGGCTGGTCTTGAATTCCTGATCTCGTGATCCTCCCGCCTCAGCCTCTCAAAGTGTTGGGATTACAGGCGTGAGTCACCGCGTCCAGCTTCAGAAACACTTTCAAAAGGGACCACTGTATCTCAAAAACGAAAAACATAAACTCGGATGGCTTAGGTGCTATATTTAATGGGCATAAAATGAATTTAAGCTGATCTTTTAAATAAAAGCATGTACAAAGTCTATCAAGTATATTCCTGAAATAAAAGGATCACATCTAGATTTTACCCAGAACAAAGTCAAACTCAGCCCACAAGCAGCACTTGGCAATACTAAATTCTTTCAAATTTCTAGTACAGTTCACTGATAGTGTAACATAGTACATAAGTATTGCTTAAGCGAAATTATGATCAAGGAGGCTGGGAGGCTTTTTCTAGAAGTGCTGAAAACCAGAAATAGCAAATTTCCAGGCACTGGCATGATAATGGATAGATGCTCTCTTCCTGCTTCTATCAGCATTTGCTACATTAACTTAACACAGGCAATACGTCATGCTTGACTTGGGGGAGGAGTAGGGGGGAGGAGAAAAGGGGAGAAAGAGAGGGAGGAAAGGAAGGCAATGAGAACGAAAGACCAGTTGCTGCCCTAACAATACTACTGCGGGGGTGAAGCCAGATCAAATGTTTTTTTTCATACTGTTCCAAAGTTATTTACGGTAAAAACCTCCAGCATGACCCTTTTATTATGGGCACAAACAAAGCCTTGTTCTTTCTTAACAACTAGTTCCTTGATTTCCCACATTTTATGTTGAACAATGAGGTTGGGAGCACAGGATAAAGCAGATGACATCAACCTCCCTCAAGTCGGAGACTTGTTTGGGAGCCCAAGTTCGGGTCTGTGGCCAGCTGGCTGATTTCACAGAGGGCTCTACTGTCCAGGCTGCCAGGCTGTATATGCGTATGGGGGCAATGGCTTAGGATCAAACTACCAGTCAGCAATTCACATAAGAAACAGCATAGAAGTCACTGCATCCCTACTAGGTTACCTTTACATATTTGTTCCACTTTCCTAGAAACCAGACTCAGTCTTCAGAAGTCAGCATAAAGATATGGTATAGGAATTCCAAACTGGAAGCAGCCCCCTTCTCTAGATCAGTTCAAAACAGAGAAGGCTATAGACAACTGTTTACTGAATAAGAGAGATTTAAATGAAGTAATGTATCCTTTAACTTTTATGGAGAAGGAAGCACAAGGTCAAGCTATAATTCAAAGCTAGGAACTTTGTATGTAGTACAAAAAGAAATTCGATTTATATTATTAAATGTTAATGTACCAATTAGCCTTCTGTACTGAACCATCTATTTATTGACCTGTTTCTAACCCAGTGGACAACAGTCACATTAAATTCACACTGAAAGGGCCATATTTTTCCCTACAGAAAAAGTCTAGTGTAAGTAAGGGTTCATGGATCGTTACTGATACAAAGGATGTTTCATTTTGATGACAGGGCAACATGCATCCTATTCCTTTTTTTTTTTTTTTTTTTTGAGACGGAGTCTCACTCTATTGCCCAGGCTGGAAGTGCAGTGGCATGATCTCAGCTCACTGCAACCTCCGCCTCCCGGGTACAAGCGATTCTCCTGCTTCAGCCTCCTGCGTAGCTGGGACTACAGGCGCACACCACCACGCCTGGCTAATTTTTGTATTTTTAGTAGAGACAGAGTTTTACCCTGTTGGCCAGGATGGTCTCATTCTCCCGCCCTCATGATCCACCCACCTCAGCTTCCCAAAGTGCTAGAATTACAGGCGTGAGCCACCGCACCCAGCCGAAGCATCCTACTGTTTCTCCTTGTCAGCACAGTACAGACCTCAGTACAAATACCAGTAATAAAAAAGCTGAAATACAGTAATTCCAAACAAAATAATCTGAAAACTATAGCATATATACCATCTTTTCCTTCCTTCCTCCCTCCCCTGCCTCTTCTCCCCTCTGCCTCTCTTTCTACTCCCTCCTCCCTCTCCTCTCTCTCATCATGCCTGGCCTGTAGTATCTTTTCATACAGCTTTTGGTGAGGGAAAAAAGAAGTTATAAGCCAATAGTTTCCCAACTGCTGAGTTACTTCTTCATAAGTTTTAGGCTTGAGTTGTGGTAGGCCTATGACTCAAGGCTGAACTCTTTAAGGGATCTGTTTGGCTTTCTTATCTATAAACTAGTTGGGAGGGACTGAAATCATAACTGGGTATAAGATCCAAATTTTCAGCCAGGTGCAGGGGTTCACGCCTGTAATCTCAGCGCTTTGGGAGGTAGAGGTGGGAGGATCACTTGAGGCCAGGAGTTGGAGGTTGCAGCGAGCTATGATCGTGCCATTGCACTCCAGCCAGAGCAAAATAATAATAAAAACATTACCCAAATTTTTGAGTCCCTACAACAGGCTTTTATTATGGACCTGAAGTAACGGGGGAAACTTCTACATTCACTATAAATGATGAGTTGATACTTCCTGCTTCAATTATGTGCAGCAAAGTCTTTATACCTGACACTAGTTAGCCTGATTTAGCCTCACTTTGTGAAATGAGTGGGAAAGTACGGAATAGACTCAGTTTGGAAATCTTAACACAAAATGCATCTCAACATAGGCCTGAAGTAGAAATCTTTGCAGGAGAGGACCACCCATCATTTTAATCCATTTCTCTCTCTCTGTTCAGAAACGCCTCCCCTGACCACTCAAACACCCTTTAACCCATCAGTCACCCCCTGCTCCCTAGTGCCTGAACTTTCATTATAGTGCTCATCACTACCTGAAATTCTATTTTTTTAACTTGTTTTTTGTCTTTGTTCCCCAAGAGAGCTCAAGGACCTTGCCCCCTGTTTATCCCCATATTCTCAGCCAGGTCTGACATATACTAAATATTAAATAAATATTTGTTGAATGAATGAAAGAATCACAAACTACTCATAATTCCTCTCATTAAAAATACTCCATATCTAGTTATTTCAATGATATATAGCATGAGGGGCTCTGAGGAGCAATTCAATTTTCATTCAATACAGAAGAAAGAATCTATGGAGTGCCATAATGGGCCCTGCACAATAAAAACCTCACCCATCTCAATCAGTCCTAACAAGTTTATGAGCGCTATGATTCCCATATTACAGAAACAGGACAAGAGAAGAAGGGCTAAGTAATCCCTGCAAGACCCACATACCCTTTAAGTGGTGGAGCTGCTGGGATCTGAACCAAATCTATCTTACTTCAGATCTAGTCTCTACTATACCACAAAGCTTCTCAAGAAGACTAAGATGTTTAACTCAGTTATACAACAATGTGTATGTTAAACTAAAGACACAAAGATGAGTAAGACATTAAACAGTTCACAAGGTAAACACTACACTATGTGAAAAGTGCCATGTAAAACAGGATGTAATGGTATATATACTACAGTATCTTTTCACACAGCTTTTGGTGAGGGGAAAAAAAGTTATAAGCCAATGGGGCACATAGGGGACACAGAAAGTCAAAGACTGATCCAGGTTAAGAGAACATTATATTCAAAGAACTGTAAGGTGTTCAGTATAGCTAGAGTCAGAGTGGGAGGAAGGAAATAAAGAGAATGGAAGAGGGAAAGATGAGAGATGAGGCAAGGACAGTGCTTGTTCATCTGTTCACTAATTCCTTAGGATGAAGTCCTACTATATGCCAGGCCTTATATTAGACAAGCATTGCAATGATGAATGAAACCTAGTGTCTGTTCAAGCAGCTTATAGTTTATCCCAGGACATGGGCAAATACACAACTGTAACACAGAGTGGTATATGATAACATAGGTGCATTCACTGGATACTAAGATTTTCCTAGATAGAAAGAAGGTGAATCAGACAGATTAACCAAGGCACTACATTCACAGAGACGCTTATAAGAAAGACTGCCTTAAGCCGGGCACAGTGGCTCATGCCTGTAATCACAGCACTTTGGGAGACAGGCGGATCACCTGAGGTCAGGAGTTTGACACCAGTCTGGCCAACATTGTCAAACCCCGTCTCTACTAAAAATACTAAAATTAGCCAGGAGTAGTGGTATGCACCTGTAATGCCAGCTACTTGGGAGGCTGAGGCAGGAGAATTGCTTGAACCTGGGAGGCAGAGGTTGCAATGAGCCAAGATCATACCATTGCACTCCGGCCTGGGCAAAGAGTGCAACTCCATCTCAAAAAAAAGACTGCCTCATTCAGCACAACCACCAAATGCTAAGCTCAGCTGGCCAGGTTCTGCACCAGTCTCCAGTTCTTATCCTACCTCAAATTAAACCACAGCTGCCTAAACCAAGGGTGGAAAGGTGACCAAAGACAAAACAACCCATTGGCTGACCTGAGACCTAGAATGTGGCCTAGCATATGAAAAGGAGCTCTGGCACTCAGGAGTTGCACTTCAGGAGCTAAAATGATGCACAGAGAGAATCCCTGAAGCAGTCATCAAAATATAAGAAAAAATGGCAGCCAGACGCAGTGGCTCACGCCTGTAATCCCAGCACTTTGGGAGGCTGAGGTGGGAGGATCACGAATTCAGGAGATTGAGACCATCCTGGCTAACATGGTGAAACCCCGTCTCTACTAAAAATACAAAAAATTAGCCGGGCGTGGTGGCGGGTGCCTATAGTCCCAGCTACTTGGGAGGCTCAGGCAGGAGAATGGCATGAACCCAGGAGGCAGAGCTTGCAGTGATCGCGCCACTGCACTCCAGCCTGGGTGACAGAGCGAGACTCTGTCTCAAAAAAAAAAAAAAAAGAAAAAGAAAAAGTGGAACTAAGTGAACGGACACTATGAAAAAGACTGAAAGCTGCTATGGGCTGAATCTGCTCACAAATGTGTTCTGTGGCTTGCATGGTATATTACATTTTCAAACATGACACCTAGTTTGTGGTCTCCAAATACCAATCCCCACAAAAAGGAACCAGAATTCCTCAGAGATACAGTTGTTCTGAGGTCAGGGGATAGACACATACAAAATAAGCCTAGAATACTTTGTCGTGCCAGAAAACAAGGATGCTCTCAAAACCTAACAGGATTACGTCGAAAAGATACAGGAGCCAACATGAAGGAACCAAAGGGACAAATTGGGCATAAAGAATGGAAACAACTGGCTAAAACACAATGAATGACTCTAAAAGTTGAAACAAACAATTAAAAAGAGTTCAGTAAAATACTTTAAAAAAAAAACCAAAAACTCTTGGACAACACTGAAAATGACAAGGGCAACAATCTCTTACTCTGACAACTATCAATTAGAATAAATTCTGCATTTATCTTACCAACATGAATGATAAATTTTAGGGTAATCAGATGATATTAATTCCTTAAGAATAATTTCAGCTAATAAATATGGAAGGAGTAACAGAATTAGAAAATCATCATTTCACAACCTTAATGAAATAATAAATTCACACAGTAGTCATCAGCAGATTCCCAAGTGAAAGGTCAGTGGGAAACTTTACAATGAATGCTTCAGGCTATTACCAGAGAGAAAAATGCCTCCTCCACACAAAGATGTCCACATCCTAACCCCTAGAACCCATGAATGTGTTATCTTACATGGCAAAAGGGATTGTGTAGATGTGATTAAATCAGATTAAGGGTCTTGAGGTGAAGAAGATTATCACAAGGGTCCTTATAAGAGAACAAGGGAGGCAGGTGAATAAGAGAATGAGATGAGATGATTATAGCTGGGGAGGGAGGGAGGAAGAGAGGGAGAAGGGGTGGTGAGGAACAAAGCAGAGGATGGAAAAGGGAAAGAGAGGGAGAAAGTTAAAGATACTACGCTACTGGCTTAATTTTTTATTTTTATTTTTTTTGAGACAGAGTATGGCTCTGTCACCCAGGCTGGAGTGCTGTGGCACGATCTCGGCTCACTACAATCTCTGCCTCCCAGGTTCAAGCGATTCTCCTGCCTCAGTCTCCTGAGTAGCTGGGATTACAGGTGTGCACCACCATGATCAGCTAATTTTTGTATGTTTGGTGAAGACAGGGTTTCACCACGTTGGCCAGGCTGGTCTCAAACTCCTACCCTTCAGTGACTCGCCTGCCTTGGCCTCCCAAAGTGTTGGGATTATAGGCGAGAGCCACCGTGCCCAGCCTGGTTTTAAAGATGGAGCAAGGAGATATGAACGAAAGAATACAAGCGGCCTCTAGAAGCTAGAAAGGGCAAGAAAACTGATCCCCACCCCACTGTGAAAGTCTTCAGAAGAAACGTGGCTCTGCCAAAACCTTGATTTTAGGACTTCTGACCTTCAGAATGATTAAGACAAATCCCTGATGTTTTAGGCCATAAATCTGTGGTAATTTGTTACAGCACCAGGACACTAAGACACACCTTAATCCACTTATCAATTGTAGCAGCTGCAATCAGGGGCACAAAAAGTACTGTGTGTTCCCGCAGTGACACTCTTGACAAAAAGATAAACCTGAATCTGGTTACATCTTTTTTTCTTTTATTTTTTTAAACACTAAGTTCTGGGGTGGGGGTACATGTGCAGAACGTGCAGGTTTGTTACATAGGTATACATGTGCCATGGTGGTTTGCTGTACCTCTGGTTACATCTTTACAGCTGATTCCTTTTACAAAAAGTACGGGGAAGGACTGGTTAAAAGACAGCTCCAGGAAGCAAAGAGACAACTCCAAAATGCTGTACGTTCTTTTAAGAGCAATTGACTCCAACAATTCAATTGCAAGCATAAGAAAGGAGATGAGAGGAAGAGGAGATTGCTCTAGATTAGACACTTGGAAGAGACAAATTAACTTTCAAAAGATATTTTTGAGACAAGTGGGATCATAATATATGGACTGGGTATTAAGGATATTAAGGAATCATTGTTCTTGGTTTTTTTTTTTTTTTTTTGAGACACAGTCTCACTCTGTAGCCCAGGTAGGAGTGCAGTGGCACAATCTTGGCTCACTGCAACCTCCGCCTCCCAGGTTCAAGCGATTCTCCTGCCTCAGCCTCGAGCAGCTGGGATTACAGATGTGTGCCATCACACCCAGCTAATTTTTTATTTTTAGTAGAGATGGGGTGTCACTGTGTTGGTCAGGCTGGTCTCGAACTCCTGACCTCGTGATTCGACCGCCTCGGCCCCCCAAAGTGCTGGGATCATAGGCATGAGCCACCACGCCTGGCCATCATTGTTCATTTTGTGAGGTGTGATTAGCCACATAACACTGTGGTTTTATATTTTTAAAGAGATGCATGCTGAAGTAGGCAGGACGGAAATACGTGACATCTGGGATTTACTTTAATATAATTTAGCATGAAATGATATGATGGAAGCAGTTAAGATGACATGTGTGGAAAGATCCTGATAATTGCTGAATCTAAGTAAAGGGTAGAAAGGTGAACTCACTATACTATTCTCTATAACACTGAAAACAAATCAATGCCGAAACCAATCTGAATTGGCTGGTGAATTTTTTTTATTTTTAGGGGGCCAAACCATTTTACTGAGGGAAATGGAGTGGCAAAGCAGTGGTGAGAACAAAGATCCATGGCCCTCAGGTGAGCCAGGAGCACCCAGGCGCTACAGCGCTGAAACCTGGTTGGTGAAATTTAAAAGTCAGGAGCTTTCACATCAAAATCTGGTGTTCCTATTTCATATGAAAAATCAGATGTGGGCTGGGTGCAATGGCTCACGCCTGTAATCCTAGCACTTTGGAAGGCTGTGGTGGGTGGATTACTTGAACCCAGGAGTTCGAGACCAGCCTGGGTAACATGGTGAAACTCCATTTCTGCAAAAAAATTATGAAAACTAGCTGGGCATGGTGGCATGTGCCTGTAATCCCAGTTACTCAGGAGGCTGAGGTAGGAGGATCACCTGGGCCCTGGGGAGGTCGAGGCTGCAGTGAGCCTGTGATGGTGCCACTGCACTCCAGTCTGGGAGGTGGAATGAGAAGGGAGGTGAAGGGAGGTGAAGGGAGGGGAGGGGAGCGGAGGGGAGGAGAGGGGAGGAGAACGGAGGAGAAGAAAGAAGAAAAGAGAAAAGAACAGAAGAGAAGCGAAGTGAAGTGAATCACATGTGGGCCAAAGAATCACATGTGGCAAAAGGGCCCACATGTGTGCACGGCAAGTCTCATCAAGAACTGAGTATTGGTCACCCCTAATTAATAACAGTTTCCACTACGTCCAATTATTCTCCCATTTATCATCACTGTTGTTTTTTTTAAATGCCTGGTCCAATTTATTCAATTATATTACCTATTTGGCAATTGGGTTTAGGACCCTTGTAGTTCCATTAAGCTGGTTAGTAGCAAAAGAACAGAGCAGACACAGGAGAGCAACTGAGTGATGGTAAAATGCCAGGGTGTATGCACAAAGTCCTGCTGGGTTTTGTTTTGAGACGGAGTCTTGTTCTGTTGCCCAGGCTGGAGTGCAGTGGCACAGTCTCAGCTCATTGCAGCCACTGCCTCCCAGGTTCCAGTGATTATCCTGCCTCAGCCTCCCGGGTAGCTGGGATTACAGGCACATGCCACCATGCCCAGCTAATTTTTGTATTTTTAGTAGAGACTGGGTTTTACCATGTTGGCCAGGCTGGTCTTGAACTCCTGACCTCAGGTGATCCACCTGCCTCAGCCTCCCAAAGTGTTAGGGTTACAGGCATGAGCCACCAAGCCCGGCCTAAAGTCCTGCTGTTGAGGTCCCTTCAGCAGCCCTAGATTCAATGTAATTCCCATAAGTCCATGCTAAACTACATTTCTTGTTATTTATAGAGTACTTACTAGAAGCAAGGTAATATGCCTGGCATTCTTGAAAAGATGAACCTGAAAATAGTTCCCACCCTGAGGATACTAACAGTCTAATAAGTAGGTCAAGGCATAAACAAAAGCAGTTCAGAAAAATAGGTGAGTTCAGGGTACTGTTCAGGGTGGCTCCATGTAGAATGCAAAGTGGGAAGTGACCACACCTATAGCTCAGAAACAGATCATGAAGAGCACAACAAAGCATGCTGAGAAATTTAAACTATCAATAAGCAATACTGAGCCACTGAAGTACTTTAAAATATAAGAACAAATCAGACAGCAACAGTGGAGATGAGAGCAAGGTCTCTTTCATTGCTGAAATTCCCTGAGTCCATGAACATCCTCTGAAGAGTTGGAAGCATGATCTCCCACCCCGGAAACACTATATCTAAGCTTCTAAAATCATGCCATCACTATTTTCCTGGGTAGAGAGAAGTTTGGTACCCAAAGAGAATAATAAAAGGATGGGTCACAGATTAATTGCCCTGAAAATAGTTTATCTCTTCCAAATAAAGTAGAAATAAATTACACGTATTACCACACTACTGGGTTCCACTACTTTAACATAAGTTATGGTCTTATTATATCTGAAACTCTATTAAAAAGTAAAAACGAGGCCGCCGGGTGCGGTGGCTCAAGGCTGTAATCCCAGCACTTTTGGAGGCCGAAGCGGGCGGATCACGATCGTGGTCAAGAGATGGAGACCATCCTGGCCAACATGGTGAAACGTCATCTCTACTCAAAACACAAAAATTAGCTGGGTGTGGTGGCGGGTGCCTGTAGTCCTAGCTACTCGGAAAGCTGAGGCAGGAGAATCGCTTGAAACCGGGAGGTAGAGGCTGCAGTGAGCTGAGATCCTGCCACTGCACTCCAGCCTGGATGGCGGAGCGAGACTCCCTCTCAAAAAAAAAAAAGTAAAAATGTTTCTTACTATTTGGTGTAAGAAAAGCAAGCCTCATTGTGTTACAAAGAAATAAAAAAAAGACACTTTGCTTATTGTGAATGAATAAAATTACCTAAAATACAACCAAATACTGACAGATATCAAATTATATTAATGTCTCAAAGACCAGGCCAGGCTATTCTTAGCTACAGAATGGGACCAAACTAGTATTATGGTAGTAGTTGTCACCATCCAACAGCATAGCTGGTATTTACATAAAAGTAGCCAAGTCCAGATTCTGGCATACCAAAGAAAAAGGACTAGAGACTGAGACCATTTTGTAACCAATAATAGACTTTAATCAATTACAGAAATTACAAATTTAAAACAAGGAAGGAATAAGGTTGCAGCGCTTTTCCCTCAACATACTTAATTACCAAACTAAGTAAGAATCTATTCCAACACACGGACAGAAAACCAAACACTGCATGTTCTCACTCATAGGTGGGAACTGAAAACACTTGGACACAGGACGGGGAACATCACACACCGGGACCTGTCGTGGGGTGGGGGGATGGGGGAGGGATAACATTAGGAGAAATACCTAATGTAAATGACGAGTTAATGGGTACAGCACACCAACATGGCACATGTATACATATGTAACAAACCTGCACGTTGTGCACATGTACCCTAGAACTTAAAGTATAATAATAATTTTTTAAAAAAAGAATCTATTCCATCTGTGACACTAGTTTATTCTACCTTTGAGTCTCAGTTTCCTCATTTGTAAAATGGGGCTAACAGTACCTATCTACTTCATAGGATAGTGCATGAACCAAATGGTAATATATGCAAAGTAGCACAGTAACTGACACAGCAGATGCTCAATAACATTCTATTAATCACAGTTAGCTTTGTCTCCATTACTTTCCTGCAGGTATCGCGGTATCTTATGATGCCAATTCCCATAAATATTCAACATCCCAACACTTATCTGGAGAACCAAGTTACGGTTCAAGGTATCTGAGACCAAAACTGGTATAGGACGTTGACAACAACCGCTCCAGCTCAGGTGTCACCACATCCGCCAAAGCCTCGCAGCCCTTCTTGGGGTTCCCAGGCGTTGGTGCCCCGCCCCGCGAAAGGCAACCAGCGGGGTGAGGGGGCGGGCTCCACCGCACGTCCTTTGCGCTCCCGAGAGGCGAGAACAACTCACGGGCCTCCGCCCGCCCGACTCCCCCGAACCCGGGCCTCCCCTCGCCTAAGCCTGCCGTCTTCCCTCCCGGTCCCACGTCGCCCAGTGCCGCACCTTGAGGTGGCTGCGCAGGCCGCCAGCGCCCCCAGACTGGTCGGAGATCTCGTACGCGCCAGTCACTAGCAGATCCTTGTGGATCTCCTCACGGAGGCACTTGCGAGAGTTAATGGGCAGATGGAAGGAGATGGCGAGGACCAAGCTGGGGCAGAGCAGGAACAAAAGCAGCAACGCCAACGGACAAGGGCCACCCCGGGCTGGTGGGCCAGACAAACCAGACATGGTGCTGGAGACTCGTTCACTACCCAAGGCCTCTACCGCGCCGGAACCGGGAGGACCCACGTGACTCACCTCTGACCTACTGATGCCGTCCGCGCCATTTTGGAGTCTGGCAAATAGAGAAAGACTCTATAGCGAATCTTTTGAAAAGGGAAGAAAGGATAGGTACCATGTCAAAACCGCAAATTTAAGTGGTTGAAGAAGATTTAATAGAATACTGTTGCAAAAGTTTTATTTTCGTTGAACTTAGTGACTACTGAGTCGGCCATGGCAAGTATGGGCAGCCCTGGAAGTAATTCTCCTTTAACTTCCGAAAGATGTACCCACGAATTTAAAGGCGAGTGACACCATAGC
Source organism: Colobus angolensis palliatus (assembly GCF_000951035.1). Taxonomy (NCBI): domain Eukaryota; kingdom Metazoa; phylum Chordata; class Mammalia; order Primates; family Cercopithecidae; genus Colobus; species Colobus angolensis. The sequence goes on along the minus strand of NW_012116265.1, from coordinate 18,766,140 downwards.
AACCAAGCCCCAATAGGAAACAGCCACAAGGCCCTTTGCTGGGCCCGCCCACCGGCCGCCTGGGCGCGCGGGCAGGGAATAAGGCCGAGTCTCCGAGGCTGAGACGGTTTGCAGGCACTCTCCGCGCCTTTGACACCTGGATGACACTTGGGGTGTTGAGACACTAGAGAGGAAAATTTCGAGGAAAGCTTTCAACTTGGCTATTAGCGAGTGTGGACCAGTACCTTAGAGAAGAAGTTGTAGAGGTTACCTGATGAATGTGTGCCGGGCAGACATCCAGTTCATGTCCCAGAGCAGGGTATTTGGGCTGGAGTAACTGGCTAACTGAATGTACATGGTGTTATTATTATTATTATTATTTTAAGCAAACATTGAGTGTCTTCTAAGCTATATTCAAAACAAATTTGAATTTTGTATTTAAATTGAATAAAACAACATGTTTTAGTCCAGTCTCAGATGAACATAGTTAAGGGTTTAGCAGATAAGCGTTGTCAGGGAAAGTGAATATGTGTGTATTTTAAGTTCACAAACACTTTGGGGATCAAATTAACTATTAATATTTGCAAATAGACAAGCAAATTGACCCGGTAATAATTCATGCATTCTTTCAATGGAGTACCTGCTGTGTGCCAGACACTATACTATGCATGTATGTCAACACGTTTATTGATTTAACAAACTATTACTGAGATGCTATCAAATATTCAGAGCTGAAGAATATATGAAAATAAATGGCCGGGCACAGTGGCTCATACCTGTAATCCCAGCACTTTGGGAGGCCTTGTGACTTTGGATCACAAGGTCAGGAGTTCAAGACCAGCCAGGCCAAGATGGTGAAACCCCATCTCTACTAAAAATACAAAAAAATTAGCCGGGCGTGGTGGCAGGCGCCTGTAATCCCAGCCACTTGGGAGGCTGAGGCAGAGAATTGCTTGAACCCGGGAGGCGGAGGTTACAGTGAGCCGAGATGGCGCCACTGCACTCCAGCCTGGGCGACGGAGCGAGGCTTGTCTCAAAAAAGAAGGAAAGAAAGAAAATGGAATTGCTTCTTGACCTTTTGGCTAAGATCAAGTGTAGAAAATAAACGTGGAAGACACAGTAGCCCATGTTGGGAATCATTACCTACTTTGATTAACGTTTATTGAGCATCTTCAGAAATATCCAGAAGATGGACTGTCTGCCCTTAGTAATGTACACGATTGGTGTTTGTTTTTTTTTTAAACTTAGTCCATTTAGTTATTTTCCTAGAAACGAAATCCCACAAACAAAACAAGAACAAACAAAGGAGCTGTAAAGCATTTACAGTTTTGACAAATGCCATGCAATACTTATTTTATGAGGTATCCACTTAGGAACATTTCATTTGATTGTTGTATCACTGATCTAAGATAAGACTGCTAGTCTACACAGTGCATCCTGATAATTTGCATTGGCGTTTTCCCTGCCAATGCAGGGAATCAGTTTAAGCAGTTATCTGATTCATTGTCTACTTGCATTCCTGAGGCTCTGCTGACCAATAGCAAGAGATCTGCAACCCATGAAAAAGCTGTGTATGTGTTTTCTTTAAATTTCCATCTTACATTTACATAATAGATAATGCAGTTTAAAATATTTTCACATATCATAATGGTCTCCTTTGACATTTTCAAAAACCCTGTGAAATAGTCTGGACAATTTGTTCATTTTACAGATGAGGAAACAGGTTCTGAGAGGCCAAAGAATTATATTGTTAAAGAAAAAATACTTCATGACGTTTGTTAAAGAACTGTAAAGCAGGCCAGATGCGGTGGCTCACGCCTGTAGTCCTAGCACTTTGGGAGGCCAAGGCGGGCAGATCACTTGAGGTCAGGAGTTCAAAACCAGCCAACATGATGAAATCTTGTCTCTACTAAAAATACAAAAAATTACCCTGATGTGGTGGTGGATGCCTGTAATCCCAGCTACTTGGGAGGCTGAAACAGGAGAATTGTTTGAGCCCAAGAGGCAGAGGTTGCAGTGAGCCAAGATCACACCATTGCCCTCCAGCCTGGATGACAGAGCGAGACTCCTTCTCAAAAAAAAAAAAAAAAATGTAGAGCAAACCTTTGGATTCAAGGGGGACTGCCAAGATAGGTAATACAGGCACCTACGACAATAGGATTTTGTAGCAGGAGGGAGAGATCTGGCTCAATTCCAAATGCAAGGAAAAGTAGGGATTTACAGCCAAGAATCAGGGTCAGTGGACGGAAAATTACTAAAAGGAAATATTGGGAGTAAGGGGAGATTCTGGCTAAACTAACTTAGCAGGATTCTTCCTAAAATTGGACAATGCAGAGTCATGGAAGTCCAAAAGTCAGAGCCTAGTTGAGAAGGCAGATCAGAACAGCCTGAGTAGAGTTTGGTCAAGGAGGGAATCTTTGTCAGTACCCCAAACCCAATGAGCTTAAAAGTGACAAAAGCTGTCTGTGGGCCTGAGCTGTCCTCAGGAAGATGCTATTATTCCTTATTTTATATATTAAGAAACTCAGATGCAGAGCAGTTACTTTTCTGTGTCACAGCTCTCAAGTCCTTTCTTTTCTTTTTTGAGGTGGAGCGTGGCTCTGTTGCCCAGGCTAGAGTGTGGTGGTGTGATCTTGGCTCACCACAACCTATGCCTCCTGGGTTCAAGTGATTCTCCTGCCTCAGCCTCCTGAGTAGCTGGGATTACAGGTGTGCACCACCATGACCAGCTAATTTTTGTATTTTTAGAAGAGACAGGGTTTCACCATGTTGGTCAGGCTGGTCTTGAACTCCTGACTTTGTGATCTGCCCGTCTCAGCCCCCAAAGTGCTAGGATTACAGGTGTGAGCCACTGTGTCCAGCTTCCAGGCCTTTCTTGTCCTGTAGTCTCACTTATCCCCATCCCCTAACACCTCCTGTCTTTCTTCCCTCCTTTATAGTTTTCCCCTTAGCACTCATTACTATTAAAGAAAGCATACATTTTACTTATTAATTGTGTTTATTAGTCGGTCTCCCTAACTAGAAGGTCTGTTTTGTGAGGGCCGGGATTTTTGTCTATTTTTTTCACTGTTTTATCTTCTGAACCTAAAACAGTGCCTAGCACTTAGGTACAATAAATAATGGTGCAATGAATTTAAGACTGATACCTTAGAAAGCCCAACAGCAAATTTCTCCCATTATTCTTTAGCTGTTTTCACATAAATTTGTTTAATCCGTAATGTATCTAAAGTGTAGGTACAGTTTCAGTGTCACCAACAACATGTGTATCTTTTCTTAAAAAAAAATTGGAAAATATATGCTTGTTTCTATGTAAGGACACAGAAACAAACAAACAAACAAAGAAAAACACAATTCTCCACTGTATGCTGTGGAACGGAACCGAGACTTAAACCTGCACCTGTGTTAAAGAAGTTACTGGCCCAGCATGGTGGCTCATGCCTGTAATCCCAGCACTTTGGGAGGCTAAGGCAGGCAGATCCCGAGGTCAGGAGATCGAGACCATCCTGGCCAACATGGTGAAACCCCGTCTCTACTGAAATACAAAAAATTAGCCCGGCGTGGTGACACATGCCTGTAGTTTTAGCTACTCGGGAGGCTAAGGCAGGGGAATTGCTGGAACCTGGGAGGCGGAGGTTGCAATGAGCCGAGATTGCGCCACGGCACTCCAGCCTGGCGACAGGGCGAGACTCTGTCTCAAGAAAAAAAAACAAAAAACAAAAAAAAGAAGTTACCATTGCGCCAGACGCTGTGGCTCACACCTGTAATCCCAACATTTTGGGAGGCTGAGGCAGGCAATTCACGTGAGGTCAGGAGTTTGAGACCAGCCTGGCCAACGTGGTGAAACCCCATCTCAACTAGAAATACAAAAATTGGCCGGGTGTGGTGGCTCACACCTGTAATCCCAGCCACTCAGGAGGTTGTGGCACAAGATTCGCTTGAACCCAGGAGGCAGAGGTTACAGTGAGAAGAGACTGCGCCACTGCACTCCAGCCTGGGTGACAGAGCAAGACTCCATCAAAAAAAAAAAAAAAAAGGACACCGTTTTACATCTGCATGGTAGAAAGGCCTCATTTGCATTGGAGAGCAAATGGAAAGTGTCCCATAACTACAGTAAATGCTTCTCTCTGGCCAGCAGTCCTCTGCCATCCTGTCATCCTGTCATCCTGAAACTTCCCCAGCCAAATCCACCTAAGATTCCTGAGCCACTGGAGCCTCTGGAGGTGAAGAAATATCATCAAGACACCCTCTGCCAGTCTATCCCTAAGCCATATGTTTCTCAACTTTTCCTTTGTGTAAGAGGGGGCATGTTTAAAACACACCTCACCCCAGATGGTGAATCAGAAGCTCTTACTAAAAATTTGTATTTGGGCTGGGCGCAGTGGCTCACACTTATAATCCCAGCACTTTGGGAGGCTGAGGCAAGCAGACTGCTTGAGTCCGGGAGTTCCAGACCAGCCTGGGTGACATGGCAAAACCTTATCTCTACAAGAAATACCAATAATCAGCCGGACATAGTGGTGTATGCCTGTAGTCCCAGCTACTCTGGAGGCTGAAGTGGAAGGATTGCTTAAGCCTGGGAGGCAGAGGTTGCAGTGAACCGAGATCACACCACTGCACTCCAGCCTGGGTGACAGAGTGGGACCATGTCTAAAAAAAAAAAAAGAGAGAGAGAGAGAAAAAGAAAAATCTGCATTTGTAACAAGCTTGCTGAGTGATTCTGTGGTTGGGAGTGCTTGGACCCTTTCCTGACACCTCCTTGCACCAGCCTAATCCTCCAGTGCGGCTTGAGACTCCTCAGCTCCATGCAAAAGCCATCAAGGATTCCTGACTTGGTTGTTCCCGCCTACTCATGTATATAACCCCACATGGAGTATGTGTTTACATAGCTAAGACAAGATGGGTTCTGTGAGGACATAAAAGACCACTTTGGAGAGCAATTTGGCAATATTTGCCACATGCCATACTCTTTGACCCAGAGAGTGATTCCAAGGGCCTCTTTAGTGGGTCTTCTAAATGTTAGAGTCCCCCAGGACCTGGTCCTGGAAACTTGCTCTGCATTCCAGGTGATGTCATCCAATTCCATGGCTTTATTTTTATATATTTAATTTATTTTTATTTTTTTGAGACAGAGTTTCACTCTTGTTGCCCAGGTTGGAGTGCCGTGGTGCAATCTCAGCTCACCGCAACCTCTGCCTCCAGGGTTCAAGCGATTCTCCTGCCTTTGTCTCCTGAATAGCTGGGATTACAAACATGCACCACCACATCTGGCTAATTTTGTATTTCTAGTAGAGACGGGGTTTCTCCATGTTGGTCAGGCTGGTCTCGAATTCCCGACCTCAGGTGATCCACCCACCTCGGCCTCCCAAAGTGCTGGGATTATAGGTGTGAGCCACCACGCTCGGCCATATATGTATATTTTTTTATATGGAACCTCGCTGTGTCCTCCAGGCTGGAGTGCAGTGGCACAATCTCAGCTCTCTGCAACCTCTGCCTCGTGGATTCAAGCAATTCTCCTGTCTCAGCCTCCCGAGTAGCTGGGACTTGGGACTATAGGCCCACGACACCACACCCAGCTAATTTTTGTATTTTTAGTTTCACCATATTGGTCAGGCTGGTCTTGAACTCCTGACCTCAGGTGATCCACCTTCCTTGGCCTCCCAAAGTGCTAGGATTACAGGCATGAGCCACCGCCCCCAACCCAATTCCATGACTTTAAATGTATCTGTAGACTGATAATTCCCAAAAGCTCTCCTTCTCAGATGTTTTCTCATAGACTCTGCTGATTGCTCCTCATCATTTAGGACCCAGCTGAATGTCACCACCCCACATAAGAACCGATAATTCTCCTGACCTCTCCCATAAGCTCCAGAGTCTATATCGAGCTCCCTACTTGACATCTCCACTTGAATGACTAACAGGCAATTCATACTTAACTCTTGATTTCCCTTCTCCCCTCTTCCCCTGTCCCGCTCCCAAATCTGCTTCTTCTGTATCTCAGTAAATGGCACCACCTTCTGCCTAGTCAATGACACCATTCCTGTTTCCTCTTTAACTAACCTTCTCCCCAGACAGAGTCAGTTCATCAACAAGTCCCATCAGTTCTGGATTGGGTCCTAAAATATATGCAGGTCAGTTTCTACGTCTCTGTAAGCTAGGGGTCCATAAACTGCTGCCTAGCTAGGCAGGCCAAATCTGGCATGCAACCTCCTGTTTTTCTATTGTGCAAGAGCTAAGAATGGCTTTTACATTTTTTGAGGGCTGTTAAAAAAAAAAAAAAAAAAAGGAGGAGGAGAAAGAAGAGAAGAATGTGCGATAGAGAGCTCAAATGATCTGCAAGCCTGAAATATTTGCTATCTGACCTTTTACAGAAAAAGTTTATTTCTGTCAGTTAAGCAAACAAGACAACAGTCTCCTTAATGGTTATCTCTGCTTTTATTATTGCCTGACAATAATCATACTCATTGATGTACCCAGATTTTTTTTTCTTTTTTTCTCTGATTTTTTTTTTTTTTTTAAGTAAAGCAGATCAACTAGATTAAAATCCAGACACCTAGTCACAGCCTGAAGGCTGAAGGCCACTGTGCTCTGGCTCATGCCTGCCTCTCTGTGCTCATTCTACCCATTAATGTCTCGCCTGGCCTTGCAAACAGTTTAAGCTCCTACATGCATCAGAGTCTTGGACCTTGCTGCCTACCTGGAGCCCTCCTTCTCAGCTGTTGTCTCATAGACTCTGCTGACTGCTCCTCATCATTTAGGACCCAACTGAATGTCACCACCCCACATAAGTAACCCCGCCCTTGGGTTACTTTCTATCACATTATCTGGTTTTATTATCTTTATTTTTTCTCTCTCTTTTTTTTTTGAGATGGAGTCTCCCTCTGTTGTCCAAGCTAGAGTGTAGTGGCACAATCTCGACTCACTGCAACCTCTGCCTCCTGGGTTCTAATGATTCTCGTGCCACAACCTCCCAAGTAGCTGGGACTACAGGCATGTGCTACTGTGCCTGGATAATTTTTGTATTTTTAGTAGAGATGGGGTTTCACCATGTTGGCCAAGCTGGTCTTGAACTCCTGACCTCAAGTGATCTGCCTGCCTTGGCCTCCCAAAGTGCAGGAATTACAGGTGTGAGCCACCACACCCGGCTCTTTTTATTTTTTTTTAGAGACAGGGTCTTGCTCTGTAACCCAGGCTGGAGTGCAGTGATGCTGCCATCATAGCTCAGTGCTGCCTCCATCTCCCTGGCTCAAGCGATTCTTCCACCTCAGCCTCCCCAGTACTGGGGACTACAGGCACACGCCACAATACCTGGCTAATTTTTTTTTTTAGTAGAGATGAGGTCTCACTATGTTGCCCAGGGTGGTCTCAGACTCCTGAGCTCCAGCAATCCTCTAGCCTCTGCCTCCCAAATTGCTGGGATTACGGGTGTGAGCCCCTGCACCTGGCACTGGTTTTATTATCTACGTGGCTCTTGTCACTGTTTGAAAGTATCTTGTATATATCTTTTCTGTTTATTATCACCCAACCCCACTGGAATTTAAGCTCAGAAGAGCAAAGGCTTTGATTTTTGCCTGATGTTTCCCTGAGATCAGGCACAATATCCTGTTTGTAGTCGGTGCTCAACAAATACTTACTGAATAAATGAAACACAACATAATGTAAAGCTCCTAGCATGAGATGAACATAGAGCAGCTGCTCCATAAAAACAAGTTCCTCTATCTAGTAGGTACAATATTTTAATTGCCATTTTTTATATGGAGAAGCTGAGATCCGAAGCTGCTTGGTGACTTGTCTCAAGTCATACAATGAGTCAGTGTTAGAGCCGAAAATAGAAATGAGAGTTCCTAACTGCAGTCCAGTTTTTGTCATTACATTTGATAAAACTTGGTATTTATCATTTAGTTTCCACTCTACTAAGAAGTTTTAAATTCTTGGGCAGTCTTTCTCTACTTTCACTTAGAGGCTAGTATAAGATCCACTAGCCTCTTCCAACTCATTTTGCTTGAAAAAACAAGATTTTATTGGTCGGGCGTGGTGGCTCATGCCTGTAATCCCAGCACTTTGGGAGGCATGTGGATCATGTGAGGTCAGGAGTTCGAGACTAGCCTGGCCAACATGGTGAAACCTCATCTCTACTAAAAATACAAAAAAGTAGTCAGATGTGATGGTGGGAGCCTGTAATCTCAGGTACTTGGGGGACTGAGGCAGGAGAATCGCTTGAACCTGGGAGGTGGAGGCTGCAGTGAGCCAAGATTGCGCCATTGCACTTCAGCCTGGGCAACAAGAGTGAAACCTGAAACTCTGTCTCAAAAAGAAAAAAGAAAAGAAAAAACAAGATTTATTTTCTTTTCCAGATTCCCGTGGTATGGTGCTACATTTTTATCTTCCTAGGTGGGAAACATGAATCCTGGTGGTATACACATGATTTTTGTCCCAAGTTTCTGGCTCATAACTCCCATAGCCCTTGTTACAGTTTTTGTTGTAAAGTTGGGTGTGTTAGTCCTCAGAGGCAGGCCTCAGGTAACAGAATCTTGCTGACCTTCTTCTGCTCTCCTTTCACCTGCCCCAAGGCAGGACTCTAATTTTCCCCCACCTTTCTGATTGTGGGTCCTAAGACCTTCCCCAGAGAGGGTCCTTCCCTGTTCCCTGGGAGAAGGAATGCTGACATCACAAAGTTTCCGTAAGAGCCCAAGAGGACTGGTTTTGGGAGCTTCCAGATAACTGAACACGTGGAGGCTCCTAGAAGGTGGAGCACCCAGGGAGGGCGTGGAAGCTTCCTGCTCCTTCCCCTCTCTCTACCTCTCCCTACACATCTCTTGTCTGTATCCTTTGTAATATCCTTTATAATAAGCCAAAAAACGTAAGTGTTTCCCTGAGTTCTATGAGCCTCTGCGGCAAATTAATCAAACTCAAAGAGGGAGTTGTGGGAACCCTATTTAAAGCCCATTGGTTAGAAGTTCCGAAAGCCTGGACTTTGGTCTGGTTGGGGGCGGAGTTGGGGGAAGACTTGGGGACAGAGCCCTCATCCTGTAGGATCTGATGCTACCTCCAGGTAGATGGTGTTGCAGTTGAATCAGAGGATGCCCCGCTGCTTGGTATGTGAGGAAAAACTTCCACACATTTGAACTCAAAAGTCTTCTTCTGGGCTGGGCACAGGGGCTCACGCCTGTAATCCTAGCACTTTGGAAGTCTGAGATGGGCAGATCACTTGAGGTCAGGAGTTCGAGACCAGCCTGGCCAACATGGCGAAACCGCTTCTCTACTGAAAATACAAAAATTAGCCGGGCGTGGTGGTGGGTGCCTGTAATCCCAGCTACTCAGGAGGCTGAGGCAGGTTAATTGCTTTAACCTAGGAGGCAGAGGTTGCAGTGAGCCAAGATCATATCACTGTACTCCAGCAAAAAAAAAAAAAAAAAAAGTCTTTTTATGTGTTGATTGTTATGTTCCTGTGAGAGGAGAGGAAAAACAGTTTGAGAAAGTTTTTTCACAACAACCCCCACCAGTTTCTTGTCACAGTTAATGCCCTTTATCAATGTTTTCTACAGGATATTGTTGAGATAAACAATTAGAACCCTGTCTTAGATGCTATTATATAACCTGTAAGTCTGATTGCCAGGACCAAAGTTCTTCTAGTGATTGATATAAGTGGGCTGGATTTAACAACAATAACAAAATTTATTAGAAAGAATTTTAGAGATGATGCAAGCAAAATATATAAGATGTGTCTCGAAAGAACAAGTTCAGAAAATGTAAGAACCGTTACATGAACCATCACCACTACTCCTATGTTTTGAAAATAAACCAAAGTTGAAAAGAATAGGACTAAAAGAAGAGAGACATCTCCTCTGTCCCATAATTACTTGCTTATGAAGAGCTTTGGCCCCAGGTCCTGGTGCAGAGAGAAGTCCTAGAGACCAGGAAGATGGTATCCTAAGGAAGAATGAGAGAAAAAGAAATCCACTGAACTAGTTTGAGTGGAGGAACCAAGAGACAAAAAGAAAAATAGAATTGTAAAGATGAGACTCTATGGGAGAAAGAGGTGGGGTAGGGGAGGATCAATGGGAACTGCGGGGGCCCTGGTTTACCTTATGTCTGTAGACCTACAAAGGAAGGGGAAAAACTATTGAGAAAGAAAGAAATGGGGAAGTTGCTCAGAGCTTTGAGAAATAGCTCCAGAGTTGAGGCCACCAAAGGAGGATTAATGGAGAGTCAAAATGTGTCCGTCTCCAAACACTAGCTACATTCAGCACCTGGACACAGCTGTGCCTGAAGCCTGAGTATGTGCAGATTCTCAGAGGGCTTGGGATTACTTCAAAAGGGTTCTGAAACCTTAAAGCTCTGTGGCCTAGAGTGGAGAACTACACTGTTATAGATCTTTATTCCTGGTTCTGAGAAAGTTTTGGTTTTCCTCTCCAGGCCATTAAGTGGTCAGTATCTGGCATCTACCATTAACGGTTGGCTCTGAAATCTGCCAAAACTCATTATCCTTCAACAAAAGCTCCATCCTGTGAGAGAGATGGGCCAAATAGATGGAAAAAGAGTACCAGCTGCAGGCCTCTTGATATTGCCTGTATGATTGCATTCTTTTTTTTTTTTTTAAATGAAATTTCGCTCTTGTTGCCTAGGCTGAAGTGCAATGGCGCAATCTCGCCTCACTGCGACTTCCGCCTCCCTGGTTCAAGTGATTCTCCTGCCTCAGCCTCCTGAGTAGCTAGGATTAAAGGTGCCCACAACCACGCCTGGCTAATTTTTCATATATTTAGAGATGGGGTTTCACCATGTTGGCCAGGCTGGTCTCGAACTCCTGACGTCAGGTGATCCACCCACCTTAGCCCCCTGAAGTGCTGGGATTATAGGCACGAGCCACCGTGCCTGGCCTCTATTCTTTTTATTATCTACTGGAATGAATAGTCTCTGAATATCACCTGAGCAGTTTTTAAAAACTACCAACTTACCAACTTAGATGAATGAAAACAAAACATCTGGGTATGGCACATGGAAATAGTATGTTCCAGTGGTTCCCTAACTTTGCTGCACATTGGAAGTCACTTGGGGATCTTTAGAAACTACTGATGCCGGCTGGGCGCAGTGGCTCACGCCTGTAATCCCAGCACTTTGGGAGGCCAAGGCAGGTGGATCATCTGAGGTCAGGAGTTCCAGACCAGCCTGGCCAACAAGGCAAAACCCCATCTGTACTGAAAATACAAAAATTAGTCAGGTGTGGTGGCATGCACCTGTGACCCTAGCTACTTGGGAGGCTGAGGCAGGAGAATCGCTTGAACCAGAAGGCGAAGGTTGCAGTGAACCGAGATTGCGCCACCTCACTCCAACCCGGGCGACAAAGCGAGGCCTTGTCTCAAAACAAAACAACAACAACAGAAAATACCGATGCCTATCTCCCACTCCCGGACATTCTGATGTAATTGATGTGGGATGTAACCTGGGCATCAGTATTTTTTTAAAAACTCCCCTGTGATTCAATGTACATCCGTAGTTGAAAACCAATGCTCCAAAGTAATGCTTGCCCACTCCTATCTCCGCACCTAACCTTTCAATGCCTTTCATGTAGCATGCTCTCAATAAATATTGCTCAGTTTGATTTACATTTCTGTTTCCCTTACTGAAGCACTGCCACCCTTTCACTTAGAACACTATGTGAATTTGTCCTCTGGTAAATAGAGTACCTGCAATACCAGCTTGAGGACAAGGTTCATTCCTCTGCTGGCCACGTGCTACCAGCTCAAGTTTTAGCACAAAGGGAGGAATGGGAAGCTAGGAGGACTTCGGAAGAGGAGGAAGCTCTCTGCACAGGCACGTGGGGGAGACTTTTTTCTTCTCCCTTGCAGAAAGTCATTGTGGCACATGGACAAAGGAAGTATTAATAACCTTTCTAAAGACGCACTTCTCCAACATTTGGTGTTTCAAAACCGCAACCAGTGCTGTCAGTTCTACAGATGGCCAACTTCTGCATTTTGGATGAAGGCTTCCAAAGATAGCTCAACTTGTATCCCTAAAGCAGAAGACACAACTACGGGGAAGAGGACCATCTTCATTTCTAAGCCAGAGGTCAAAAGCCACTACCCACATGTTGGTCAGAGACAAGAAGACTGACCACCAAGCAAAGTCATTAGAGGCAACCAACTTTTTTTGGAGTAAAATTAAAGTAACATTACATCATTATCAAAACCAGACCTTAATGATACAGACTGGGCATCATGAGAGTGTGCTCTGGACAGAGGCTTTGCCTTTGTCACCCACTTGCTGGATGACCTTGGGCTGATAGTTACCCTTTCTAGGTGTTGACTTCCTGCTTTGTAAAATGTGAAGCCAGAAACTGAGAACAGAGCCTTTGACTTCTTCCAAATCTGCATCCAAAGAGAAGTGAAGAAGTATCAAGTTCACAAGGACAACAATTACTACATCACTAACAGTTGTGCTTCACCATCCTCCTTCAGGATCTGGGGTCCCAGCCAGGGATTTGCCAAGCATAGCTCAAGTGTCTGCAGGCTCTGACCTCCACTGGGCAGAGTCTAGTTGCAAAGACCTCCCCAGAGCAGCTTTTGGGACCAGGATGAAAGACAATGTTCGTTTCCTCCCAAAGTGCTGGTTGCTGTAACAAATGAACACAGACTGGGTAGCTGAAAACAATAGAAAATATTTTCTTTCACAGATCCGGAAGCCAGAAGTCTGAAATCAAGGTGTTGGCAGGGATGCGATCCCTCTGAAGGCTCTAAGGGAGAATCCTTCCTTGCCTCTTCCGTGGTTCCAGGCATTCCTTGGCTTTTGGTTGCATCATTACAATCTCTGCTTCTGTCTTCACATGGCCTTCTCTCTTCTCTCTGTGTTTCTTCTCTCTGTCTCATAAGGACACTTTTCACTGGACTTCGGACCCATCCAGAGAATCCAGGATGATCTCAAGATCCTTAACTTAGTTACCTCTGCAAAGCCTCTTTTGCCAAATAAGGTTACCTTCACAGGTTCCAGAAATTAGGACTTCAGCATGTCTTTGGGGGGTTAGGGGAGGGGGGGCGGGCACACAATTCAACCCAATCAGCCTCCAGATGGAAAGGTGTAGAAGAATATATAAAATCCTTCCCATCCTTAAACCCCATGTCGAATGCTACCTTGTCCAGGAGGTCTTGCCAGTTCCTGCCACATAGATGATCTTTTCCACCAAGCCGTTTAGTTATGCCCATATTGTACATGTCTTCTCCTCTTTCCTCTAGACCACCTGCATCAGAATCACCTCAGGAGTTGGTTAAAAATATACATGTCTGTCCTTTCTGCCCTAGCCCCCACTGTCACTGCTTTGAATGACCTTCTAGGGATGGGGCTCAAGAGTGTGCATTTTAGGCTGGGCGCGGTGGCTCACGCCTGTAATCCCAGCACTTTGGGAGGCCGAGGCGGGCGGATCACAAGGTCAGGAGATCGAGACCACGGTGAAACCCCATCTCTACTAAAAAAACACAAAAATTAGGCCAGGCACAGTGACTCACACCTGTAATCCCAGCACTTTGGGAGGCCAAGGTGGGTAGACCTGAGGTCGGGAGTTTGAAACCAGCCAGGCCAACATGGTGAAACCCCATCTCTACTAAAAATACAAAAATTAGCTGGGCATGGTGGTGGCACGCACCTGCAGTCCCAGCTACTCAGGAGGCTGAGGCAGGAGAATCACTTGAACGCTTGAACCCAGGAGGCAGAGGTTGCAGTGAGCCGAGATTGCACCACTGCACTCTAGCCTGGCAACAGAGCAAGGCTCTGTCTCAAAAAAAAAAAAAAATTAGCCAGCAGTGGTGGCGCATGCCTGTCGTTCCAGCTACTCGGGAGGCTGAGGCAAGAGAATTGCTTGAACCTGGGAGGCAGAGGTTGCATATATTGCTGTGAGCCGAGATTGCGCCATTGCACTCCAGCCTGGGCAACAAGAGCGAAAATCTGTCTAAAAAAAAGCCAGCTGGGTGCAGTGGCTCACGCCTGTAATCCCACCACTTTGGGAGGCCAAGGCGGGTGGACCACAAGGTCAGGAGTTCGAGACCCACCTGGCCAACATGGTGAAACCCTGTCTCTACTAAAAATACAAAAATTAGCCAGGGGCAGTGGTGGTCGCCTGTAGTCTCAGCTACTCGGGAGGCTGAGGCAGGAGAATCACTTGAACGCTTGAACCCAGGAGGCAGAGGTTGCAGTGAGCTGAGATCGCGCCATTGCACTCAACCTGGCAACAGAGTGAGACTCCATCTCAAAACAAACAAACCAACAAACTGGTAAACCTTGGTGGTGTGTCCACGTGGTGCTAATTCTGCAGCCATGCAGAATGCAAGAGCTGTAGGGGCATGGCTTCCTCTACAGAATTTCAAAGGATATCTTAGCCTGGGGGCCCAAGCAGAGAAGTATTGCAGGAGCACTGTAGAGAGCCCACGGAGACCCCATACTAGGGCAGTACTGAGTAGAAATGTGGGGTCAGAGCTGCCCCAGAGTCCCCACTAGGGCAATGCCTAGTGGAGCCGTGGGAATGAGGCCACTCCTGAGACCCCAGAATTGTAGAGCTAGCAGCTTGCAGCATCAGCCTGGGAGAGCTACAAGCATGTGACTCCAACCCATGATAACTGCTGGCTGAACTGAGGCCAGTGAAGCCATGGGGCCCAATCCCCACCCCAGTGTGCCTAGAAGGATGGGACATGGAGTCGAAGAAGATTATTCTGGAGCTTTAAGACTTAATGTTATGGCCAGGTCAGTGGCTCATGCCTGTAATCCCAGCACTTTGGGAGGCTGAGGTAGGAGGATCACTTGAGCCCAGGGGTTGGAGACCAGCCTGGGCAACATAGAGAGACTCTATCTCTTAAAAAAAAAAAAAAAATTAGCTATGTGTGGTGTTGTATGCCTGTGGTCTCAGCTACTCAGGAGGCTGCGGTAGGGAGGTTGCTGAGCCTGGGAGGTCGAGGCTGTAGTGAGCCATGATTTTGCCACTGCACTCCAGCCTGGGTGACAGCGTAAGACTCTGTCTCAAAAAGAAAGGGAAAGAAAAAAGACTTAATGTTGTTTTTCCTTTTTTCTTGTTGGGTCTTGGATTTACTTGGGACTAATTACACATTTCTTCTTAAATTTCTCCCTTTTGGAATGGGAACGTCTATCCTATGCCTACCCACTATTGTATGTTAGAAGTACATAAACTTGTTAACTTCACAGGCTCTCAACTGGAGAGGAATGTGCCTTGGGATAATTATACCTTGAGTCTCACCCCCATCTAATTCAGATGAAACTTTGGACTTTTGAGTTGGTGCTAGAATGAGTTAAGACTTTTGGGGCAATTGGGATGGAATGAATGCAACTTGTATGTAAGAAGGACATGAGTTTGGTGTGGCCAGGGGTAGAATGCTATGGTTTGAATGTCCCCTCCAAAACTCATGTTGAAATGTAATTGCCACTGTGATGATGGTGTTAAGAGTTGGAATTGTTAAGGAGTGATTAGGCCATGAGAGCTCTGCCCTCATGAGTAGATTAATGTCACTGTCATAGGAGTAAGGTTGGTATTGTGAGAGTGGGTTGTTATAAAAATGAGTTTGGCCCTCTGTGTCTCTTGCTGTCACCCTCTCTTGCCCTTCTCCCTTCCACCATGAGATGATGCAGCATGAAGACCCTTGCTAGATGCTGGGGCCATGCTCTTGGACTTCCCAGCCTCTGTAATTGTAAGTCAAATACATTTTTATTCATTATGAATTACACAGTCTGTAGCGTTTTGTTATGGCAACACAAAATGGACAAAGACACAACCAAATCTAAGCTCTACTATCCATTAACTGTGTGACTTCAGGATAGTTACCTGGACTCTCTGCATCTCTGCTTCTTGATGTAAATGAGGATAATTATAGTGCCTACTTCATAAGTTTGTCAGGAGGATTAAATGAAATAAACATGTAAAGTGCTTAGAACAATGCTTTTTTTTTTTTTTTTTAAGACAGGGTATCGCTCTTTCATCCAGGCTGGAGTGCAGTGGTGTGATCATAGCTCACTATAGACTTTTTTCATAGAGACAGGGTTTCACTATGTTGGCCAGGCTGTTCTCACACTCTTGACTTCATGATCTGCCCACTTCAGCCTCCCAAAGTGCTGGGATTATAGGCATGAACCACCGCGCCCGGCTATCATTATTATTATTATTATTATTCACTCTATTTCTAGATCCCTCTCCTCCAGGATCATACCCTGATCTTTCCACCACTATTAATTATTATTAATGTTGATTGGACCTTTATCTCTTCCAGGCACTGTGCCAAACTCAGGTCATGCTTTATCTCATTTCATCCTTACAACAAAGTATAAGGCATGTAATATTATTATCTCCCATTTCATTTCTAGGGAACTTGAGGGTCAGACAGGTTAAGTAACTAACTTGCTCAAAGTCCTACAGCCAGTGAAGGGCAAGGCAGGGACGTGAAATATCAGCTTGGGCCCTGCCCTTATGGCTATTCTGCATTTCTACATGACCCCAAAGGCATTCCCCATGTGGTCATCAGGCCCACCATCCTCTTGAACCAGCTCCCTAAACCTCCCATCACATAGCTTCCTTACATCAAGTTCCATCTTTTATGGGCTGGACGCGGTGGTTCATGCCTGTAATGCCAGCACTTTGGGAGGCCGAGGCAGGTGGATCACTTGAGGTCAGGAATTCAAGACCAGCCTGGCCAACATGGTGAAACTCCTTCTGTACTATAAATACAAAAATTAGCTGAACGTGGTGGTGCTCACCTGTGATCCCAGCTACTCGGGAGGCTGAGGTGGGAGAATCACTTGAATCCAGGAGGTCGAGGTTGCAGTGAGCTGGGATCACACCACTGCACTCCAGCCTGGGTGACAGAGTGAGATGCCATCTCAAACAAAAAAAAAGTTTCATCTGATCCCTTCAAACTATGCCTTTCTGTTTCATTCTTGGTCTGGGCCTTCCAAGAAAATGTCCTTTTCTCAGGGGTGTTGAATCAGGCCACATTGCTCCTCCACCTTCCTGTGAAGTTCTGTCAAATCCTACTTCTGTTCCCAGGGTCTCCCAAATCCAAATGCCGCCTACTCCAGCATCTCCATTCGGAGTCCTCTCCTCACACACAGTCACTCTGGCTGGCTTTCCCCACAGCCCCCAGGTGACCCTGTGTGCATTGAGAGGCTGCCTCCCTCTCACTCCCCTGTGTCTCTGTAGCTCCTTCTGGTGGAAGAACCTGAAGGTCTTGATGCCGGGGAGCTAGTAATCAGTCAACCCTCAGGATGTCCCTCCTATCTCCCGCTATATCTCTGCTCTCTTGGGCACCACAGTCCTTCCCTCAGCCTTGTTAGGGCAGGCGTCTCGCACTGCCCCACTCTACTGCCCACCTCCCACTCTCGCCACTGGCCCAGGGCATGGGGTGTACCATCAGGCACACAGGCCTTATCACTGTGCAAACACTTCCTTTTCCCCAGTGCTGGTTCCCACACAATTGGTAATCAGTGTAAACTTCCTCTGACAATTTACTGAGCAAACATTTACCTTATAACTGCCCTATGTAGGGTTCTGTGCTAAGGCCCGCAGGAAACCCAAGCCTGGTCTCCACCTTGGGGCATCTTGAGTCTGGTAGAAATGAGGCACACAAGGCATCTCAGATGCCGCGGGCCTTGTGGACCAGAGCATTGCGGACTGGAATCCCATTTCTGCTCTCTACTGCCTGTCTTACCTTGGAGCAAGTGACATCCTTAGTGAATTTCCTTAGCTGTGAAATGGGAGTAATGCTGTCTAGGTTTGTTGTGAGGACTAAGATCCCTAGAGGGCCTGCTAGAGCACCTGAGATAAGAACATTCCACAGTCCATGTGGTGCCACCTTTCAATATGAATTGAGAGGTCCCTGTATACCACAGGGTCAGCCAGTCATCTAGTCAACAAGAACGCATTCAAAACGGAAGTGTTGGATAATGTGGGGAACACACATGAACGTAACACACATAAACATAAGGGTATAAACATAACTCTTTAGTTTAGCTGGAGTGGGTGGTGGTGGGAGTTAGTGTTTTTTTAATTAAAAAAAATTTTTATAGGAATGGGGGCTTATTGTGTTGCCCAGGCTGGTCTCAAACTCCTGGACTCAAGCAATCCTCCCGCCTTGGCCTCCCAAAGTGCTAGGAGGGGGTTAGTTTTAATACACCCATATGCAACAGCAAGAGATTATTATGGGATAAGTTTGTTTCCTAGGTAAATGCTTATCCTGTGGCCACAGCCTGTGAAGGAGAGATCTGTGCAGACCTGCGGGAGTTGGGAAATTTCTCAGTGTTGAGGAGTCAGCATGTAAAAAGAGAGCAACGCAGGCAAAGCAGTCATCTTATATCAAGGCACAGGGGAATGACGGCTTCCCTTCTTCCCTCCTCCGTCAAAACAGGCAACCTAAATAGACAAACTTTCTTTCTTTTTTTTTTTAAATGTGGTGATGGAGTCTTGCCCTGTTGCCCAGGCTGGAGTTCTGTGGCATGATCTCAGCTCACTGCAACCTCCGCCTCCCGGACTTAAGCAATTCTCCTGCCTCAGCGAGTGGCCAGGACTACAGGTGCACACCACCACACCCGGCTAATTTTTGTATTTTTAGTAGAGACGGAGTTTCACCATGTTGGCCAGGCTGGTCTCAAACTCCTGACCTCAGGTGATCCGCCTGCCTCGGCCTCCCAAAATGCTGGGATTATAGGCGTGAGCCACCGCGCCCTGCTGACAGACAACCTTTAAACCTACATGTTTGCTTATTTCTTAGTATTTTAGGGTTGCTTCGTGCTCTGGCCTGGGTTTGCAGGAAACATGGGAGAGAAGAGGAGAAAAGGGCTGGAGGAGGCTTGGCCATGGTAGAAGGCATGCGGGTTGTGTGAGGAGAAGGAAGCACAGAGTGATGGGCTGGCAAGGAGTCACAGGATTTGGGGATCTGGGCCAGTGGCCCTCCTGGCCTCCAATGGGGTAACGCAGAAAAGAGGGATGCTGATACTCCCGGTGTTGGAGGAAGATTCTGGGGAATGACAGCAAGAGAAAGCACAGGGCAGCTGTGGATGCCTCAACAGACCCAGTATGCGCTTTGGTGTTAGGCCAACCTTGGTTTCCATGGGGCCCTCACCACTGACTGGCTGTGTGACCTTGGTCAAGTTACTTTACCTCTTTGAACTTCAGTTCCCTAATCTCCAAGTGAGAATAACAGCATCTGTTTCATAGCTCTTTTGTGAGGACTGTAAATTGTATAGCACAGAGTCTGCCAAAATGTAGGCGACCAAGTTCCCTTCCCCCTTCTCAAGCTTCCAGGAGTGCCCCAGAAATACAAGACTGACTATATTTAGTGTCTGGCTCCCTCCCCCGACAACCCATGGTTAAATTAGAATGAAACTATTTATGCTAAAGTCTCTGAAGTTCTAAAATTCTCTGGCAATGTGAGTAGACTGGGTGGGAGAAGACAGCAGTTCACCTCCTGGAGACATGGCGGCTGCTGCGAGGTTGTACTCTCTGAGCAGCACATGACAGTCTTCCTGGGTACCAGCCTGGCAGACGGCCAGGCAGCAGGGCAGAGGGCATGCCCAGAAGCCTGGCTCCTCCCTTCCCCATTCATGTTCCCTGAGTCTGGGTTCCCTCAGTCTCCTTGGCCAAGGTTTGCCTTGGGTGATGGTAGGGGTGGAAGGAAAGACTGGCCTTACAGGAGTGTGTGTGTGGAGAAGGTACCCCAGAGGCCGGTTTCAGCCCATTCTAGGAAAGGATGTTGTAGCAACAAATGTCCCATGCTGGAAAAGTGCCTGAGGCAGCAGCCAGAGCTTGGGCCCTGAAGAATTTACCCAGATACTATGGTTTTCCATTTGGACGCCCATAAAATATCCCAAGAGTTTTGTAAAAATACCGTTAGCCTGGTCCCCATCTATGAGATTCTGATTCCATTGGTTCACAGTGGCTGGGATTTTGTTAACAGTGCTCTGGGTGTCTGCATTGTGCAGAGGTGGATGAGGACCAGTGTTCTCAAGGCTGATGACGCCCAGGCATTCCCATGTTATTGGGCCAGAGCTCCTTTGTGGTCCTTTCTATCTCCAATTGACTGCATGTCTGGTATGATGTATATGTTGTAATCACTTGAACTTGCTTCCATTCTGGTCCCTTGCCATCTACCCTTTGAAACACAGCAACCAGAATGAGGCCTTTAAACATAACCGGCCAGGCATGGTGGTGGCTCATGCCTGTAATCTCAGCACTTTTAGAGGCCGAGGCAGGCAGATCACTTAAGCCCAGGAGTTTGAGACCAGCCCGGCCAACATGATGAAACCCCATCTCCACTAAAAATACAAAAATTAGACATGTCTAATGGCCTGTGGTCCCAGCTACTCAGGAGGCTGAGATGGGAGAATCACTTGAACCTGGGAGGCAGAGGTTGCAGTGAGCCAAGATCATGCCACTGCAGTCTGGGTGACAGAGCAAGTCTCCATCTCAAACAAAACAAAACATAAATCAGATCCCATCCCTTTCCCACTTCAATATCTCCAGTATGTCCCATTTCAATCCCAGCTCCTCACCAGGGGCAGTAGGATGCTCTGTGATCTGGCTCTTCCCCTACCTTCCTCTCACCCCTGACACTACTAGAATCTTCCTTTGTTGTTGTTGTTGTTGTTGTTGAGATGGAGTTTTGCTCTGTCATCCAGCCTGCAATGCAGTGGCATGATCTCAGCTCACTGCAACCTCCACCTCCCAGGTTCAAGCAATCCTCCTACCTCAGCCTCTCGAGTAGCTGGGATT
This sequence comes from Colobus angolensis palliatus, assembly GCF_000951035.1. Taxonomy (NCBI): domain Eukaryota; kingdom Metazoa; phylum Chordata; class Mammalia; order Primates; family Cercopithecidae; genus Colobus; species Colobus angolensis. The sequence continues at coordinate 18,745,415 of NW_012116265.1, read as the reverse complement.
ACAGGTGCCTGCCACCACACCCAGCTAATTTTTTTTTTTTTTTGAGATGGAGTCGCGCTCTGTCGCCCAGGCTAGAGTGCAGTGGCACGATCTCTGCTCACTGCAAGCACTACCTCCTCGGTTCATGCCATTCTCCTGCCTCAGCCTCCCAAGTAGCTGGGACTACAGGCACGTGTCACCACACCCGGCTAATATTGGTATTTTTAGTAGAGACAGGGTTTCACCACGTTGGCCAGGCTGGTCCCCAACTCCTGACCTTGTGATCCACCCACCACTGCCTCCCAAAGTGCTGGGATTACAGGTGTGAGCCATCACACCCGACAAATTTTTGTAGAGATGGGGTTTCACCATGTTGGCCAGGCTGGTCTTGAACTCCTGACCTCAGGTGATCCACCTGCCTCAGCCTCCCAAAGTGCTGGGATTACAGATGTGAGTCACCGCACCTGACCACCACTAGCACCTTCCTGTTCCTCACACTCACCGAGCTGCTCTTGCCCTAGGGCCTTTGCACTTGCTGTACCCTGTGCTTGGTGCTCTTCCCCAGCCTGGTTCATGGCTGGCTTCTCCTCATCTTACAGGCTTCAGAGGTCCCCTCTTCAGAGAAGCTTTCTCTCTTCTGCCTAGTCCACGTGGCACTCCTTTCCCTTCCTGTCCCTCCCTATCATTATCACCTACAATACTCCCCACTAGGAAGCAAGTTCCATGAGAACAGGGAACTTGTCTAACTGGTTTGTCATAGTGCCTGGCACCGATGAATTCTTAATAACCAGTTGTTGAATAAATAAGTGGAAATGGATATAGAATGCTTATGTATTAAATTATGTGTTTTTATGTACACAGACATATAGCTATATCTCCATATAATGTGATTAGAGGTCTGGGGTAGAAATGGACAGATGGTGCCAGAGAAGAGGGCACCAAAGGAGAAGGGTAAGGAACATTGATAGAGCCTTGACTCAGTGCCAGGCACTATTTTAGAGTTTTTTTATACATTTAATCTTCACAACAACCCATTGGGCACTGTAAACAGAATTTCAAGGATTCAAGCTGCCATGGACCAAAGGAATCCGAATCTTGAGGATGGGGCTGGCATTATTGTCCTCATTCTACAGATTTAAAAACTTGAGACTTAAAGTGGGGAAATAACTTGTCCAAAGTTAATCTACCAACACGTGCCAAAGCAGGATATAAACCCGAGTTTATTGAACTCCAAGACAGTCTTGATCATTGCATCATTCTTGAAGGAGAAATTACCTTACTCATTACCTCTTTCTGTTATCAGGGAATAAAAAAGCTCTGGTGAATGCGGCCGCAGATAGCAATGGCTAATTGGTGACTGGAGCTAATAACATTGGCCGAGCGAGCAGGGCAGATAAGGAGGGGAAAGAAAATCCACTAATAGTCTTTCCATCTATCTGAAAAACAACCTCATTTCTTAATTTTATTTGTGTTGTTACAAATTTGCACTCCTTTCCTTTTGCAGAATATATGCATATATTCTGCTTGATTTAAATTCCCAGGATACAACAAGCCAGAGGGATTTGGCTTCATTAAGAGTCAGTGGGCTAGTTTGTTTGGGCCTTCTATCTTAAACTTCCAAATCTAATTTCCAACCAAAGGAATAGAATATACTCTTTTTTAGTTATTTATTTATTATTTTTTTGAGATGAAGTCTTGCTGTGTTGCCCAGGCAACAGATCACAGTGCAGTGGTGTGATCTTGGCTCACTGCAACCTCTGCCTCCCGGTTTTAAGCGATTCTCTCACCTCAGCCTCCCAAGTAACTGGGATTACAGGTATGCACCACCACACCTGGCTAGTTTATGTATTTTTTAGTAGAGGCGGGGTTTCACCATGTTGGCCAGGTTGGTCTCAAACTGCTGACCTCAGGAGTTCCATCCACCTCGGCCTCCCAAAGTGCTGGGATTACAGGTGTGATCCACTGTGGCTGGCCTAGAATATACTCTTTAGAATACTCTTTTTAAAATACCCCCAGAACTTAGTTTATATCCAGGTTGTCTGTAATCCTAGTCTCTAGAAAGCACTTCTGTTTTTCATGTTTATCTTTGCTTTTCTTTTTTTTGGTAGGTGTTAGCAGTACTGCCCTCACTATGTGCTCATTGGACAGTAGCACAAACCCAACAAAAGAATGGTGATTTGGCAGTCATTTCTAAATAGCAGAACACCTTTTCTTATTTTAGAATATGTAGGGCCGGGCATGGTGACTCACACCTATAATCCCAGCACTTTGGGAGGCTGAAGTGGGAGGATTGCTTGAGCCCAGGAGTTCAAGACCAACCTGGGCAAGATGGCAAGACTATCCATCACTACAATAAATAAATATGTAAATAAATAAATAAAATGTCAGAGCTAGTT
>NW_012116265.1:18735006-18741965 GCF_000951035.1 Colobus angolensis palliatus | reverse complement strand
CACCACAACCTCAGCCTCCCGGGTTCGAGCGATTCTCCCACCTCAGCCTCCCAAGTAGCTGGGATTACAGGCACATGCCCCCACGCCCAGCTAATTTTTGTATTTTTAGAAGAGATGGAGTTTCACCATGTTGGCCAGGATGGTCTCGATCTCTTGACCTCATGATTCGCCTGCCTTGGCCTCCCGGAGTGCTGGGATTACAGGCATGAGCCACCGCACTAGGCCAAAATAAAAAGAAAAAGAGAGGGCTAGGCGTGGTGGCTCATATCACTTTGGTCAAGAGTTCAAAACCAGCTGGGCCAACATGGTGAAACCCCATCTCTACTAAAAAGGCAAAAATTAGCTGGGCATGGTAGCACGTGCCTGTAGTCCTAGCTACTTGGGAAGCTGAGACAGGAGAATAGCTTGAACCTGGGAGATGGAAGTTGCAGTGAGCTGAGATCACTTCATTGCACTCTAGTCAGGGTGACAAGAGCAAAAGTCCGTCTAAAAGAAAAAAAGAGAGAGAGAGAGACAGGGCCAGAGGCAGGAGATGTGTTAGAAAGCTATTAGCTGTCAACCACTGTGGAAGGAATGAACCAGGATGGGCTGGTGGAGAATGGAATGAAGTCACCAGATATGAGGCACAAAGCTCAAAAAGTAGTTTGCAAACTCGATTGAGCCATCTGGGGCAGTTGGGACCCCAGGAGTTCATCTCCAGCCTATGCTAGAATCCTCTCTGGGTAGTGACTGGGAATCTACAATTTTAAAACACACAGCCATCCTCCATAGAAGACACTGGTCTGTGTAGATGGGCATTTGGAAACCATTGACCTATTAGACCCTTTTTTCTAAATGTCCTCCAGTCCAGTTTCTCATCTTATCTCTTTGCTCTTGCAGTTAAGCATTATCAAAGCTTAGCTTTTGAGTACTTGCAATTTGTACTCATTACATTTAGAGTCATATATCTCCAAGATCTCTTCTGAGGTCTTCGGAATGAAAACAAGGACAGAGAGGTATGTTGGCTCCTAACTATCACCTTATTTTGTTAGTGTGTCTGGGGCTTGTGGCTTTTGTCACGGACTCTAGAGATGACTTTGTCAGCTTTTCCTTTGAGGACAATAATCCCAAGTTTTATCCTCCCTTTTGCTATAGTAAGTCTCCATAACAAACACACCCAAGTCTGGTATTTCTGAACTTATGGCTCTGTGCTGAATACATGCTGTTCCTGGAGCCAGGCTCATTTTGCAGTTTCTCCTCCCAACTCCACCCTTTGGTCCTGCTGATAGGGTCATTCAGCCTTGGCATGTGATAAACCTCAGGTTCTGGGAGTTTTCTCTAGGACACTGAAGAACAGTATTTACTCTTCAGTAATTGCTGGAGTTTAAAAGGAATGGTGATCTTTGGGAGTGGGAGTGTGGAACAGGTGGGAGAATAGGACTTACGGTCCCAACTTGCTTCTCCCCATTCCTAGAGTGAGGGGACTTATAAGAATGAATAACTAGGAGACGGTTTTCCAGACTTCAGTTGTTTCAATACCATCCTCACGATGTTTGCCAAATCTTCGTGTTATCCATCTGCTATTTATTTTATACTTTTCATTAATTAACATATTTTTGCTGGCATAGTTACTACCTACGCTAGCGTTGCTATAAACAATCATATTCATGAAGTTGCTGATTCATGAAATCGGGTCTGGTATGCTACCTATACATTTTTTTCTAGTACACAGTAAAATAAATACACATTTATTGAAATTGTGTAAATGTTCACCCATGTGCTAAAATCCTCCCGTGTGCCACTAGAGGTATGTGTATCACAGTTTGGGAACATTAGCTTAGGAATGTCCATGAGCCAGTGATTCCAGACCCCTTAACTCATTGTAGTTTTGGTGCCAAATGAAATAATTTTTTTGAGTCTATTTATTGAAAAGTTACCCTTTTGTATATATCCTCTTATTGCAGAAGTCAAGGTTCAGATCCAGAAACAGAAGCTACCCAAGGTATTTTAAGCAAGAAGGAAATTAATTAATTAATTAAATTTTTTTTTTGAGATGGAGTCTTGCTCTGTCATCCAGGCTGGAATACAATGGCATGATCTCAGCTCACTGCAACCTCTGCTTCCCAGGTTCAAGTGATTCTCTTGCCTCAACCTCTGGAGTAACTGGGATTATAGGTGCCTGCCACCATGCCCAGCTAATTTTTGTATTTTCAGTAGAGACGGGGTTTCACCATGTTGGCCAGGCTGGTCTTGAACTCCTGACCTCAGGTGATCCACTTGCTTTGGCCTCCCAGAGTGTTGGGATTACAGGCGTGGACCACCGAACCCAGCAGGAAATTAATAATTTTATATTATTCGAAGGTTGGGAACTGAGCTCCCTCTTGGACCGAGTACCTGAGCACCCAAGAACTGACCTCCCAGGGGACCCGTAACTCCTTCATTAGCAGGAGGCTGCTAATGAGACGGCTCAGTTTAAGATTTCACCACCACCACAGCTGTAATCCAGGGATTAGGTATCATATCCACCTCCTCTGCCACAAGTTCCAGTAGCCAGTTGTGGATCTGGAAATTACACACTGAACTGCTGCTGTGGATCCCCACATCTCCTTGACATTGCTTGCAGCAGAACGTGGCCAAAGCAGGAAGAAGGGGGCCCATGACTCAACTTTCTTCTACCTTTCAAATCTCTCATGAGTGCATCAAATTTGATGGGGCCTACTTGCATCATCCAGGACTCTAACTTGAGGGAGTCTGAGTTTGCAGCTGGAGAGCTTTTCTAACATAAGAAAGTCCAGTATGTTGGGCACTGTGGCTCACCCTGTAATCCTCCCACTTTGGGAGGCCAAGGTGGGTGGGTCACTTGAGGTCAGGAGTTCAAATCCAGCTTGGCCAACACGGTGAAACCCCATCTCTACTAAAAATACAAAATTTAGCCCGGCGTGGTGGTGCACGCCTATAATCCCAGCTGCTCAGGAGGCTGAGGCAGGAGAATTGCTTGAACCCAAGAGGCAGAAGTTGCAATGAGCTGAGATCATGCCACTGTACTCCAGCCTGGGTGACAGAGTGAGACAACCATGTCTCAAAAAAAAAAAAAAAAAAAAAGAAAAAAGAAAGAAAAGAAAAGAAAGGTGAGAATGGATGCTGAGAGCCAATTAGTCATATTCATCAAATTGCCTATTACTGGCAGGTCTGCTGCTGATTCTCAGTGAACTAAGAAAACAGTAAGCCAAAGGCAGGAAGAAAAGGCCATGGAAACCCACAATTAATTCAAGTTCTTATGTTACCAAATAGTCGCTCTTATGTGAATTGGGGGAGTATGCATGTGTGTATGTGTGTAAAACCAGGTTTTGTGTAATCCAAAGATACGCACTTAAAAACATACAGGTTAAGTCAATAAAAGTGACCTTGCTAGCACAAATTGACATGCCACACCAAAACCTCAATGGCTCCTCATTGCCTGGGGGAGGTAATAGCCTTGTATACTATACCTTTTACAAGTTGGCCCTTAGTTAACCTCTCATCCCTTAACACCTGGCGTATTCCATGACAGCCCTCCATTCTGGCTAAAGAGCTCTAGTGATTGGATAAGAAACAGCCAAACAGTCCCCGCTTCCTGCTTTCCTGGTTAATAGTGTTGTGCCTGGAAAGCCTTGTTCTCTTCCTGTTGACTAACTAACTTCCGTCAAGCCAATTCCGTGCATTTGCCTCACTTCCTAAAGCAGGTCTGTTCTCCCACTCTCTTCTCTCTGCATTAGTAAAAACTCCTGGCTGGGGACAGTGGCTCATGTCTGTAATCCCAGCACTTTGGCAGGCCAAGGTGGGAGAATCACTTGAGCCCAGGAGTTAGAGACCAGCCTGGGCAACACAGTGAGACCTTGTCTCTACAAAAAATAAAAAAAATTAGCCAGGCACAGAGGCGTGTTCCTGTGATCCCAGCTACTCTGGAGGCTGAGGCAGGAGAATCTCTTAAACCCGGGAGGCAGAGGTTGCAGTGAGCTGAGATCAGGCCAGTGCACTCCAGCCTGGGCAACAGAGAGAGACTCTGTCTCAAAACTGATAACAATAATAATAAAGCCCAGTAAAGGCTGAGTGCAGTGGCTCACACCTGTAATTCCAGCACTTTGGGAGGCCAAGGTGGGAGGATTGCTTGTGGAGTTTGAGACCAGCCTGGGGAACACAGCAAGACCCCATCTACTTGGGAGGCTGAGGTGGGAGGATCACTTCAGCCCAGGGGGTTGAAGCTACAGGGAGCAAAATGGCGCCACTGCACTCCAGCCTGGGTGACAGAGCAAGACCCTGTTTCAAAAACAAGAAAAAAACCAAAAAAATCCTCTTTTTCTCAGTTGGGATCTGGTTTCCACCCTCCTAGTCACCCTTTCAGGGCTTTGCTTCCCTGTAACCTGCTTGGGGAGGTGCTCCTCCCACTCCTTCCATTCATTCCATCCATAAGGGGTGAAGGTGGAAGAAGGAAACCACCTTCACCTTCATTCCCATTGCAAGTTGACCAGGCTAGTCCCAAACTCCTGACCTCAGGTAATCCGCTCATCTCTGCCTTCCAAAGTGCTGGGATTACAGGCATGAGTCACAGCCATGTATTCTTTTATTATGGCATGCTTTAACTGGGACCCCTTTGTTTAGCCTCTCAATATTTGACATACTCCACTTACCCTCTCTGACCCCAGGCTTGGCCTCCCTTGGACTCTTCTACCCAGGAGATTCCCGAGCATTCCCGCAGGACCTCTGATGTGTGTGTACCTCTTCCCTCCAGTTGTTATAGTATGGAGCAAACCTAGACTGATGTCCTGTGTATAATGGGTTTGTGACATGTGTTACCCATATCCCAAACACCTATCATGGTGCTCAGCATATAGTAGATGCTCAATAATACGTGTTGATGATGCTGATGACTAGAGAGAGAAGAAAATCTCCACATCATCCACCTCAAACATTCCCAGTGTTGGCATTCGATGCTCTCGCCAGGTTGAACTATGTGCAATTTGCAGAAGCCACCGTGGTCTGCCTTGCCTCTGAGTTCCTCCATCCCTAACTTGCTTTTCTCCATCCTCACCCCCTGAATCTTCCTCCTTCTTTCAACTGGCTAAATCTTACTCTTCAGGTCTCAGCTAAATATGACATTCTCTGAGAACCTTCTCTGGTCTCCCAGTTCAACAATAGGCCCTCTTTTGTTCCTTGGCAGTACCCCATCAACACAATTGTCTTTATAATTGTAACTGTTATTCTCTACTAGATTATATGTTCTAGAATAACAGAGAGATGTTTCTTTTTTTTTTACTTGTGAAACCCCAGCACCTGACACAGAGTAGGTTCTCAATGAATATTTGTTACATGACTATGCTTTTTTTTTTTTTTTTTGAGACGGAGTCTTGCTCTGTCATCTAGCCTGGAGTGCAGTGGCATGATCTTGGCTCACTGCAACATCTGCCTCCCGGGTTCAAGTGATTCTCCTGTCTCAGCCTCCTGAGTAGCTGGGATTACAGCATGTGCCACCATGCCCGGCTAATTTTGTATTTTTAGTACAGACAGGGTTTCTCCATGCTGATCAGGCTGGTCTTGAACTCCTGACCTCAGATGATCCACCTGCATCAGCCTCCAAAGTGCTGGGATTACAGGTGTGAACCACCGCTCCTGGCTATGGCCATGCTTCTTAATCACTTGGGTATCTTGTTAAAGTGCAGATTCCTTCTTGGATCTGGGTAGCACCTGAGCGTCTGCATTTCTAAAAAGGTCCAGATGATGTTGATGCTGCTGGTTCAGGAGTCACACTTGGAGTAGCAAGGTAATTGGATACACACTCCCACCATTACCTCATAGTGGTGAAAAGTTTGCATTTAAAAGTCGCTTAACAGGGTTTGGGGTGCAAATAATGGCCACTGGACAAAATCTTCCCCCGTCATTGCTAAGGCAGCTGACTCATTTACAGAGGTGAAGCCAGTAACCTTGGCCTTATTAGTAACCAAGCGAACTGCCACAAATGAATAAATAACAACATTTGGCTAATTTGCATTTCAAAACGGTTTCCTTCCCTTGCTCACACTCTGGTGGAGGTGCTAATGAACCGTAAAATATCTAAAACATTGGCAGCAAGGAGGAAAAGAAGCAGCATTTACCCATGCCTGAAGAATAATGATCTTCAAAAATCAACAGCTATTAAATGCAATGTGGTATCTGGGGTTGGATCCTGGAACAGGGAAAAAAACATTAGGAGAAAAGCCGGTGAAATCAGAACAAAGTAGGGAGGTTAGTTCCTAGTAATGTACCGGTGTGGGTTTCTGAGTTTTGACAAATGTACCATGGTAATGTAAGAATGCAGGAGAAACTGGATGAAGGGTATATGGGAACTCTCTGTGTTATCTTTGCAACTTCTCTGTAAATCTAAAATTATTTTAAAATAAAAAATCTACTAGGCCGAGCCCAATGGCTCATGCCTGTAATCCCAGCACTTTGGGAGGCTGAGGTGGGTGGATCACTTGAGGTCAGGAGTTCAAGACCAACCTGGGCAAGATGGCAAGACTATCCATCACTACAATAAATAAATATGTAAATAAATAAATAAAATGTCAGAGCTAGTTTTCAATTAAATCTGATCAAAACATATCATGCCATCTAGCACGGGACCTCAAGGCCTTATAGACATGAGATATATATCTTCCTTGCCTATAAAATGCAGACTGTTTAATTGCTAGCTCACAGAGGATCATCACATAGGGACTTAAAACTGAGTTGGGACAGAGCCATCGTGTAAGATATAAACAGAATGGGGAGAATCTGTAATATAGGGTGAGAACTTTGTAAGCTTCATTCTATGGACAATGGAGAACTATATCAGGGCTCTGCAGTTTCAGGAGATAAGAATCAATTCTCGGCCAGGCGCGGTGGCTCAAGCCTGTAATCCCAGCACTTTGGGAGGCCGAGACGGGCGGATCACGAGGTCGGGAGATCGAGACCATCCTGGCTAACAC
>NW_012116265.1:18716633-18734956 GCF_000951035.1 Colobus angolensis palliatus | reverse complement strand
AAAAAAAAAAAAAAAAAAAAAGAAAAAAAATTACTAAATAAATTAAGAGGTAGGTAGCTGTATATATTTTCTTCACCTTGGATAATAGTATTCCATAAATATAAAACAAGTTTTTATAAATATAAAACAATTGCCATTGATTTAACAATAGGTTGGAAATGTGTATTCATGGAAAAGATTCTCTATCCAAACCTAAGCAGCAATCAAGGAAAGGATCAGATGGTGACTGGTCACAAGAGCGTACCTGGCAATGTGGCATACCAGTGGCACCAACACTCCAGAAGTGCTTTGCCATGTATCGTGAATTCCAAGATAGCCTGGCTGCCATTGGTTGCTGATTCCTATTTTTCTTTCTTGAGGATATCAGGAACTTCTTCCATGCTTGGAAGAAATGTCTTTGTGTGTTTGTTTGTTAATGTAACAGTATTATCTTAAACGCTTGGTCATGGCATCACGTTTTGCCTCAACTGTATTTCTCTGTATTCTTATGTACTAGAGACATTAAGTCTGGTGAGACCATGGACTTGAACTTACCCATCATTGCATGTCCAGCACCTGACTCCAAGTGAGGCTCATTACAGGTGCTTAATAATTATTTGTTGGATGGATGAGTAAATGAGGTAAGTTAACATTTGGAGTAAATTCCTGCCTGAAAAGCATGCATTTTCCAATGATATTTCATTATGCAAGTATACCCCTTTGATGGAACTTTTTCTTCAAATCTTATAAAAAAAACTTATCAATAGACCTTTTCCAATTCTTTCTGGTGAATTCATAGAAAGTCATGAAGACCTTATTAACTCTTATAGAAACTACAACCTTAACTAAAACAGTGCACGGTGGGTGTGCTCTGGTCTCAGGAGGCAGCTCCCCAGGACCTGCACTGAGGCTCAGAGTCTGGACTGTGGCCACAGAGGTATGGTCAGAGGCTGTGTGGTCAAAGGAGAGTCTGCGTTGTGTTTGTGGCAGGCATTTATTGCCTAGTCTGTCCTACAGTCCCTGCTTTCTTGAGGAAACTGCTCTTACCCCACTTCAATGTAATGGGAAAGGAACTCTTAGTTCACTCTTCTCCCTGGTAGATTAGTGACCCCTGCCAGGCCAATCACAGCCTTCTCTGTGGTTTTAAAACTTGAAACTAGAGGAGAAGGGGCTTTTGCCTTTTAGAGCCTGGGATTGGGAAGATGTGAGTCAAGGGCAGCTGTCAGCCACCTTCACTACCACGTGGAGAGTATCTATAGGAGAAAAGAGGGGACTCAGCCAGGACACGGAAATGGAGAGAGGAAGAAATAACTAATATTCATGTTTGAGTGCCTGGATGCAATTGTACTTTAGACCAACTCAACCCCCTGGACTTCCCAATTATGACAGCCAACATGTGCCCTTTTTCTTTTCTTTTTTTAAATTTTTTTTTGTTTTTTTTTGTTGTTGTTTTGAGACAGGGTCTGGCTCTGTCATCCAGGTTGGAGTGCAGTGGCACGATCTCAGCTCACTGTAACCTCTGCCTCCTGGGTTCAAGGAATTCTCGTGCCTCAGCCTCCCTAGTAGCTGGGATTACAGATGTGCTCCACCACACCCTGCTAATTTTTTATTGTATTTTTAGTGGAGATGGGGTTTTTCAATGTTGGCCAGGCTGGTCTCGAACTCCTGGCCTCAAGTGATCCGCCCCCACCTTGGCCTCCCAAAGTTCTGAGATTACAGGCATGAGCCACTGTGCCTGGCCTATGTGCCCTTTTTCTTAGGCTGATTTGGGTTTCTATCAGCTGCCATAGAGAGTTCTGACTGTTACTATAAGCCTGGAGGAAAATGCGCAGTTTCATTCTCATCTCTAATGGGAAATAGGATACGCACTGATCCACAGTTACTTCACAGTGGCAAAACGTTTGCATTGCTCATCCAGGGAACCAGCAATGTGGGCCTCTGCTTGGACTTGGTGCTGTGACAGAGATAGCCAGCTGTCCACCCAAAATTCAAGCCCTTCCTACCATTGCATGCCATTGTCACTAGGGGTGACACCTCGCCACAGACTATATTCCCCATCTCCTCTTGTATTTAGGTGGGGATCCATGATTAGCTCTCACCAATGGAATATGAGTAGAAATGATGTGTATCACTTCCAAGAAGCAGTTAAAAAGTAGGGGTTCCTTTGCCACTCTCTCCTTTTTGCTCCCCACCAGCTGGATAAAGAGGATCTGAGGCCCTCAAAGATGGCTGAGCCACAGGTGGAAAAAGGCTAGGACCAGGACAACTTACATTTGACTATTATGTAAGTGAGAAACAAACCTTCATTATGTTAAGCTGCTGAAATGTTGGGAATTTTTTTTCAGAGTATAGCTGTTGACTTCTAGTATTATTTGATAGTTGAGGCTACTACAATTACCTACTGCTCATGGATTCCATTATTGGACCAAGAAGCACACAAAGTAAGGGCAATTGCCCAAACATCAGACCACTTAAGTTTGTCAAGAGCCATATCTGCAAGTGAAGTCCTCCTCATTAAAGGAACAAAGATAATGTGCCGGCAAATTGACGCAAGAACTTAGTTCATACCACATTAACTGCCTTTTGTTGTTTTTGCTGTGCTCTAGTTAAGGCCAAATTGGATATTATTGTGATTATCGTTTTAACAATTATTTATTTATTTGTTTATTTTTTGAGACAGGGTCTCACTCCCAGGCTGGAGTGCAGTGGCATGTTCTTGGCCCACTGCAACCTCCATCTCCTGGGTTCAAGCAATTCTCTTGCCTCAGCCTCCCAGCAGCTGGGACTACAGGTGCATGCCACTGCACCCAGCTAATTTTTGCATTTCTTGTAGAGATGGGGTTTTACCATGTCGCCCAGGCTGGTCGCAAACTCCTGAGCTCAGGTGATCCACTCTCCTCAGCCTTCCAAAGTGCTGGGATTACAGGCATTGAACCACCACACCTGGCCGATTATTATTTTTTTAGGGATGCATTTGTTATAGCAGCCAGCAGTACTCTGGCTAATACATTTCCAATGGCTGGAGCTGGGTTGAGTTGAAAATTTTGTTTTTTGTTTTTTGTTTTTTGTTTTGAGACGGAGTCTCGCTCTGTCGCCCCGGCTGGAGTGCAGTGGCCGGATCTCAGCTCACTACAAGCTCCGCCTCCCGGGTTTACGCCATTCTCCTGCCTCAGCCTCCGGCGTAGCTGGGACTACAGGCGCCCGCCACCTCGCCTGGCTAGTTTTTTGTATTTTTTAGTAGAGATGGGGTTTCACCGTGTTAGCCAGGATGGTCTCGATCTCCTGACCTCGTGATCCGCCCGTCTCGGCCTCCCAAAGTGCTGGGATTACAGGCTTGAGCCACTGTGCCCGGCCTTGAAGATTTTATAAGTAGAAGCACAAGCAAAACTTAAACTCCATCTTGGGAGAGGCCAAGCGTCACAGCAAGAAGAGCTGAACTCTGTGGTCAAGTCCAAGGGATGATTTCAGGGTTGGAAACAAAAGAGAAAGTTGAAGGGTCAGCAACCAGGTGGCACATGAAAGAAGTGGGGAGTGGGAAAAAAGATCAGGGACAGATACAAAGTGAGAGCAGACCAAGTGGAGGGGCCTGTGGTTTGGTTTTTGTAGCTGCCAGCCGCCCGGAGCATGGGTGTGTCTTCCTGGTTTGGCAGGGAAGGGGCAGGGTAGGCACGAAGCACAGGTAACCTGATGGTGGTGGTGGGAGGGAATGGTACCAGGTGTCGGTCCAGGGGGATGAATTGAATCCACAAACAAGAAAGCAGTCATGACGTCGCAACCTCCAAGGCTTGGGAACATGTTGGGATGCAGGGCAGGAAATAGGTCAAGGCAAGTGGTTCAGAACTAATGACTGAGGTATTTTGGAAGCGTCATTTTCTGTGGAGTCTTGGAAATGGGCCTGGTAGGTAAAGTAAAGGAAAGTAGAGAGCTAGGTGGGGCTGGAGCTCAGGGAGGCACCCAGGCCTCATCCAAAGGGGGTCTTGCTGCTCAGGTCCTGTCTAGTGTTGTCATGTGAACCTGCAGCCCCCATGTCTTCAGATCTTCCAATTTTTCAAGAAAAGCAGGAAATCTGGAATTTTGTGTGTGAAATCTGCTGATTTTTAAATGCTGGCAACTAATTCAAAATTTTAAAAAAACAACATGTAGGCCAAACAAAACACACTTGCAGGCTGAATTGGTCCACCCAAACTGCCAGTTTTTGGCCTCCAGCTTAGAGGAAATGGGCAGAACCAAAGGCACGTAAAAAACAAAAACCAAAACCATGAAAGCCATTCAGTTTCCTCTGACTTCAAAGCACCACAAGATACTACTGGACAAAGAGCCTTGTGAGAACTGCTAACTAAAACACAATACCTTGGGTCTTCAGAAAAGCCACGGGCCCTGGAAGTTGCCAGAGATATACCTTGTAGCTCCCCAGGTCTGTTGCAATTTCCTTAAAATTGGATCTCCAGCTTTGATGGAGTGAACTAATTTTCTTTAATCTTTTTATCAGGTGCATCAGTTTTGAGGTTTACTCTCTTTTCTGAAAGCCATCAACTCTATCTTGACCCCTGAGTTTCCAGTAAAAGCAATCACTTGGGTGAAGGCAATTCAGAGAAAGAGCACTTGAGCCAAATAAGAGTTTGACTTAACTAAATTTTATGATAGGAAATGCTTCCAGGCCAAAAACCTCAAAAGCAATCAAAGGTTTTCAAAGACTGGATCCAGTGAGTTGAGTGTATTAACCCTGGCCTATGTCCGGGCCAGGGTCATGCCCAGAGGATGTGGCAAATGCAGGAGCTGAATTTTTTTTTTTTAAATGTGGTCTTTTAGAGGGTCTGTATTGACATTGCTGGTTGCCAAAGTATTCATTTTTAGTGCCCCAACTAGTATCTTAGTGTAAGGCTCTGTACATCCTAACTGTCCTGTTTGCCCAGGACTGAGATGTTTCCTGGGATGTGGGACTTTCAGTGCTAAAACTGGGACGATATTGGGCAAACTAAGATGGTTAGTCATCTTACACCCTAGAGCCTTTTCTCAGTGTTCATGCTATGAAGCTTTGAGATCTTTTTATTGTCCCTTTAAAAAATAAAACCCAGCTGGGTGCAGTGGCTCACATCTGTAATTTCAGCACTTTGGGAGGCCAAGGCGGGAGGATCACAAGGTCAGGAGATGGAGACCATCCTGGCCAACATGGTGAAACCCCATCTCTACTAAAAATACAAAAATTAGCTGGTGTGGTGGTGTGCGCCTGTAATCCCAGCTACTCAGGAGGCTGAGGCAGGAGAATCGCTTGAGCCCGGGAGGCGGAGGTTGCAGTGAGCCAAGGTCGCGCCACTGCACTCCAGCCCGTTGACAGAGCAAGACTCTGTCTCAAAAATAAAAATAAAAATAAAACCCTAGCCTAGGCAACATAATGAGACCCCATCTCCACAAAGATTTAAAAATTAGCTTGGTGTGGTGGTGCTTGCCTGTAGTCCCAGCCACTTGGGAAGCTGAAGTGGGAGGACCACTTGAGCCTGGGAAGTAGAGGCTGCAGTGAGCCATGATTGTGCCACTGCACTCCAGTCTGGGGGACAGAGTGAAACCTTGTCTCAAAAACCAAACAGCAACAACAAAAACAAAAATCCAACAAAGCTAGTATGGTGGCATACGTCTGGAATCCCAGCTACTTGGGAGGCTGAGGCAGGAGGATCATTTGAGCCCATGGGTTCAAGACCAGCCTGATCAATATAAGGAGACCCTGTCTCATTAAAAAAAAAAAAAAAAAAAAATTAAAACAGCACAACAAAAAAGCAGAGCAAAACACACTTCGCTCTAAACCACAATAGTGCCGAGCTCTCCTGGCTTCCTTCCTATTTCTCCAGCTGTTCTTACTCATCTCCTTGGCTGCTTTCTTAGCCTCCTCCTGCCTCTCATCTCTGAATTGCACCTCAAGGTTTAGTCGTTGGGCTTCTGTTCTATTTTCTGCCCTTCTCAGTGGACTCACCTTTACGTGGAAGACTTCCACATTTAGTTCTTGAGCTCATATTCTCACCTAAGATCCAACCCTTCAGCTCCAACAACTTCATAAACATTTTCCACTGGGATGCCCTGATCACCTCATGTCCTGAGTCATTGTCTTCCAGACCAACCCAGCTCCCACTCACTCGCTTAGTGTCCTCTTCCATTAGAGGCAGTACTATTTTTTTCAAGCCTTCTGTCTCAAAATGCCATACTAATCCCAAATTAGCATCCACATTACTATGAGTGTATCCACAGCAACTACTACACCGTGGGGCACATCTGAAGGGCTCAGCATAGGCTTGTCGAATCAAAGCAGCTCTTGGGAAGAGAGTCGAAGGAGGAGGACATGCGATAGTATTCTACCAGAGGCCCAAGATACCCAAGTAAATACCCAGGATTTGCAGGGAGAAGTAAAGCAAAGATCTGGCAAGTGTTATCACTGTAGCCATAGTTGATTCAAATGCTCACGGATGCATCTTCAACTATAGACATTTGACCACCTGTTAGTTAAATGAACCAGAATGTTATGAAATTTTTAGTTCACTTTGTCTTGTGTTGATACACTTTCAGGCATGGTCAAAGGTATTTCCAAGCTTCCAGACAATTGCAAGAGTTAACGTAACAAATATGGATCCTATTCTTTTGTTTTATTTGCCAGATTCCTGACAGAAGAGTCTATGTCTAATTACCAAGTGCTCAGAACCAGAGCAAAGCTAGTGGCCAGAATCCAGATTTTTCTCCTTCCATCCCCTATCCTTTCCCATATGCTTTTTTTTTTTCCTTAAAAATAGGAAAAGTGGCCGGGACAGTGGCTCACGCCTGTAATCCCAGCACTTTGGGAGGCAGAGGTGGGCAGATCACTTGAGATCAGGAGTTTGAGACCAGCCTGGCCAACATGGCGAAACCCCGTCTCCACTAAAAATACAAAAATTAGGTGGGTGCAGCAGTGAGCGCCTGCAGTCCCAGCTATTCAGGTGGATGAGGCAGGAGAATCACTTGAACTCTGGAGGTGGAGGCTGCAGTGAGCTCCGATCATGCCAGTGCACTCCAGCCAGGGCCACAGAGTGAGACTTCATCTCAAAAAAAAAAAAAAAAAAGCACTTATGGCCAGGCATGGCAGCTCATGCCTGTAATCCCAGCACTCCAGGAGGATGGGCAGGAGGATTGCTTGAGCCCAGTCCAGGCAACATAGTGAGACCCCATCTCTATAAAAAATAGAAAATTAGCCTGATGTGGTGGTGTGTGCCTGTAATCCCAGCTACTCAGGAGGTAGAGGTCAGAGGATAGCTTGAGCCTGGAAGGCTGAGGCTGCAGTAAGCCATGATCATTTCACTGCACTCCACCCTGGACGACAGAGTGAGAGAGACCCTGCCTCTAAATTAAACAAACAAACAAACAAAAAAACTACTTATAGCATAAGAGCTTTAAAAAGTATTTTTGAAATAGGCTGGGCACAGTGGCTCATGCCTGTAATCCCAGCACTTTGGGAGGCCAAGGTGGGCAGATCACGAGGTCAGGAGATCGAGACTATCCTGGCCAACATGGTGAAACCCTGTCTCTACTAAAAATACAAAAATTAGCTGGCTGTGGTGGCACGTGCCTGTAATCCCAGCTACTTGGGAAGCCAAGGCAGGAGAATCTCTTGAACCAGAGAGTCGGAGGTTGCAGTGAGCTGAGATTGTGCCGCTGCCCTCCAGCCTGGGTGACAGAGCAAGACTCCATCTCAAAAAAGAAAAAAAAGAAATAGAAATACACCATGTTTTTGGTGGGAGCCAGCAGTTTGGAAACATTGCTCATATTCTTTAGGAAAATCCTTCTCCCAGTGGATCTTCCAGATATCCCCAACTGTTGGGATTCCCTAGTGCCCCCTTTCTTTGCATCTATAAAGTACAGGGCACACCTTAGACCAGGGTTTCCCAATCTCAGCATTATTGGCATTTAGGGCTGGTTAATTATTTGATAGGGTCGGGAGGAGCTGTGTGCTATCCTGAGCACTGGAGGATGTTTACTGGATGCCAGTAGCACACAGTTGTGATGACCCTAGATGTCACTAGACGTTGCCAAATATAACCTGAGGGGTAAATTGCCCATGGTTTATAATCACTGCACTTGATTCTTTTACTCAGAAATGAATGTGGAGCCTTTTACATGCACCAGTAAAATGCGTCTGCTCTTGGAGTCCCTTTGGTCCAAACCCCAGCCAGGGAAGTTCCCAGAGATGGGAGCAGAGGATTATCTCCAGGCAGTGCTCAAGGTGAGACCTGAAAGCCCAGTGAATCAAGAAAACTCTAACTGGACCCATTACCTTACCTAAGCAAACTCTCTTTTGGAAGCTCACCCTGGACCCAGGTAGGTGCCTCTGGGATCTTTTGCCTTCCTCAGGAGGTATAGGATAGAGGGTGCTGGAGAGGGAAGGTTGGCAGGGTTCCGAGACACAATTAGAATGGTCTGAGTCAGCAGAGCTGCTCTAGGCCTTGGGGATTTCCATGGGGAACTGTGTGGACAGAATTCCCCTGGGATGGTGGTCTAGACAGGGCTCACCCTTCCCTCTGCTCACCAGGAGCTTCTGCTTCCCCTTTAGGAAGAGGAAACACCCTGGCTGTTTATTTTGGGGCTGTAGGATCTGTTGTGAATAAGCCCCAGGATGGACCACAGGATGTCTTTCTTCTCGGGTGGGACATTTCAGGAAGTGCATAGAGCTGGCAGCAGCCCTGTGAGATGGAAGTGGTGTGCCACGTGGGCAGGTGCACCAGTAGAGCAACCAGTAAAAACAAAGGAAGGAGAATGCCTGAGATTGAGTCCAGTGACTAAGAAAATGTAATTTATTTTATTTTATTATTATTGTTTTTTGAGGCAGAGTCTTGCTCTTGTCACCCAGGCTGGAGTGCAGTGGCATGATCTCTATTCACTGCAACCTCCGCCTCCCAGGTTCAAGTGATTCTCCTGCCTTGGCCTCCTGAGTAGCTGGGATTACAGGCACCCACCACCATGCCCGGCTAATTTTTGTATTTTTTGTAGAGACAGGGTTTCACCACGTTGGCCAGGCGGTTTCGAACTCCTGACCTCGTGATCCACCAGCCTCGGCCTCCCAAAGTGCTGGGATTACAGGCGTGAGCCACTGTGCCTGGCCAGAAAATGTAACTCAAAAACAGATTAGAATTCTTGCTAACTTTTCTTATCTTAAAAAGCAATCTGCTTGTTTAAAAAATTAATTTAATTTAGAAAAACTGCAAAGTGGCCAGGTGCTATGGCTCACGCCTGTAACCCCAGCACTTTGGGAGGCCAACCAGACAGATCACAAGGTCAATATATCGAGACCATCCTGGCCAACATAATGAAACCCATCTCTACTAAAAACACAAAAATTATCTGGGCATGGTGGCACACACCTGTAGTCCCAGCCACTCAGGAGATAGGCAGGAAAATCACTTGAACCTAGGAGGCGAAGATTACAGTAAGATGAGATCACGCCACTGCACTCCAGCCTGGCAACAGAGTGAGACTCTGTCTCAAAAAAAAAAAAAAAATTTTTTCTCTAAACACCATTTAATGTTGATAATTATATGTGCTTTTTATCAATTTTATTTATTTTTGAACATGATTGGAAATTAGTGATTTTATTTTTTTAACATAATTAGAAAATTGATGAGTTTCTCCATCTTTTTTTTTTTTTTGAGACGGAATCTTGCCCTGTTGCTCAGGCTGGAGTGCAGTGGCGCGATCTCCCGGGTTCACGCCATTCTCCTGCTGCAGCCTCCCGAGTAGCTGGGACTACAAGTGCCCACCACCACGCCTGGCTAATTTTTTGTATTTTTTTAGTAGAGACGGGGTTTCACCGTGTTAGCCAGGATAGTCTCGATCTCCTGACCTCATGATCTGCCCGCCTTGGCCTCCCAAAGTGCTGAGATTACAGGCATGAGCCACCGTGCCCGGCCCTTTATCATTTTTAAGGAAAGCTTTAAATGGTGTAAAGCTTTAAAGATGGTGTAAAGAAATGGTGTAAAGCTTTAAAGATGGTGTAAAGATGGTGTAAAAATGGTGGAAAGAAAGCTTTCTGATGGTGTAAATGTGCTGTAAGTATTTTAACTAAAATCTATACCTGAACATTTTAGTTGTTGACATGTTTTTGTCATTATAAACTATGCCTCCAACAAACATCTTTATGCTTTTTCTAACTGTGTTCTTGAAAACTTTTTATTCATTGTATTTCTTTTTTCCCACCTTCTGTCTGTCTTTTCCTGTACCCTCTTCCACCCAAATCAATGTTGACAGCATGGTATATAGTTTTCTATACCTTTCTCTATGCTCAAGCAATGATGTACAGCCTGTATACACATAGAGGGCATGTTGGTTTGGTCATTGATTTGTGGGTAATGGAATGCTGCTCCATATCCTTAGTGCCTTGGTTTTCTTCTTGATGAGAAATCTTCTGTCTGTATCCACAGGTTCTTTCTCAGGTGTGAGCACCCCATGAGGTTAGGAGATCTGAAAACTTTATCTTTCTGTATCTTCCACTTCAACTTGGAGGCCTCGGATAGAAGCCATTGTCTCAGCAGACTTTTAGTTTCCTCATCGATGAAATGGGAGCATGGTACTGCCCCATCTACTTTATAGGATCACTGTGAGCCAAACTCCCATGGGAGTGTGTATATATATACATATATGCATATATGGTAAACCATTACTTGTTAGCCATGACAGTCGAGACAGTCAATGTCCTTTACTTGCTGTTTTCCAAACTACCCTGGCACCTCTCTGCCTCAGTGTCTTTGCTTATGTCATTGAGCTTGCCTGGAATGCCCTTCCACCTGCTCCACTTATCCAAGTCTTATCCACCCCTTGAGGCTCAGAAATTCTATTTCTTTTTTTCTTTTACTTTTGATATGGGGTCTTGCTCTGTCACACAGACTGGAGTACAGTGGTTCCCCCGTAGCTCACTGCAGCCTCAACCTCCAGGGCTCAAGCAATCCTCCCACCTCGGCCTCCTGAGTAGCTGGGACTACAGGTGCATGCCATCACATCTGGCTACATTTTTTTTTTTTTTTTGGAGAGATGGGTTCTCATTATGTTGCCCAAGCAGGTCTTGAACTCCTAGTCTCAAGTAATCTGCCCGCCTCAGCCTCCTGAAGTGCTGATACTATAGGTGTGGGCACCTCGCCCAGCCAGAAATCCCATTTCTTGCATGTAATAACCTTTAATGTCTCCAGATGGTAGTTATAATATCCTCCTCAGTACCCCTAATTTTCCATATTATTCATTCATTTCCTTGCCTTTTTCTGCTTTAATTATTTTTTGCTAATTTTTTATTTTTATTTTTTGTAGAGGTGGGGTCTTGCTATGTTGCCCAGGCTGGTCTTGGACCCTTGGCCTCATGCAGTCCTCCTGCTTTGGCCTCCCAAAGTGCTGGGATTACAAGCATGAGCCATTGCCCAGCCTATTTCTGCTTTTAAAATCTAAATTAAAAAGAGGACAGGGCTGGGTGCAGTGGCTCACACCTGTAATTCCAGCACTCTGGGAGGCCAAGGGTCGGGAAATCACGAGGTTAGGAGTTTGAGACCAGCCTGGCCAATATGGTGAAACCCTGTCTCTGCTAAAATACAAAATTAGCCAGGCATGGTGGTGCATGCCTGTAATCTCAGCTACTCGGGAGGCTGAGGCAGGAGAATCGCTTGAACCTGGGAGGCAGAGGTTGCAGTGAGCCGAGATCATGCCACTACACTCCAGCCTGGGCAACAGAGTGAGATTCAGTCTCAAAAAAAAAGAAAGGAACTGTATCCTAAACATCTTTTATTCCTATAGAGTCCAGAAATAATACATATTAAGCACACAATATTTATTTGTTAAATAAAATAATGAATGGGCCAGGCATGGTGTCTCATGCCTGTAATCCCAGCAGTTTGGGAGGCTGAGGTGGGCAGATCACTTGAGGTCAGGCCAGCCTGGCCGACATGGTGAAACCCTGTCTCTACTAAAAATACAAAGTGTAGGCTGGGCATGGTGGCTCGCGCCTGTAATCCCAGCACTTTGGGAGGCCAAGGCGGGTGGATCACGAGGTCACGGGATCGAGACCATCCTGGCTAAGATGGTGAAACCTCGTCTCTACTAAAAATACAAAAAATTAGCTAGGCGTCATGGCGGGGCGCCTGTAGTCCCAGCTACTCTGGAGCCTGAGGCAGGCTAACGGCGTGAACCCGGGAGGCAGAGCTTGCAGTGAGCCGAGATCCCGCCACTGCACTCCAGCCTGGGCGATACAGAGCAAGACTCCATCTCAAAAAATAAAATAAAAAAAATACAAAGAGTAACTGGGTGTAGTGGTGGGCACCTGTAATTCCAGCTACTTAGGAGGCTGAGGCAGGAGAATCGCTTGAACCTGGGAGATGGAGGTTGCAGTGAGCCAATATCCTGCCACTGCATTCCATGCTGGGTGATAGAGGGAGACTCAGTCTCAAAAAAAAAAAAAAAAAAAAAGCTCTTTACTATCACTCTTATACAAATACTCCCATGGAGAGGGTTTCAGGGAGAGATCGGAATCATGGAAGATTTTGAGCACTTTGAAAGAAAGATATTTTAGAAGTTCTTTAGTTGTAATAGTTTGCCCTTTTGGGAAAAAACACATTGCAGAAAATACAGAAAAATCATAGATAAAAATAATTCACAATTCCGCCACCTAGAGAAAATCTACCTCTAACATTTTAATGTCTATTTTTTAGCTTTCTATACATATACATACTTATAAAATATGATATAGGTGTGTTTATATACATACATATATAACTTTTAAAAAGGTTAGCACTTGTGCTGTCTGGGGAGTCAGGAGGGAGACAATAGGGAGAGCCACTTTTAGGTGGCCTGGCCCCTGCTCTCTGATTCTAGTTATAGGAGGTCGGGGAAGTATTTCCCCAAGTACAAGCCAAGGCAAGTTCCTGGGGCCCTTTGTATTCACTGAATCACTGGGTCAGGGGAGGAGCCATGAGCACAGAGCCCCCGGTCTCTGGGGGTCCTGCCTCCCTGGATCCCACATAAACAGAGGAGCAGCACCCACAGCCTCCTACTCTTCCCGCTCCCTTCTCATTTTTACCCCTTTTTGGGGAAGTCCAGGCCCCCAAGAATCCTGGGTCTCACTTATCCCCTAAAAGAACCTTAGCCCTGGGGCAACGATTTCCCTATTGTCCCAGCCCTGCCTGCAGGGAGTACCAAAAGTACAAGAATTACCCAAGCAGTGAGTGGGTGAGTCAGGTTCTCCCTGGGGAGTGTGACACTCCCGACCGAGGGAAGTACACCCACTCCCCTGGATGGCTCTGCAGACAGATGGAAGCTCACGGTGGGAGAGCGCATTCTAGGAAGAGGAAATGGGTTAAGGACATTCACTGTGCATTAGCTCACCACTGACCCTTCATGCACCTTCTCATTTTAACCTTGAAACGAAATGCTCAGGATGTTATTGTCATGGCCATTTTACAGACGAGGAACCTGAGGCTGGTGCTGAAGCTTCTGAAGTAGAACTGTGTGAGCTTGGCTGACTCCACCTAGTGTTATATATGCCCACACTGCCGTTTGCTAGCTGGAACCCCTGACTGCCTCCTCCCCATCACTGGTGCCCCTCACTCTGTAAGAGTGACCTTCCTTCTCTCAGGAATCATCTTTGACTCTTTCCCTCACCTCCACATTGAATCCATCAGCAAGACCCGTCCACTGCCTCCAACACATCTCCTTTGTCTTCCATTTCTCTCTATCTTTGCTGCTCCTACCTGGCCTAAAACACCATCACTCTTTCCTAAACTTTTGCAATTGCCTTTTCATTGGTCTTCCTGCCACCATATGCCTTATTTTCCACACCACTGCCAAAATGATCTTTTGTTTTTTAAAAGTTATTTTTATTTATTAAATTTTTTTGACACTGAGTCTTGCTGTTGCTCAGGCCGGAGTGCAGTGGCGCGATCACAGCTCACTACAACCTTGACCTTTTGGGCTCCAGTGATCCTCCTGCCTCAGTCTTGCAAGTAGGTGGGATGACAGGCATGTGCCCAGGTAATTTTTTTTTTTTTTTTGAGACAGAGTCTTGTTCTGTTGCCAGGCTGGAGTGCAATGGCGTGATCTCGACTCACTGCACCCTCTGCCTGCCAGGTTTAAGCAATTATCCTGCCTCAGCCTCCTGAGTAGCTAGGACTACAGGTGCGTGCCACCACACCCAGCTAATTTTTATTTTTGTATTTTTAGTAGAAACAGGGTTTCACCATGTTGGCCAGGATGGTCTAGATCAATTGACCTTGTGATCTACCCACTCGGCCTCCCAAAGTGCTGGGATTACAAGCATGAGCCACCACGCCCGGCCACAGCTAATTTCTTTTTTTTTTTTTTTCGTAGAGACAGGGTCTTGATATATTGCACAGGCTGCAAAATGATCTTTTCTTTTTTTTCCTTTGAGATGGAGTCTCACTCTGTCATCCAAGCTGGAGTCCAGTGGCACAATCTCTACTCACTACAACTTTTACCTTCCAGGTTCAAGTGATTCTCTTGCCTCAGTCTCCTGAGTAGCTGGTATTACAGGCGCGTGCCACCACGCCTGGCTAATTTTTGTATTTTTAGTAGAGATGGTGTTTCACCATGTTGGCCAGGCTGATCTCAAACTCCTGACCTCAAGTGATGCACCTACCTCAGCCTCCCAGAGTGCTGGGATTACAGGCATGTGCCACCGCACGTGGCCTGCAAAATGATCTTTTAAACAGATTGTATCACTCCCCTGCAAAGCCTCCAATGGATTCCAAACAAACCTTCCGCAAAGCCCTTAATCCCTACAGGATGTGGTCTCTGCTTGCTTCTCAGACCTCACTCCTGCCACTTCCCCCCGCCACCCCCGACACTCTAGCCACACTGCCTTTCTCTCTGTTCCTCAAACAGTCAAGCTGGCTCTGCCTTAGGGACACTGCAGTTGCTGTTCTTTCCATCTGGACTGCTTTTCTCACTCAGTTTCCCACGCTGGTTCCTTCTTGCCATTCAAGATGCAGTATAAAGGTCACCTTCTCAGAGAGGCTCTCCCTAACCACCACCTGTTCCAAGTAGCCGCTTAATCACTTGCTATCACATTCACCTGTTTTAATTATTTGCATACCACTTATCAGTATGGGTTTTTTTCTTTCTTTCTTTCTTTCTTTTTTTTTCTTTTTGTTGCCCCATATAATCTGCAGTAATGTGCTCTTTAAAATTTTGTCATTTGGGCTAGGTGCAGTGGCTCACACCTATAATCCCAGCACTTTGGGAGGTCGAGGTAAGTGGATTGCTTGAGCTCAGGAGTTCGAGACCAGCCTAGGCAAAATGGTGAAACCCCACCTCTACTAAAAATACAAAAATTAGCCAGTGTGGTGGTGCATGCCTGTAATCCCAGCTACTCGGGAGTCTGAGGCAGGAGAATTGCTTGAACTCAAGAGGCGGAGGTTGCAGTAAGCTGAGATCGCACCACTGTACTCCAGCCTGGGTGACAGAGTGAGACTCTGTCTCAAAAATATTAAAAAAATTAAATTTTTGTCATTTATTCATTCATTCATTTGTTCATTCCTGTGTTCTCCCATTAGAATCTATCCCCAATGCCTAGGACAGTGGCTGGTATGTAGTGGCTACTCAATAAGTATTTGTTGAATGAATTTTTGAATGAATGAATCATGTTTTTCCTTGATTAATTCAGTTAACAATTGTCATCTGTTAGGGGCCAGATACGAAGCTAAAGGCCATGAGAAACATAAACAAGACAAATCAACTCCCAAGAAGTGTTTGATTCATGATGTCTGAGATGTACTTTCAAATAATTCAGAAAAAAAAGGGGGACAGATGAAATACAACTGGCCAAATGTTGATGACTATCGAGGTAGCATGATGGGAAAGGGGGGTTATTAACATTATGTTTTGACTTTTGTGGATCTTTCAAAATGTTCATAATAAAAAGGTATTTTTGGCCAGGTGTGGTGGCTCACACCTGTAATCCCAGCACTTTGGGAGGCTGAGGCGGGAGGATCACTTGAGGTCAGGAGTCCGAGACCAGCCTGGTCAACATGGTAAAACCCCATCTCTACTAAAAATACAAAAATTAGCCAGGCATGGTGGCAGGTGCCTGTAATCCCAGCTACTCTGGAGGCTAAGGCAGAAGGATTGCTTGAGTCCAGGAGGTGGAGGTTGCAGTGAGTCGAGATGGGACCACTGTGCTCCAGCCTGGGCAACAGAGCAAGACTCCTGCTCAAAACAAAACAAAACAAAACAAAAGGTATTTTAAAATTTTTATTTAAAAAGCAGCTTACTGCTAGGCATGGTGGCTTATCTCTGTAATCCCAACACTTTGGGAGGCTGAGGCAGGAGGATAGCTTAAGCTCAGGAGTTTGAGACCTGACTAGGCAGCATGACAAAGCCCTCCCTTTACAAAAAATACAAAAAATTAGCCAGGTGTAGTGGCATGCTCCTGCAGTCCCTGCTGCTCAGAAGGCTGAGGCAAGAGGATTGCTTGAGCCCAGGAGGTGGAGATTGCAGTGAGCCGAGATCATGCCACTGCACTCCAGCCTGGGCAACAGAGTGAGACCCTGTCTCAAAAAAAAAAAAAGAAGAAGAAGAAAAATGCAGCTTATGATGAAGATGGGGAAAAGTATGTATATAGAAATAACCATTTTGCTGAAGATTGCTGAGAGTGGTGTAAATGGAGAAACTTGTTAGTGAATAAACATTTTTGAGCATCTGGTGTGCCTAGGCACTGTGCTACGCACTAGGGATGGAATGATAACAAGAAACACACAGGGCTGGGCACAGCAGCTCACACCTGTAATCCTAGCACTTCAGGAGGCCAAGGCGGGTGGATCACCTGAGGTTAGGAGTTTGAGACCATCCTGGCCAACATGGTGAAACCCTATCTCTACTAAAAACACAAAAAAATTAGCCAGGAGTGGTGGTGCACACCTGTAATCCTAGCTACTTAGGAGACTGAGATGTGAGGATTACTTGAGCCTGGGAGACAGAAGTTTGCAGTGAGCCGAATTTGTGCCACTGCACTCCAGCCTGAGTGACAGAGCGAGAATCTATCTCAAAAAATAAAAATAAAAATAATAAAAAGTAGCCAGGTGTCGTGGCTCACGCCTGTAATCCCAGCACTTTGGGAGGCTGAGGCGGGAGGATCACCTGAGGTCAGGAGTTCGAGACCAGCCTGACCAACATGGAGAAAACCCGTCTCTACTAAAAATACAAAATTAGTAGGGCATGTTGGCACATGCCTGTAACCCCAGCTACTCGGGAGGCTGAGGCAGGAGAATCGCTTGAACCTGTTAGACTCTGGCCTGAGCAACAAGAGTGAAATTCTGTCTCAAAATAATAATAATAATAATAATAATAATAATAAGTAAAAAGATACACACAGGCTCTGCTTTCATGCAGTATAGAGCCCAGAAGAGCCGGGAGACACAACTGAATAAAAGGTCACACACAGAATGCCAACAAAGAGCACTCACATGGTCTGGGGTCAGGAAAGTGAGGGGGGTGAAGGGTGAACAGGACAGCCTTCCAGACAGAAGGAACAGCGTGCACAATGGCTGAGCAGCATGGAACAGCCTGGCACATGTTAGGAGCCCAGAGAAGGCCAGCATTCTAGGGCAGACAGAGCAAAGAGGTGAGTGGGAAGAGAGAAGGTGAGACTAGTGAGCAGAAGCTAGACCGACCTCATAGGGATATAAACGTCCTGTTCAATATTTGAGACTTGATCCTCCACTACTTCAGGAGGATGCAGGAAGTTTTCTTGAGGTAGATGGTCTAGCCACCAGGCCTTGAAGGTTGGTGAGAATTGCAACAGGGAAAGGTAACCCCAAAAGGTATTCCTGGTGAGGGTAACAGAGTGAACTCTGATCCAGAGGGACAGAGTCCAAGGTGCTGAGGAAATAGCGAGTGGCCTGGCATGGGAGGAGCCTGGCAGGGGTGGTGCATGCAGGGGTGTAGGGGGCAATAAGCCTAGATAGCAAGGTCAGAGACAACACCAGACATGGCATGCTAAGGAGTTTGGACTTTATTCCACAGACAACCGGGAGCCACTGAAGATTTTTTGATTATTAGACAGATAGGACCAGAGTTGGCCCTTAGGAAGGTTGGATTTGGTGGGGAAATCAGGCAGGAGAATATTATTTATTTATATGAGAGGCAACATGGGTTTGATTTTAATACTCAACAATGTATTGAGTGCATGCTACCTGCCAGTACTGAAAACTGGAGGGGCAAAGAGAAAAAAGGAACAGTCCCTGTCCTGTCCCATGGAGCTTGTAGATGACTAAACTGACAATGATGATCCAGTGTGATGTGGTAGTGATATGACCAGCATGTTATGGGTGCCCTTACAAAAGGGGTCC
>NW_012116265.1:18701291-18710488 GCF_000951035.1 Colobus angolensis palliatus | reverse complement strand
AAAAAAAAAAAAGAAAGAAAGGAAGAAAGGAGGGAGGGAGGGAGGAAAGAAAGAAAGAAAGAAAGAAAGAGAGAGAGAGAGAGAGAGAAGGTCACGAACAAAGTTTCTTCATGAACAAAGGGCATGAAGAAACCTGTTCAGTAGCAGTGGAGCTGTCCAGTGGGGCCAATGTTCAGTGGGGAGAGTGAGATCAG
This sequence comes from Colobus angolensis palliatus, assembly GCF_000951035.1. Taxonomy (NCBI): domain Eukaryota; kingdom Metazoa; phylum Chordata; class Mammalia; order Primates; family Cercopithecidae; genus Colobus; species Colobus angolensis. Next base: position 18,710,294 of record NW_012116265.1, on the reverse strand, counting down.
AGGTTGAAAGCAGGTAGCGAGCACAGAAAAGGTGGACATAATACTAAGACAAAGTACCATGTACTTTCAGTAACGAGGTAGGCCAAAGACCAAAACTGTCAAACGACAGAAATTTCACTTTGAAGTTCCCTCCACTCCATTTCTCCACCCCCATCCTTCCCATCTCCTTTAGCAAAGTCCTTTCCTCAGAGATCTCCCTGACCCCACCCACCACAGCACCACAGCCCTGTTGGTCTAGCAGGGTGAGTAGCCGCCCTGTCTCTGAACCCTTATGCCTAGACTTTGAAGAGGGAACAGATTCTTGCTTACTGAGTCAGCCTCTCAGCTGCTTCCTTTTTGTGCATGAAGAAGCCAAAGAGTGAGCAGATTGGAGAGGACTAGAAGAAGCCAGAGATGCTGGTCAATGGACACAAAACTAAAGAGCTAAAGGAGAGGTTGAGAGAGGGAGATCAATATCTAAGGGTGTCTGGAAGTTTTAGAGGGCTCAGAGCAGCTATAAGACTTGGAGGAGGGGGCCGGGCATGGTGGTTCATGCCTGTAATCCCAGCACTTTGGGAGGCCAAGGCGGGCAGATCACAAGGTCAGGAGTTTGAGAGCAGCCTGATCAACATGGTGAAACCCCGGTCTCTACTAAAAATACAAAACTAAAAATACAAACCACACCACTGCACTCCAGTCTGGCGACAGAGCAAGACTCTGTCTCAAAATAAATAAATAAAATAAAATAAAATAAAAATACAAAAATTAGCTGGGTGTGGCGGCACGCACTTGTAGTCCCAGCTACTCAGGAGGCTGAGGCAGGAGAATCGCTTGAACCCAGGAGGCAGAGGTTGCAGTGAGCCAAGATTGCGCCACTGCACTCCAGCCTGGGCAACAAGAGCGAAACTCCATCTCAAAAAAAAAAAAAAAAGAAAAAGAAAAAGAAAAAGAAAGAAGAGAAAGGGGGCTACTGAACTCAGCCTGAAGTGGGGCAGCGGTCAGCAAAGTCTTCTGAATGAAGGGTGAGTTACCAGGAAAAAGGGTGAGGAACGATATTCCAGGCGGCAGCAGCACATCTGAAAAGCATGGAGTGGTGAGAGCAGAGTGGCTCAGCCTGGGCTGAGGATGAAGAAGCCAGTGCTGTGACTACAGAGAAAGCCAGAAAGAAAGCAGGGGACAGACCACGAGGACTTTGCATATCATTCTAGGTTGTTTCTTGTCATTAAAGCCACGGATCCCTCCTCACTAAATTAATAACCCCACCTTTTTCCCTTTGTTCCCACAGTCCTGGGAGGAGGAGTAGCTGTTTCCTGCAGTTGCTGCCTCAGTGATACCTCAGTGTTCTCTTTGTCATTTCACTTGCCAAGTTGAAGTTAACAATTCTTTTTTGTTTTTGACCTAGTAAACAATTCTTTATCTTAAATTGACCCCGTTATAATAGCTGGTGTGGTTTCAGTTCCCTGTCTGGACCCTGACTGAGAAAGGGCCCTTGAGAGATTTTTTTTTCTTTGAGACAGAGTTTTGCTCTTGTTGCCAGGCTGGAGTGCAATGGCACAATCTTGGCTCACCGCAACCTCTGCCTCCCAGATTCAAGTGATTCTCCTGCCTCAGCCTCCCAAGTAGCTGGGACTACAGGCATGCGCCACCACACCCGGATAATTTTTGTATTTTTAGTAGAGATGGGATTTCTCCATGTTGGTCAGGCTGGTCTCGAACTCCTGACCTCAGGATCTGCCCGCCTCAGCCTCCCAAAGTGCTGGGATTACAGGTGTGAGCTATCGCGCCTGGCCAAGAGATTTTTAAGTAAGTGGAGGAGTGCCGTCAGATTTACATTTTAGAAAGTTCTCTCTGGGGGCAATGGTGGCGAACAGAGACTAGAAGCAAGGAGCCCACTGAGGCCATGGTTCCCGTGTAACAGGGGAGACACAGCGGCAGCCAGAATGCAGAGGCGGAAGGTAGATGGGAAGGAGGGGATACAGTCAAGAGATACTAAGGAAATTGAATTAACAGAAGACGGAGACCAAGAGGAGATCTGCTTATGTTTCTGGGTTTGCAGAACATGCCATTTCCTGGGGCACAGAATATAGAAGGATTAGGTGGGTGTTGAGAAGATCAATCATTCTGTTTTGTACACATTAAGTCTAAGAACCACCAGGTGGAAATGGAGGCAGCTGTGTATGCAGATGTGTGGGCAGAAGAGCCAGGCAGATGGATTCGGAACTCAGCAGGGTATGGCGGCGGTTGAGGTCATGCAGAGAGCATGCTGGGTGGGGGCACTGAGGGCAGAATCTCCTAGAACCCCAACATTTAGGAGATGAACTGAGAAACAGGAACCCTAGATTATCTGGAAGAGAAGCTCGGAAACTACGGAAATGTTCAGAGGGAGGACCAGGCAGGGCACTTGTCAGAACAACTGGAGTCTGGGTACTCAAAGGAAGGAAACTTGTCAAAGGTGTGTGTTTCAGGCACGCAGATACATATGCATTTTTAAAGTCATTCCTTCTTGTAAGTTTGGAATATTGAGGAAAAACTCTTTCACATCAACCCTGGTGCCCCAGGTGACCTGACCCAACCCTTCACTGTTGTCCAAGTACGTCAGGAGAAGCCACCTGGCCGGAAGGAGCCAGGTGGAGCAGAGGGCAGCCAGTCTTACAGTCAACAGTCAGTGATAAGGCCAGATGTGTGGCAATATCAAATAATCAAGAACTGGCGTCATCCCCAGACAGCATGCTTAACTGTCTTCAGTGAGGAGACGAGGAAGGGGTGGAGGGGTGTCTCAGATGCCTGGGAGGGGAAATGGGAGGGAGCTCACATTTATGGAGTGGGCCAGGCCCTGTGCTAGGCTCTTCCCGCGTTATCTCCACTAACCCTCCCAACAGCCATGCCTGTTTCAAAGATAAGACAGCTGGGGCTCCAAGAGGTTAAATAATGTGCCTCAGGTAGTAACTGGGTGACCTAGGATTTGAACCTGGAAGGCCAGAGGCCGTGCTGTCTCAAGGGAGCCCTTGGTGACCAGTTCAATCAGTCTCCCTGGTGAAGGTCTGCCTGCTGTAAGTTTGGGCATGAAAACACACCTTCCCGTTGAAGCTTGATCCGAGTGATGGCTCAGCCCCCAATCAGCGGCCAGATTAGGTGTTCACCATGAGTGGTTGGTGCTAGCGCTTGCTTCCAAACCACACTTCCTGTTCATCTTTCACACCTATTGTCTCACTGCTGGGTTTCTTGCCAAGTGCTTACCTTGCCACTCCCAGTATGGGGGCGGAGTGACTAGGGAACAGCTTACAATGAGGAGTCTGTCAGACCTCCTTACTTTGCAGACGTCCTAAACACCTGATGAGCAACCACCAACTACAGGGGAGAGCCAATTTGCACCCAATTTTTGAGACCCTAAAAGACACTCTTTGAGCCTGATTACAGGTCAAATAATGGTAATAGCTAAAGGGAGGCTTTCTGTGTGCCGACCCTTGAGTTGTCTGCCTAACATGCATTGTTTCATGTAATTCTTAAAACAACCCCATAAGGTGAGTGCGATTATTACACCCATTTTGCCTACAAGGAAGCAGGCTGAGAGAAAAGTGTCTACACCCAGGAAGCACCAGGAATGTCTGAATCAAAGGCAGGGAGAGGTGCCTGCCATGCCCCACACTTCCTTTCCCTCCCTTCCCCCTCAAGGCCTTTGGCTTAGATATGGCGATCCTTGAGAAACCTTCCTCTTCCTATTTTCTTTTCTTTTCTTTTTTCTTTTCTTTTCTTTCTCTCTTTTTCTCTTTCTTTCTTTCCTTCCTTCTTCCTCTCTCTCTCTCTCTCTTTTTCTCTCTCTCTCTCTTTCTTTCTCTTTTTGATGGAGTCTTGCTCTGTCACCCAGGCTGGAGTGCAGTGCCATGATCTCAGCTCACTGCAACCTCCGCCTCCCGGGTTCAAGCGATTCTCCTGCCTCAGCCTTCTGAGTAGCTGGGACTACAGGCACCTGCCACCACGCCCAGCGAAGTTTTGTGTTTTTAGTAGAGATGGGGTTTCACCATCTTGGCTGGGATGGTCTTGATCTCTTGACTTCATGATCCACCTGCCTCAGACTCCCAAAGTGCTGGAATTACAGACATGAGCCACTGTGCCCAGTCTATTCAGGAGCTTTTACTCCATAATTCTTCTTACGCAGAGAAAAAGAAAAAGCTCTGTCCCTTGTTACAGGTATTGTATATTATCAGTGGCGCCAATAAAGAAGGTGTGTGGGTGTCTGTGCACACATGCATGTATGTGTCTGTGTGTGTGCACACACATATATGGGGGTGGAGTAGGAATCAAGCAAATCAACCTCATAGACCTGTTCCCTGTTTCTGGGGTCATATGTGGCTACAGTGCCCACATATCCTGGCCATTGCAATGGTTGTTAAGGGGATATTACAACAATGAAACTGATACCTGACCATGAGGTACAGAGGCTGTTGCATAACAGTTCAGCAGATACACTGTAGTGTGCTTTGGAGACATTCTAAAGGCCTCTGAGAGAGACAACATCTTGCCAAGAGTCGAGGCCTGAAACTTGACAGCTGCCCACAGCCCATTTAAGGGTTAGTGTTACACGACACAATTTTAAAGACATTGTCATGGAGGAACTAATATTCTCAGAACATTCAAGAGAAATGTTATAGCCTAAAGCCAGAGGGGAAGTCTGAAACCATATCTTGTTTTAGGGGCTACTATAGAATTCATTAAATTGATAATTAAATCTATGTATGTACATACAAAATGTCATGGACAACTGAGCCAGCCCTACACATACACAAGATGTCAAAAAGATTACCTCCGGCTGGGCACAGTGGCTCATGCCTGTAATCCCAGCACTTTGGGAGGCCAAGCTGGGTGGAACACCTGAGGTCAGGAGTTCGAGACCAGCCTGGTCAACATGGCGAAACCTTGTCTCTGCTAAAAATACAAAAATTAGCTGGGCGTGGTGACTCATGCCTGCAGTCCCAGCTACTCGGGAGGCTGAGGCACAAGAATCACTTGAACCCAGGAGGCAGAGGTTGCAGCGAGCTAAGATTACACCACTGTACACCAGCCTGGGCAACAGAGTGAGACTTGGTCTAACAGAAAAAAAAAAAAGAAAAGAAAAGAAAAGAAAAGAAAAGAAAAGAAAAAGTAAAAGAAAAAGAAAAGAAAAGAAAAGATTATCTCCTTTGAAAATACTCACGGAGTGGAGATAGGAAACAATTTTGGGTTTGCATGACATTACTTCAACAAGCATGTATTACTTCCTACCTTTTAGCTTCCAGATACTTGGTACCAAGCCCAAAGAAGACTGGGCCTGGGATTGCAGTGACAGTCAGGTGGCAGATGTGTGGGGGATAATAAGTATGATATGTTGTAGGGAGGGTTATAATACTGATGAGTGCAATGTGCTACAGAGTCCGGAAGATGAATTCTTGGGAGGGGTGGTGGTATTAGTTTTCTACTACTACGTAATAAATCACTACAATTTAGTAGCTTAAAGCAACAGCAATGCATTATCTCACAGTTTCCATGTGTCATGGGTGCAGGTATGGCTGAACTGGGTCCTCTATTCAGGGTCTCACAAGCTGACAATCAAGGTGTCTGCCGGGTTGCATTTCTTCCTGGAGGTTGAGGCCCTCTTCCAGGCTCACGTGATTGTTGGCAGAATTTAGTTTCTTGCATCTATATGATTGAGGCCTTTGTTTTCTTGGTAGATGTCACCAGGGGCCACTCTCAACTAGAGGCTCCTCTGAAGTCTTTGTCACATGGCCCCCTTCACAGATCCTCTTATAAGGTGGCAGCTTTCTTCTTCAAGACTAGCAGGAAATTCTCTTTGACTTCAGGGAGGATCCTAGTCCCTTTTTGTTTTCAGGGTTTTATTACTTACTTAATTTGAGATAGAGTTTTGCTCTTGTTGCCCAGGCTGGAGTGCAATGGCGCGATCTTGGCTCACCGCAACCTCCACCTCTTGGGTTGAAGTGATTCTCCCGTGTCAGCCTCCTGAATAGCTGGGATTATAGGCATCCACCACCATGCCCAGCTAATTTTGTATTTTTAGTAGATATAGGGTTTTACCATGCTGGTCAGGCTGGTCTCAAACTCCTGACCTGAGGTGATCCACCTGCCTCGGACTCCCAAAGTGCTGGGATTACAGGCATGAGCCAGCATGCCTGGCTATTTATTTTTGAGACAGGGTTTCACTCTGTCACCCAGACTGGAATGCAGTGATGCTATCACAGCTCACTGCAGCCTCGAACTCCTGGGCTCAGGCCATCCTCTTGCCTCAGCCTCCCAAGTTGCTGGGACTACAGGCATATGCCACCATGCCTGGCTAATTAAAACAATTTTTTCTTTGTAGAGATGGGAGTCTTGCTATGCTGCCCCAGCTGTTCTAGAACTCCTGGGCTCAAGAGGTCCTCTTGCCTCCCAAAATGCTGGAATTATAGGCATAAGCCATCATGCCTGGCCCCTAGTCCCTTTTTGAAGGACTCTTCTAATTAGGACAGACCTACCCAGAATAAACTCCCTTTTGATTAACCCAAAATCAGCTGATTAGGGACCTTAATTACATCTGCAAAATTATTTTTACCATAATCAAGGGAGTGACATCTCATCATATTCACAAATCCTGCCCACACTCAAGGAGAGGGGATTGTGTAAGATGTGTACACCAGGAGACTGAAATCTTGGAGGCCATCTTAGAATTCTGCATACCATGTGTGAGAGGGCCAGAGGAAAGGGAAGGGGAAAGTGCCAGGGTGGGTAACCTTTGAGCTGAGTACTGAAGAATGAATCTAAGTTCTCTAGGCTGCCAAGAAGGGAGACAAGTGGGTAGGGGAAAGGGAAGAGAGAAAAGAACATTATGGAAAGAGAGAAGGGGCCTGGTGCGGTGGCTCATGCCTGTAATCCCAGCACTGGGAGGCTGAGGCGGGCAGATCATCTGAGGTCAGGGGTTTGAGACCCCTCATAGCCAATATGGTGAAACCCTGTCTCTGCTAAAAATACAAAAATTAGTCGGGCTGGTGGTGTGCGCCTATAATCCCAGCTACTAGGGAGGCTGAGGCAGAAAAACTGCTTGAACCCGGGAGGCAGAAGTTGCAGTGAGCCGAGATTGTGCCACTGCACTCCAGCCTGGGTGACAGGGAGAGATTCCATCTCAAAAAAAAAAAAGAAAGAAAGGAAGAAAGGAGGGAGGGAGGGAGGAAAGAAAGAAAGAAAGAAAGAAAGAGAGAGAGAGAGAGAGAGAAGGTCACGAACAAAGTTTCTTCATGAACAAAGGGCATGAAGAAACCTGTTCAGTAGCAGTGGAGCTGTCCAGTGGGGCCAATGTTCAGTGGGGAGAGTGAGATCAGAGGTTGAAAGCAGGTAGCGAGCACAGAAAAGGTGGACATAATACTAAGACAAAGTACCATGTACTTTCAGTAACGAGGTAGGCCAAAGACCAAAACTGTCAAACGACAGAAATTTCACTTTGAAGTTCCCTCCACTCCATTTCTCCACCCCCATCCTTCCCATCTCCTTTAGCAAAGTCCTTTCCTCAGAGATCTCCCTGACCCCACCCACCACAGCACCACAGCCCTGTTGGTCTAGCAGGGTGAGTAGCCGCCCTGTCTCTGAACCCTTATGCCTAGACTTTGAAGAGGGAACAGATTCTTGCTTACTGAGTCAGCCTCTCAGCTGCTTCCTTTTTGTGCATGAAGAAGCCAAAGAGTGAGCAGATTGGAGAGGACTAGAAGAAGCCAGAGATGCTGGTCAATGGACACAAAACTAAAGAGCTAAAGGAGAGGTTGAGAGAGGGAGATCAATATCTAAGGGTGTCTGGAAGTTTTAGAGGGCTCAGAGCAGCTATAAGACTTGGAGGAGGGGGCCGGGCATGGTGGTTCATGCCTGTAATCCCAGCACTTTGGGAGGCCAAGGCGGGCAGATCACAAGGTCAGGAGTTTGAGAGCAGCCTGATCAACATGGTGAAACCCCGGTCTCTACTAAAAATACAAAACTAAAAATACAAACCACACCACTGCACTCCAGTCTGGCGACAGAGCAAGACTCTGTCTCAAAATAAATAAATAAAATAAAATAAAATAAAAATACAAAAATTAGCTGGGTGTGGCGGCACGCACTTGTAGTCCCAGCTACTCAGGAGGCTGAGGCAGGAGAACTGCTTGAACCTGGGAAGTGGAGGTTGCAGTGAGCTGAGATCACACCACTGCACTCCAGCCTGGGTGACAGAGCAAGACACCATCTCAAAAAAAAAAAAAAAAAAAGAAGACTTGGAGGAGGGAAAAGGGAAGTTCAGAGTGTGGTTTTGCTTGCTGTCAGATCCTTTTTGTTGCTTTTCTCAATATTAACATAAAAATGGGAATTATTTTAAAAATTATTTTATTTTATTTTATTTTGAGACGGAGTTTCGCTCTTGTTGCCCAGGATGGAGTGCAGTGGCTCGATCTTGGCTAGCTGCAACCTCTGCCTCCTGGGTTCAAGTGATTCTCCTGCCTCAGCCTCCTGAGGAGCTGGCATTACAGGCATGTGTTACCATGCCCAGGTCATTTTTTGTGGAGACGGGGTTTTGCTATGTTGGCCAGGCTGGTCTGAAACTCCTGACTTTAGGTAATCCACCCATCTCGAACTCACAAAATGCTGGGATTATAGGCGTGAGCTACCACACCTGGCCATTAAAAATTAGATTATTGTGTGTGTGTGTGCTTTCGCACATGTGTGTATGTTGTTTTGTTTTTTGAAAATGATACTGCACAGATCCTGGGCTATATGGGAATCCAGGATTTATGTGGGTTACCTTAAAAGGAAAAGGATAAATTATGGATACCTCCATGTGAAATAGTTGAATATGTTACCACTCACTAAGGTATTTTTTTCTTCTTAAATTTTTATTATTATTGTTATTATTATTTTTTTTTGAGATGGAATCTTGCTCTGTCACCAGGCTGGAGTGCAGTGGCGCCATCTCAGCTCACTGCAATCTCCGACTCTCTGGATCAAGTGATTCTCCTGCCTCAGCCTCCTGAGTAGCTGGGA
>NW_012116265.1:18693675-18700541 GCF_000951035.1 Colobus angolensis palliatus | reverse complement strand
TGAGCCATTGCGCCTGGCCAAAAAACTTCTTTAGAGAGGCAGTCTCCCTCTGTCACCCAGAGGGCTGGGGTGCAGTAGTACGATTGCAGCTCACTGTAACCTTGAACTGCTGGGCTCAAGCAATCCTCCCACCTCAGTCTCCCAAATAGCTAGTACTATATGCATGTGCCACCATGGCCAGCTTCTAAAGTATTTACTTCAGAGGGAAGTCCAAGAACATAAACTTCCCAAAATGAATATGTAATAGTAGAATTTCAGAGGCCATAGTGTGGGATGATAGCTTTTTCCTGAAAACAAAACAAAACACAGTCTTGTCTCATTCCATCTAGTTTGTACCTATTTATCTGGTCTCTGGTTCCTGGGGTCAGCCATGCTTCCTCCTTTGAAATTTGTATCATATCTGGTACGTACTGACCAAAATGACTAACCTTTAACTGTGCATCTTTTGGGGGGAAAATTATTGTGCCTTGTTTTCCCTCTAGCAGAAAAAGAACAAATCACCTGCTGCCTCGGGAGGACAGGATTTCTGCCAGTCCCACATGTGAGAGGCGTTCATGGCTTCCAGGCAAAGTGGGGTCCCGGGGCCTGCAGAACATTCGGCCACATTCACCAGCCTGTCTCTCCTCTGGACCTCTTGGCACAAGCTTTTTGCTTTCCAGACTGTGTGTGTTTGGTTGAATCGAAATAAACACAGTAGGATTTTGTTTTAGTTTGTTGTTTGTTCTGCAGAAGGAGGTCTTAGAGGGAGGATGTCCCAGGCAGAACGAGGTCTTAGAGGGAGGATGTCCCAGCCAAACTTGACCCCACACAGGCCAGAGAGAAGTGGTAGGGAGGGCAGCAAAAAGGAACTATGAAGTAAAATGGAGACTGCTGTGGGGACTCACTTCCTCCCCAAAAAGCCTGGAACATTCTTCTCAAAGCCCCATGCCGCCAAACTTCCCCGCCATTTCCTTGAAATGTTCTCCTCAGAGCAGGGCTCCACATGGCCCGCATGTACACCCATGCACGCGCGTACCACACACACACACACGCACACATGCACACATTTCTGTCTGGTAACAGATTGGGTCTGAAAAATCTGGCAGTCTGCGTGGCCGATGGCAGAGTGTCGAGCCTGTTCTCACTGTCTCCCTGGAGTCCCTGTGCAGACGCAGGTGCACGTCAGTGCCTGCTCTAATTTTATCCCTGGTTGATGGAGGAGACTAACTGAGCAGCAGGGAGGCTGCTATTTTGGGTCTCTCCGTGGCTCTGGGTTATATAAAGCCTATTGCTGTGACCTGCATTGCTTTGAGGCTGTGCCTCACTGTCTTGCGTCCTCTGTCACAATATGTCATCAGTTCAGACATTCACACACACACCCCTGGGTCTCTGGAGAATGAGAAAGGAGGTGTGTGCTGGAGGAGTGTGTGTGTGTGTGTGTGTGTGTGTGTGTGTGTGTGTTCCTGCAAGTTCCCTGAGGAATGAGGCCTACATATGCTACTGGGAGGGATATTGTACGTGAAGGAGGTTTGTTCTTGAAGGAAATGGAAAGATCTTTCTGATGGAGGCACGTGAGGGTATGTGCTTTGGGCTTTAGCACAGAATGTGTTTGTAAGCTGAGGTTGTGGGTCTGCTGTTGGCATGGCAATAAGAAAAACTTCTATTTTAGTAACTCTTTTCATTTTGATGGAACCCAGGGGTTGCATAAATCACACACAAATGGCTCTGCCTTTGAACGACAGGAAATTTTCATCTGGAATTAGGAGCAGCAGCTACATGAACAAACATGAGTGAGAATTTAGAGATGGGCTGATGGCAGACGATGGCGTTTCCTACATCACTGGGGAAATTTTTCACCTGGATATGTTGTCTTTCTGATTAAAAAACAAAATAAAACGAAACTTATGTTTCCTGCTATTGTGATTATCGTGTATTGTGTTAAGATATGTGTTTTCTGAACAGGCATGGTGGCCCACACCTGTAATCCCAGCATGTTGGGAACCTGATGTAGGAGAACTGCGTGAGCCCGGGAGTTTGACACCAGCCTGGGCAACATAGTGAGACCCCTGTCTCTTAAAAAAAAAAAGATATGTGTTTTCTAGAGTTAATCATATACGATATCTAAATTATCTTTGTATCTCCCCATATTGAATGTGAATATTTTAGGTATAAATTTTGATAGGTGAACATATAATAGAATCCTAATATAACACAGCTCATTATTGTATGAATTTGAAAGTACTAGGTTTCTCAAAATATAAATTATTCAGAGGGAACAAGCCTAACAGATCTCAGTGAGCTTAGCACACAGATATTCATCCTGTTCCCCCCAATACCAGCAGGGAAAAGATGTCCCGTACTTGTTGAGCTACGTGTCTCCCAGATATAATCTCCCAGGGTATATTCTGGCTAACATGATGGAGCCCTTAAGGCATCACCAGGGGAATGAGGACTTGGCGTGGACACCTCCTGGCTCGTGGAGCCTGCCAGAATGTGAGGCCTGCGGCTGGGGCTCGTCTTGCTGATTTGGGCTTCCCGTCACTGGCAGCTCCCACAGCAGGTGGCGTTCCCATAACTAGCAACTTCACTGAGCCACTGTTTCTTAGCTGCTCTTTGAAAGGCGTTGAAGACCCCTCTCTTCCACCGGCCAAAGCACTTCTAAGGGATTTTGGAGAGAAAAACTTGGGAGCTATCCATGAAGAAAACAAGAATCTGGCAGCCGTTTCCATAGGGCTGAACAAGCGCCTTAGAGAATTCCAGTGAAGGGGGCAGCTAAGGGAAGAAGGAAACAGAAATGGACTAGAATCAAAGTCAGGGCTCGTAGGGGCTGGATGGTGAAATGAAGCTAGGAATGGGGAAAGTATAGATGAATCACTGCGTCGCTTATTAATAATTGATTTAGGCAGAATCTTGCTACTCATGCCCTCCCCCCACCATGGCTGGGGGCAGGAGCTCACCATTTTTGCTCTTTGGTGGTCTGCTTGTTGCCTTCCAATGCCCCTCCACCATGCTGTCAGTGTCCTTTCTTAAACACAAATCCTGTGATCCCACTGGGTTAGCCTGTTCCGTGGCCCTTCATTTCTCTCTCTGGAGAAAACCTAAATGCTTTAGCAGATAGACAAGGCCCTCTGCAACCTGGGACCTGCTTATTTCTCTGGATCAGTTCAAACTGCAATCCTTTCAACCCTTCACACCAACCCTCTCCTCTTTCCACTCCTTGGCATCTTTTTTTTTTTTTTTTTTTTTTTAAATACAGTGTCTCACTCTGTCACCCAGGCTGGGATGCAGTACGTGATCTCGACTTGCTGCAGCCTTGAACTCCCGGGTTCAAGAGATCCTCCCACCCTCCCACTTCAGCTTCTCCAGTAGCTGGAAACACAGGCATGTGCCACCATGCCCGGCTAGTTTTTCTACTTTTTTTTTTTTTTTTTTTTTTTTTTGTAGAGACAGGGTTTTGCCATATTGCCCAGGCCGGTCTTAAGTCCTGGGCTCAAGTGATCCACGTGTCTCACCCTCCCAAATTGCTGGGATTATGGGCATGAGCCACTGAATCCTGCTCTTGGCACCTTAAAGCTAAATGTGTTGAACTCTCCCATCTTCTGTGTGTTAGCACGCACCATTCCATCTGCCTGGAATGCCCTTCCCCATCACTTTTTTTCCCCTGAAAAACTTCAAAGCTTCTTTCAGGCCTCAACTCAAGCAGGACATGTTAACCCCTCCACACCTGGATCAGGTGCCTTTCCACTCCATCTTTGCTCACCCTTGCTGCAGTGCTTGAATGCTCTGCAATCTTTCCTGGGGTTCTACAAGACAAGACTGCATTTCTTTTTCTTTTTTTTTGGATACAGAGTCTCACTCCTTCACCTAGGCTCAGGTGCAGTGGCACAATCTCAGCTTACTGCAACCTCCACCTCCTGAGTTCAAGCTATTCTCATGTCTTAGCCTCCTGAGTAGCTGGGATTACAGGTGCATGCCATCACGCCCAACTAATTTTTTTTTTTTTTTCAGTAGACATGGGGTTTTGCCATGTTGGCCAGGCTGGTCTCAAACTCCTGAACTCTAGTGATCCCTTGCCTCAGCCTCCCAAAGTGCTGGGATTACAGGCATGAGCCACTGCGCCCAGCCAAGACTGCATTTCCTTACTGGGCCTACTGCTCAGCCTGCCCAGTAAGTATTTGCTGAATGAATGAATTGGGGAAGAGGCCACATTTTTTAACTAAAGCTTTCTCAAATGTTGTGAGGGATAGGGCTTGTGGGAAATGACAGTGACATTGAAGAGGAAAGGCCAGGTCCTAGGAAGTCTGACCATGAGTAAAACCAGTGGGCCTGCAATCGTCTGTCTCCAAAGCCTCAAACAGTGGGGCATAGAACAGACCTGGCCTGTCCTGCCCATCATTATATCATGCAGGTAGCACTATTGAGTGGATGGAGCCATTAGCAAGGTACCCGTCCCACCATGGTGATCAACCACCACGGATCAGCATCTTTCCAGCATTTTTCCCATTATCTATGGCAGGGCCTGCCTTTTCTGCACTGCCATGCCAGCAAGCATCTGTGGGGTAAGAGTAGAGAATTTGTATACAGACCTCCGTGTCCTTCCGGGAGGACCGCATGCCTCCATCTATGTCTCCCTCTTGGTCCTGCCAAGAAACTGCCAAGCCAGCTGTGATTCTACAATGACCATCAGAACCTTGCAGCTCTATTCCATGGGGTGGGTTGCCCTCTCTGCCCGGGACACACCCTGGTGAGACTGGCCTTAGGGACCTGGGCACAGGAGAGGATTCAGCAGGCTGAATGCCTAATACTTGACCGAATTAAACTGGGCCACCTTGGGTCAGGGAATTCAGCTCAGCAATTCTGGTGGTAGCTGACATCAGTATTTTTGAGGAAATGGAGATAGGATTAAAAGAGACCTCATGCTATAAATCAGGTTCAAATGCACTGAGAGAGACTATTTAATTACATCCCTGATACTGCCTATGTATACAAGGCAATTTTTTATAAGACAGTTAATCACCACTTAATTCATCCATTTTAATATTTACATTTTCATTTATTAGGCTTCATTAAAGTAGGACCTAGCTTTTCTATACTCTGAAGGCATCACTGCTCAAAATATTTTCATTTAATACTGTGTCAAAAACTGCCTACTTATCTTCCAAATATAGATCTGTGTGTGTGTGTGTGTGTGTGTACATGGACTGTTGTCCTAAGTCCTTTGTCTCCTCTTCTCAGAGTCTGCCCCATGATAACAGAATAATAATGATGTTATTCCAGAATAAACTTGCAATGTGGGGGCTGGAAGTGGTGGCTCACACCTGTGATCCCAGCACTTTGGGAGGCCGAAGTGGGTGGATCACTTGAGGCTGGGAGGTCCAGACCAGCCTGGCCAACATGGTGAAACCCCATCTCTACTAACAGCACAAAAACAAAAATTAGCCATGCCTGTAATCTGAGCTACTTAGGAGGCTGAGACATGGGAATTGCTTAAACCTGGGAGGCAGAGGTTGCAGTGAGTGGAGATTGCGCCACTGTACTCCAGCCTGGGTGACAGAGCAAGACTGTCTCAATGAATGAATGAATCAATCAATCAATAAACAAACTTGCAATGGGGAAGGTGGGTACATAACTGGCATTTTTGTGAAACTTTCAGAATTTTATTTTATTTATTTTATTTTATTTTTTTTGAGTCTCGCTCTATCGCTCAGGCTGGAGTGCAGTGGCACGATCTTGGCACACTGCAACCTCTGCCTTCCGGCTTCAAGCCATTCTCCTGCCTCAGCCTCTCGAGTAGCTGGGACTACAGGTGCCTGCCACCACGCTTGGCTAACTTTGGTATTTTTAGTAGAGACGGGGTTTCACCATGTTTGACCATGTTTAGTGGAGATGGGGTTTCACCAGGCTGGTCTCGAACTCCTGGCCTCAAATGATCCGCCCACCTTGGCCTCCCAAAGTGCTGGGATTACAGGCGTGAGCCACTGTGCCCAGCCAGCTTTCAGAATTTTAGACAGTGCCTTCTTAGGCTCATGAATCCTGACAGATAGCCCGCTGTGACAGAGAGGGAGAAGGAGAGAGCCTGCATGAACAGGAGCCTGAGGGACTAGAGAGGAAAGGAAGATGGCTGTTGGCACACTTGCAATTTTAGAACAGCTGCAGTGGTTAGAGTAGCTCCCCCTGAATGTGATGACGCTGGGAAAGGGAGAGAAGATTCTACAGCTAATGACAAGGAGGAGGGAGGACTCGATATACTCAGTGGGTGGGTATTAAAGGGATTATGTGTATTAGGCAGTATTACCAGAAAGGCATGTGCTTTAACTGCCAAGAAACTATTAATGAATTGGAACGCCTTCCAGGGATGAGAACAAGTTAAAACAATGTATTCTGTGCTCAACATGTAAAATATTTCAAAATCAGTAGCACATTTGGCTTTATGGGACATGATGAGGGAGAAATTACAGAAGGTCTCATATCATCATTTAATTTGGTCTCTTTTTAAAAGTCAAGTAACAGGGCTCTCCATAGTAAGGGTACTAGCTAATATTTATTGAATGTTGACTGCATGCTTATTGCTCATTTAAAGGTTCTATATCCAGGCTGGGCGTGGTGGCTCATGCCTGTAATCCCAGCACTTTGGGAAGCTGAGATGAGTGGATCACTTAAGGTCAGGAGTTCGAGACCAACCTGGCTAATACAGCGAAACTCCTCCTCTACTTAAAATACAAAAAGTAGCCAGGCATGGTGGCATGTGCCTGTAGTCCCAGCTATTTGGGAGGCTGAGGCATGAGAATCACTTGAACCCAGGAGGCGGAGGTCGCAGTAAGCTGAGATTGCATCACTGCACTCCAGCCTGGGCAACAGGGTGAGACTTGGTCTCAAAAAAAAAAAAA
>NW_012116265.1:18680811-18692140 GCF_000951035.1 Colobus angolensis palliatus | reverse complement strand
CCAGGATGGTCTCGATCTCCTGACCACGTGATCCGCCCATCTCGGCCTCCCAAAGTGCTGGGATTACAGGCTTGAGCCACCGCGCCTGGCCTAGACATGAGGGTTATTACTATTTGCTGGAGGCCTTAGGGAAAGCTCAACTCCCAAATGAATGGGCTGCCATCCTGAAAGTCATCTGTGTCCAGGAAAGTTTTCCTAGCCAAGAGCTCGATGTTCTTAACAGGAAAGTGACATTGAGTGATGTCAAAGATGACCGTCAGTTAAAACAGATAATTGTGAACAGAATGTGTAACATGAACTCATTGTGGTTTAAATATGTATATGTGTATATTGATGACTAAACATCTAATTGTAGGCGGTGTAGTCTGGTGGCTACAAATCTGGGTTCTAGAGTCACATTATTTGGATTGTATTAGCTTTGCAACTTTAACATTTCTATGTCACACATTTAATGTGAAAACAGATGTAAAGTATTTACAGTGATGCCTGGAACACAGTAAGCTCTTTATAAACATTAGTGATTATTCTCATCAATATTATTACTCCCCAAAGCTACTTCTAAAAGGTGGCTCCAGGGGAGAAGGCAGAGAAGACTTTACTTTTTTATTAGTGTTACTTACTTCTTGATTATTGGAATTTTAGAAACATGTATTACTTTTATAATTAAAAAACAACAAACCTTGATTAGGAGTATCCAGTGCAGAAAAATAAAAACAAACTAAACTGGCCGGGCATGGTGACTCGAGCTTGTAATCCCAGCTACTTGGCAGGCTAAGGCAAGAGAATTGCTTGAACCTGGGAGGTGGAGGTTGCAGTGAGCGGAGATCGTGCCATTGCACTCCAGCCTGGGTGACAAGAGCAAAACTCTGTCTCAAAAAAAAAACAAAAACAAAAAAACAAAAACTAAACTAAACCAACCATTTATTTTGGCTCTCTGGAGGCTCCTACTGAAACATAATGAATCACCTGAAAGGTACATAAAAAGAGTACCTCTCGGCCAGATGCAGGGGCTCACACCTGCAATCCCAGCACTTTGGGAGGCCGAGGCAGGTGGATCACTTGAGTTCAGGAGTTTGAGACCAGCCTGGCCAACATGGTGAAACCCCGTCTCTACTAAAAATACAAAAAATTAGCCGAGCACTGTGACAGGTACCTGTAATCCCAGTTACTTGGGAGGCTGAGGCAGGAGAATCGCTTGAACCCAGGAGGTGGAGGTTGCAGTGAGCCGAAATCGCACCACTGCACTCCAGCCTGGGCAACATAGCAGGACCCCATCTCAAAAAAAAAAAAAAAAAAGTATACCCCTTTTCACCCTCTCCCACCTGGTGCCTGTTTTTTAGGGAAAATTGACTTCAGGTGGGAAACTTAAAAACATTCTGGTCTAGTTTCTCTAGGGAGCAGCTTGTAGAATTATAAAGTACAAGGTAGGCTGCACCAGGCAAGGCTTCATCTAGGGCTCCAGGACCCCATCTCTGTTTATCTTTAAGTAGGGCTCTCCTCCACTGTCGGTGCAATTCTCAGGCTCCTCATGTAAGGTGGCTGACAACAACTCTAGGTCTGTATGTGGTCAGGTTCAAGTCTAGTGGAAAACAGCACATGCTTCTCTCTGGGCAATCCCAGCAAAGGTCTCATTGTGTTTCACTGGGGTAATGTGCCCACCTCTGAACCAATCACTGTAGCAGAGGAATTGAGCAGTGCTCTGATTGGCCAGGCCATCTATGGAGGGAGAGGTAGAGTCAACTGCACTTAATACACAGAGATTAGGAGTGGGGAAGGGTAATTTCCTAGATGAAAATGGGAATCCAGTTGCCAGAAGAAGCCTGAATGAGTGTTGGGTGGCAAAGCAAGAGTTCCAACACATCAATGAAGGAAAATGTGCAGTTTCAGGGGTGACCTGATGGTGTTATATCTCCTCAATTGATTTGCTTTTCCAAAGCTTCCTAGTAGATACCTCTCACATACAGACCTACCCTGGGGTGGAGCAAAGAAATGGCAAACTTTCCTTATGCCTAGGCTAGGCATCTGTCCATATCTGGGGTTGCCAGGACTAGTGACTTGGAATCAGGAGACTCACGCAGGGAAGAGAAGGTGAAAGCGAAAGATTAAATATACAGAAGGCCAGGCTTGAGGTGTCAGGAAACTATATCTGTGTCCTAGCAGTGGCAGATTTGTGAATGCCTCTCATATACACAAGACATAAGCTTGGAATCTCAACTGCCCTGGGGGCAGGCAGGTGAAGCAAATGAGTTCAGCAGGCTGCTGCACCAAACCCAAGACATGTGCCCACCTAACAGTGGCGTCTATAACCCACTATCACTATTTTTCCACAGGAGAGTCTGTAAATCCAGAATGGATGTGTGTGCATGTGCACATGTGTGCAATCTCCCTGTTTTTATTCCTATTTTATTTTGGGGGGACAGGGTCTTGCTCTGTTGCCCAGGCTGGAGTGCAATGGTGCAATCACAGCTCCCTGCAGCCTCGACCCCCTGGGCTCAAGCAATCCTCCCACTTTGACCTCTCAAAAAGCTGGGACCACAGGCGTGTGCCACCACATCTGGCTAATTTTTTTGTTTTTATTTTTTGTAGAGACGGGGGAGGTCTCCCTATTTTGCCCAGGCTGGTCTCAAAGTCCCGGGCTGGTCTTGATCCTCCTGCCTCAGTCTCCCAAAGTGTTGAGATTTCAGTGTGACTTAACATGCCTGGCTTCTCTGTTTTTAAATGTTGACAACTGAAACAAATGTTAAAATACACTATGTGGTTAGGCTCGGTGGCTCGTGCCTGTTGTCCCAGCAACTCAGGAGGCGGAGGTGAGAGGATCACTTGAGTCTCAGAGCTCGAGGCTGCAGTAAGCCATGGTCCTACCACTGCATGGACCTCCCCAACCCCCAAGTTTGTGACATCTGATACAGCCATAAGCCACAGAGCAAATGGAAGACCCTTCTCAATTAGTGCAATATTAAATCTGTGTGCTAATCTATGCCCAAATCAACAATTACCCCAATGACAGCCCACTGCCCAAAGTTCAGCCCTTTAATCTACCCTATCTAACTAAAATCTGAAAAATACCATGTGGGCCATGAAAGGTGAGGGAACATCACTGTGAGAACTGTACTTTCATTTCCTGGCAGGGGTGTGGTTAAATTCACAACTTTGGTGTGATACTAACCGTCGGAGGGTTTTACATTCGATTTCCTGTTTCCTTTTCTTAAT
Source organism: Colobus angolensis palliatus (assembly GCF_000951035.1). NCBI lineage: Eukaryota > Metazoa > Chordata > Mammalia > Primates > Cercopithecidae > Colobus > Colobus angolensis. The sequence continues at coordinate 18,688,930 of NW_012116265.1, read as the reverse complement.
AAAGAAAGGAAAAGTGGGCCCCCGCAGCAACGGTAAGCTGAGTTCCATAGGAAGACACCACGGGGGTTCCAACTTGGCCACAAGCAAAAACAAAACGTAACCCCAAACCTGGTAAATAGCAATATGCAGAAAACTGTGGGCCATGTGGTTGCTTAGGGGTGTTTTGATCATCTTATGCAGCAATTTTCCACCTTAAAGTCATCAGACTAGTGGCTATGTCCTTTATTTTCGAGTTGCTGGAACCATTTCCCAAGAAAGATTTAGAATATAATAACAGTGATAATAACTATGGTAGCTCTCGGGTGCCAGGGACAGTGAGAGATGCCTCACATGTCTCTAATTCTGGGGTAAACGCTCCAAGAATGATTCCCATTTTACAGGCGAGGAAACTGAGGTTTGGAGGAGTTAAGATAATTTGTCCAAGTTACTTTAACTGACGGAGATGGGGTTTCATTCTTTCATCCATTAAATATTTATAGGTCGCCTATTTATTGGGCTAGACACTACAGAAAGATTGAGGGTTGAAGGCAGCTGAGCTCAAAATGAATCCCACTTGCTGAAAATAACTTCTGTGGAGAAGCCACATTTGGAATATTTATTTCGAGTTTTCTTCCTTTCTTTTTAGAGACAGGGTCTTGCTCTGTCGCACGGCAGCGATAAAATCATAGCTCACTACAGCCTCAGACTCCTGGGCTTGAGTGATCCTCCTGCCTCCGCCTCCGCCTCCCAAAGTGCTGAGATTACAGGCATGAGCCATGGCATTCGGTTTTCTTTTATTTCTTCAGACTTTAAAATTTGTATTGCATTTTATCTTTTCCCATGGTGCTCCTCTGTAGACTCTTACTGAGCACAGTTCTAGGCTGAGTGCTGGAAGGAATACAAAGCTGCATGAAGGCTGGGTGCGGTGGCTCACACCTGTAATCCCAGCACTTTGGGAGGCCGAGGTGGGTGGATCACCTGAGGTCAGGAGTTCGAGACCAGACTGGCCAACATGGTGAAACCCTGTCTCTACTAAAAATACACACAAAACAAACAACAAAAATTAACCGGATGTGCTGGTGAGTACCTGTAATCCCAGCTACTTGGGAAGTTGAGGCAGGAGAATCGCTTGAACCCCCGGGAGGTGGAGGTTGCAGTGAGCTGAGATCGCGCCTCTGCACTCCAGCCTGGGCGACAAGAGTGAGACTGTGTTTCAAAGAAAAAAAAAAAAAAAAGCTGTATGAAAAGCTGATCCTGACTTCTGGGGGCTTGTAATTTAGTTGGGGAGGCAGAGCCTATGCAATAAAACATTTAAATAATAACACAAAATAATGCATAATTAAGTGCCAAAGTAAATGGTCCAGGTGAAAAAGTTCAGAGGGATGAGAGGCTACTTTAGGCTGACACGGGTGGGACACTGGAACAGAGGAGGCAGGTCTTCGAGGGACAGGCAGAGTAAAGAAGACATGTTCAGTTGGTGTGCAGAAGAAAAGGAATAAAGCACAGCATAAATGAAAGTGTAGAAAGAGGAGGAATATGGTGTTGCAGTATGCTCCCGTGCATAAAGTCTCAGTTTCAGCAGTTACATGGTCCTGGTTGTGAATCCAGCCTCAGCACTTTTCTACCTGAGTGGCCCTAGATCAATTATTTTACTTGTATTAAGCCTACAAGGATTGATACAATCCTTAATACAAGGTTGAAGTTTGTTTCCTGATCTGTAAAGTGGGCATAATGAATGAAAACATGCAAACAAAACAGTAGCTGGCATAGGGCCAGGCCTCAGTGGCAGCTACTGCTATTATGATGTCTTTGCAGGGGGGATCCCTTGCAGCTGTTCCACCTGAATAGTGGAGAGACGTGTGTGGCCACACTGAAACCTGAAACCATAACGTAAGAGCCCAAGGGAGACTGGAAACTCGACAGCCATGAACTAAAAGCAGCGTGTGTCAGCCGCAGAATCGGATAACACAATCAAACCACAAATGTGCCTGCTGCTCAGGCTTTAAAGTTCTACAGCAGAGCGGGACCCACTGTGACTGACTTTGTGTGATGGAGTCAAACCACATTTTTTTTCTTCTTTTTCTCATCAGACTTCACAGGAAATATACATCTTTGTTCAGATTTGAGATAAAGTACCCCTTCACCTTGACTCTCCTTTGCAGCATGAACTCACCATTAAGTTGCTCACTTTCTATCCTAGGCCCATATCATATCATCACCCACTTATATTTGGTAGGCATGTGGGTTTGTATTGCTCTTATGGTAGAGGTGGAATCAAAGCTTTATCTGTTAAGACATGGTTTGTAGTCAGACTGAGATGACCGTCTAAAAAAAGGAGGTGAGAGTCTCCCGGAGGATACAGCCAAGGGGGGTGGGTTCTGTTGAAGGTTGTTTATTTTGCCATCAGTAATCCCCTACAATGTTGTTGCTCAATAATTATTTTAGGTCTCATGACTTTCAACCTAACCTCTGCGCTCACAGAGAGAATCTATACTGAGGTGTTGACATGATTTCTTAGCAGCTGTTACAAATTAATAGCCTTGGCTCCCTTCTCATGTTGAACCATTAAAATTGTGAAAAAAATTGGCATTAACGAATTTCCTAAAGACCCCTCACCCAGTCTAATGGGACCTCTGTCCCTTTCTAGGAGTGCCTATTCCTAGATTTCTTTTTTATTTATTTTATTTATTTTTATTTTTTCCTTTTAAGCCCAAATCTCACCACTAGATCTCTTTAAAAAGGACTAACCTATGGGCCGGCACGGTGGCTAACACCTGTAATCCCAGCACTTTGGGAGGCTGAGGTGGGTGAATCACCTGAGGCCATTAGCTCGAAGCTAGCCTGGCCAACATGGAGAAACCCCATCTCTACTACAAACACAAAAATTAGTCAGTCATGGTGGTACACACCTGTTATCCCAGCTACTTGGGAGGCTGACACAGGAGAATGGCTTGAACCCAGTAGGTGGAGGTTGCAGTGAGCTGAGATCATGCTACTGCACTCCAGCCTGAGTGACAGAGCAAGACTCCATTTCAAAAAAAAAAAAAAGAAAAAAAAAAAAAAGGACTAACCTAAGAATTGATGGTAGGAGGGCATGGAAGGAGGAGTACAAACAATAGCCCAGTAGGTTATAGCTTATAGCCAGTGTTCAATAAACTTATCTCAGAATCCTAAGAAGGAAGGAGGTAAATATATAATAAACTACCACCACGTTAATGCCTACTATTTGTCAAGCATTGCCATACACACACCTTATCTTGTACTCCCAACAGCAGTATAAGGAAAGTAGTATTGGTGTGCCCATTTTGCAGAGAAGGACACTGAGGCACAGAAAGATTAAATAATTCGGAAGATAGTTTGCAATGAGTAGCAGAGCAGGGATTTGAACCCAGGGAGTCGAGCTCCAGGGCTGGTGTTGTCAAATGCTACTAAGATATGTGTATTTTATCAGGAGGAGGCAGAGGGAGAGGAGGCACTGTAAAGAAATAGAAGGGTGTCTTGGGAGCTTCAGCTTTGGCCTATAGCATGATGCTATATCAGTCACAAACAGAACCCAAGCCCAGATGGATAAGGCCATATCCCGACAAATACGCAGAGGTAAGACAATCACAGTTTTGTACCCACTCTCTGTCCGCATCCTTTGCTGTTCTTGTGGGGCCAGCCAGGTTCCAGCTGAGTTATAAACTTGTAGTAGGGATCTAGCTAGCCTAAGGGATTAGTGGAGCCATCTCTGGCTCATTGAGCTCCAGAGTGGCCAGTGAGAGCCTGGGAGTCGGATCAGATGACACTTCTGGAGGCATGGGCTATGGTCCCAAGGGTCCCCAGTAATTGGACGAGGGACTTGGACCCCCAGCCTAATATGGAAGCATCTCAAGACCCTTCTCTGGTCCTGTGTCTTCACTGACCCTGGGGAAAGGGCCTCCATTTTGCTTTAGAGAGTTGAGCACAGTCTGGGAAGTCAGCCATTTCTGGGTTTGAATCTCATTTATTGCCTGTGCTGAGTTGGGAAAGTTAACTTCTCTATGTCTCTATTGTTTTTTTAAAAAATTAAAAATATAGAAGGCTGGACGCAGTGGCTCACACCTGTAATCCCAGCACTTTGGGAGGCCGAGGCGGGTAGATCACAAGGTCAAGAGATTGAGACCATGCTGGCCAACATGGTGAAACCCCGTCTCTACTAAAAATACAAAAAAATTAGCTGGATGTGGCGGTGGGCACCTTTAGTCCCAGCTACTTGGGAGGCTGAGGCAGGAGAATTACTTGAACCGGGAGGTTGGTTGGGGTTGCAGTGAGCTGAGATTGTGCCACTGCACTCCAGCCTGGTGACAGCGAGACTCAGTCTCAAAAAAAAAAAAAAAAAATGTGCTTCCATCTCTTCATCTGTCAAAGAGGATAGTATAAGAACCTACCTCACAGGGTTGTCTTAAGGACAAAGTAAACAAATTCATATCAGTCACATAAAGCACACTTGGCACTCAGTAAATGTGGTAAGGAACTACACCTTGCCTCCGTTTAAGAAGTTATTCTAACTGTTTCAAGCCCCACAATGCACATTATCTCATACAGGTAGGGAGCGGCCCCAGGAACAAAGCCTATGGCTTTGCCAGGCCCTGCAGCCATGTGCTCAGGCCTCTCTTGGAAAGGAAATGGTTTCATCATTCAGCTGTCTAGGTCATGGCCACTTTCTTCAGGGCAGGGCTCTCTGTGGCCTTGCCTGCTCGACATGCTTGGTTATGCCCAGCATGCCAGCCTGGCTCTGCCGGCCCCCAGCGTGAGAAGGAGCACAGAGAGGCATACGCCTGCCTGCCGGGAAGAACGCTTATTCATGACAGGTCCATAGTGTCACAATGCTTGTTCTTGACCCTGGAGCAGGTGAGGAGCCCATGGATGCTAGTGCACTTCTGAAGATCCTTTTGTTGAACTGGCTGGATGACCATGACTGTAACCTTCAGCCAGGAAATCCCTGCACTCAAGGGAAGGCTACCCCAGGGTCCAGGGCAAGGGCAATGTTTAGGCTAGTAGAAAGGCCCTTTCTGGCTGGGTGCGGTGGCTCACACCTGTAATCCCAACATTCTGGGAGGCTAAGGCAGGCCATCGCTTGAGCCCAAGAGTTTGAGACCAGCTGGGCAACATGGTGAAGCCCCATCTCTACAAAAAATACAAAAATTGGCCTGGTGTGGTGGTTGGCACCTGTAGTCCCAGCTATTCAGGAAGATGAGGAGGGAGAATCCCTTGAGCATGGGAGGTCAAGGCTGCAGTGAGCTAGGATCAAGTCACTGTATTTCTGCCTGGGAAAGACAGAGAGACCCGTCTCAGAAAAAAGAAAGGCCCTTTCCAAAGTTGACTTGGGAGCCTCAGAAGGGAAGTGTAGACATGACAGGGCGGGTCTAGGGGGCTGTGTCTGTGTCTGCTGTCTAAGGCATCTAGCCACCGGCACAGCAGGGCTTTCCAGGAACATCGCTACCATTCTGGTTCTGAGATGTGTTCCAGAGGTTCTGGTTCGCTTCCGTATTGGTTCCAGACTTCCTTTCGTCGAATCCTAGCACTGCCATTTATCAGCTGTGTGACCTTTGGCAATCTCCTTAACCTCTCTGCCTCCATTTCTCATCTATAAGAGGGGATGATAATAATCTACTCACCTACTCACCTCTTTATGTTGTTTTGAGGCTTAAACGAGTTTTTACAAAAATGCTCAGAACAATGCCTGGCATGTCGTAGCGTAAATATTAACTGCTATTTTTCACATGCTAGAGATTTTAGTTCTGGACGGAGGCTCATCTAAGTAAGGTGGCAATTCCAGAGTTCTAGACTAAGTCTATTTGACCTTGAAGTCTATTTTCCTTGAAAGCTACTACCTTGTATAAAAAGAACCCCTACTTTGCATGCTTTAGGAGAGACCACATTATAACTTTGGGGACACCAGTCCTCCAAGGTACAGCACAGTTGTCCGACCTCAGAATTTTTTTTTTTTTTTTTGAGACGGAGTTTTGCTCTTGTTGCCCAGGCTGGAGTGCAATGGCATGATCTTGGCTCACCGCTAACTTCGACTCCTGGGTTCAAGTGATTATCCTGCCTCAGCCTCCCGAGTAGCTGGGATTACAGGCGTATTCCACCACACCCGGCTAATTTTGTGTTTTTAGTAGAGATGGGGTTTCTCCATGTTGGTCAGGCTGATCTCAAACTCCTGACCTCAGGTGATACACTTACCTTGGCCTCCCAAAGTGCTGGGATTACAGGCATGAGCTACCGTGCTTGGCCCAGAAGAATTTTTTTTTTTAACAAACAGGGTCTTGCTCTGTCTCCCAGTCTAGAGTGTAGTAGTATTATCATAACTCACTGCAGCCCAGACCTCCTGGGCTCAAATGGTCCTCCTGCCTCAGCCTCCCAAAGTGCTGGAATTACAGGTATAAGCCACCGTGCCTGGACAGATTTTTGTTTCAGAAGCAGGAATTAAGTGCCCATGGGTAGTAGGAACTCAGGATAATCCAGCCCAAATGGACTTGATCAACCGTCCCCTGATCCTGGATCTCAGGATGATGGCAGTCTAGGAAGCCTGCCCTTTGACCTGAATCTGGATGACGTTAGTAATACAGGAATAGGTGAAATGCCAGCCACACCTGGCTGGCCCATAAAAAGGAAATACTTCCCACGCTTTACTTTTGCACACCAAGGGCCCCCAGGTAAAGGCATCCAGGGTGCAAGCCGCCTGCTTCAATGCCTGGGTGTGGCTGCAGGAACAACCCAGTACAAACTGGAGTGAACCTGTTGCCCTCTTCCTTCCCTGCTGCCAAGCCAAACAGAACACAGGGAACACAAATAGAATCATCACAGTAAACCGGCTGTTGGAGCCAGACACTGGGAGAACCTACTCCCTGGCACTTCCACCCCATTCGCGGGTCCAGACATGATGAAGTGCTCTGAGGGCTGAGGAAGGTGTGGCCCGTGGGCATTCCTGTCCAGCAAGAACCCCTGTGGCTTGTCTGTATTCACTGCCACCCACATGGGCCTCTCCAGGGTTGCTTGCCAAAGCCGGGAGGGAGAAGGGTCTCCCCTTCCTCCAAGCCCAGGATCACCGGGAAATGCCCTTCCCACCCACTGGACTTGACTAATGCTGCTTGTCAAGGAGGGAACTCTTCAGACACATAAAAATCCTAAAGGCAGCTGAGCTGAGGTTTGAAGGAATTCGTGCTGGACGTGCTTCCCTGCAGGGTCAGGCATGGGGGAGGAGGGAGAAGAGGAAGGAGGAGCTGGTTGTAAGTGACAGCTGCAGATAAATCTGTGCAGAGCTCTCCAGGGAGCTGGTGAACTCAGGTAGTGCCCTCCCTAGCCTGGGGCAGGTCAGAGTCTCCCCAACCGCCCAAACCTTTCTGCTGCGTGTGCTCTGGGGCATGTCTCTCTTTGCCTCCTTGGATCTTGGGCCAATGAGGAAATATAGGCTAGTCCCAGGAGGCAGGGATGGATTCGTGTTCTTTGTGGTGTCAGCACCTTTTCATGAAGCTCTAGCAGATCTCACAATCTTCCCTCCTTAAAAAAAAAAAAAGTTTGGAAAAGGGGGCTAGAGTCTCCCCATGGAAAAGAAATCTTGTGGAATGATCCAAGTGGAGGTTTTCCATGCATTCCACGGCATCGTTGGGGATGTCCTGGCTCTGTAATGCATTCTTGGGCAACTTATTTAACTACTTGAAGCTCAGTTTCTTCCATTGTAAAAGTGTGCACATGAAGATCTAGTTCTCATGGATGTTAACAGGATAAAACAAGATAACATATAGAGTACTCTCAAGTATTCTACATAGTCCTAGCATATCAAAAGTATTAGATAAATCTTGCCTTTCTTTTCTCCTTCTCATACACTGTGTCAGTGGCTTGCTGGGTCCTTGATTAGCCTGAAGAATTGAAAGAGAGACCTCAAGAGAGAGAATGGCAAAGTAAATACAACCATCTTATTCAAACTTTTAACTCTGAGTTTAAAGTAGGGAGATAAGAAGGACTGCTGTTCCATTTCTTTTCTAGATGACAAGATGGGTTATTTTTTTATTTTTGAGACAGAGTTTTGCTCTTGTTGCCCAAGCTGGAGTGCAACGGCGTGATCTCGGCTCACTGCAACCTCTGCCTCCCGGGTTCAAGCGATTCTCCTGCCTCA
>NW_012116265.1:18642730-18678736 GCF_000951035.1 Colobus angolensis palliatus | reverse complement strand
GATTACAGGCACCTGCCACCACGCCTGGCTAATTTTTTTGTGTTTTGTTTTTATTAGAGAGGAGGTTTCGCCATGTTGCCCAGGCTGGTCTCGAACTCCAGACTTCAGGAGATCCACCTGCCTCAGCTTCCCAAAGTGCTGGGATTACAGGCCTGAGCCACCATGCCCGGCCCTCTCCTCTGTTTCTTGACCTGGTTTTGTTTACAATTTGTTGCTGCAATCTTCCTATAACTGTTTCCAGAGTTGTGTGAGGAAAAAGGAGGCTGGCACGCAGAGAGATTTCTCACACTCTGTTGGCTTGTGCAGTCGAGATGAAATCAAGCAATGTAGAAATTTAAGCTTCAGTTTTTATTGACTTAGGTTTTTCCAGGCCTTCCCATTTTTGAGTATCACAGTACTCAGGGATTTCTGAGTTTTCTCTCCCTTCGAGAGGAACTATTCTTGAATGGGATTATTAAGCACCCCTTCCTCAATTCTTCAACAAAGCTCCAAGGAATGAATGTCTCAAGTTCTGCTGCTTTTAACGTATAAAAGATAAACGCAAAGTTCCTTATGCTTCTCCTTTCTGGGAGAATTCTGGGGTTTACTCTAACAGTGAGAAAATTTTCTAAGCTGGTTTTGCTCCTGTCTCATGAGCAAGGCAGTTTGGTCGGTGGCTGTTCTGTGGGCTGCTGTCTGGAGGAGACGGTCGGTCGGGGAGGTCACCCTGACAATTATGGCCAACTGAGGGTGGAGGGAGTGGTCTCGGTTTGGCCCTCAGTCTGGAGTCACAGGCAGCGCAGAGAGATGTTGGCTTAGGACCTGAGGCTGAGGCGTGCTGGGACAGCCCAGGGGGTGTCCTGGCCTTCCAGGGGCTGGGGAACCCTCTCTGGCCCGGGGGCTGGAGAAGCTGTTCCAGAATCGGTTCTGGCTCTACTGCTACTTCAGCACTTTCTAATTGCAGCTCCAAACAGCCGCAGCTGCAGTCATAGCAACAGGCCCCTCCCACCCGGCTTCGCTCCCGGAGTCCAGCACGTGACGGCGGCGCCTGCGTCGCTCCCTCCGCCCCTGGCGCTAAGGGAGGCGGGGAGGTGTGGGGGGATGACGTTTACTCTGTCGTCTCCATGGATATAATGCATAGACGTCAACGTCGCCTGTGTTTAGTGTGTAACGTTCTTCCGTCTCCATGGTTACGTCAGGCGGCCAAACACCAGGCCCCAGCAACAGGCTTCTGATTGGCCCCAGGCTTCCAAAGGCGGAGTTTCGTCTCCCGCGCCCGCTCGACTGTATTGCTGTTTTGGTTGTTGTCTCCCACTTGTTTATTTCTCTAACAGATCCTGGAGGCTGAGGTCTAGATCGGTCGCCAAGGATGTGATCCAGGAGAAAACGTGCTGAACGTGCAGCTTGCTCCCACCGATTACAGCCCAGCAGATGACATAGATCCACTGTGCTCTAGTCCATTGTGGAATCATGGCCCTCATATCCGGCGTCTGTCACAACCCAATATTTGGTGTTATAACCTCGGCTTCCACCCCCCAGCACATCTCAAGAAGTGCCGTTACCCTCTCAGCCACATCCCAGAAACTGTGTTGCTTTCACGGTTACTCTTGTTTATGCTTGAGAGCACTCGGAGGCCGGCATTCAGTGCTACCCCCTGCAGGATTTGGATACGTTTCCCCGTCTGGTCCTAATTCTGTTGAATGACATCATTTATCCGTATTCCCACCCAGAGATGGGCAGATTTCTTGTAGCCTGAATAGATACTAAAGAATCCCAAAGGACCTGGGTGGGTACTTCTATTTATGGGCTCATTGGATCTTATTATTTCCTCTCCGCCTGTTTTAATTCAAATCGAGGGGACCATTTGATTTCTCCAATAGAAACAGAAAGAAATTGAGGACAGAGATGAACAGAGTATTACAGATCAAGAGCCCAGGTTTCTTGATATCGAATACTAATATACTGATGGAGTTAAACATTCCAAGGTATGAATGTGTCCAGAAACAGTTTTAACCTTACCCTGGGTTTCCATCAGTGAAACCAAGTTAACATCTGGCAAAAGATAGCGATCTAGCCTCAGGGGTTTCAGTCAAGTTGTGCTTACAAGAATGCCTTAAAATCTGTAGTTATGGTGTCAAATATAATAAATCTTCACCAGCTCATGCACGTACAAGTCTGAAATGTTTCATAAAAGGTTTAGATGACCTGATAAGATGTTTTTAAAAACCAGAGAGAGACAGAGACTGATACAAACGTCAAGTTAAAAACAAGAAAGTAAAATTAGTTTCATTGATTGGGGTTGATAAGGAGAATATCTGTCCTCTATGCTCGCATCTTAGCCCACTACCTCCTTTCCTCTATCTCCTCTGGTGGATATCCTTGCTATCTGTCCTCGCCGCCGACTCTTTGGCTAGCCTCACAGTCTATAATTTCCTTCGGAGATGTGAGTGAAATTAAATGAAATTGAGAGCCTGTTTAATGCAAACAGGACCAAAGGGGACAGCTCTTTATCGTAATGAACTTCATTCTGATTAAGTCAGGGACTGCAAGTGCTTACTATTTACCCAGTAAATATATTAAATTGCTAGGCTAGTCTCCCTTCTGTCCTGACACTGCCAGGGAATATTTGAAAGCCTGATATAAGATCCTTTTTAGACCATCAAACATCCCTTTCTAATTCTATCATCTCTTTATGTTTCCAGGAATATAGCATGTCTTGGTCTCTGAGAGCCAATATATCTGGGTTACACTGAAAGAGGAATAATGAGATAATATTTACGCTGTACATTGAAGATGACCTGAAAAGCTGGAAGAGGTGAATGAGGGCATTTTCTCAGTGTAGATGAAGAAGAGGGGAGGAAGGTGAAAGATGACAAAATATCTAAGTGCCTCGATTTGATTCTAGTATATGAACTGATTTTATGACTCTGTCCAAGGGCAGCATCAGTTATAACCTCCAAACTTCCATGTCCTTCTCCATTTCCCATTCTTAGTTTGTGTTTTTTTTTTTGAGACAGTCTCGCTCTGTCACCCAGGCTGGAGTGCAGTGGCAGGATCTTGGCTCACTGCAACCTCCACCTCTCAGGTTGAAGTGATTCTCCTGCCTCAGCCTCCTAAGTAGCTGGGATTACAGGCGCCTGCCACAATGTCAGGCTAATTTTTGTATTTTTAGTAGAGACAGGTTTTGCCATATTGGCCAAGCTAGTCTTGAACTCCTGACCTCAAATGATCTGCCCACCTTGGCCTCCCAAAGTGCTGCTGGGATTACAGGCATGAGCCACTGTGCCTGGCCAGTTCTTTCTTTTTTTATTTCCTTCCTTCTTTTCCTTCTTTCCTTCTTTCCTGCCTTCCTGCCTCCTTCCTTCCTTCCTTCTTTCCTTTCTTCCTTCCTTCGTTCCTTTCTTCCTTCCTTCCTTCCTTCCTTCCTTCCTTCCTTCCTTCCTTCTTCCTCTCTCTCTCTCTCTCTCTCGATGGAATCTTGCTCTGTCGCTCAGGCTGGAGTGCAGTGGCACGATCTCAGCTCACTGCAACCTCCGTCTCCCAGGTTCAAGCAATTCTCCTGCTTCAGCCTCCCAAGTAGCTGGGATTACAGGCACACACTGCCACTCCCGGCTAATTTTTTGTGTTTTTAGTAGAGACAGGGTTTCACTGTATTCCCCAGGCTGGTCTTGAACTCCTGAGCTCAGGCAATCCACCTGCCTCAGCCTCCCAAAGTGCTAGGATTACAAATGTGAGCCACCACACCCGGCCAGGCCAGTTCTTTCTTTATGTTTGACCCAAACATGGCCATGGATCGTGATGTGGGACCCAGGGAATTTTTAGTCTAGGAAATACCAGATAGATATCGTTTTGATGGTATCATGAGAAGCAGTTTGTTTCATATATGCTTGCATGCACACACACATGCATATTCTTTTGCTGCCCTGTGTTTCGGCTGAGCCTCTCTGTTTAGATGACCAGATTCAACATAAGGACCATGATATCCTTCTATGTTGCTGACTTCCTTAAACCACAAGATGATTAATCTCCCAACCTATTTCCTCATCTATAAAATGGGTTCTGGCAAACTCACTGACCCCACACGTTTGCTTTAACCCAAGAGGATTGCAATGATACAGTGATTATTAGTTGGTGGTATGGAAATACTAAATGCTGTATAAATGCTTGATTATTATTTGTGGGTATATTTTCCCTCAACACCTCTCCATCTTAGTGCTGAGTGAAGCCTCCACTTGCCAGGTTTCCCTGGCAAAGAAGAGGCCTTGGCCCAGGCCAAGATGTGTAGGAGCCGTGACCTACCTGGCCTTTCAAGGTCTGGGTGCACACTATCCTCCTTTATATCTCAGTCATGATGGAATTCACTCTTCCACTCATGCTCTTCAAGTCTGGCTTTCCTCAGATATAAAAATGGAGACGTGGCCAGGTGCGGTGGCTCACGTCTGTGATCCCAGCACTTTGGGAGGCTGAGGCAGGTGGATCACCTAAGGTCAGGAGTTCAAAACCAGCCAGCCTGGCTAACATGGTGAAACCCCATTTCTACTAAAAATACAAAAAAGTAGCCAGGTGTGGTGGCGTGTGCCTGTAATCCCAGCTACTTGGGAGGCTGAGGCAGGAGAATCGCATGAACCCAGGAGGTGGAGGTTGCAGTGAGCCAAGATTGCGCGATTGCACTCCAGCTTGGGCAAGAAGAGTGAAATTCCTTAAAAAAAAAAAAAAAAAGGAGATGTTGCTACCTGGCCTCCTTACCTCTCAGGACTGTTAGGAGGGTCATACTAGGTCATGCTGTGGAAGGGCTTCAAAAACTATAAATCTGAGGGTATTTTAAAGTTTAAAAATATGGCCTATAAATGGAGCAGTGTCAAGGTCAAGTGTCAAGAGATGTAACTCATAGAGAGACTGGATAAATGCCCATCTGTGTGATTTGATATGCCCTATGCCAAGGAATGCTCCCTCACTGTCCCTAAAATTCCATCATCAGCAATATATTTCTTTGGATTAAGCATTTGCCATTCCCTTTGGGTCTTACTCTTAAAAGACAAATTCTCTTGTGAGCAGTAGTCTCCTGAAATTTATTGTAAATTACATTACTAGATATGTTCCTCCCCAACAGGTGAGATGGCACCAGACAGATGCACTGGGCTCTTGGGTAGGTCTGAGAAATGAGATGCTGGAATCCTAGAGATTATTCATTTTAGTCAAAGTCAACCCTCACGGTGTACCAGTTGCTGACACAGGACTCTCGGAACCCACCCAGCAGACCCATAGTTCCACTCACACAGGAGGGGGGAAACGCTTCTCCCTATCCTCACCTAAAACCTCCGAAGACACCACTGCAGTCATCCAGAGGCTCCCATATACTACAGGGGCAAGCAAAGTTTTTTTTACATGTTTGGGAATTGACACAGGTTGCCAACTTTGAATTTAACCTAACAACAAGTACTACTTATTATCACTATCATTTCATAAATGAGAAGACATTTTAACACTAAAAAAGTCAAAAGGACATTATCTGGCCAGGTGCAGTGGTTCACACCTGTAATCCCAGCACTTTGGGAGGTTTAGGCCAGTAGACCTCATCTGAGGTCAGGAGTTCAAGACCAGCCTGGCCAACATGGAGAAACCCTGTCTCTACTAAAAACACAAAAAGTAGCCAGGCGTGGTGGTGCACGCCTGTAATCCCAGCTACTTGGGAGGCTGAGGCAGGAGAATTGCTTGAACGTGGGAGGCAGAGGTTGTAGTGAGTCAGTCAAGATCGCACCACTGCACTCCAGCCTGCATGACAGAGCAAGGCTCTGTCTCAAAAAAAAAAAAAAGGACATTATTTAAAACTGAAGGACAGCCCTTTTAAATCAAAGACATGCAGCTTTATGCAAATTCCCTGCTTTGTCTTTATTTTTCCTATCTTCCTTGTACACTCCTGTTTCTTTTTCAGTATTTATCGGGTGGTGCTGACAGTGACAAAAGCAGATAGAGAAATCAAGGAGAGGTAAAAGTTTAACTCAAGAATTAATGTTCCTGATAAGATGACCACTTCTCACACGATGCTTCTTTGGGTCACCAGTTTCTTTGTTAAAGGAGGATAACATAATCTCACCAGAATGGGTTCCAATATGGGGAATATAATACTTTGAGTAATTCTCTTGGAATTACTTCCACTCTGGGCAGATCAGTTTGTTTTCAGTGCGTCTATTCCTTGCTGGAACCATGCTGTACCAGCTGAACACTTCTGGTTTTACCTGGCAAGGTGGGATTATTGACTTCCCGAAGCCTGATCTAGCCAGATCAGATGGGGCAGAGTGGTAGGGATTGGCATGGTTCCTCCCAGAGGATGGAACAAACCTGCTTTCCAGCTGGTGTCCCAGGTAGGTACAGGAGACACTGGCAAAGCCGGTTTAACCAGCGTCTTGGGCAAGATTTGGCCCATACTTTTTTTCTGCTTCCAGTGTCCCCTAGCAAAACTGGAAGCGTTCTATACGTTCTGTGGTTGCATATGAACCCAATGCAACCAGCACAACATAGATAAATTTTTCTCCAAAGCCCAATGTCTCTAGAAGCCGAATCTATATTTTAATTCCAAGCAACATTAGCATAATTAAGGCCCATGAAATTGAGTTTCTCTCTTTTTTTTGAGACAGAGTCTCATTCTGTTGCTCAGGCTGGAGTGCAACGGTGCGATCTTGGCTCACTGCTGGCCTCGGCCTCCCAGGTTCAAGCGATTCTCCTGCCTCAGCCTCCCAAGTAGCTGAGACTACAAGCACGTACCATCATACCCAGCTAATTTTTGTATTTTTAGTAGAGACGGGGTTTCACCATGTTGGTCAGCCTGGTCTCAAACTCCTGACCTCAGGTGATCCACCCGCCTTGGCCTCCCAAAGTGCTGGGATTACAGGCGTGAGCTACTGCACCTGGCCCTGAGTTTCTCTCTTATTAGTCATGCCCTGGTAGGTACTTAGGGAAATAAATTTACTTATGCAGGTCACCAGAGCACTATCAACTACACTGGGGAAATATTTAGCCCAATTATATGGTGTGGATTAGAAAATTATAAGATCATTATTTTAAAATTATTTTGAATTGGCTGGGTGTGGTGGCTTACACTTGTAATCCCAGTACTTTGGGAGGCTGAGGTGGGAAAATTTGCTTGAGCCCAGGAGTTTGAGATCAGCCTGGGCAACACAGTGAGATCCCATCTCTACTAAAAAAAAATATTATTGAACCTATTCAACCAAACTAGTGGAACAATATACCTACATCATCAAACTGTGGTGAATATTAAATAACATAACAAGGCTGGGTGCGGTGGCTGACACCTGTAATCCCAGCACTTTGGGAGACCGAGGCAGGAGGATTCCTTGAGGTCAGGAGTTTGAGACCAGCCTGGCCGACATGGTAAACCCTGTCTCTACTAAAAAAAATATAAAAAGTAGGCCAGGCGTGGTGGCTCACACCTGTAATCCTAGCACTTTGGGAGGGTGAAGTGTGTGGACCACCTGAGGTTGAGAGTTCGAGACCAGCCTGGCCAACATGGAAAAACCTTGTCTCTACTAAAAGTACAAAATTAGCTGGGTGTGGTGGTGAGTGCCTGTAGTCCCAGCTACTCTGAAGGCTGAGGCAGGAGAATCACTCGAACCCGGGAGGCAGAGGTTGCAGTGAGCTGAGATCGTGCCACTGCACTCCAGCCTTGGTGACAGAGTGAGACTCCATCTCAACAAAAGTAGCCAGGCATTGTGGTGGGCACCTGTAATCCCAGCTACTCAGGAGGCTGAGGCAGGTGAATCGCTTGAACCTGGAAAGTGGAGGTTGCAGTGAGCTGAGATCGCGCCACTGCACTCCAGCCTGGGTGACAGAGCGAGACTCCATCTCAAAACAAAACAACAACAAAAATCATAACAATATTTGTAAAGCACTTAGCATAATTCCTGAGCAAGCACTCAATAAATATTAGCTATCATTATTTCCCTTTATTCAAGAAGTATATTTTGAGCAGCTATTATATATCAGATATTGTGTTAGGGGCTAGAGAGTCAGTGATGAGTAAAATAGGCAAGGTGTCTGCCTTCCTGGAGTGGGGAGATAGACACTAAATGAATTCATTCAACAATGAACAGCTATTAGGATCAGGCTTCTCTAACTCCTTGGGGGTACATCAGTAAATAAAACAAAGATCCCTACTCTTGTGGAACTTAATTTTTAGAAATTAGCCCAAATGCTTTCTAAATAAATGTATTATTAGAAATGGTGGTAAGTGCTAATCATGAAAAGCCTAGGGTGGAATGAGGGCTACTAAAAGGTTCCTAATTCAGTCTGGCTGCTGGGGAAAGTCCTTTATGTGGATGTGACATTTTAAGTTTGAGTTCTGGATAAAAAGTAGGCTGAATTGAGATGAAGAGTGGGAGGTGGAGGCAGAGAACATATGGATAATGCTAGTAGCTCATATTTAATTCCATGTTCCATGCCTTTTCCCAAATGCTCTAGAGGACAGGACTGCCAAAGATGAGAGGAGATTCCTGCATCCTAAGTTTGCAATCAGGCCGGGTGCAGTGGCTCATGCCTGTAATCCCAGCACTTTGGGAGGCGGAGGTGGAAGGACTGCTTGAGCCCGGGAGTTCAAGACCAGCCTGGGCAATATAGGGAGATCCTATCTCTCTCTCTCTCCCCCATCCCCGCCTCTTTTTAAAAGACATTCCCAATCAGATTGAATTTAATCCTAAACTCCAGGATGCATGGCAGCAGCTGCCTAGTTTTTGCCTTCTCAGGAATCACTGACAGTTGGCAGTTGCCACCTCGGCTTCTCTTGGTCCCCATTATCTGGAACAATCAGTCCCAACTACGCTAGGAATGACCTCTCTGTAGCTAGGTGTGGTGGCCTGCGCTTGTAATCCCAGCTACTCGGGAGGCTGAGGCACAAATAATTGCTTGAACTTAAGAGGCAGAGGTTGCAGTGAGCCGAGATCACGCCACTGCACTCCAGCCTCGGTAACAGGGCGAGACTCTGTCTCAAAAAAAAAAAAAAAGAAAAAAAATGGAATCATCTCTCTGGGAATTGACTTCAGCTTCTTTTACTTGCGTTAGTAAGTGTCACCCTAGTGCCCCCAGAAATAAGCCAGTATACATTTGCTGCTGGATTTAAATAATCTAGGGTGGGCTGAATAATCAATCTTTGAGAGTTGAACTACCTTCTGAGCTACCAAAACATGCACATATCCTTTAGCCCACTTTTCCTTTGCTACTGAATTTTCTCTCATTTAAATTTTAATGCTCTTCTTATGTCATTTCCACCAGCAAGCTTTCAAGACCTGGTTCATATTCCAGCTTAGAAATAGTTCACATAGTTCTGTGTAGACATAATATTTACGGGAACCAGAGATGGGTGGATTCTGATAGTGGCTTGTGGAATAGTCTCCAGTGCAGTCAAAATAACAAAGAATTTGAAAAACAAATGCTTTGAGAGTCTAGTTCTCCATAAACTTCTCAAATGTACCGGCTTAAATCCTGTGTAAGGATCACCAGAATCCAGGGAAGTGGGGTCCTGGGTGAGAAAGCCTTGGTTTGTTCACTGTGTGCTGTTTTACAGCACAAATTCTGAACTCTGTTTATTGTCAACAGCTCTCTAATCAAGGACACAATGGAATGTGCCTGTTTTCAAATTCCTGTAAAAAAGGGCCCTGGAAGACCTCCAAGCCTGGTGTCGGTGATTTACTTCACTATTTTTCAGTTATTTCACTTAAGACTCTAAGCTTTTGAGAGAGGTCTTACCAATCATCAACATTAGTGTGGAGCCACGTATAAGAAGGATCTAGATGGGCTGTAATTGAGTGAGAATAAAATACAACTATCCATATCCTGTTGGAAGTGTAGGGACAGCTAGGGAGGAAAGTGAGCTGGGAGTAGCTGGGAACTTTTTACATTTAGTAGCACTGATCCAAAGATCTGGAGGGAGGGGGAGATTGTTGTTGGTAAGTCAGACAGTAGGGTTTGAGGTGCACCTTGCAAGGATGGCTGATTTCAAAGGTATGGGGGGATTGGCACTTATGGTTTTCAGTACATAACCTTTGGGAAGCATTTCCTCTGCCCTGAATATCCTGCTCCTTGTTCTTTCATGGCTAGTTCCTTGCTATCATTTGCTTCTCATGGAAATTGTCACCTTCTTCTACTCAGTCCAAAATAGCAACACACTTGTTCACAACATATTCTTCCATTTTAATTACCTGCCCAAGGCTGGGCACGGTGGCTCACATCTGTAATTCCAGCACTTTGGGAGGCCAGCGTGGGCAGATCACTTGAGGTCAGGAGTTCGAGACCAGCCTGACCAACATGGTGAAACCCTGTCTCTACTAAAAATACCAGAATTAGCTGGGTTTGGTGGCGCACACCTATTGACCCAGCTACTCAGGAGGCGGAGGCACGAGAATTGCTTGAACTGGGGAAGCAGAGGTTGCAATGAGCCAATATCATGACACTGCACTCCAGCCCGGGCGACAGAGCAAGACTCTGTCTCAAAAACACAAAACAAAAAACAAAAAAATTACCTGCCCAGCACTCACTTTTATCTGACATCTTTGTTTTCTTATTGATTCAATACTGGACTATAAGCTTCATGTTAGTAGGAAGTTTGCCTGTTTACTGTGGAGTCTAGTGACTGGCATGTAGTAGGTGCTCAATAAAAGTGATGAATGAGTAGCAAGGGATAGGATAATTGACTTTGTACAATTTGAGTTAAGAAGGAATTAACTTTGCAGGGTCCATACAAAGTAACTGTAGGTAATCGGTTTTTTCTGACCCTTGTACAAGGTAATAATATTTTGAGGTATGTGAAAGTCGTTTCTTTCCTGGAAAGAATTCTGAAACCAATGGAAAAATAGAAAGCAGGCTAGAGATATCTGATAAGAATACAGCTGAATTAATCTCAAACTAGATATGTGATATAAATGCCTCAGGGCTGCTCTTATCTAAATGTACAATCTAAAACATCTTAATCTGAAATTCCTCAGCTTTCTGCATTATTCTCTGGTCATTTTACCATATGGGCCAGAAATGGGTAAGAAATGTAGAAATTATGCCCTGGGGCTTGGAGCTGTCGTTTGGTGAAACCGTTGATTTCGCAGACCAATGAGTAGAGTGCTAGTTGAAGAACTTTTTTTCTTCTTTCATTCCCCAGCCTATTTCACAACCTCTTGCTTCCTTCTTTTCCAAATTCTAAGCTCAGACAGACATCAGCTGGATGAAGCCCCAGGTTCAAACAAACTTGCCTTGGATGTCAAAGTACTAGTAGCAAATGAACTCCCAATTCCTCACCTGCTGTGAAGTTGCCCATTCACTGCAAAGCAAACTCCAGGTGAAAGCAAAGATTCTTCACCCTCAGAAATCCTCTGGGCAGCTAACCCATGATTTATTCCCAGCCACCTGATGAATCTGGAGAAACGAATAGAATGGTTCTGCCAAATGATTTAAATGAAGAATCCTGTGGGCCCAGCCCAGCCCAGCCCTCCATGCTAACCAATCTGAGGCTGGCAGGAGTGTGGTGTTCTGTTTATAGCTGCTAGATCAGCTCCTGTTGTAGGTTCTATATGCTGGCCTCAGCTGAGCCTGTGGTATGTGAGAACAGTTCTGTGCAATCCAAACAATTGACAAATACCGACCTGGCCCCAGCCACGTGCCCAGGCACTGCCGGGTTGCCCAAGAAACCAAGTAAGCACATTCTGGGGCAGAGGTGGGGGGCATTCAAGAAAGAAATCAGAAAGCTGTATTCATTATTCTATTTACTGAGGGCTTAGTATTATGTCAGGCACTGATCTGGCAGTGGGGAGACAGTAGTGTCTCCTTCCCTCATGGAACTTACATCTGGGCATTATTTTAGCATACTTGTGAGTTTTCCTTATTTATTATTTATTTATTTACTTACTTTTGAGACAAGAGTTTCACTCTGTCGCCCAGGCTGGAGTGCAGTGGTGCGATCTCAGCTCACTGCAACCTCTGCCTCCTGAGTTCAAACGATTCTCCTGCCTCAGCCTCCCAAGTAGCTGGAATTACAGGTGACTGCCACCACGCTGGGCTAATTTTTTATATTTTTAGTAGAGACAGGGGTCTCACCATGTTGGCCAGGCTGGTCTTGAACTCCTGACCTCCAGTGATCCACCTCTCTCAGCCTCCCAAAGTGCTGGGATTACAGGCGTGAGTCACTGCACCTGGCTGAGTTTTACTTTTTTAAATAAAAATGTATTTTACAATGCAGTGTTGCTTTTGTTTTTAATTACTTGAAAGCACACCATAATCACCTCAGTATTAGGGCCATAAATGTTTACTGTGGCCCTGTGGCCAGCACTTTTAAACTAAAAATTGGTTAGATTTTTACTTTTATGCATAAATATTTTCTAAAAAGTTTCTTGGCCGGGTGTGGTGGCTGATGCCTGTAATCCCAGCATTTTGGGAGGCTGAGGTGGGTGGATCACCTGAGGTCAGGAGATCAAGAACAACCTGGCCAACATGGTAAAAACCCATCTCTACAAAAATACAAAAAATTAGCAGGGTGTGGTGGTGTGCTCCTGTAATCCCAGCTACTTGGGAGGCTGAGGCAGGAGAATTGCTTGAACCCAGGAGAGAGAGGTAGAAGTGAGCCAAGATCGCGCCATTGCACTTCAGCCTGGGTAACAAAGTGAGACTCTGACTTAAAAAAAAAAATTCTTTTTGGATTAGGCTAAATTTGTGTAAAAGAAGGGATCTGGGGTGTAACCAACCTTAGGTGAAGTTTCTCATTGTGCTAATCATTGTTTTGGGGTGGGGGGGCATCCTGTACCATCTTGTTCAGTAGGTAGTGGAAACATTTACTACACTTGATCTTAGCCAAAAGGCCAAGAAGTGATTATGTGGAAACATTTAGACAGCAGGTATGATGGGTCTTTGTAGTTCTAAGGATGGGTATACCCCTTGGGTTTATAGGCATCTAAATTATGCCCGATAAGAAAATTGCTGACTAGGGGCCATGCGTGGTGGCTCATGCCTCTAATCCCAGCACTTTGGGAGGCCAAAGCAGGTGGATCACCTGAGGTCGGGAGTTCGAGACCAGCCTGACCAACATGGAGAAACCCTGTCTCTACTAAAAATACAAAATTAGGCCGGGCGCGGTGGCTCATGCCTGTAATCCCAGCACTTTGGGAGGCTGAGGTGTGTGGATCATCTGAGGTTAGGAGTTTGAGACCAGCTTGACCAACATGGTGAAACTCTGTCTCTACTAAAAATACAAAAAACTAGCCAGGTGTGGTGGTGCATGTCTGTAATCCCAGCTACTTGGGAGGCGGAGGCAAGAGAATCGCTTGAACTTGGGAGGCAGAGGTTGCAGACCGCACTCCAGCCTGGGTGACAAGAGTGGGACTCCGTCTCAAAAAAAAAAAAAAAAATTGCTGACTAGGATTTTGGTTTCCTAACTTGAGAAGGATACAGGTAATAAACTATCCATCAAAGCCCTCTGTCCAGAAAGGGAATCCATGCTGCCTTGTCCGTCACAAGGACAATAACTGATGAACCTCTGTTTAACATTTATTCATAGGCCAGGTGCAGTGGCTCACGCCCAGAATCCCAATACTTTGGGAGGCCAAGGTGGGAGGATTGCTTGAGTCCAGGAGTTCGAGACCAGCCTGGACAATATAGTGAGACCCCATCTCTACAAATAATAAAAAAAATTAGCCAGGCGTGGTGGCCCATGCCTGTGGTCCCAACTACTCAGGAGGCTGAGGCAAGAGGATTGTCTGGTTTGATTGCCTGGAGGTCGAGGCTGCAGTGATCCACTGCATTCCAGCCTGGGTGACAGAGTGACACCCTGTCTCAAAAAAATAAATAAACAAAAATAAAAATATACGTTTATTCTACAAGGATTTATTGAGTGCCTTGGTGTCAGGAAGCATGGTACTGAGGATAGGTAACTGCTAAATAAGATGGATAAGGTCCTTGCTCTTGTGGAGCTTACGGACTAGTAGAAGACGGCAATGAAACAGTACATAAATAGACAGAGTAATGTAGTGATAAGTGCTAGATAGAAAAGAAAACCAGGTAACATAACAGAAAGTGACTGAAGGGCAAAGGGGGTTGCAACATTGGATGGGGAGGACAGGAGGGGCTTCCTGGAGAAGGTGACATTTGAGCAGATGTTGGTCAGGAAGAAGAGTCAACTTGTCAAGGTCTGTGAGGAAGAGGGAAGAGTGGGTACACAGGCGCAGAGGCAGAGGCAGCTTGGCATATTTGAGGGAGAGAAAGGTCAATGTAACTGGAGTGGAGTGCAGGAAAATGGTTCAAGGTAAGGTTGGAAGGCGAGGCGGAGGCTGAAGCCTATGGACTGGGAATCTCCATAAGGAGTACAGATTTTTAGCTAAGTGTCATTCTGTAAACTGACCTCTAAACAGGTTTGGGGGGATAACAGTTCTGTTTGGTGTTCTAATTTAATTCAGAGCCCCCCTAGGTGGGACAGTAGACTCTGCCAGTGTATAATCTGTCCTTGTCCTAACTGATTACCTCACAGTCTGAGATGGGCCAGAATTTAAAGGTGGAATTCTTCAGAAGAGTCATTCTGGGAATTTCACCATCGATCTCTAACTCAGTACTCCAGAATAATAAAACATCCGTGGAGAAATCAGACCTCACCTGGGAGTTACAATGGCAAGTTTTCTTGTAGAACACAATGATGTACTAAACTAAGACAAAAAGTTGTCACATCTGAGGATGAAATTATAAGTTCTAGATCAGAGGGCAGCCTAACTGAATTCCTACATACTAGTTAAGATTTTCCTGATTTGGGAGAGGGGAATTTCTTTGGCATTACAATGGCCAAAGTCTCTCTTAAAGATCTGTCCTTTGTGGCTGGGTGGGGTGGCTCACACCTATAATCCCAGCACTTTGGGAGGCCAAGTCTGGCGGATCACCTGAAGTCAGGAGTTTGAGACCAGTTGGGCCAACATGGTGAAAACCCATCTCTATTAAAAATACAAAACTTTAGCCAGACATGGTGGTGGGCGCCTGTAATCCCAGCTACTTGGGAGGCTGAGGCATGAGAATTGCTTGAATCGGGGAGGCGGAGGTTGCAGTGAGCCAAGATCATGCTGCTGCAATCCAGCCTGGGCGATAGAGTGAGACTCAGTCTCAAAAAAAAAAAAAAAAAATCTGTCCCTTGCAACTTTTCAGTACAGGGAGAGAGAAAGAAAAAAAGATTTATCTTGTTGAGTAAGAGTAAGGTCGTGGATAACATGGTGTGACCTCTGCTGAATATGTCTTAACACCTCGAATCACGTCATATGGCAGCTTCTTCTAGCCACTCCTGGCCCTGCCCATGGTGATTATGAGATTTTTCTTATTGGATGGGAGCCCTGTAGTTGAGGTTTCTTGGGGTGTGTTTTTGTCCTATAGGTTTAGTGACGTCGATGGGGTTCCTTTGGAATTCCAGCAGCTAAGTCCGCCGGAGCTGCAGAAGGTCAGCTCAGGACATTGGAGGAGCTGACAGCCTGGAGAAGCTGTACTTGTGTGCTGGCGGGGAGCGCTTGTTTCTAAAGCAAGATTCGGCAACACTGACAGAACCAGTGTCCCATACTGCTGGTGGCTGCAAAAGATGTTGCAGGCTTGGGCTACAGTGTGCCTGTCTTTGGCACTGCCACTGTTCCCCAGTTTCCTCAGCTCCAGATGGAGCGTGTCTCAGGGACCACACAGAGCTTTGTTTAAATGCTCACATTAGCAGAAGGACGGGGATCCCATTGAATCATCCTCTCCTGTCAAAAAGCCAAGAGTTGTTCAGAATGAAAAAACAGTTTTTCTCAAAGAGGCTAAATCTCTAGTACCAATTAGTTGCAGTGGTGGCATGTGTCGGGGGGTGGTGCGGTACTCTTGTACCTCCAGTGTTCTAAATAGGGGCAGTCTTTTTGCTCACAGTCTGAGCCATAGAGTGAGTAACCTTGACCTCCTAAGACCCTTCACTGGGCTCATGTGTGTGTGAGTCCCACAAGAATTGTGGAATGCCTCTTTCTCTTGTTGGGTCCAGACATTTAGAATGAATAAATTAAAGGGTAGTGGTAACATGGTCATTGTCATTGCAGACAATGTGGTATTTATATATGGGCACTAACTGTCTTTCTCATGGGGCTTAGTAACAAGGGTAAGTTTGATCTTTCATCATGAACCACTGGGGTGTTCTTTATACACAGAGGCTGTTATCAGCTGAAAATAGCCCAAACATCTTGTAATTTTGTCTTTCCCAATTTTTGCCTATTCATACCCCAGAATAAAAGAGCCTGTTCAGCCTTTCCAAAGATTTAAAGAACATTATCTATTTGCTTTCTAAGTACCCAAAAAGCACAACCATCTACATTCACCTTGCCTGGATGAGGACATGCATTCATTCATCCATTCAATAGATATTTATTGCCAGATGTGGTGGCTCACACTTGTCATCTCAGCACTTTGGGAGGCAGAGGTGAGAGGATCACTTGAGGCCGGGAGCTTGAGACTAGCCTGGGCAACATGGCAAGACCCCATCTCTAAAAAAAATAAAAAATTAGCTGGCGTGTGCCTGTGGTCCTAGCTACTTGGAAGGCTGAGGTAGGGGCATTGAGCCCAGGAGTTCAAGGCTGCAGTGAGCTATAATCACACCAGTGCACTCCAGCCTGGGTAACAAAGTGAGACCCTGTCTCAAAAAAAACAAAAAAGACAAAAAGAAAAAGACAAAGGGATATTTATTGAACACCTACTATGCGCCTGGCCCTGTGCTAGATCCTAAGTGAATATCAGCACATGAAAAAGACAAAGGTGAAAAGTTGCCAAACAAGTCTAAGTTGATTTGGGTATATGCATCTTCCTGACTTCTGGTCCCGTGCTTTGACCACAACCCTTCACCACTAGACCACACTTCCCCAAATAAACAACTACTTCTGCATGCCAGGGATGGGTTGTGTGCGGCAGCATTTACGTAGGCGGTACAGACAGCAGCCTTGCACTTAATGTTGCAACAACACCAGGCTAAACAATATGCACTGACTTCAAAAGTGTGGGTCAGGTCTCCTCCTTCAAGTGCCACAGAAAGAGCGTAAAATAGGAAAAGTCTATCGGATAAGGAAACACTGTGGAGGAAAAGTGAATTTTTTTTTTCAGTTTGGGTTAACATTCAGATGTGGAATTCTGCCCTCCTTTTCACTTTTGGATCCCCAGATAGGAGGAACTCAGCACATAGATAATCACGAACTACATACATTTTGGTTTTATATGCTCAGACTTGTCCAGAACACGAAATCCCTGCCCTGTTGGAAGGCAGCGCTGTCCTCATGGAGGCACATAAGCACCTGTCTCAAAGTCACTCTGACCTCTGCAAATGGCAAAAATAATTTCACGTTTGTTCTGATTTGTCTTTATTTTTAGGCTACCTTGTGTGAGCTCCACTTTTTAGAATGTGATTTTGCAGTTCTGAAATGGATACCAGGAGCAGATTGAGCTGTGAGAATATGTTAGAATGATCACAGGTTCGGATGTTAGTGGGGCAGGAAACGGAGTCTGAGATTGTACTGGCCTACACTGCAGCTTCTGGTTGAGCTCTTGCTTTGCCTGGATGACGCTCTGGCCTTACTCAATCGTTATCATTCCATTATCCAGAGAACAGAGGATCCGAGCCCCATCTCTGTATTGCAGTCACCTCCTCTGGGACCTGTTTCCAAGCCTTCTTCTGTGTTGCCTGGCACCCTTTCTTACCTCTATCAAACCACTTACTGCTGCTCGGTAAGCTCTGTTGACTTGTTGGTCTTCCTATAAGACTGGAATCTCTCTGAGGGTCGGGACAGGTTTACCCTCTTCATGACAGTGAGCACCAGCCTCCAGCCCAGTCAATAGTTTTTTGTTAAATAAATAAAACAATAAATGGACACATGGTTTGTCCTTTCCAGAGGACAGATTTATTAAGTCTCCAACTCGGGTCATGATGGTGCCAGAAAGGAAAGAGTTAAGCTATGTGTAGGAAACAGGCTCACTCAAAGACCCTTCTTTTTTTTTTTTAATTGGTAAAGGCAGGGTAAGTGTATTTGAGATAAATCCTGGATATAAAATCTTGACACATCTTTCAGGTATTGACTGAACTACTTTAGACCTGAAAGGGAAGTAAATCAAATCATTCTAGGTTTTCTTTTCTTTTCTTTTTCAGATACAGTCTTGCTCTGTTGTCCAGGCTGGAGTGCGGCGGCATAATCTTAGCTCACTGGAACCTCTGCCTCCCGGGTTCAAGTGATTCTCCTGCCTCAGCCTCCTGAGGAGCTGGGACTACAGGCATGCGTCACCACACCAGGCTAAGTTTTGTATTTTTAGTAGAGACAGGGTTTCACCATGATGGCCAGGCTGGTCTCGAACTCCTGGCCTCAAGTGATCCACCCACCTTGGGCTCCCAAAGTGCAGGAATTACAGGAGTGAGCCACTGCACCCAGTCAGGTTTCCTCTTAAGTGGCCCGAGATCTAGTTGTAAATGGCAGGCATGGCTAGACTCAGGAATTCAAAGCTTGACCTATTTTGTCTGAAGCTAGTATTAATAATAAGAGAGATGTATTTGGCTTCATAACCCCTTTCCCTCCCGTCCCCCTCTTTCCTTCTGTAATCAAGGATAGAATTAGAAGTACCGAAGGCCGCAGAATTGCTTTAGGATTCAGAGCAGCTCCAAGGAATCTGTGTTTACGCATTATGTGTGTTTTTCCTTTTCCCTCTCTTTTTATGAGTGAGAAAAAAAAGCGCCTAAATTCCCACCAACATAAACCAATGACATACAATGATGAAATTCTGTTTTCACCTCTGCCTGTGACAGGGAATGCAAAAATAGCAAGTGGCCCAGTTCCACGAATCCCCGCCTCCTGCCCTCCCCGCTCCTGCCGGGTTGGATCTCTAAGAATGGAGGTTAGCGCACAGCCCCGCGCGGGCCGCTCAGCCCCCGGACCCGGCGGATGATGTCAGGCGACGGGAGCGGCCGCAGCCAGGCCGGGGAGGCCGCGGCCCAGGGGAGCTGGGAGGGAGGGCGGCCTCGCCAGGCCGACGGCGCGCCCGGCCGCGCGGCGTTGCCTGGAGACGGCCCTGGCGGCGCTGTGTTGCTGTAAACAGCAGCTTCCCTGTTACTATCTATAGCAGGATCTCCTGGCTCCCGGGCGCGGCGGCTGGAGGCAGGTCTGCGGTCCCGCGCACCGCGCGCCCCGAACTATCCGCCCGCCGGCGTCATCCTGCCTCGCCCCTCAGGTGCCCACAGCTGGTCCCGACCCCCGGGCCCGAAGAGTGGGGAAGCGGAGACCGGGGCTGTGCGGGGACATGCGTCTTCGCACCCCGGAGGTGGCCGGCGCGCTGGGGCTGAGCTCGGGCAGCGTGACCCCGGCTGTCCTACGCAGCAGGGCAGGAGGCTGGGGGGCGTGGCACACTCTGGAGCACCTTGCCTCCCCAAAGCCCCGTGTTCCAGGACGTGGACCCGCGCCTGGGGTCCCAGCGGTCGAGGTATTCCGCCTGGGCGCTGCTGGACACCGTCCTTCCAGCCCCTGTCCTCCCCTCTCCAAGTCCGCGCTGGAAAATCACCCGCTGCGGGCTCCCGTAAGCACAGCTTCCTGGCGGGACCGAACCAGCCCCCCAGCTCAGATTTGAGTTCCCCGCAGGAAGCACACCCCGCCTTGTCATCCCGAAGTGACCACCCTGCCCACATAACCACACCCCGCACTCCCTACCCCTGGGGCCCAGCTCAGAACCGGGCAGACACCCCCTTCAAATGTCTTCGCACGTAGGTGTTGCACAGTGTTTATCTGCTGGTGTCTCAGGGATTTGACAGTTTCCTTAATATTCCCACACATGGCCGAGAAAAATAAATAAATAAATGCGCTGTCTTCCTTAAAAAAAAAAATAAGTAAATAAATAAAGTACCCAGTATCGTAAAGTAGGTTATCGTATTCTCTTATTTTGGATCCACTTTCTGCTTCCAAACGCAGGAACAGTGCTAGTATTGCTCGAGCCCGGGCTGGAGGAGAGGGGTGAGGGTCTGCTTCCTTGTTTTGCACTGAATTAGGGCTAGAATTGGGGATGGGGGTAGGGGCGTATTCCTTCGGGAGCCGAGGCTTAAGTCCTCGGTGCCGTGTACCCGAGGCCGTTTTTCCTCTTCCTGAGCCTCAGAACTGTCTTCAGTTTCCGTACAAAGGTAAAGAGGTGCTCTCTGCCCCATCCCCCCCCGACCTCGGGAACAAGGGTCCGCATTGAACCAGGTGCGAATGTTCTCTCGCATTCTGCGCCGTTCCCGCCTCCCCTCCCCCGGCCGCGGCCCCCGCCTCCCCCCGCGCTGCACCCTAGTTGTTGGCTGCAGCCCGCGAGCAGTTCCCGTCAATCCCTCCCCCCTTACACAGGATGTCCATATTAGGACATCTGCGTCAGCAGGTTTCCACGGCCTTTCCCTGTAACCCTGGGGGGAGCCAGCCCCGAAGCCCCTCATCTTGGGGGTCCCACGAGACCCCTCAGACAGGAACTGCGAAATGCTCACGAGATTAGGACACGCGCCAAGGCGGAGGCAGGGAGCTGCGAGCGCTAGGGAGGCAGCCACGCGGCGGCAGAGGCGCCCAGGCCCGCGCGCCACCCCTCTGGCGCCACCGTGGTTGAGCCCGTGACGTTTACACTCATTCATAAAACGCTTGTTATAAAAGCAGTGGCTGCGGCGCCTCGTACTCCAACCGCATCTGCAGCGAGCAGCCGAGAAGCCGAGACTGAGCCGGCGGCCGCGGCGCAGCGAACGGGCAGTGACCGCGCTCCTACACAGCTCAGCTCCACAGCGCCCACCTGTCTCCGCCCCTCGGCCCCACACCCGGCTTTGCCTAACCGCCACGATGATGTTCTCGGGCTTCAACGCAGACTACGAGGCGTCATCCTCGCGCTGCAGCAGCGCGTCCCCGGCCGGGGATAGCCTCTCCTATTACCACTCACCCGCCGATTCCTTCTCCAGCATGGGCTCGCCTGTCAACGCGCAGGTAAGTCTGGCTTCCCACCGCCGCGGGGCCGGGGGCTTGGGGTCGCAGAGGAGGAGACACTGGGCGGGACGCTCCAGGAGATGAGTAGGGGGCTCCCTTGTGCCTGGAGGGAGGCTGCAGTGGCCGGAGCGGTGCCGGCTTGGGGGCTCGGGACTTGGCTCTGAGCGCACGCAAGCTTGCCATAGTAAGAATTTGTTCCCCCTTCCGGAGGCAGGTTCGTTCTGAGCAACGTCAGGTTTGCACTCCAGGACGGATCTCTGACATTAGCTGGGGCAGACGTGTCCCAAGCACAGACTCGCTAACTAGAGCCTGGCTTCTCCGGGGAGGTGGCAGAAAGCGGCAATCCCCCCTCCCCCGGCAGCCTGGAGCAGGGAGGAGGGGTGAGGGAGGAGGGTGCAGCGGGCGGGTGTGTAAGGCAGTTTCATTGATAAAAAGCGAGTTCATTCTGGAGACTCCGGAGCGGCGCCTGCGTCAGCGCAGACGTCAGGGATATTTATAACAAACCCCCTTTCAAGCGAGTGATGCTGAAGGGATAACGGGAACGCAGCGGCAGGATGGCAGAGACAGGCACTGCGCTGCTGAATGCCTGGGAGGAAAAGGGGGAGACCTTTCATCCAGGATGAGGGACATTTAAGATGAAACGTCCGTGGCAGGATCGTTTCTCTTCGCTGCTGCATGCGGCACCGGGAACTCGCCCCACCTGTGTCCGGAATCGGCTCGCTCACATCGGCTTTCCCCTTCTGTTTTGTTCTAGGACTTCTGCACGGACCTGGCCGTCTCCAGTGCCAACTTCATTCCCACGGTCACTGCCATCTCGACCAGTCCGGACCTGCAGTGGCTTGTGCAGCCCGCCCTCGTCTCCTCTGTGGCCCCATCGCAGACCAGAGCCCCTCACCCCTTCGGAGTCCCCACTCCCTCCGCTGGGGCTTACTCCAGGGCTGGCATTGTGAAGACCATGACAGGAAGCCGAGCGCAGAGCACTGGAAGGAGGGGCAAGGTGGAACAGGTGAGGAACTCTAGCGTACCCTTCCTGGGAAGGTGGGGGCTGGATGGGAAGCGGCCCTGGAGATGGAGGAGCACAGTAGAGAGGATTAAGCCCCTGACGGGGCTGGCTGCACGTCCCTAACTGGGAACCCTGGCTCCAAGCCCATTCCATCCCAACTCAGACTCTGAGTCTCACCCTAAGAAGTACTCTCATAGTTTCTTCCCTAAGTTTCCTACCGCATGCTTTTAGACTGGACTCTTCTTTGTTCTCTTGCTGAGGATCTTAATTTTAAATGCAAGTCACACCTAGTCTGCAACTGCAGGTTAGAAATGGTTTCACAGTGGGGTGCCAGGAAGTAGGGAAGCTGCAGGAGCCAGTTCTACTGGGGTGGGTGAATGGAGGTGATGGCAGACACTTTTACTGAATATCGGTCTTTTTTTTTTTTTTTTTGTAATTATTCTAGTTATCTCCAGAAGAAGAAGAGAAAAGGAGAATCCGAAGGGAAAGAAATAAGATGGCTGCAGCCAAATGCCGCAACCGGAGGAGGGAGCTGACTGATACACTCCAAGCGGTAGGTCGACTCTGTGGGTTGCTCCTTTTTAAAACTTAAGGGGAAAGTTGGAGATTGAGCATAAGGGCCCTTGAGTAAAACTGTTTCTTATGCTTTCCTTTATCCCTCTGTATACAGGAGACAGACCAACTAGAAGATGAGAAGTCTGCTTTGCAGACCGAGATTGCCAACCTGCTGAAGGAGAAGGAAAAACTAGAATTCATCCTGGCAGCTCACCGACCTGCCTGCAAGATCCCTGATGACCTGGGCTTCCCAGAAGAGATGTCTGTGGCTTCCCTTGATCTGACTGGGGGCCTGCCAGAGGCTGCCACCCCGGAGTCTGAGGAGGCCTTCACCCTGCCTCTCCTCAATGACCCGGAGCCCAAGCCCTCAGTGGAGCCTGTCAAGAGCATCAGCAGCATGGAGCTGAAGGCCGAGCCCTTTGATGACTTCCTGTTCCCAGCATCATCCAGGCCCAGCGGCTCTGAGACAGCCCGCTCCGTGCCAGACATGGACCTATCTGGGTCCTTCTATGCAGCAGACTGGGAGCCCCTGCACAGTGGCTCCCTGGGGATGGGGCCCATGGCCACAGAGCTGGAGCCCCTGTGCACTCCGGTGGTCACCTGTACTCCCAGCTGCACTGCTTATACGTCTTCCTTCGTCTTCACCTACCCTGAGGCTGACTCCTTCCCCAGCTGCGCAGCTGCCCACCGCAAGGGCAGCAGCAGCAATGAGCCCTCCTCTGACTCGCTCAGCTCACCCACGCTGCTGGCCCTGTGAGCAGGCAGGGAAGGGAGGCAGCCGGCACCCACAAGTGCCACTGCCCGAGCTGGTGCATTACAGAGAGGAGAAACACGTCTTCCCTAGAGGGTTCCTGTAGACCTAGGGAGGACCTTATCTGTGCGTGAAACACACCAGGCTGTGGGCCTCAAGGACTTGAAAGCATCCATGTGTGGACTCAAGTCCTTACCTCTTCCGGAGATGTAGCAAAACGCATGGAGTGTGTATTGTTCCCAGTGACACTTCAGAGAGCTGGTAGTTAGTAGCATGTTGAGCCAGGCCTGGGTCTGTGTCTCTTTTCTC
This sequence comes from Colobus angolensis palliatus, assembly GCF_000951035.1. Taxonomy (NCBI): domain Eukaryota; kingdom Metazoa; phylum Chordata; class Mammalia; order Primates; family Cercopithecidae; genus Colobus; species Colobus angolensis. The sequence goes on along the minus strand of NW_012116265.1, from coordinate 18,655,158 downwards.
TTTCTCCTTAGTCTTCTCATAGCATTAACTAATCTATTGGGTTCATTATTGGAATTAACCTGGTGCTGGATATTTTCAAATTGTATCTAGTGCAGCTGATTTTAACAATAACTACTGTGTTCCTGGCAATAGTGTGTTCTGATTAGAAATGACCAATATTAAACTAAGAAAAGATATGACTTTATTTTCTGGTAGATAGAAATAAATAGCTATATCCATGTACTGTAGTTTTTCTTCAACATCAATGTTCATTGTAATGTTACTGATCATGCATTGTTGAGGTGGTCTGAATGTTCTGACATTAACAGTTTTCCATGAAAACGTTTTATTGTGTTTTTAATTTATTTATTAAGATGGATTCTCAGATATTTATATTTTTATTTTATTTTTTTCTACCTTGAGGTCTTTTGACATGTGGAAAGTGAATTTGAATGAAAAATTTAAGCATTGTTTGCTTATTGTTCCAAGACATTGTCAATAAAAGCATTTAAGTTGAATGCGACCAACCCTGTGCTCTTTTCATTCTGGAAGTGTTGTAAGTTTCTGAAAGGTATTAGTGGAGACCAGTTTGTCAAGAAGGGTAGCTGCTGGCGGGGGACCCGCCCTCTGTCTGATCCCTTATCAAAGAGGACAAGGAAACTACAGAGCTGATTTTAGAATGTTTTACAAATACATTCCTTCCATTGGAATGCTAAGATTTTACTGCTGCTGGGGAGGGGAAACTGCTGTGTAGCAGCTTTTGTGGGAATACATCTTTTCTGTTTCGGTACTCACAGGGGGAAATACTTAATTTGGTTGTGCTAATATTACATTTAGATGTTTTGATCTTAAGTGAACCCTTTAAGCAAACAGAACCTAGCTTTGTACAAACTATTTTAACTTTTTATTCCACAAAATCATGTGGAGGGTTATTCTACTTCAAAGATGAGCAAATTGAAGAATGGTTAGAATAAACAACTTCCTTGATATTCCGTTATTGGCATTAGAATCTTCCTGCTCGTTATATCCAGCAGGCTGAAATACCTCTTGATACTTGGTTAAAAAAAATTTTCAGGCCGGGCGCGTGGTGGCTCATGCCTGTACTCCCAGCACTTTGGGAAGCTGAGGCAGGAGGATCACCTGAGGTCGGGAGTTTGAGATCAAGCCTGACCAACATGGAGAAACTAAAAATACAAAATTAGCCAGGTGTGGTGGCACATGCCTGTAATCCTAGCTACTCAAGAGGCTGAGGCAGGAGAATCACTTGAACCAGGAGGCAGAGGTTGCAGTGAACTGAGATTGCACCATTGCACTCCAGCCTGGGCAACAAGATTGAAACTGTCTAAAAAAAAAAAAAAGTTTTCAGTCCTTAACTCTAACATATATACATGTTGTTGTACTCTTTTATTCTCGAAAGGAAAGGAGGGCTATTGCTCTAACCCTTGTTAATAAATGCGTTGTGGTTTCTGGTTTTTCTAATACCATATGCCCTTCATTCAGTTTATACTAGGGGGAAGAGGGAGAGAAAAAGTTGCTCAGAAATTGAAAGAGATCTCAAACAGCACAAATAATGGTTGATTGTTCTGTAAACAAAAAGTTACATAATAGCTCAAGAAGAAGTCAACATGACTCTGAACAAGCTTTAACTTAGAAATTTTATCGTCTTAAGGAAGAACGTGACCTTTGTCCGGGACATCTCTGGTAATGGGGCACTTACATGCATATGCACACGTACAAACCACAAGGAAAGGAGACTGCCCTTCTGCCCCTGCTCGCGAGTATCATGCAGGCACCATGCACTAGATTTTCACACATGCTGGGTGGAAGAAGAGCTTCAGCGCCAGTCTTCTAATGCTTTGGTGATAATGAAAATCACTGGGGGCTTATGGGGTGTCACATTCAGTCGAGTTAAAAGTTTTAATTCAAAATGATAGTTTACAATCAACCATTTTTTGTGCTGTTTGAGATCTCTTTCAATTTCTGAGCAACTTTTTCTCTCCCTCTTTCCCCTAGTATAAACTGAATGAAGGGCATATGGTATTAGAGAAGCCAGAAATCACAATGCATTTATTAATAAGGGAGAGAGCAATAGCCCTCCTTTCCTTTCGAGAATAAAAGAATACAACAACATGTATACATGTTAGAGTTAAGGACTGAGGTTGATGTTCTTGTCTATGATATTTCTACCCCTCCCGTAAAAATGGACATTTAAAAGCAACTCGCTGCTCTTTAGATCACTCCTATATCACACACCACTTGGGGTGCTGTGTCTGCTAGTCCTGCAATGGCAGTGGCCTTACGCTCCCTGTTTGCTGTTTAAAGGGTAAATATTTTATAGCCTTTAAATATACCTAAACTAGATACAGAATTAATATAACTAACAAACACCTGGTCTGAAATAACAAGGCGATCTATCCTGTAAGGAACCCAGCTGGTGGGCCAGGCACAGTGGCTCACACCTGTAATCCCAGCATTTCGGGAGGCTGAGACAGGAGGATCAATTGAGTACAGGAGTTTGAGACCAGCCTGGGCAACATGGCAAAACCCAGTGTGCTTCTGTTGTCCCAGCTACGCTACTCAGGAGGCTGAGGTGGGAGGATGACTTGAGCCCGGGAAGGGGAGGTTGCAGTGAGCTGAGATTGCACCACTGTACTCCAGCCTGGGGGACACAGCAAAATCCTATCTCAAAAAAAAAAAAAAAAAAAGGAACCCAGCTAGCTCCCTTAGGTGTGCGATAAGAACAACCAAAGAAAGAAGAGGAAGAAGATTTCCCAGATGAAGAAGGGTAGCTGTACCTTCGGACATTGACCTGCTCCTGGGGACTTCAATCATGGCCTCTGTCACCCCACGCTTACTCTAGAGGGTGAGCATCGCTTTCTCTTTGACAGCCTGGCCAAGGCCCAGACACAGACCCTTGCTCTAGCTTACCACACAGCCCAGTGGAGACCAGGCTGCTTCATCAAGATGGCGTTAAAGGTCCAGAAAGAGGAAATCGGAAGCCATCCGATCCCCAGGGTTGACACCCCACCAAGCTTTCTGCTGACCACTTTCATGGGCTTCAGAGAAGAAACTCCTACCTCCTTTCTCCAGCTAAATGGCTCCTTCCAAATCCCCTTTAACTCACTCAGGATTGGACAACTCTCACGGACTATTAACTCTGGGGATTTTTTTTTTTTAGGCAGAGTCTTGCTCTGTTGCACAGGCTGGACTGCAGTGCTGCCATCTCGGCTCACTGCAACCTCTGCCTCTCGGCTTCAAGCGATTCTCCTGCCTCAGCCTCCTGAATAGCTGGAATTACAGGCACCCGCCACCACTCCTGGCTGATTTTTGTATTTTTAGTAGAGACAGGGTTTCACCATGTTGGCCAGGCTGGCCTGGAACCCCCAACCTCAAGTGATCCCCCCGCCTTGGTCCCCAAAGTGCTGGGATTACAGATGTGAGCCACCACACCTGGCCTTCAACTTTCTTTTGAAAAAGACTTTGTCAGATTCCTACCCACAAGATATGGCCTCATACTAATCTCAATAAAACAATTACCTGCCCGGTGCAGTGGCTCAAGCCTGTAATCCCAGCACTTTGGGAGGCAAGGGTGGGTGTAGCGAAACTTCATCTCAAAAAAAAAACTACCTGAGGGCACCACTATTCAACATTGATAAAGACATATACACATAATTGAAGGGGATGGAGGCAGAAGTCATTTCCTCATGGTGATTGTGTCCAGTTTAGCTCACCAGGATCCCCACCCCAGACCTGGCTCAGTGCCTGGCACATAGTACAAGGTTAATTAATATTTTGCCCAGTGGATGAATAAGTTATGTGCTATTTCCATACACAGAAATATATTCCACACATATTCTTTAACTTCTCCTCTCCTGGTCCCTGTCAGCATATTAAGCAATGGGAATTTTACATCTTTTATATCTGGCTGCAAAATATACCCCATTCCCATCCTTGCCCCCTGGAATTCCTTCACTGTCTTCCTGGATGACCTCTGCCAATTCAACTTCAAAGCTGCCATTGTGCTTCTGGCTCCAAATTAATTTTCGATGGGAAGAGGGAAGAGGAAAAATATTTATCTCTGTAGAATTGTGTATTGTAGATTGTGCATCATCTTTGCACATCACTGCATCTTGTGTAATTATCAAAATTAAAGGGTAGGATTTAACAATTTGTTCTAATAACAGTAATTTTGTATTAACAGCAATTCCCATGTGTGAATGAAAGTAAATCAATTATGCTATCTTTAATTAATGGACAAAAAAAATTGAGACACAGTAAAAGTTCTCAGATGATTATCTCAAGGTAACAATCTAAAGTTTCAGTGTTTTTACAGTTGAAAAAAAGCTAAAACAAAATTAATCTCTAAATAGTGTATGAGTAGATGTATGAGACTTCCTCCAAACATAGAGTAACCAAACTCCTCACAAAAAAAAAAAAAAAAAGAGATATGCACCTCACTGGAATGCTGAATAGCAGAGTGCTTTAAATTGTGCTGTTTCCTATTAATATTGAAGAGTTGACTTTTAGGAAGTCTCAGTCCGGGACCTCTGTCTCTCTACTGAAGAGAAAGTTATTCTCCTTTCTCTTTCTTTTGCTTATTAAACCTCTACTCGTAAACACCACTCCTCCACCAAAAAAAAAAAAAAAAATCATTGACCCTTAATTCCTCTCCCACTCCATCTCTTTTCCTTCTTCCCTACAGGCACTCTGCTCACCAGCCTTCCTTCCACTCCTGGTGCATAGAACACGTACTCCTGCAGCAGGCCTCTGCACTTGCAGTCCATCTGCCGGGGCCTCTTTCCCCAGGCTGGCTGCATCCTGTCATTTGGGACTCTCCTCAAAGGACATGTCCTCCAAGGGGCTTTCCCTGGTCATTCTATCTAGGGTGACTTCTGGACATACTTGCTCCCTAGGACTCTCTATTTAGTTATCCTGCTCTGTTTTCTCACAGCCTGTATCCCTACTTGCAATATCTAATTTATGAGTTATTTTCCTTTTAAAAAATTGTCTGTCTCATCGAGTGCAGTGGCTCATGCCTGTAATCCCACCACTTTGGGTGGCTGAGGTGGGCAGATCACCTGAGGTCAGGAGTTCAAGACCAGCCTGGCCAAAAACCCTGTCTGTACTAAAAAATGCAAAAATTAGCCAGGGGTGGTGGTGCACACCTGTAATCCCAGCTACTTGGGAGGCTGAGGCAGGAGAATCTCTTGAACCCAGGAGGTGGCGGTTGGTGACAGAGCAAGACCCTGTCTCAAAAAAAAAAAAAGAAAAGAAAAGAAAAAAAAATTGTTTGTCTCTTATTCCTGAACTGTAAGTACCATGTGAGCAGGAACCTTTTCTGTCTTGATCACATCTGTATCTCTAGTGTCTGTTAGGCCCTCAAGTGCATGTTGAATAAATGAAGATGAATGAGTGAATGAATGCAGATGAAAATTACAAAAATATCGACAGGAACATAGCTAGAACTTGAAGTGAAGATGAATTGTATGCTTCACAGATTTTCAGGGTAGAAGAGTATGCCCATTTGTTTAAAAAATTGCTTTCAAGGATTCTACAATATTAAGACGAGGAGCCAGCTAGCTTGGGAAAGAATTTTAAGGGGTATAAAAAATACAAGTAAACTGTAGGTCAGTGACACTTCTAGGCTAATTCTAGGTTGAGAAATTGTTTCACCATTAAATGCAGAATGAATGCATATATAAATCTAGATATAATCATTTTCAAAGAAACAAACAAAATTATATTTTTCACTCTTACTGATATAAAACTTTCAGACTATCACAAAAATCCATTTGAGTTCATTGGTTCTTAGGAATCAGTGTGCTAAATGGTAAAACCTACAATTTAGTCTGCATTAAAATAGAAGAACAAGGGTTAGCTACTATCATTATCATTATCAACATCATTATCGTAATTATCATTTGCCAAGAATACATCCAGACCTGAGGAGAAGCAGGTAGAAATAGGGTACACTGAATCCTGAGGAATCAGTGCAGAGTCTCTGAAGGGGGATGGTTGGATAGATTTCCATTTCCTTTGCATGCAGGAGAAAGCAACAGAAACATAAACCAGTTCCGTTGCAACACAATTTATTTTCATGGTTCCACACATCCATTTTTGGACTAAACTAAGCTGCCTTTCCTTTGCCCAAGCATTGTTCAGTTGCTTAAGAGGACACAGAGCAGTAAAGGCTCTGGAGCCTGCGTGACCTTATGGCCATCAGCTCTCCCTTTTCTTTTTTTTTTTTGTTTGAGATGGAGTCTCACTCTGTTGCGCAGGCTGGCTCACTGCAACCTCTGCCTCCTGGGTTCAAGCGACTCTCCTGCCTCATTCCCGTCTCAGCCGCCAGAGTATCTGGGATTCCAGGCAACCGCTATCACGCCTGGTTAATTTTTGTATTTTTGTAGAGACAGGGTTTCACCATGTTGGCCAGGCTGGTCTCGAACTGCTGACCTCAGGTGATCCACCTGCCTCAGCCTCCCGAAGTGCTGGGATTACAGGCTTGAGCCACGGAGCCCAGCCAGCTCTTCTTAATAAGCCCTTTTCCCTTTCAGCTCATGGTGATTGGGTTTAGTACAATTAGGTGACTGGGAGGTCTGAGAAAACACAGGGGTTTAATTGTTGGTTATGTTAGAAGCAGGCCCATATGAAGGGGCCGCTATTAAAGGGTCTAGACTGAGCAAAAGGCAACACCTTAATCCTAAGAGTAAATGAGCCAGGTTCCAGTTGCTGCCATGCTTACTTTGGGGAACAATTTTTGGTCAGATTTATGGAAGCAGTGATTTGTTTTTAGGCTTCTTGTCAATTATGTGACATCACAGCTAAATTTATCAAAACAATAGAATACACTGATCTAAATTTGGGGAATTGGATCCAATGTATGTATGTATGTATGTATGTATTGAGACAGTGTCTCATTTTGTCACCTATGCTGGAGTACAGTGGCACAATCTCGGCTCACTGCAACCTCCGCCTCCTGGATTCAAGTGGTTCTCCTGCCTCAGCCTACCGAGTAGCTGGGATTACAGGCGCATGCCATCATGCCTGGCTGATTTTTGTAATTTTAGTAGAGATGGGTTTTTACCATGTTTCCCAGGCTGGTCTCGAACTTGTGACCTCAAATGATCCGCCCACCTCGAGCTCCCAAAGTGCTGGGATTACAGGTGTGAGCCACCGCACCTAGGCAAGAATTGGATCTAATTTAGCACAGTGGTCCAAAGCATAGACTTAACCCTGAATCCTCACTCTTAGACCTTGGGCAAGTTATTTAACCTCTCTGCTCCTTAGTTTCCCCTCCTGTAAGATGGGGATAATAATCGTATCCACTTCTTGGGGTTGTTGTGAACATTAAATAAGTTGGTATGTATAGACGGAATATTATTCTGGGCACACAGAAGTACGATAGAAGGGTTAGCTGTTTTTGGCTGGGCACAGTGACTCACGCCTATAATCCCAGCACTTTGGGAGGCGGAGGTGGGTGGATCACCTGAGGTCAGGAGCTCGAGACCAGCCCGGCCAACATGGTTAAACTTCGTCTCTACTAAAAATACAAAAATTAGCCGGGCATGGTGGTGGGACCTGTAATCCTAGCTACTCGGGAGGCTGAGGCAGGAGAGTCACTTGAACACTGGAGGTAGAGGTTGCAGTGAGCTGAGATGCCGCCACTGCACTCCAGCCTGGGCGACAAGAGTGAAACTCCATCTCAGAAAATAATAATAATAATAAGAGTTAACTGCTTCTCTTATCTTTATAGTTTAGGGAGATGGGGGTCAGGGGAACAAATATGAGCTTCATTTCATTTAATTAAAAATTTTCTGGGTGTCTGCTATGTATCAGGTATTGAATTCAGTGTGAGGAAGAGACAATCCTGTCCTCAAAGAGTTCAAGTAAGGGACAAGACTAGTAAACACAAACCTTATAATACACTGTAACAATGGAAATTAACACCAGGTTCAGGAGTTGCATGGAAGAGGTAGTGACAATGCAACTACCTGAGGAAGGTGACCTCAGGGTCTCTGAGGAAGGTGACCTCTCAGCTAGGCTTCGAAGGTGTATGGAGTTTGCTAGATGAGCAAGTGGCAGGGTGGAGAGCTTCTAAGCTGAGGATTAGCAGTGCAAGGGCACAGACTCATAAAACACTGAATTTGGTTTTGCTCAACTACAAAGTATGTGAGGGTGCTGTGAGGGGGCAGTGAGGGGGAGATGACGAGGTGGAGATGTAAATTACAGAATGTCACGTAAATGCATTTAATTTCACTTATATCAATGTTGCAGCATCAAATAGATGGAGCTGAAGATCGGCCAAGAAGAGATCATTGTGGCCAGATCATGAAAAGCCTGGTGCTTACTTAGCTCAGTCATGTGTAGGCTGAACCAAGGCAGTGATGGTGGGACTGGAGAGGGAACGAGAGGTAATTAGGGGGTCAGGACCCGGTGATTGAGTGGGTGGTAGAGGTGAGGGAGAGGGAGGAACCCAAGCTCACTGTCAGGTTTACCAGGCTTGAAACATGGGAGGCTTGTGGTTCTACCAATGACTTTGTGACTATAGGAAGAGGAGCAGGATTGGGGGGTAAAAAGGTAAATTCTATGTTGGACATGTTGAGTTTACAATGCCTGAGGAGTATCCAGGGGGAGATGCGGGCAGTTGGAACCACAACAGAGGTTCTATGATATGAGTTTATAGAGCTTGTCTGGAGGCAAATGGTTGGGCTAGAACCTGGAGCCCTAAGGAAAATATTGATAATGCCCAGTATTTCATATGTGCTTGTTCTGTGCCAGGTTGTGCTATGCACTTTACAGGCCATGCTAAATCAATGACTGATTTGCTAATCATTGTACCTCTAGCAACTGGCACATAATGGGCATACAATAATTATTTTGTTTAATAAATGCTCTCATTTGGTCCATACAACAATCCCATGAGGGAGATATGATGAGTGTCGTCATTTTACAGATAAGGAAAACAATTTAGGAAAGGTTAAATAAGCTGACCAAGGTCACACAACTGGTAAGCAGCAGATCTGAGATTTGAATCCAGCTCTTTGTGACTCTAAAGCCCAAAGTGCTTAACTGCATTGCTAGAATGTGAACATCTGCCCTTAAAGATGTGCTTATGTGACCTGGGGTGAGACTTCAACCCCTCTGAGACAGTTTCCTATGCCAGATCAGGGGTGGGATTCAAAAAATCTCTAAGCTCCCTTTCCATCTTCAAAACTCTGGTGACATCAGGAAACTGCTATGAAAATGCCCTAAAGTGCACACATCATTCTTAGATGCTCGATGTTCTGGTAGCAACACTGTGGCAGGCTCTGCAGTTGACACTCCTTGTAATCCTCTCATGGAACCTTTTCAAGATGGGAGGCCTGAGCAGTGTGTACAGAGCCACAGAAGTGTACCAAGCATGGGGAGGTGGGAGCAGTCTGTTCTAGGGATAGGCAATGAGAATGTATTTGTGTTCTATTTCTGTATAACAGTTTACCACAAACTTAGCAGCTTAAAACAACACACATTTATTATCTCACAGTTTCTGCAAATCAGGAGTCCAGGTATAGCCAGATGCTTATCTAGCAAACTCCATCCATCTTCTGAATAGAACAGTATTGTATTCAAGGTCTCGCAAGGCTGCGATCAAGGTGTCAGCTGAGCTGTGTTTTCAGCTGGCTGCTTAAGTGGGGAAGAGTCCACCTCCAAGCTCACTCAGGTTGTTCACAGACTTTATTTCCTTGTGGCTGTATAACTAAGAGTTCCGGCATTTTGCTGGCTGTTGGCTGAAGGCTATCCTTCGGTTCTAGAGGCTGCCTTGTAAACTTCTTCAACATAGCTGCTCACATAATCAAGCCTGCAAGGAGAACCTCTCCAGTGCATGTCAGCAAGATGGGGCCATACACAGACAAAGACATCCCGTCACCTTTGCATTTTCTGTTGCTAAGAGGCAAGTCTCAGGTTCCACCTGCACTCAGATGGAGGGAATTACACAAAGGCATGGACATCAGGAAGCAGGAATTACTACGGATCACCCTAGGATTTGTTATCCACAAGAGATCACATTTTCTGCTTAGAATTTCAAACGAGTAATAAAACCAAAAAAAGTTGGTCTGCCTTTTAAATTTTTTTCCTTATTTAAAACTTTATTCTTGATAAAGAAAAAATGAGAAAACCCCAAAACTTTCTTCTTTAACTGGCAACCTTCAAAAAAGATATTCACAACAGGACTCAGAGCGAGGGCAGAGATCCCCAAACAGATGGTTTTTCCTTAATTCATCAGGCTGGAGCAGAGTTTAAACCAAGCTGGAATCACTCCGACTCTGGCCACAACCTAATCTCTACATCCTGGCCTCCATCACATTGGGTGGAAGCTGGTTTGCTTCGTCCAAGGGCCTAGTTTGAGGGCATTCATGGCTTCTGCAAGTTTGAGCATCCCTTGCTCCTGGTGCTGGCAGTGCCACTCAGCCATGGACTGGCGCACCACTTGGTTTGGAGCTTGTACCAATAGGAGCTGTAAGCCACGACCTCGGTGAGGTCTGAAGACTCCAGAGCCTTCAGTTGGAGCATGGCCTTGCTCATCGGCTCGATGTCAGGGATTATCCATCCGGGTCTGTTGGGGGAAGGGGATGAGAGCTCCCAGGTAGGGCACCCAGGCCAGCACTGGTCACACTCACCAAAGGTGGCTTCCAGCAGCCACGTCGGAACATAGAACACCTCTGGGCCTTTCAGGTCTTTGGGCAGTCTGCCTTTTAAATAAACACTATGAGCTGGCAATTCTAATGTTGTCAGTGACAAAATACTTCTTCCTGAAAAAATCTTTTGTTGTTTTAAGTTCTAAACAGTTGCTGGGATTACTATTGAGTTTGAATAATGTAATCCATACGCTTCATTTTAAAAAATTACTTAAAAAACAGAGATAACACAATGACTGTGAAGACTGAATTTGGGTTGCTTCTGCTCCATGTAACCATTTGGAGTTTTTGTGTTTCAAATGTAAAACTGTGGAGCAGTGTGATACAGTGCTTTGCCATGTTTTTATTTGACAAATGCACATTTTAGTTAATACATCAAATATTTTTACTAGATTTGAAAATTATCTTTAAAATAGATAATTCCTTTTGCTTATTTTATGTATTTTTGAGAGAGGGTCTCCCTATGTCACTCAGGCTGGAGTGCAGTGACTGCAATCAAGGCTCACTGCAGCCTCGACTGCCCTGGCCCAAGATCTTCCCACCTCAGCGTCCCAGGTAGCTGGGATCACAGGTGTGTGCCATTATGCCCAGCTAATTTTTTTTTATTTTTGTAGAGTTGGGGTCTCCCTATGTTGCCCAGGCTGGTCTAGAACTCCTAGGCTCAACTGATCCCCCTGCCTTGGCCTCCCAAAGTGCTGGGATTACAGGCGTGGACCACAGCGCCTGGCCTCCCTTTGTTTATTTTAAATCTAAAGAAGACTCGAGAAAAAAACATTACATCAGTAGTATGATTTAGGAGTTGCACTACTAATACTAGGTAAGTGTCTCTTGTGCTGCCTGGAAATAAAAATAAACACTCAACACTAACTTGGGGCTCACAACATGCTTAACACTGTTCCAAACACACACTCATTTTAAAAGTCCTCATCTACTCTTAAAGGTAGGTCCTGCTATTATCCTTATTTTTGTATATAATAATATAGTCTGGGACCCAGAGATCTGCTCAAGATCATCCAACTGGAGTGGCAGCGCTGGAATTTGAGTCTAGGCAGTGTGGCTTCAATGCCTGAACTCTTAGCCATTATAAAGGAAAAACAAAGCAAAATCAGTATCCCCAACAACCTTGCAGGCAGGGAGGCCCTCAGAAGGGACAGGAGAGGCCGGGCGCGGTAATCCTGGCACTTTGAGAGACCGAGGCGGGCGGATCACCTGAGGTAAGGAGTTCGAGACCAATCTGGCCAACGTGGTGAAATTCCGTCTCTACTAAAAATGTAAAAAATTAGCCGGGTACGGTGACGCGCACCTGTAGTTCCAGCTACTTGGGAGCCTGAGGCGGGAGAATCGCTTGAACCCGGCAGGCGGAGGTTGCAGTGAGCCGAGATCGCGCCAGTGCACTCCAGCCTGGGCGATCGAGCGAGAGTCCATCTCAAAAAAAAAAAAAAAGTAAAAAGTAGGGACAGGAGGGCTTCCTTCCGTTCCTGACCAGCCCCTGCTGGCTCCTGGGCAGAGGGAGCGTCGGCTTCCAGGAACCTCAGGGAGGGACGTTTGGGAGTGCTCTCTCAGCGTCCCCTTCACCGCCCTCTCTACACCCTTGCAGCGCTCCTGTCCTCGTCGGCCAGGCCAAAGTTTCTCCTGGCCCTTCCCAGCTTCCGGCCCTTCGCTCCAGGCCAGGTCGCAGGGCCAGGCGGTGCCAGGAGCTTGCGAATCCTCTGTTTACTGTTTGGTTTCCACGGTGACACGTAGGCGCCGTCAGCGACCTCCGTCACCGCCCCG
>NW_012116265.1:18633912-18642442 GCF_000951035.1 Colobus angolensis palliatus | reverse complement strand
GGGCCCAGAGAGAGGACGCCGCGATTGATGGATGAGCTGTTTCCAGCATTCCTGTGTGTCTGCTGGTTTAGGCTGCAGTCAAGATTTGGGGCTGTCTCGTTTGTTGTGGGTGGGTGATCTGGGATCACGATTTTCTCACTCTGTGCCCGGAAATCATGCCATCCCTCGCCCAACGCTGTATTTTATAGGCTTCAACTCAAAATTTTCCTTCATGGCGCAGTGGAAAGCTTTAAAGACCGCGGTTCTGGGGTCAGCGTTGCCCCTCGGGGGATAAGTGACCTTGGGAAGGCCACTTGCCTTTTCCTGGCCTGATAAAATGAACCGTGGGGGTGGTCCATAATGGTTGCAGCCTTGTCAGCAGAGTTGTGAGGGGAGCTTTTCCATCACCCTCTAACCACCCCCTCCCCAGGACATAACTGGAATATCAGTGAAGTTCTTTGAGCATCGACCCCTACAGTTCTGCCCCCTGTGGTGATTGGATTTGTGTGTCTCTGCACCTTGCTCCTATTAGGCTCTTAATGAACTTTAGTTAACTGATTATTGAATGAATAATACGAATCACGTTCATAAATCCGGACCCCTGCAATTCCTCTTCCAGGCCAGGGGGCGGGGGCGGGGAGGGTAGGGGATGGGGGAGAATATTGCGATGATTAATAATCGCGCGGCAGGGTTGCTGATGTAAAGCGATTTGCAGATCTAAAGGGCAATAAGCATTCCTGGGAGAAATCCAGCAAGATTCCAGAAGTCTCTGAGGGAGCCGTGGGTGTGTACCGCCGGGCCCGGAGGGCGGGGGTGGGGCAGGCAGTGCCGCAGTGACCACTGCTGGGGAGCCGATTGCAATTGCGAGGAGAAGCGTGGGATTAATCCCTCAAGACGCCTGTCACCATCCTCCCACCCCCATTCCTGCCCCCTAGGTTCTGGCTGAAGGAGTGTGTTTTCTAGAGTTTCAGAGCTGGAAGGCACATCGGAGACTTAATCTAATTTAACCTATTTCGCCAACAGGGAAATTAAAGCTCAGAGAAGTTGGTTCAACCATCCAAACTTGCACAGCTAGTTAGAAACTGATAAAAGTCAGGATATCTAGCTTCAAATAGTGTTCCACATCGCCTAGGTGCTTCTAACTTCCTGTGCTTCAGAACCCTATTGCCTGGCTCAGCTGGTGGGTTGTACATTTAGGCTAAATATTGACTTCAGGGCTCTTAAAGAATGCCATTGTCACGTCTGCTGCCACACGCAGCCCTCACCATGACGCCAGGGCCTAGGGGGATGACCAATAATTGTGTACTTCCCAAAGCCTCAAACATTCCTCCTTAGAAGGCTGGAATGGTCACCCCTGTCCAGGGAACGGGAGTTGGCTGTTCTGAATCTAGTCTTCGTCTAGCAGTTGGTCACTTTTCATAGTTACCCAAGCCTTGCATTAAACTTTTCTCAGCCAAGACTACAGCAGGAGGCATGAGTAGCCCTAACCCTTTTCTGCTGTTTGGAAGTCTTCTCAAGGCACACAGAGGTTCCTTGCTAGGGGTGGGGAAGAGTGCCTCTTTAATGCTGCTCTCTCTCTCTGTCTTTCCCCTTTCAGTCTCACCCAACTTCCTCTTAACTGGGGGTGTTTCTTCCCTAACTTCTAGGCTGAAAATGAAGGCAACTCGGACTAAGAAGGCGACTGCTTTCCAACTGCCCTCTCGCCCTGCAGCCCGCGGATTTGAGGAAGGGGCTGGGCTCCTTCCCCTTGCTCCCTGGTTGTTCTTGGAGTTACAGCAGCCCCGCGGCAGCTCTGCCTCCTAGTGCACATGTGAGGCAGCGCGCCCTTCTCAACCAGAAGCCTCCTTGCCGTGCTGCCAGCAAGGGAGTTTTTCTGTATTCACTCTGGTGGAACAAGCAAAACTTGACAACCCCAAGCCAAACCAAACACACGAACCATTGTAGCCTTTTCTCTCTTTGTTTTCTTTCTGAGGATCTGGTCGATTTGGATGCAGAAAACATGCCTGTTGCTTCTGCTGCAAAGTCTGCTCTTTCTCTTCCTGCTATCCGAACCCTGCCCCTTCTTTCAAATTCAGGTCAGGTGCGGTGGCTTACCCCTGTAACCCCAGCACTTTGGGAAGCTGAGGCAGACGGATCACTTGAGGTCAGGTGTTTGAGACCAGCCTGGCCAACATGTTGAAACCCTGTCTCTGCTAAAAATACAAAATTTAGCTGGGCATGGTGTCAGATGCCTGTAATCCCAGCTACTCGGGAAGCTGAGGCAGGAGAATCACTTGAACCCGGGAGATGGAGGTTGCAGTGAGCTGATATCAGGCCACTGCACTCCAGCTTGGGTGACAAAGTGAGACTCCGTCTCAAAAAAAAAAAAAAAAAAGCCTATTTCAAATTCCACCCCTTGCCTAAACACTTTTCCTGACTTTCCTTTCCTATGTGTCTTTTTTGTTTTTTATCTTTGAGCTGGAGTCTCACTGTGTCACCCAGGCTGGACTGCAGTGTTGCAATCTCCGCTCACTGCAACCTCCGCCTCCCGGGTTCAAGTAATTCTGCCTCAGCCTCCCAAGTAGCTGGGATTACAGCCACCCGCCACCATACCCGGCTGATTTTTTGTATTTTTAGTAGAGATGGGGTTTCATCATGTTTGTCAGGCTGGTCTCGAACTCCTGACCTCAAGTGATCCACCCTCCTTGGCCTCCCAAAGTGCTGGGGTTACAGGCATGAGCCACTGCGTCCAGCCATCCTATACGTCTTTTGAAATATGGCTGTACACAGGCTCCGCACCCAGTGCGCACTTATATACTGTGTTTCTTTATTGGGGTCCAAGTCTGTACGTCTTTTTTGTTCACAGACCCCGGGGTGCCCAGCACAGGGCTGGGGACACAAACTGCTCTCAATAAGCCCTTGTTTATTGAATTAATTGATTAGTTTCCACAGAAACAAGCCTGAGCTTTTGCTTCGATAAGCCTTCCTAAAGAACTCGTAGTCCTTTAGGGACTCTGGATAGTGATCTAATCAAATATGGCCTTGCACAATAAGTCGTTTCACAAAGCAATTTCACAAGAGAACAGTAACATCACCCAGAGTGGGATGAGGAAGTCTGAAATTTGAAGAGGACTCTCAGAAAGATGAGGAGGGTGGCAGTGGTGTAGACAGGTCAAAGGACAAAGACTTGGGAGAGATGGGCCTCTGCTTCCGGGATAGAAGATGCAGCTCTAAGGTTAACTTCATATCCAGACTCTACCACTTGCTGTGTGTCCCTGGACAAGTTTACTCTTCTCTCTGTGCCTCAGTTTTCTCATCTGTAAAAAAAGGCCGGGCGTGGTGACTCCTGCATGTAATCCCAGCACTTTGCGGGGCCAAGGTGGGAAGATCACCAGAGGTCAGGAGCTCGAGACCAGCCTGGACAACATGGTGAAACCCCATCTCTACTATAAATACCAAAATTAGCTGCGTGTGGTGGTGGGCGCCTGGAGTCCCAGCTACTCTGGAGGCTGAGGCAGGAGAAGCGCTTGAACTCAGAAGGCAGAGGTCGCAGTGAGCCAAGATCATACCACTGCAGTCCAGCCTGGGTGACTGAGCAGACTCTGTCTCTAAAAAAAAAAAAAAAAGTACCCATCTCATAGTGATACAATGAGGGTGAATTAGTTGGTATTTGTAAAGTGCTAAAGCAGCATCTTGCACCTCATAAGTACCATGTAACTGTTTGTAAATGAATTTTCCAGCTTAGCTGTCTTGTCAATGGAATGGGGGTTGATTATATGTGCTCTTGGTTCCCTCTAGCAGTGACCTTTCAGGGCAGTGCATAAGCTTCGGGGTCAGGCAGGTCTGGGTTGCCTCCTGTCTCTGTCGGTAGTTGTGTGACTTTGCACAGATAACTTCTCGGAACCTCAGTGTTCTTATCCGTGAAATGGGAATAACTGTGTCTATTTCAAAAGACTGTTGTAGGTATTGCATGTTTGTAATGTGCCTGGCACAGAAGGAGCGTAATAAACAGAAACTATAGTTATTATTATGGACAAGAGCAGTCACATGTAAAGGAGAATAGAGTTTCCAAGGTCATCGAAGTTTCCAGAAAGATTGAATATATCAAATAGCAACTAGACTAGCTCAACTTGTGGAGCTTGGTGGGAGGGTGGGCCTGGGTCTGTGCCAGGAGTAAATATCACCCCATTTGAGGAAATAGAAACGGTCCGACTTGCACATCAGCTCTAAGAACATTTTCTCCTCCAGGGCTGTGCTGAGGGCGTGGACCCACTGGGGCTGGATGCCAGGAGCTGGAGGCCTCTCCTGCTCTCCTTCCCAGGAGGGGAGACTTTAGTAGAGAGGGTGTGGGTGGGCCTTGGAAGCCTCTTGTTGTGTGTGCATGGGGTTTGGGGGAGTGTCAGAATGGCCCAGGGATATCTGGCCCTGGAAGGTGGACTCCCAGGCCTGGGGTGGCCTTCCTCATGGCAGAACTTGCCTTCATGGCTCCTCAAAGCTGCCATCCTTCACTCCAACTGAGGACACCCCTGACTGATTGCCTGCAATTATCTGAGGGGTGGGGGAAGGAGGGTTATGGTAGTCTTGCAGCTGAATTAATCTTAATTCCCTTCAACTCCATGTGTGGAAAAGTACTCAACGGAATACGCAAATGCTGCATGTATTCCTTCAGTCCTTTTTGAAAGGGGAAGGAGGGTTGCAAAATCAGTGACAGGGTGTCGCAATCCCAAACGTGTGAGGAATTACTCTTAAGGTCCTCATACTTGACAGCTCCGGGCCCCCATGACACATGAGGAGTTTTGTGCTCCGAAACAGGCCAGGGCCAGGGTGTCTACCACTGTTACCACTAGCTGTGATTTGGGGATCCCAAACACAGCCTCATCTTAGGAAAACCATCTTAGGAACCGGGGATCACAGAGGATGCTGCAAACCTCCTTCCAAACCCATATTTCCAGTGATGGCAACAGGGTGGGCCCTGAGTAGCCCCTGCAGCAGAACTTGAAGGTTGAAGCTATCATTTTTTTTTTTTTTTGAGACGGAGTCTCGCTCTGTTACCCAGGCCGGATCTCAGCTCACTGCAAGCTCCGCCTCCCGGGTTCACGCCATTCTCTCCTGCCTCAGCCTCCCGGGTAGCTGGGACTATAGGCGCCGCCACCTCGCTCGGCTAGTTTTTTGTAGTTTTTAGTAGAGACGGGGTTTCACCGTGTTAGCCAGGATGGTCTCGATCTCCTGACCTCGTGATCCGTCCGTCTCGGCCTCCCAAAGTGCTGGGATTACAGGCTTGAGCCACTGCGCCCGGCCAGGTTGAAGCTATCTTAAAAAAAAAAACGGACCAGGCTTGGTCTCTCATCCCAGCACTGTGGGAGGCTGAGGTGGGAGGATCACTTGAGGCCAGGAGTTTAAGGCCAACCTGGCCAGCATAGTGAGACACCATTTCTTAAAAAAACAAAACAAAACAAAACAAAACAAAAAACCCATAGCTTATGAAGAGTCATGAAGGTGCTAATATTGGCTGTTCCTGGGTGGGAGGGAATGTGTTTTTATTTTCTTCTTTTTGCTTGTCTGTACTTTCTGATTGTCTTTTTTGGCAAGTACATATTGCTTTTGTAATAGGAAAAACATATTTTCAAAACATTCTCAGCAGAGTAGTATGTTTGTTTTTAAAACAGATAACAACATAATACATGGGAAGTTTCCAACACCTCTTCACTTATTTTAAAAAAACTTTTCCCAAAAGAAATACATGCTCCTGGTAGAAACCTTTGAAAATTCAGATCCTTAAAAAATAGAGAAAATAAAAATTGACTGTAGTCCCATCACAGGAATAACCACTGTCAACATTTTAAATTCTACCTTTCCAATACACACACTAGTTGTATTTTTTATTTATTTTTTGGACAGGATATTGCTCTGTCACCTAGGCTGGAATAGTGCAGTAGTGGCACCATCCTAGCTCACTGCAGCCTTCAACTCCTAGGCTCAAGTGACCCTCCCACTTCAGCCTCCTGAGCAGCTGAGACTAGAAGCACATGCCACCACTCTGGGCTAATTTTTTATTTTTTATAGAGATGGGGGGGTCTCACTATGTTGGCCAGGCTGGTCTCAAACTCCTGGCCACAAGTGGTCCTCTCTGCATGTTAGTTTTATACTTCAATTTACATACTGTAGTTTTTGCAAAACAGGACCATGCCGTAATACTTGTAATTACAAGTATTGTAATTTTGCTTCTTCTACATGGTAGTTCATGGACATCAAAATTTTTTTTACATGATCACTTTAATAGTCATGAGGCTGGGCGTGGTGGCTCAGGCCTGTAATCCCAGCACTTTGGGAGGCCAAGGTGGGTGGATCATAAGGTCAGAAGTTCGAGACCAGCCTGGCCAACAGTGAAGCCCTGTCTCTAGTAAAAACACAAAAAATTAGCCCAGCATGGTGACATGCACCTGTAATCCTAGCTACTTGGGAGGTTGAGGCAGGAGAATCGCTTGAACCTGGGAGGCAGAGGTTGCAGTGAGCTGAGATCCTGTCATTGCACTCCACCCCAGGCGACAGTGCGAGACTCTGTCTCAAAAACCAAAACAAACAAACAAAAATAAGTTACATAGATTTCTAGTTCTAAATGACCCACAATTTAACCAACCCTATATTGTTGAACCTTTGCATTGTTTCTAATTCTGTGCTATTATAGAAATGCTGCAGGGTCCTCCGTACACATCTAAGATGACTTTTTCAGAAGTGGGCCAAAGGGTGTGCACATTTTGAAGGCTTTCGAAATGCAGTTGTGCAGTCAGTACACTGTCAAACAGGACAATGTGCAGTCCCTGTTATCACACAGGAGGGTAGTCTTGGTTCAACCAGTTTCTAGCTGTGTAATCTTGAGAAAATTACTTACTCTCTCTACACTTCAATTTCCTCAAGTGTAAAACTGGAATGATAGTAGCTATTGGATAAGATTGCTGTCAGGGTTAAATGAAAAAAATGTGGAAAGTGATGCCGGGCCCAGCACATGGTGAGCTCTCAATGAATGCTGGTTGTGTCTAACTTAAAGAGTGTCTTCTTTTCAGGGGAAGAAGTTGGCTTGGAGATTGACGTCTGATTTCCTGGAAAAGTTGGGAGCAGGTGGAGATGGTAAATGAGGCTGGGTGCAGCGGCTCATGCTGGTAATTCTAGCACTTTGGGAGACCGAGGCTGGTGGATCGCTTGGGTTCAGCAGTTCAAGACCAGCCTAGGCAACATGGCAAAATCCCATCTTTGCAGAAAATATAAAAAAATTTAGCTTGGCAGGGTGGCGTGCACCTGTAGTCCCAGCTACTTGAGAGGCTGAGCTGAGAGGATCAACTGAGCCTGGGAGTTTGAGGCTGCAGTGAGCCACAATCATGCCACTGCACTCCAACCTGGGGGCAACAGAGTGAAATGCTGCCTAAAAAAAAAAAAAAAAAAAAGAGGAAGATGCTGGGGAGGGCAAGTGAGAAGAGGATAAGCAATAGAGGAGCTGACGGTGACAGGGTGAAGAGAGGATTAGTAGCGGGGAGAGCAGGGGAGGATGGGAAGAGAATGGGAACTGGAAGGACAGAGGTGAGACGTCCACATGGGCCATTTGGTGCAGGGTCCCTAGGAGGCAGAACCATGCACTAGTCACTTTGGGAACTGGGAGGCTACCACTGTCAGGTCTGGATGAGCCTGTGTCCTCTGGTCCCTGGCCCCACTGAGGCTGCCCCTTCCTGCCCTCCTCTAAGCCTCATCTTGCATCACTCCATGCCTGTCTTCTCTCAGTTCCTTGAGTGAGCATGTTCCTCTCTGTTGTGTGACCTTTGTACATTCTTTCCCCCCGCCAACCCCCCACACAGGAACTCTACTCTTTCCTGGTTAACTCCCACGCATCCTTCAGATCTCTAGCTTAAAGCTGACTTCCTGGTCAGGCCTGGTGGCTCACCCCTGTAATCCCAGCACTTTGGGAGGCCGAGACAGGAGGATCACTTGATCTGAGGAGTTCAAGACCAGCCTGGGCAACACAGTGAGACCTCATCTCTACAAAAAATAGACAAAATTATCTAGACGTGGTGGTGCACACCTGTGGTCCCAGCTAGTTGGGAGGCTGAGGTGGGAGGATTGCTTGAGGCTTGGAGGTGGAGGCTGCAATGAGCCATGATGGCACCACTTTACTGCAGCCTGGATGACAAAGCGAGACCCCAACTCTGAAAACAAAACAAAAAATCTTCACAAGACTTCTGAGGATTTCTCTGACCGTTCCATATAAAGCAGCCCCTCATCCGCACCCCTTTCTCTTTACTCTGTCATGGCCCTCTCTCTGTACCTGCAGAGCAAGGTCAAGGTCTGTACTTATGTGTGATTGTGGGATTACACACACTTGGTGTCCCCACTAGGCTGAAAGCTCCATGAGGGCAGGAACAGGGTCTGATTTTTGCTCACAATTGTATCCCTGATGCCCAGCACATAGTAGCACTCAATAAGCATTTATCGAAATGGAAAAAGCCTATGCTTTTTTTTTTTTTTTTTTTTTTTTTTTCTGGCTCTGTTGCCCAAGAGTTTGAAAGATGAAATTTGCTTAAGGTTA
>NW_012116265.1:18559077-18633408 GCF_000951035.1 Colobus angolensis palliatus | reverse complement strand
CTCTGCCTCCCGGGTTCAAGCCATTCTCCTGCTTCAGCCTCCCAAGTATCTGGGATTACAGGCACACACCAGCATACCCGGCTGATTTTTGTACTTTTTGTAGAGACGAGGTTTCATCATGTTGGCCAGGCTGTGTCTTGAACTCCTTGACCAGCAGGAACTCCTGATCCGCCCGCCTCAGCCTCCCAAAGTGCTGGGATTACAGACCTGAGCCACCGCGCCTGTCCTTCGACCGGGGATCTTCTTAAGGTGCAAATTCTGATGCAGATCTGGGGTAGGATAGAGATTCTGCGGCTCTAACAAGCTTCCAGGTGAAGTCCATAATGCTAATTCCAGGACCAAGGCTTTCAGACTTTGGCATCTGTGATCTCCACGCCAGTGTGAGTTCCACGCTTTAGGCTGAGTCGATGCGCCCCCTCTTGACCACTAAAGGATATGACAATCTTCGACCGAGGGGATAAAGACACCGTGCCTGAACTGTAAAACACACAACGCTCTTGGGGAATAGGATCTTCTCTAAAAGCAAATGGGCATACGTATTCCGATAGCATTAGGACATTTATTCTTCATTTTAATTTAATTTTATTTTTTGTAGAGACGGGGTTTTGCCATGTTGCCCAAACTGGTTCCGAACTCCTGAGCTCAAGCGACCCACACGCCTCTGCCTCCCAAAGTGTTGAGATCACAGGCATAAACCACCGCGCCCAGCCTACTGAGTGTATTCTTTTTTTTCTTACCCAAGACGGAGTCTCGCTCTGTTGCCCAGGCTGGAGTGCAGTGGCGCGATCTTGGCTCACTGCAAGCTCCACCTCCCGGGTTCACGCCATTCTGCCTCAGCCTCCGGAGTAGCTGGGACTACCGGCACTTGCCACCACGCCTGGCTAATTTTTTGTATTTTTAGTAGAGACGAGCCACCGCGCCCGGCCTGAGTGTATTCTTAAGAATAAATTGGGGCGGGTGTGGTGGCTCACGCCTGTAATCCCAGCACTTTGGGAGGCCGAGTCGGGCGGATCACGAGGTCAGGAGTTCAAGACCAGCCTGGCCAACATAGTGAAACCCTGTCTCTCCTAAAAATACAAAAATTAACTGGGTGTGGTGGCAGGTGCCTGTAATACCAGCTACTCGAGAGGCTGAGGTAGAGAACCGCTTGAACCTGGGAGGCGGAGGTTGCAGTGAGCCAAGATGGCGCCATTGCACTCCAGCCTGAGTGGCAAAGCAAGACTGTCTCAAAAAAGAAGAAAAAGAAAAAAAAAGAATAAATTTCCTGATTGGGCCTGGTGGCTGCGACTCTTAAGTGTGTGCCACCACGCCTGGCTAATTTTTATATTTTTTTGTACAGGCATAGTTTTGTACAAAACCTTGTCTCCAGCTCCTGGGCTAAACACTCTGCCTTCCTTGGCCTCCCAAAGTGCTGGGACTACAGGTGTGAGCCACCGTGCCCAGGCCTCCCCCCCCCCCCAATTTTTTATAAATTGTGGTAAAATACACAGAGCATTTACCATCTTAACCATTTTTTTTAAGTGTCCAGGTCAGTGGTATTAAATACATTCACAATGTCGTGCAGCTGTCACCACCATCCCACTGTCTCTAGAACTCTATCTCCTAAAACTGAAACTCTGTACCCATTAAACAATAATTTCTTATTCTTCCCTCTCCCCAGCCCCTGGCACCCACCATTTTACTTTCTCTCCCCATGATTTTAAGGGACCTCATATAAGTGGAATCATACAGTGGGTATCCTTTTCTGACTGCTTGTATCACGTAGTATAATGCCCTCAAGCTTCATTCAGGCTGCAGTGTGTGTTGGAATGTCTTTCCTTTTTAAGGCTGAATAATATTCCATTATACATATATGCCACGTTTTGCTTATCCATTCATCATTGATGGACATTTGGGTTGCTTCTACATTTCAGGTATTATGAATAATGCTGCCATGAACATGGGTGTACACATATCTCTTTGAGACCTGCTTTAAATTTTTGGGGGTATACACCGGGGTGGAATTTTTGGGTCATGTAGTAATTTTATTTTTAATTTTAAGAGAAACCCCCACACTGTTTTCCACAGCAGCTGTGCCATTTTACATTCTCACCAACAGTGCATAGAGTTCCAATTTCTCTACATCCTTGACAATGTTTGTTATTTTCTGTGTGTGTGTGGTTCTTTTTTAAGAGAGCCTTGCTCTGTTGCCCAGGCTGGAGTGCAGTGTTATGCACATGGCTCACTGTAGCCTTGAATTCTTGGGCTCAAGCGATCCTCCCACTTCGGCCTCCCGAGTAGCTGGGACTATAAGCATGGACCACCACATCTGGCTAATTTTAATTTAATTTAATTTCTTTTTTTTTTTAAATAGAGATGGGGTATCACTATGTTGCTTTGGCTGGTCTCAAATTCCTGGGCTCAAGCAATCCTTCTGCCTCAGCCTCCCAAAGTGTTGGGATTACAGGCATGAGCTACTGCACCTAGCTTGTGTGTGAGTGTGTGGTGTTTTCGTTTTTTGTTTTTGAAATGGAGTTTTGCTCTTGTTGCCCAGGTTAGAGTGCAATGGCACGATCTTGGCTCACTGCAACCTCTGCCTCCCAGGTTCAAATGATTCTCCTGCCTCAGCCTCCCGAGTAACTGGGATTACAGGAATGCTCCACCATGCCTGGCTAATTTTGTATTTTTAGTAGAGATGGGGTTTCTCCATGTTGGTCAGGCTGGTCTGGAACTCCCAACTTCAGGTGATCCACCCACCTCAGCCTCCCAAAGTGCTGGGATTATAGGTGTGAGCCACCGTGCCCGGGCTTTCTTTTTTTTTCTTTTAATAGTAGCCATCCCAATGGGTGTGAGGTGGCATCTCATTGCAGTTTTGATCTCCATTTCCCTAATGACTAGTGATGTTGAACATCTTTTGTGCTTATTTATTAGCCATTTGTATATCTTCTTTGGAGAAATGTCTATTCAACTCTTTTGCCCATTTTTGAACTGGGTTTTTGCTTTTTTGTTGTTGAGTTTTAAGAGTTCTTTATATATTCTGGATATGAATCCTTTATCAGCTATATGATTTGCAAATGTTTTATCTTATCTTGTGGGTTGCCTTTTCACTCTGTTGCTAGTGTCTTTTCTTGCACAAAATTTAAAAATTTTCATGAAGTCTAATTTATCTATTTTTTCTTTTATTGCCTATGCAATAAAAGTATCATATCCAAAAAGATCATTGCCAAATCTAATGTTGTGAAGCTTGTCTCCTGTGTTTTCTTCTGTGAGTTTTACAGCTTTAGGTCTTACATTTGGGTCTTTGATGCATTTTGAGTTAATCGTTGCATATGGTGTTAGGCAAGGGTCCAACTTCATTTACAGGTGGATATCCAGTTTTCCCAGCACCATTTGTTGAAAAGACTGTCCTTTCCCCACTGAATGGTCTTGGCACCCTTGTCAAAAATCACTTGACAATTAATTGTCAAGTTAATTAATAATTATATTGATTAACAATTAATATAATTATAAAATTATATTTTATGACTGCATTGGTATAAAGACAAATATATTAATACAATATATTAAAACTTTTTTTCAGGCCGAGCACAGTGGCTCACGCCTATAATCCCAATACTTTGGGAAGCCGAGGCGGGTGGATCACCTAAGGTCAGGAGTTTGAGACCAGCCTGGCCAACATGGTGAAACCCTTTCTCTACTAAAAATACAAAAAATTAGCCGGGCATAGTGGTGGGCGCCTATAATCCCAGCTCCTCAGGAGGCTGAGGCATAAGAATCGCTTGAACTTGGGAGGAGGAGGCTGCCATGAGCCAAGGCGATCACACCACTACACTCCAGCCTGGGGGATAGAAGTAGACTCTAACTGCAAAACAAAACAAAACAGAAACAAAACAAAACAACCAAAATTTTTTTCAATGTAAAATTTTTTTCTTCTGATTTTCAAAAGAAATGAAAACATGTTTGTGTATTCCTAAACATACCCTGGGTCTCGGGCACGGTGCCTCCTGCGTGAGCCCTGTTCTCCACATGGTGGCAGGTTCTATCTCTTTATGATATGCTCAAGATGATACCAGATGCTTTGAGGACCATGTGCTTTTTAAGCAGGTGACCACATTGAACATGTTAACATGTATCATGTGCTGAGTGTTTACTGTGTGCCAAGTGATTCAAACTCATCATTTAAGTCAAAGAACAGCCCTGTCAGGTAGGAACTACTCTCTGCCCTCCATGAGCCAGCATATACAACGAGGTATATTTTTCCAAATGCTTCCATACATTGTTTCTAAATGTATATTACAGTCCACAGTATCAGGGACACCAGGGGACCCTCCAGTGGGGTCTACAGGATCTTAGGGAATACGGAAGCTGAGGGTGGGCTTTGGAGAAGAGTCATTACAGAGATGAAGTGGCAGGTGGCAGGGAAAGGTATTTGGAAAGTGCGGAGGTGACAATAAGAACGGCACATTTGGAGCGTCATGAGGAGACTTCCCAAGATGGAGGAGACTGGAGGTCTGGAACCAGAGGGTGACCAGCAGGGTGGATTTTGGAGAGTGAGAAACGTAGGCTAATGTTCAGTGGAAGGTTCTTTGTCTCCCTAAGCCCTAAAATCCAGCCGCAAATCATCAATAACATAGCAAAGTTTTAGCCACCATCCCTGTCTCAGTTCCTTCTTTGTCAAACAAGAGTCACGGTGCTTGCCCTGCAATCTCAGAGACTCAGTTCAAATGATTGTCAGCCCCGAGGGTGGGGGAGCCGGTGTCTGATTCAGGCTGCGTTGCCAGGGCCTCAGCGCTCAGTACAGGTTTGGTGGAGGAACGGACGTCGTAGCCTACAATCCCAAAAGCTGCCTTCGCAAGAGACATCGTGGCTGGAGAAGGGTCCCGAGCCAGAAGAGGGCGCTCTTCAGCAAAACCAGGTGTGAAGGAAACCGCCAGGACGTTTCTGCAGGATGGCAGATGGACTTCACTTTAGGGTTTAGGATTTAGCAGGTCAAATCATTGCATTCTTATAGCTAAACCTACCTCAGCTCTGGTTTCCTAACTAGAAAAAAGGACTAAAATGTAGTTTATTTCCTCTTTTAAAAAATTGTCCTCTTAATGCTTTAGGCACCTAAGAGAGATGCAATTATTTTTACTTTGGACAGGCTTAAAACCGACACTGACTTCCTATAGTTCATGGTTCTGCAGATCAGGGATGAAGGCAGGACTTGACTGGGAATTTTTATGCTCATTATAGCAATGACTGAGATCCTCCGTGGTATTCAGCAGCAGGATGAACTGGTCTGGGGCCGGGGGGTCTGAGATGGCTTCACTCACATGGCACAGAAGTAATTTTACATTGTGTGTGGTTATTTGACCAATGTCTGTCTCTCTTACTAGTCCAGAGGCTCCCAAAGGGCAGGGACTGTCTTGCCTATCATTTTATCCCTAGTGCCTAGCACAGTGCTGACCTTGCCTATCAAGGTCTTTCTTGCCTATCATTTTTATCCCTAGTGCCTAGCACAGTGCTGACCCATTAGGGTGTTTAGTAAATATGTGCTAAGTGACTCAATTATGTGATTTTTTTTTTCTTTTTTTTTTCTGAGACGGAGTCTCGCTCTGTCGCCCAGGCTGGAGTGCAGTGGCACGATCTCAGCTCACTGCAAGCTCCGCCTCCCGGGTTTATGCCATTCTCCTGCCTCAGCCTCCCGAGTAGCTGGGACTACAGGCACCCGCCACCACGCCCGGCTAGCTTTTTGCATTTTTTTAGTAGAGACGGGGTTTCACTGTGTTAGCCAGGATGGTCTTGATCTCCTGACCTCGTGTTCCACCCGTCTTGGCCTCCCAAAGTGCTGGGATTACAGGTTTGAGCCACTGCACCTGGCCTTTTTCTTTTTTTTTTGAGATGGAATTTCACTCTTGTTGCCCAAGCTGGAGTGCAATGGCGCGATCTCAGCTCACTGTAAACTCCACCTCCCGGATTCAAGCAATTCTCCTGCCTCAGCCTCCCGAGTAACTGGGATTACAGGCATGCTCCACCATGCCCAGCTTATTTTGTATTTTTAGTAGAGATGGGTTTTCTCCATGTTGGTCAGGCTGGTCTTGAACTCCCAACGTCAGGTGATCTGCCCGCCTCGGCCTTCCAAAGTGCTGGGATTACAGGCAAGAGCTACTGTGCCTGGCAATGATGTGATCTCTCTCTCTTCCTTTCCTTTTCTTTCCCTTTCTTTCCTTTCTTTTCCCTCCTTCCTTCCTTCCTTCCTTCCTTCCTTCCTTCCTTCCTTCCTTCCTTCCTCTCTCTTTCTCTCCCCCTCCCTCCTTCCCTCCCTCCTTCCTTCCATCCTTTCCTTTCCTTCTTTCTTTCTTTCTTTTTCTTTTTTCAGTTTTACTCTTTTGCCTAAGCTGGAGTGAAGTGGTGTGATCTCAGCTCACTGCAACCTCTGCCCCCCCGGGGTTCAAGCGATTCTCCTGCCTCAGCCTCCCGAGTAACTGGGATTATTGGCACCCACCGCCATGCCTGGCTAATTTTTGTATTTTTAGTAGAGACGGGATTTTGTCATATTGGCCAGGCTGGTCTCGAACTCCTGACCTCAGGTGATCAGCCCACCTTGGCCACTCACAGTGCTGGGATTACAGGCGTGAGCCACTGCACCCAGCCTATGATGCAGTTCTTATGAAAAGTGTTAGGGTCATCAGAAAAAAGGCATAGGTGGGAGTTGATGATGATAGTAGCTCAGTAAGTATGCAAATTTAGCTAAGCCCTTTATAACCTGGCTATGGGTATTATTTATCCCCATTTTACAGATGAGGAGCTGAGGCTGCTCTTACACAGCTTCAAAGGTTGATGCACAAGAAACATCTTTTTTGTTTGTTTGTTTGTTTGTTTTTGAGAGTCAGAGTCTCGTTCTGTCGCCAAGGCTGGAGTGCTGGAGTGCAATCGCACAATCTTGGCTCACTGCGACCTCCGCCTCCTGAGTTCAAGCAATTCTCCTTCCTCAGCCTACTGAGTAGCTGGGACTACAGGTGCACGCCGCCACATCCGGCTAATTTCTTTTGTATTTTAATAGAGATGGGGTTTCACCATGTTGCCCAGGCTAGTCTTGAATTCCTGAGCTCAGGCAATCGTCTGCCTCGGCCTCCCAAAGTGCTAGGATTACAGGCGTGAGCTACCGCACCAGGCCAGAAACATATTTTTTATATCTCAAAGCAGATGGCTGGGTGTGGTGGCTCATGCCTGTAATCCCAACACTTTGGGAGGCCGAGATGGGCGCATCCATTTAGGCCAGGAGTTTGAGACCAGCCTGGCCAACATCTCTATTAAAAATACAAAAATTAGCTGGGCGTGGTGGCGGGTGCCTGTAATCCCAGCTACTTGGGAGGCTGAGGCAGAAGGCGGAGGCTGCAGTGGGCCAAGATCACACCACTGCACTCCAGCCTGGGCGACAGAGTGAAACAAAACAAAACAAAAATTTAAAGCACAGCAATAACTTGCTTGGTCCCTGATAGTCCTGGGGGTAAATTCAAGATTATTGGGGACCAAGTAAGATATTAACATCGATTATTTGGGAGATAAAAACCCAATGAAAGAGCAGAAGGGTAGACGCCATGTTTTCAGATTAGTCACAAACAATATTCTGGATTATTGCTTCTACAGTTATCTGAATAAAAGCAGCAAAACCACCCCAAAATTTGAGGTGAAAATTACTTGGATGTCTCTCACCACATTCACCTAAGTTATTCCTTAACATCCACATACTTGTTTGTTTTTCTTCCTGGATTGATTTATTTTGGATTTTTCTGCACACCTGGACTGCTCTCTGACATGGTGTGCTTCTTTTGTTTTATCAAGTAACAGGCTGGTCTTTAGTCGTAAGTGTGGCATTCTGGAACCCAGCATGGTTTAGTGATAGGGTTCTTGACTGAAGTTGGGTGTGCGGATTGGGGCATTTACCAGATTATCTGATGCTCAGTCTTTCTATGGGCTCTGCCTTGGCTAAAGGGCAAGTGTGTGTTCATCAAACAGGACTCCTTTAGACCTTGTTACTGTGATGGGGGAAATACTCCAAAGTGCCAGGAAATCCTGCCCAGGCAGGGAGCGGGACTTCTCGGTATCCCAGGGATTCGGATCTCAGCCCCCTGCAGCCAATTAGCAAAGTAGCTGCTTCAAACTGACAAGCAAAACAAAGCCCAACAAAAGCAGCTGGAGCCCAAACAAACAGACTTGGGTGAGGTTGGGAAGGGGAGTCAGGTCTGGCGTCATCCGGCTCCAGGCCAGGCTGTTGCCATGGTGACAGCCAGTCCGTTTACCAGCGGGCAGCAGAGCCAGCTTTCTGAGGGGGAAGCCCAAGGAGGGGAGGGGGAGGAGCAGGGGTGCCCCAGGGGAGCCTGCGCTTCTCCAAGTTACAGAAACCCACAGAGAAGGCTCAGCCACTTCCAGGGAGCAGTGCCTTCTCTCAGGAGCTGGGCAGGCACCCCAGGGGGCAGTGGGCTGGGAGAAGTGGGCCTCAGAGGGACGGAAGTGTACACTGAACAGGCAAAGAGGCCTCTGGGAAGGCTAGAAGGCTTTCTGGGCAGAACGGATTTGCAGCTGTGTTGGCTTTCTGGGCAAAAGATGAATTGAAGTAAATCACAGAGTGTTTTAAAATAAAAAACTCCCCTAAACCACACACACACACGCATACACACACACGCACACACACAGACACACACACCCCAGTGGAGGAGAGAGAGGGCTTTGGGAACCTCAGAGGTGGAACACGGAAATGCCTTATATTCTTTTCCAGGAGTACTTTTTTTTTTTTCTCTACTCTGATGATGACAACTCAAGTAATTACCTGCAAGACAAGAAGAATGAACAACATTCAGTGTAAAATGTTTGAAAACAACTGCTTTGCAGGGCTTGTCTATGAAAGCCCGACTGTGCCTGAACGGCGTTCAGGTCCATGAAGGTGGGCTGCTTTAGGATATAGACACTCTTTCTGGCCGATGGGCAACATGAGCCAAAACAAATGCAGCGGAAGAAAGAATCTTGGCGTCTTCAGAAATCTTGCTGCAAAAGTGTCTGTCACACAGAAGGAAAAATAGCTGATGATTCTACTCATATGAGCTTCCTAGAGTAGTCAAGTTTAAACAGACAGGAAGTAGAGGGGCGACTGCCAGAGGCCGACGGGAGGGGAAAATGGGGAGTGAGTAATGAGTATGAAGTTTCAGTTTGGGAAGATGAAACATTCTGGAGATGATGGTGATGACAGTTGCACAACAATGCGAATGTACTTAATGCCACCGAACTGTAGACTTTAAAAGGTTCAAACAGTACACTTTGTTATGTATATTTTACCGTGATAAAAATAAACATGTCTGTCAGTAAAGACTGTCTTCTTGTCACACCAGGAGATAGTGGTGTTGGCTTGAAGGCCAGCACCTAGGGCATGTGGGTTCACCTCTTTGAACCTCAGCTGTGTCGTCCATCAAGTGGAACTTACATTATCTTCCTTACTGCCAATTGTGAAGAGTGGATATGAACGCATTTAGTGAACAGAAATGCACCATAAGAATGTAATTTTTTTTTTTTTTTTTAATTTGAGATGGGGCCTCCCAAAGTGTTGGGATTATAGGTATGAGCCACTGAGCCTGGCCAAGAATATAAAATGTGATTAAAGTATTATTTCAAAATTCATTGTTATGGTACCCAAATGCCAAGGGGCAAAAGGAAAGGAGAAAGGGAGAGTTTTGCAGGAAACTAAGGAAAGGGTTATTTATATTTGGCTTTTCGAGGAATTGGAAAATACCCAAATACCGCAGGAGAGTTGGAGAGAATTTTGGGCTCATGCTCAGGGGCCTGAAGGTAAGACCAACTTGGGCTATCATGGCAATTTCAAATACTTCTCCCGTTTGCTCTGCCCAAATTGAGAAACCGGTTAAGCCCACCCATCAAAAGGAAATGAAACAAAATGAAATAATGTCAAAACATCACCTCTCAAATTTCATGAAGGGAAATGGTACACTTACAACACAATGCTGGGTGGAAACTTATGGGACCTGGAGTCTCCAGGCATGGGACTCAAATAAAATTAAATTAAATAAAAAAATAGGCCATTCATCACTACCATCACTTTTATCATTACAAAATGTTTTATTAGCATATATTAGCATGTGGCAAGCACCAATTTAAATGTGATACACATCTTATCTTTTGATTCCTTGCAAGGTGTAGCTTTTTTTTTTTTTTTTTTTGAGACGGAGTCTGGCTCTGTCGCCCAGGCTGGAGTGCAGTGGCATGATCTCCGCTCACTGCAAGCTCCACCTCCCGGGTTCCGCCATTCTCCTGCCTCAGCCTCCCGAGTAGCTGGGACTACAGGTGCCTGCCACCACGCCCGGCTAATTTTTTGTATTTTTAGTAAAGACGGGGTTTCACCAAGTTAGCCAGGATGGTCTTGATCTCCTGACCTTGTGATCTGCCCGCCTGGGCCTCCCAAAGTGCTGGGATTAAGGTGTAGCTTTTTTATAGATAGCAATATGAGACTCATGATTACTGATTTGGTCTTTCTGGTTCTTTGTTTCCTGATTGATAAAACAAGAATAGTGTTACAGCTAGAAAAGTTTAGCAGCTTGCCCCAAGTCACAAAGTTGATAAGCAGTAATGTCAGGATTTCAGCCCAAGTCCATCTGACTCCAAATTTCCACCTTTGAATGCTACACTGCACTGGAGGAAACGTTATTGCTAAGAAGCTTATGAAACAAAATTGCTAATGAATATTATGCTCTGAGAGCAATTAGAACCTGCAATTGGTAAATTGCCTTATCATGATATTGCATGATGTCACAATGACATGCAATGGGGAAGAACAATGAGCATCATGGCTGTCTATTAGCAGGGGGTTGGCTTTAAAATGGAATGAAACCACAAAGTACACACAGAACAGAGTATGAGGCCAGGCACGGTGGCTCACACCTGTAATCCCAGCATTTTGGGAGGCTGAGGCAGATGGATTACTTGAGGTCAGGAGTTCAAGACCAGCCTGGTCAACATGGTGAAACCCCTGTCTCTGCTAAAAATACAAAAATTAGCCAGGCATGGTGGTGCACACCTGTAGTCCCAGCTCCTCAGGAGGCTGAGGCAGGAGAATCGCTTGAACTCAGGAGGCAGAGGTGGAGGGTGCAGTGAGTGAGCTGAGATCATGCCACTGTACTCTAGCCTGGGCGACGGCATGAGACTCCTTCTCAAAAACAAACAAACAAAAAAAACAAAACAAAAAATTGGGAAGCCAAGGCAGGCGGATCACGAGGTCAGGAGATGGAGACCATCCCGGCTAACACGGTGAAACCCCGTCTCTACTAAAAATACAAAAAAATTAGCTGGGCATGGTGGCGGGCGCCTGTGGTCCCAGCTACTTGGGAGGCTGAGGCAGGAGAATGGTATGAACCCGGGAGGCGGAGCTTGCAGTGAGCGAAGATCGTGCCACTGCACTCCAGCCTGGGCGACAGAGCGAGACTCTATCACAACAACAACAAAAATGAGCAACTTATGAAACAATGCTTTGCTGTTTTATGTATGTGCGCTGCGTATGTTTTGTTGAGTATGTGCTGTATGCTTCATGTGTTGTGTGTGTATGTGCGTAACGTGGGCGTTGTGTGTGTGTGGTTGTGTAAGTGAAGGAGAGCTGCATGATGAGTGGCTTCTTCAATACTGAAGACCGTACATTCCCACAGCCAACGCTTAGTGCTGCCTGCGAGCCAGGCATTCCGCTCAGTGTTTTACCTATAATCCCTCACTCATCTCCACAACAACCTTGTGCAGTAGCTAGTAACAGTATTCTCATTTAGTGGATGAGGAAATGGAGGCTCAGAAGGATCAGGCATCTTGCCCTAGATCCCATAGATGGTACGAGCGGGGAGCTGGGATTTGAACCCAGGCAGACTGGCTTTTGTGTTTTGGTCTTTTCTTCATTTGTGCCCCTCTCACCTTGTGAGAGATGATAGAATTATTCTCATTACATGATGGGAGAACCTGGGAACAATATGAGCATGTGTTGGCTCAGACAATAGTCTCAACTACACACTGGGGAAACACGTGGAGGCAAACTCGTTTCATCGATTTGTCTCCTCTAAAACTTCTCCCTTTGCTGAATCCTACTTTTTTTCCCCTCCCTTTCTACAAGTGTTGATCCCGACTGTATAACCCAAATGCTGTTCTCAGAGTCCACTTCCCGGTAACCCAAATTATGACCCAATAAATGTTAGCTACTATCATCATCGTCATCATCATCATCATCATCATCATCATCCAGAAGCATTCTAAGTAATAGACAAAGTAAGAGAAAGAGGGCAAAGGCAAGAGGTTTCCCTACTAACTGGGAGGGCTGATGATGTGGGCAATACAGAAAGTCTAGAACAAAGACCCTGTCTCTCTTTTTTTTTTTTTTTTTTGAGCCAGGATCTCGCTTTGTCTCCCAGGCTGGAATGCAGTGGCACAATCACAGCTCACTGCAGCCTCGACCACCTGGGCTTAAGTGATCCTCCTGCTTCAGCCTGCTGAGTAGCTAGGACCACAGGCATGCACCACCACACCTGAATAATTAAAAAAAAAAATTTTTTTTTTTAGTACAGATGAGGTCTCCTTTTGTCACACAGTCTGGTCTCTAACTCCTGAGTTCAAGGGATCCTCCTGCCTCGGCCTCCCAAAGTACTGGGATTACAGGCGTGACCCACTGCACCCAGCCCCTGTGCCTTTTGAGGAGTGGGAAGAGTTATTAAATAGAGCAGAGGAGTCCTTCTCAAATCCCTGTCTCTGGTGACTTCTGTCTGGGTTGGACCTGATGGTTGTATCATTCTATCCCTCCGCTATTAAGGGTACAATACATGGTTACACTTTTATCTTGCTATTCAGTTTCCTGCTGTGGCTATTCTGGGAATTTGGCCAGCAACTTTCACATATAAAGGTCAGCTTTAGTGCTGTGAGGAGTTGGTTGGACAGAAAGGGACAGAGGTTCCTGGTTTTATAGTGACGTGGGGACAAGATTTAGCTTTCCCAAATCTGGGGAGACATCAACCCTGGTGTTCACAATCTGAACCTAAACCCTGGCGAATCCAACCAGGACTTAGCACAGACCTTGTTCAGAGCTTTGCTAGAGGAGGAAGTCTATTTCTGCCCTCCAGCTTTTTAAGCCAAAGGGTGGTGACGCAGGAAAGCAGCCTGGCTCTGCTCTTTCTTTGGTGCTGGTGGATTTCAACTGAACCCCACGAGTGTCACTGGAGGGCCCACCATAGACAAACTGTGTGTGTGTGTGTATGAGAGACAGAGAGAGAGAAAGAGAGAGAGAGAGAACATAAAATAGAGAGAGAAAAATGACAGGGTCGCTACCCCTGCCATGTTCCTCAACAGCAGGCTGCGTGGCACCATGGAGAATGCATGAGATTTGGAGGCAGACAGACCAGTGCCCAGGCCTCGGCTGAATCCTAGTTCTGATACTAAAGAATGTGGTTTTATATTAGGGGTGATGTGAAAAGCTGTGAGGACCTATGGGTAGGAGACGGTAATTCTGGAAAAGAGGAGTGCCTTGTGTTTGTTGTACTCTTGAAGAATATTTGCTTCTGCTCCAGAAAATGAGAAAAATTAAGTACAGAGGCAAGTAGCTTATGAGATAGATACAGAATAAGTGGAATTTCGGGGTTGAGTACAGATAAAATGATAAAAGAAATGGGAATGTTAGTCATAGACAGAGGAATAAAAAGACCAAGTCGGCTGGGCACAGTGGCTCACGCCTGTAATCAAACACTTTGAGAGGCGAAGGTGGGTTGGTCACATGAGGCCAGGAGTTCGAGACCAGTCTGGCCAACAAGACGAAACACCGTCTCTACTAAAAATACAAAAATTAGCCTGACGTGGTGGCACATGCCTGTAACCCCAGCTACTTGGGAGGCTGAGGCAGGAGGATCACTTTAACCCGGGACGTGGAGGTTGCAGTGAGCTGAGATTATGCCATTGCACTTTGGCCTGGGTGACAGAGCAAGACTGTTTCAGAAAAAAAAAAAAAAAGACCAGGTAAACCCTAAATATTTATAAGGCATAGATCATGTCTTCTCTAGATCAAAGCAATGCCATTTCTAAATTGCCCACCCAGTGGTGACACTCTTAATGTCCCAGAAACATAGGTAAGACCCATGGGTGCTCAGCAGGTTAATTGGGGTGCTGCGGTGTGACCAGATGTACCTGCCCCTGACTCCCCAGTAGAGCCAGTTTGTATGCTGACTCCACACACCTCTGTCCAGCAATTCCCTTTGCATGCCCTCAGTTTCCACCTTTGTAGCCACAGTGTCAGGTGGGAAGGCTGATGTGGCAGAGGGAGAACCAGACAGGAGAATGTTACATAACCAAGCATTCAGGTAGGTGATCGTTTCACCTGCTTGCAACTATCCTAGGTGTGTTCACCTGTTCTATGTTTTTGCCCTTGCTTCTTGCTGTGTGTTTATTTATTTATTTATTTATTTTTCATTTTTTTTTTTTTGAGATGGAGTCTTGCTCTGTCGCCCATGCTGGAGTGCAGTGGCACAATCTCGGCTCACTGTAAGCTCCGCCTCCCGGGTTCACGCCGTTCTCCTGCCTCAGCCTCCCAAGTAGCTGAGACTACAGGCGTCTGCCACGACGTCTGGCTAATTTTTTTTTTTTTATAGAGACAGGGTTTCACCGTGTTAGCCAGGATGGTCCTGACCTTGTGATCCACCTGCCTCAGCTTCCCAAAGTGCTGGGATTACAGGCGTGAGCCCACCACGCCCAGCCTGCTGTGTGTTTAAAGTAGATTAAATAAGTACCTTAATTGGTCTTCAAGCCTTCTGTGACCTCTGGGGTAGCCTACCTGAAAGTGTAGATGGAGTCTACTACCATTGCTTCAAGGTAATTTTCCAAGGGACAGGGGAGTCTTAGATCAGCCTTCCTGGGAGCAAAGCCAGAGATAGGGATCCTTGTGCCAGTGGTTGATAAGGAAGCTCTCTCTGGAGAAGGTGGTCTGCAGGAGGTGGGTAAAACGAGATAGGAAGGGGGAAGAAGTGAACCAAGGATGAGGCTCAGCTGCAGAATAATCTCAGCCTGGTCCCACCTGGGAGCCCTGGGGGTATGGAAGGCACCATTTATTGGGGCTTCCTCGAGGCAAGAGGGCCAGCCTTTGTACTTTGTTTTAAGATATGGTAAAGAGAGTCTTGGTAGGACACCAGCAGCATCCCTTACAGGGGATTGGCCTGAACTGCCCTCTCAGGTAAGTTATAGGGGCAAGGGAGAGAAGCGAGAACATGGCTGGGAAAGTGGTGACATTAAGCACTGAAAAGGCAAGGTGCAATATAGCTTGGAGATGTCTGAAAGCGAGAGAAAGACCCATGAAAACCAAGTGTAAATTGAGAATAAATTTGCCACACTGATGGTATCAGTTAGGACCAGGCTAGGCCACACTGCAGTAACAAATGAGCCACCAAGTCCATTTCTTGTTCACACTATATGTCCATGGCAGACCAGCTGGGCCCTTTATGCAGTATTGGCAATCGGGGATCAAAGCTGATGGAAGCTGTCACTTGACAGAGCTTCCACTATTGCAGAGGTGGGGAAGAGGACACTGGCTCTTGAAGCATGCATTTTTTTTTTTTCCTGGAAATGACATGAGTGTCACTGCTGTTCAAATTTCATTGGCCAATTCCATGGCCAGGAAGCCATAGGGAGCCACGGTGTGTTCCTGAGCATGTGTGGGATTTGGAGCAGTCTGTAGGAAGAGTCAGATGACCGTGGCATATGCTGGGAGGAGCTGCTGGCAAGGAGAGTAGCTGGGACCGGTCTGTGCAGTAATACACTTGAAGCATCTTTCTCCTCTGAGGCCCTCGGTAAGAAGACTACTTATCAGGGTCTAGTTTTTGCAGCTATCAGCTTCGTTCTGAAGGAAAAGGAACCAGTTCCATGTCCTCAGGAGGGAGGCCTCACCCAGCCAGAACCGGGAAGTGGAAGAGTAGGGAGGGCTGCATTGCTGAAGGCTCTCCCTCAGAGAACACTTCATAAAAAGTTCTGCAGCCGATCTAGGCAGGCTGCAAAGGGCTGAATACTGCCAGAATCGTGCACACTGAGCTGGCTCCACGTTCGGGGTTCCCTGATCTCTAAGTCATGCTGGACTTTGAAACCTCAGGCTTTTATTGGCGGTGCTATGACCACCTGGTCAGCTGCAGGCTGAAGATTCTTGGCATCAGGCAAATCCAGCCTCCTTCCAGTCAATGATCCTTCCTCAGTGTGGAGGTTTGATTGTCCATCAAAACCTTGAGGGCAGTAGTTCTTTAACTTCGGCATGCAAAACACTGCCTGGAGTGCTTTCTAAAAGTGCAGACTTCTGAGACCTGTATCTGATTCACCCTGGGGTAGGTATGGGGGTGGGGGAGTTTGCATTTTAAATAAGCACACAGGTAACCGGGAACAGGTGGTCCAAGGATCATGCTTGGGGACAGAGAAGGTTCATCATTTATTTATTCAAATGTAACAGCCCTATGAAGTAGGCAATATTATTTTCATTGTTATTCTCAATGTGCAGATAGATAAAATTAGGAGTAAGGAGATTAACTCAACTGCCCAAGGTCAGAGAGTTAGTAAATAACAGAGCTGGAATTCTAACCCACTGAATTACAACCTGTGCTGTTATCTAAGAAACAGCAATAGGGAAACTGGTGGGCTGCATGTATCTGTGGGCTTACCGCCTGACATTCCCCAATACAAGCCTCTATTTTAGCCATGCCAATGGTATCAGTTAGGACCAGGCTAGGCTATGCTGCAATAACAAATGAGCTACCAAGTTCATTTCTTGCTCATACTATATGTCCACTGCAGACCAGCAGGGGTCTTTATGCAGTATTGGCAATCAGGGATCTAGGCTGATGGAAGCTCTCTCTTGACATGAGCTCCCACTTTTGCAGAGGTGGGGAAGAGGACACTGGCTCTTGAAGCATGCATTTTTTTTTTTTCCTGGAAATGACATGAGTGTCACTGCTGTTCAAATTTCACTGGCCAAGTAAGTTCCATGACCATGACTGAGTTAGTCAAGGTGTAGAAATGTAAACTTTTTAAACTTTATTATTTATTATTTATTATTATTTTTTATTTTTGAGACAGAGTCTTGTTCTGTCGCACAGACTGGAGTGCAGTGGCACGATCTCGGCTCACTGCAACCTCTGCCTCCCGGGCTCAAGCAATTCTCCTGCCTCAGCCTCCTGGGCAGCTGGGGTTACAGGCACCTGCCACCATGCCCAGCTAATATTTTTGTAGTTTTAGTAGAGACGGGGTTTCACCATGTTGGCCAAGCTGGTCTCAAACTCCTGACCTCAAGTGATCTGTCTGCCTTGGTCTCCCAAAGTGCTGGGATTACAGGCGTGAGCCGCCGCACCCAGCCAGAATGTAAACATTAATATAGTTCTCCATACCAACCAACTCATAAG
The DNA here is from genome assembly GCF_000951035.1 of Colobus angolensis palliatus. Classification (NCBI taxonomy): domain Eukaryota; kingdom Metazoa; phylum Chordata; class Mammalia; order Primates; family Cercopithecidae; genus Colobus; species Colobus angolensis. The sequence goes on along the minus strand of NW_012116265.1, from coordinate 18,616,000 downwards.
ACCCTGAATGTATCTCATTCTCCCACGTCTCAGCACATGCTATCCCGTCTCTCTCAAATGTCCTGTCACTGCTTCTCAGCTAGGCTAACTCGACTGAGCATCTAATTCTACATCACCTGCCATCAGCACTGGGCAGCCTTTCCAAACCCGCCCAGGCTGGATTAGGGGCCCCTTCCTCCATCCCCCCAGAGGATTCTGGGCTCATTTCTACTACAGCATGTGTCATGTTGAATTGCAGCTTTTAATTTCCTTGTCTGTCCTCCAAGCTCACTGGACTATGGGCTTCTGGGGATGGGAATACAGAGTGTCAGGCCTTGTGCCTCTAGCCCCTGGAAGGCAGGAGATGTACAGGAGCCTAGGAGCAGAACGATAGAGTCCCTAATAGCTGGATTCTGGACCTTGCAGGAGCTGTTCTCCTTTTCCTGCAGGGGCAGGATGTCTAGGGGCTTTAGAAAATGGGGAAGAGGAAGGTGAGGATTCTGTGGCTTTAGGGTGAGCCAACTGCAGACGGAGGAAGAAAACTCCCCCTGGCAGAAGGAGTGGGATTTTTCCAAAGCTTCATTGCCGCACCGTGGAAAGACTTGTCCAAACCCTAGTTAGTCACTGCCCAGAGCCAGCTGTGTCACCATGGGGTGAACTTCAAGGGTCCAAGAGAGGACATGCCGCAGCTGGGGGAAAATCTTGGCTGTCCTCAACTGGGAGCCCCTGATACCCATTTAAGGTAATTGTTGGCAAAGGAGCAGGTGTTCATGGCCTCCTCAGAGGCAGCCTTGCCTGAGTCCTGTCATGCCACAGCCTCTGTGTCCTTGGGAAGATTGTCTGGGGTCAAGAACGGGGGATCAAGATCCGTCCAGCAGGGACATCTGACTCTGATGTGGGGGTTAGCTACTGGGTGCCCACACCTGGGGTAACCACAGAGGAGAGGCAAAGAGACCCAGAACTGTGCTTGGGACAGAAGTATGTGGGGCCTTGATCTGCACAGGCAGGACCCGTCACTGTCCAGCTGGCTTCTGGAGGCTCTGTCTGTCCCCCACTCCCCACCTCACACCTGGGGCTTGGGATTGAACCATTTTTAGCTCTCAGGGTACCCCCACGCCGCTCACTTTTGAGCCTGTGTGTGCAGCAGCTCCAACACAACCCTTGGCCCCTTTGCTGCATTTTTTGCAAGAAATTTAACTCTTCAAGTGACTTCCTCTTTGTGGTGCAGCTTTTCCCAAAGTTTGAGGGAGGAGTTTTTCCAGGCTGGGGTTCCACTGTGTAGTGCCCAGCACTCAGCTCTCTCTTTCCTTTCCCTCCTCCTCTTTCCCCACCCGGATTCCCTGGAGAGCTCTCTGTCCTCCTCCCTCCCTCAAGTAACGGAAGTTATTGTACTATGCGCAGTAATTTCCCCCTTCTTGTAAAGCCTCAGGGTCACCAGACACCCTGGACCTAGCAGTTCAGCATTTGCCCAAATTAAAGGCCTTTTCTTGAAAAAGAACCTACTCTCTCTAAGTATCTCAGCTGCTGAGATAACGTATTCTCTTTTTACATTTTTATTTATTATTGTTATTATTTGAGATGGAGTTTCGCTCTTATCCAGGCTGGAGTGCAGTGGCGAGATCTTAGCTCACTACGACCTGCGCCTTCTGGGTTCAAGCGATTCTCCTGCCTCAGCCTCCCAAATAGCTGGGATTATAGACATGCGCCACCACACATTGCTGATTTTGTATTTTTAGCAGAGACGGGTTTCACCACATTGGTTAGGCTGGTCTCGAACTCCTGACCTCAGGGTATCTACTCCCAAAGTGTTGGGATTATAGGCATGAACCACCGCAACTGGCCCAGCGATAACATATTCTCTACTACATTATATATTGTTTCCTTTGCCTGGACATCTGGTCCCATTTGGCCTGGCCCTTTGGTCTCGCTGCCCTGACCCCTCTGAAGTTTACTCTACTGCATTATATGATGTTTCCTTTGCCTGGACATCTGGTCCCATGTGCCCTGCCCCTTTGGTTTCAGCTGCCCTGAGCCCCTAAAGTTTAGGTTAGTGCCTTACTACTGTGCCGCAGAGCCCTCACCAGTGTACCTCTCAAGAGATGATAGTTAAATTTTCAAGAATTTTGCAAGCTGGTTATTAAATTTTGCCATTATTAAATATTCAGCTAACAAATACTTAAAGCTCATCACTTCCTAATTACTTTTGCATTTTCCTATCACTTACACTATTGAGATCATTTAGAGCCCTTGTATCCATGTGGTGGAAGCACTATATAACTTGTAGGATCCTGTACATCTCTTTCCAAATTTGTGTTCAGTGGTAGTTTTTGGGAGTATTCACACCATGAAGACTGGCGAAGGCCATAAATCAGAGATTGATTTGTTGTTGCATTGATTATCTAAACTTAAGGAAGTAGTGGAGAAAATGTTAATGACGCAGATTAAACTTACAAGTAGCTGTTACATTGTGAATAGCATGAAACAATTGAGAAAATATTCTTTCAGTTTCCAAAAACTGTTATCCAATTCAGCAAAGAAGCATTGACAAGTAAAGTTCTGACATTCACTTAAATTTTGCTTTTGTCTTAACATAAATAATATCAAACAATATCCTGTTAGAACAATACCTGCTCATAAATTATAATGATAGCTTGTCCACCGACCAAATGTTTAGCGAAATTTGCATACTGTGAAAGTCAGTTGATTATGTGGAATTTACAATAAATCCTGTTGTATATTTTGTGATTATTTATAAATTATATGCTATAATCCTTTAGGTCAGTAAAATCCATGAGCATACGGACATACACAGGTATAGTGCTGGAGAGCTGGTTGTTAAACATTTACTAGCACACCACTGCCCAGAGTCTACTGTTCTGTTTCCATCATGGAGCTTACCTGCTGTGCTCTAATGGCCTGTTTGCTTGCCTGTGTCCCGCTCAGGACTGTTGTTCTCTGTGGGGAGGGTCATCTGCAGCTCATCTTGTTCACCTATGGAACCCCAATCACTAGCACAGGGACCAGTGCTCAGGAATTATTCAGTGAATCCCCATTTAATGGATATGCTAATGCAAAAATCTTCCAGGTCCAATGGGAAGGCCCCAATTCCTGCCCTCTGTCAGTCTGTGAAGCAGGGGTGGCCACTGAACCCTGGGGTCCCGTGTGATTGGCCCTAGAATGGGTAGCCAGCACAGGCTTTTCTTTATTTCTGCTCCTCTCTCCAGACCCAGGGAATGCCCCAGTGCTGAATGGGGCCCCCCAGCTGCACGGTCCCACCTGCAACCCGAGGGCTGTGAGCCACTGAGAGTGTGAGAATTTAGGGTGCTGAGTACACACAGGTAGTACAGGTAGGTAGGTGAGAATGGGGTACAGCCCGGCACAGGGTCAGGCTGTACGCCCCTTGAGGGCAGGGGCAGATCTCATTACTATCCCCAGAACCTGTCTTGAGCATGGCCACCACAGCCCTGCAAGACCAGGCCCCCTTCTTTATCTGCTCCCCTCTTCTGACCTCACCTTCTCTCACTCCCACCCCTCCCTGCTCCAGCTGTCCTGGCTCATGGCTGTTCCTGCAGCAGGTCATGCATCCTCCCCTCAGGGCTTCTGCACCTACTATTCCTGTGCCTAGGCTGCTCTTCCCCAGAAATCTACATGGCCTGCTATTGAAGTCAGGTCTCTGTCCAAATCCCACCTGCTCAGCGAGGCCATCACTATCCAGCCCGCCCTGCCTTCCTCATCCTGGTTAATGTTTCCTTACAGCACTTTTCACCCTCTGTGGGATCAGGCACTTGTTTAGTTTCTGTCTCTTCCCATGAAATTGTAAATTCCATCACAGCAGGGATTCTTACTGTTCTGTTCTGTTCCTCACTCTATCCCCAGGATCTGGAACAATTTAAGTGGATGTATAGTCATCGCTTAATGGGTGTCTGCTTACTCACAGCCTAAGAGAAGAAAGGATGCGTTGCCAGAGAAACTCGATACCAAATACAGCTCTCTGGTTCCCTAAATCTAATCTGATTCCGGTCTGTGTTCTTCCCTGGCTGGTAATCTGAAATCCCGTACAGCTTTTCTGATTTTTCTGGAGTTAGCTCCCCAGCTCATTGGGAAGTGTCGCCTCTACTCCATGGGAGCCTGGAACTCCAGAACCATGGCCAGGCAGCACACCCAAGTAGCTCCACCAGGCAAGTCAGCAATCCAGGCAGCCCCTGAGGCCGAGGACACACATTGACTGGCCACACTTGGCCTGAAGAGCTGTTCTCTCTGACCTGCAGATGCCTTTATTTTATTAGGTAACGTAATGAAATAAAGGCATCTGCAGGTCAGAGAGAACACCTCTTCAATTATTTTAATAGCAAAAAGTGCAGTTACTTTTGTACCAATCTAATATTTTATTTATTTATTATTTTTTTGAGTGAGGGTCTCACTCTGTTACCCAGGCTGGAGTGCAGTGGTGTGATTTCAGCTCACTGCAACCTTCACCTCCCAGGTTCAAGCGATTCTCCTACCTTAGCCTCCCAAGTAGCTGGGATTACAGGTGCATACACCACCACGCCTGGCTAAATTTTGTATTGTTTGGTAGAGATAGGGGTGTCACCATGTTGACCAGGTTGGTCTCGAACTCCTGATCTCAAGTGTTCTGCCTGTCTCAGCCTCCCAAAGTGCTGGGATTACAGGCATGAGGCACCGTGCCTGGCCCCAGCCTAATATTTTAAAAAGTAAAGCAACATTCAGAAATCGAGACACCTCACAGAAAAGTCTAGAGGATCCGGCAACCATGGGCCTGCATCCTAGCATGGCACAATCGCTGAGCTGAGAACTAGCTCTGTTGTAGCTGGGGCTCTCCAATGTGCCGTGGTCCTCACTGCTCTTGAAACATTTGCTTTAGTGGTGCCCAAAATAAGCACACATGTGGTAGCTTTTCTCTTCACTCCAGCCGTGGGACTTGAGCAAGGCTCTTAATTTCTCTGTCCCCCTTCCTCTGCACAATGGAGCTACCAGTGATCCCTGAGTCAGTGGTGGAGGATTGGACGAGAAAGTCCTTGGGAGACAGAAGGTACTTGGCTCCCTCCCCCGTGTACTGCTATTCCTCTTCCTCCTCCTTTAGCCTGCTTCCCAGACCCGGCTGCTTCTATCTGCAGAAGCTGCTTTCTAAACACCCTGTCCTATGCTCTTGGCCCAGCTGGGTCCTTGCTTAGCACCTGGCTCTGCCTTCTCAGGAGGGGAGGTGGGGAGAGCTGCTGGCAGCCACTTGCTGCTGCTGCACCTGCTTCAGTGTGAGGTCTCCATCGGGGAACGATGCACATGTCATGGTGGAAGGTGGCTGGGATGCAGAAGCGCTCTGAGTCCTAGCCAGGCTTGGCCTCTCAGCAACTAGAAATGAGAGTTGAGTAACTGTCTCCCTCAGATGACCACCAGACAGATGGCTGCCACCAAAAATTCTTTGCATTTTAACTCTAAGATCCTTGTTCTAGAACCAGGTGTCAGCAACTGCCAGCAAAGTCAGCTGGGTTTGCTCGGCTTTGCTGGGAAATAGCTACTTTTTCCCTCTTGGGACTATTAAGCCAGTACACCTTCTGAAAGGTTTTACGCTTTTACTGCTTCTTTAAATAAAGCATTTCTCCCATTCCAAAATGAATTGAACTTCCAATAGATTTTCTAAGATTTTCTTTGTTTTGATTATAAAAGTAATTCATCCATGTTCATTATAGAAAAATATGGGAACTGTATAAAGACACAAAAATAAATAAAACCTCCCATAATCACTGCATTTCTGTTTTCATCATTCCAGCTTCTTTTCAATCGTATCTAACTATTCATCCATTCATTTCCATATCCATATAGATTTTTCCACATACACCTGTTAGGATCTTATTATACATGCTTATTTTATTTTATTTTATTTTGAGACAGGGTCTCACTCTGTTGCCCAGGCTGGAGTGCAGCGGCATGATCTTGGCTTACTGCAACCTCTGCCTCCTGGGTTCAAGCGATTCTCCTGCGTCAACTTCCCGGGTAGCTGGGAGGACAGGCATGTGCCACCACACCTGGCTAATTTTTGTATTTTTAGTAGGGAAAGGGTTTCACCATGTTGGCCAGGCTGTACACACGCTATTTTATAATACACAGCATAAGGCCTGGAAAATAGCAGGCAATGAACAAATATTGCCACTGCTAATGAGTGTCACTTACTAAGACTTACAATGTGCCAGGCATGATATTTAACCTTCATAACACTTCTGTAGTATGAGAGGTGTCCTATTGTTCACTGTTTTATAGGTGAAAACTTTGAGGCTCAGAGAGGCTATGTTACTTGTCAAAAGTTCCTAGGGTAGTCAATGAGTGGACACATACCTATTCTTATATTTTTATATGAACAAAATACACATTTATCGGTTTAAAACTTAAAAAAAAAAAAACTTATTCAAAAATTGCTTTAAGGGCCAGGCGCAGTGGCTCATGCCTGTAATTCCCACACTTTGGGAGGCCGAGGTGGGCGGCTTACCTGAGGTCAGGTGTTCAAGACTGGCCTGGCCAACATGGTGAAACCCCGTCTCTACTAAAAATACAAAAAAATTTAGCCAGGTGTGGTGGCGGGCACCTGTAATCCCAGCTACTCAGGAGGCTGAGAAATGAGAATCGCTTGAACCCAGCGAGGCAGAGGTTGCAGTGAGCCCAGATCTTGCCTGGCGTGCCTGGGCAACAGAGCGAGACTATGTCTCCAAAAAAAAAAAAAAAAATTGCTTTAAAAAAACTGCTGCCTACTCCACATAAAATTTTGACTGAGGAAGATGTAAAAACATGTTCTGGTCTTGGAGGCAGGAAACCTGTGTTCTACAACTGACTAGTTATGTGATCTCAAGCTGGTAACCAGAGCTCCTTGGCCCTCAGTTTTCTCCTCTATCAAATGAGATTTGTGTAAGGAGGGGAAGGGTCGGCACTGTGCTTGTCATATAGGAGTGTTTTACATGCACTGTCAAATAAATATTGCTGCCAATGGAAAGTATCAAGAAACTGCAACAGCACATAGCACAAAGCTTGCCTCCAAAGGCTCCTCCAAGGCACTTCATGGGGGCCACAGCAATTATGACCTTGGTCAGTGGAGTCGCAGGAAGATTGCTTATTAATTTGTCTTTAAGGAATGGTTGATCTTTAGATGTGCCCAGCTCCTAAAATGTCACATTTCCACCTCCAAAATCTTTTTGGTTCAAATGAAAATAAGTGACAGGAAAATGAAAAGACACAGGATACCCGAATTGAAATGAAATCGAGTTGTATTACAGTTAGGATCTCTCAGTTCCCCTCCTTCCCTGTTGGTGCGTTCACTTCTCTGAGTGCCATGTTTTCCAAGTGTCAAGTGGCAGTAATCATATCTCCCTCCTAAAGACAGTGTGGAGGCTAAAAACAAGATATGTGAAGGTTTCAGCTCAGGCTCTCAGTCCTAAAAAATAAGACTTGTTATGAGAGGGTATAGACGAGGTGGTCTAGAACACAGGTTTTGAGGTGAGAGTTGGGTTAAAATCCTGGCTCTGCAGTCCACCAGCTTTACCACCTTGGGCATATTATTTAGCCTCTCTGAGCCTACCTCGTGGGGTTTGTAAAGATTAAGCAGTGGGCCAGGCACGGTGGCTCATGCCTGTAATCCCAGCACTTTGGGAGGCCAAGGTGGGTAGATCACAAGGTCAGGAGTTCAAGATCAGCCTGACCAACATGGTGAAAACCCATCTCTACTAAAAATACAAAAATTAGCCGGGCATGGTAGTGCACACCTGTAGTGCCAGCTACTCAGGAGGCTGAGGCAGGAGAATTGCTTGAACCCGGGAGGCGGAGGTTGCAGTGAGCTGAGAGAGCACCACTGCACTCCAGCCTGCGTGACAGAGCAAGACACCATCTCAAAAAAAAGAAAGAAGAAGAAGAAAAAAAAAAAGGCCGGGTGAGGTAGCTCATGCCTGTAATCCCAGAACTTTGGGAAGCTGAGGTGGTCGGATGACGAGCTCAGGCATTCGAGACCAATCTGCCCAGCATGGTGAAACCCCATCTCTACCAAAAATATTAAAAAAAAAAAAAAAATTAGCTGGGCATGGTGGCACGTGCCTGTAGTTGCAGCTACTCGGGAGGCTGAGGCAGGAGAATCTCACTTGAACCTGGGAGGTGGAGGTTGCAGTGAGCTGAGATTGCCCCACTGTACTCCATCCTGGGTGACAGAGAGAGACTCCAACAAAAAAAAAAAAAAAAAAAAGATTAAGCAGTAATGTATGTATGTAGGGCCTGGCACAGAGCAGGCATCCAACGTCCAATATTATAATGAGGCCCTCTTTGCCTTCTCTTAATCATGTCACTCTTTCCCCTTTTTAACCTCTTGTAAAGCCTGAACAGCATAATGTGGTACTTGATTATCCACTGCCTTGTGCTGTCCTCTTGTTTTTTGTCTCACGTGCTTAACTCTGTCTTTTTTTGTGTGAGAAAACGAGAAAGACCCTTAAAGGCACCATTTGGGACACATGCTTCCTTGACATTCCTTCCAGGGACTCAGGTATGTGAATGCTCAATACATCTTTGCTGCCTTGAATTGCATTGGATTGATGGCTCTTTCCTGTCTGATTTCTCAAGGTTTCACCCAGATTGAGCTGGAACTCTTGGGGAAAATCACATCAGCCTGCCCCAGGTCCCCAGAGATCCAAGCTCTTGGCTTTGCTGAAAATGACACATGGAGAAGCCGAATGGTCTGAGTGCCTCCACAGGCATCTGACAGCTAAGGAGAGGGGCCGTGTAGCCCCCTCCCATTCCCTCCCAGCCACCTGACTCGACAGCAGTGTCAGTGGCTTTGTGGAACAGCTGTGGCCTTGAATGGCACCAGAGTTTAAAAGGCTTGCCTTATTTACTTAGCTGCTGTTTTAATGCCCAGTTCAGGTTCTACTGACGTCCCAATAGGTAATGGGGAGAAAAAGTTAAACAAACATGAAAAAAGTGAGGGAGCTGTAGAGTAAGAACTTGGCTGTGGATTTTCAGCTTTTGTACTGTATTTAGTTTCTCCAGCTGAGCATAAGTCATCAAAAAGCAGAACTTTCCACCCTCCAATTCCTCAATTCTAATAGTTTACCACTAAAAGAGGGGCTAATTGACCTACTGAAGTGAAATAGTTGACCTTTGGTGTAGGGCAGAACTGAGGGGTGGGCGCACTAATTTGTACACAGTACAGTTTTATAATTCAAGGCTGTTTATGAGTATTGGGCTACTTTTTAGAACCCAAATCTTTTTTTTTCCGTTTTTTTATTTTAGAGGTTAAGTCATTCATTTATTCATTTATTAAATATTTATTGAGCTAGAAGCAAGGTCCTGTGAATACAAAGTTTATCTGTTCATTTGGCAAACGTCTGTTGGATACCCTACATACAGGCCCTGTAGCAGGGGCTGGGGGTACAGCTGTGAAGGAGAAAGAGGCATGAGCCCTCCCATCTCAGACCCGGTGAGGAATAAGAGGCAAATGAATGGCCCGTTATAATGTAGGGTGCAAAGTGCTCAGAGGGATCTCCTAGGGTGCTAAGAAAGTTCTTAGTAAGAGCCCCAGAGCTAGACTTGGGAGTTCAGGAGGAAGCGGCAACTAAGCTAAGCCTGACATAAGCAGAAACTTTCCAGGTGAGGAGATCGATAGTAGAGAGGTGGGACGGAGAGTTGTTCCAGGCAGAGGAGAAATCATGTGCTGGAGGAGACTGAGTTATGCTGTAGTAAAAGAAAAAGCTGCAAACTCTCAGTGGCTTAACGTGAAAAAAGTTTACTCTCACTCGCAGGAAGTCTGATGTGCATTCAGAGCCACTGCCCTCCATGGGGTGATTCAGTGATCCAGGATGCTTTCGCCTCAAGACTCTATCATCTCAACATGTGGCTGGGGAGGAAGAGACAGAGACAGAGAGAGAGAGAGGCCGGGTGCGGTGGCTCACTCCTGTAATCCCAGCACTTTGGGAAACCAAAGTGGGTGGATCACTTGAGGTCAGGAGTTCGAGACCAGCCTGGACAACATGGCAAAACCCCATCTCTACTAAAAATACAAAAATTAGCCAGGCGTGGTCGTACGTGCCTGTAATCCCAGCTACTCAGGAAACTGAGTGGGGAGAATTGCTTGAACCTGGGAGGTGGAGATTGCAGTGAGCCGAGATCATGCCACTGCACTCCAGACCGGGCGACAGAGTGAGACTCTGTGAAAAAAAAAGAAAAAAAAAGAGAGAGAGAAAGAGAGAATGATTTAGCCTTGGAGTGATCATACAACTTCTGCTCGTGACCCATCGTCCAGAGCCAGTGATCCAGTTTCTAGCTACAGGGCTAGGAATGTAGGGGAGCCCATGTGATATTTGGTGAGCAGTGCTGTCTGTGCCACAGAAAGAGTAAGGCATGCTGGGAAACTGCAAGTCCTTCCAAGTGGCTAGAGCTTATTGTGTGTGTGTGTGTGTGTGTGTGTGTGTGTGTGTGTGTGTGTGTGTTGGGGATTAGTAGGCAGGGTTGGAGAGAGAAATGATAGGGAGTGAGGTGAGTTGAGGTCAATCACAAAGGGGCTTTGTAAGCCATGTTCAATGTTGAAGAATTTGAACTTTAGGGTGACATGGAATAATTTTATTAGGATATGATAGGATAATATTGGCATTTTAGAAAGATCAGGCTTTCACGTGGAGGCTTGGGATGGAGGGGGCAAGATTGGAGAACAGCGAAGAAGCTTTTGCAGTCATTAGGAGAGAGGCAACAGTGCCCTGAACAAGGAAGGGGCTGCAGGGATGAGGGAGGTGGGAACATTCAAGGCTGATGTAGGAAGTGAAATCAATAGCTGAAGTGCAGGAGAAGAGGGGTGAAGGGTAGACCTCGGATTTGTGGGTCGAGCGACGGAGTGGAGGGTTCTGTTTACCTGCTCAGGCATGGCAGGAGGAGTAAGTTTAGGGGAAAGACAAAGCGTTCAGTTTTGGACACAGTGAATTTCAGGGGTCTGTAGAACACCCAAGGGGAGAAGTTCAGAAGGCATTTGGCTATAAGCATCTGGTGCTGGGGAGTGTGAGGCTGGTGATGTTGATTCGGGAGTCATGATCATACAGGTGGTATTTGAAGTCCTAATGATGGAGAGTTGAATGAAAAATTATCCCTGGGCCAGGCATGGTGGCTCATGCCTGTAATCCCAGGACTTTGGGAGGCCAAGGCAGAAGGACTGCATGAGTCCAGGAGTTCAGGACAAGCCTGGATCTAGGCTTGTAGGATGGTGAGAACCTGTCTCTACAACACATTTTTAAAAATTAGCTGGATGTGGTGGCATGTGCATGTGGCTATTTAGGAAGCTGAAGCGGGAGAATCCCTTGAGCCCAGGAGTTTGAAGTGGCAGTGAGATATAATTGCATCACTGTACTCCAGCCTGGCCAACAGAGTGAGACCTCATCTCAAAAATAAATAAATAAATAAACAATAAATAAATAAATAAATAATAAATTCCCTGCTCTTGAGTAGTTAAAAGGTGAGTGTGGGGCGGGGGCTAGGCATGCAAGCAACAATTGGGTTTCAAGGTGAACTGTATAACACAGAGGTATGTATGTACAGGGCTCAGTGGTGGCACAAGGCCTGGGAGGGCCAGAGAAAGCTTTGGAGAAGAGGGGCTGAAACTGAGTAAGAGCTTGGCCAGTGGACTGGGGAAGGCCAGTCTATGTGGAGGGCACAGCAAGTGCAAAGGCATGGAGATGCCAAAGCAGCACTGCCCAGCCAAGAAGTCCTGTTTTCTGGAGCATTTCAGTGTGTTCATCTAAGGAAGAGGCAGCAGAGGCACTTGAGATCTTTGAGGAAATACTTGTCCAGCAACATCTGTGAGTGCATGTTGGATACCAATGGCCTAGCTTTGCACAGATGAAGGGTTTGTGATAAGGTGGCATTAAAAAAGAAATTAAACATTTTATTTAATTATTACTTTTTGTTTGTTTTTGTTTTTTTGAAATGCAGTCTCACTCTGTCACCCAGGCTTGAGGGCAGTGGCATGATCTCTGCTCACTGCAACCTCTGCCTCCCGGGTTCAAGAGATCCTCTCACCTCAGCCTCCCAAGTAGCTGGGATTACAGGCACCCGCCACCATACCCAGCTAATTTTTCTATTTTTAGTAGAGACGGGGTTTTGCCATGTTGGCCAGGCTGGTCTCAAACTACCGACCTCAAGTGATCCACCCACCTCAACCTCCCAAAGTGCTGGGATTACAGGCATGAGTCACTTCACCTGGCCAAAATAAATAAATAAATAAAATTAAATTAAAATAAACATTTAAAAAGTCATTTTAATCATTTTTTCAAAGACATAAAAATGTAGAAAAAATAACGCAACAAATCCATATGTATTTATCACCCAGGTTCAATAATTTCTATCGTTTTGCCAATATTTGTTCATTAATTCATTTCTCCCTTTTTGGATGGCTGGGGAACTAATTTAACTTTATATTATGAAGGCAGTAGACAGAAGAGTATAATGAACCCTCATCTACTCATTACTTAGTCCCAAGAAATATTGACCTAAGGCCATTCCTTCGCTATCCATGCCCCATCTGCTTAATCCCCTCCCATATTACTTTGAAGCGAACTCATGACACCATATCATTTCACCTGGAAATATATCAAAGAATGTATCTCTAATAGATAAGAACTTTAAAAATACAACTGTAATATCATTGTCACCTGCAACAACATGAACACTAATTTATCAGGTGGTGCTTTGAAAACTCAGGGGAGGTGTTTGGTAAAGCCACAGAATCCTGAGATCCTGCATAAATGTGTTTCAGGAAGCAATTATGGATGTCCAGGTTGGTATAGATCCGATGTCTTCAACAAGACCACACGGCATAAGCCAGGGTGATAGGGTGGAGAAGGAGCTAGAGTGAATTAGGGACAAGCAGGGTTGTGGTGTAGGAGGCTGGGTCAGAGTTTTAGCAGCCAAAAGAAGGGGATGCGGGGTGCAGAGGGAGCTTCCTCAGCCCCACTTAGTGCTCCAGCAGGCAGGAGGCAGTCGTCCAAAGGAGATAAAGTGAAGAAGGGATGGAGCAGGAAGGAGAGAGAGGTGTAAGGAGAAGGAGGTGTAAGGAGAGAGAGGAGCTGATATTGAGGAAGAAAATGAGGAAGAGGAGAGCAAATATGAATAATGACTGAGCACCTACAACCCGCTAGATGTCAGGGGCACTGCTTCTGCCCCACCTCCAGATTTCCAGGAGAGGGGCTCCCCCAAACAAGCCTGACCTCTTGCTCATCCTCTCAGGGAGTTGCTCTATTGGTGGATCGAGGTTAGGGACAGGCACTATATATGAATGTATAAACTGCTTTCTTTTTTTGAGACGGAGTTTCTCTCTTGTTGCCCAGGCTGGAGTGCAGTGGTGCGATCTCTCGGCTCACTGCAACCTCTGCCTCCCTGGTTCAAGCCGTTCTCCTGCCTCAGCCTCCTGAGTAGCTGGGATTACATGCATGTGCCACTAGGCCCGGATTATTATTATTATTATTATTATTGTTATTATTATTTGTATTTGTATTTTTAGTAGAGACAGGGTTTCTCCATGTTGGTCAGGCTGGTCTCGAACTCTCAACTTCAGGTGATCTGCCCGCCTCGGCCTCCCAAAGTGCTGGGATTACAGGCGTGAGCCACCGCACCCAGCCCTATAACTGCTTTTATAAGGAAGGAGGGCCATGTGTCTTTGGCAGAAGAGGGGCAAGGTTCCAGCCCATGCCTTGAGAGCAACCTCCACCAGGGCCTTGGTAGAGCCAGGGTGACATCCACCAAAGCAAAGGAGGAGGAAGGCAGCAGAAATGAAGCGGGTGGTCTTCTCACTGGAGGGGTGCAGAGAGGCAGCAGTCTCCCCGGAGGGTCTGGTGGCAGGCGCACCCCCAGCTCCCTCCAGCTTTATTTTTGGCAGGGCAGGAAATGTGAGTGTGTGTGGGTGACCTGAGGAGGAGGGGAGGTGGGGTAAGAGGGTCCCTAGATTTGGTAAATCTGCGGGGGTTGTGGGGGCTTCCGGAGCCCCCGGGGTGTGGGTAGGGATGGGGACAGCCCCAAGCAGTGCCGGGCACAGCTGTTGTGGGTACAGTCATGTCCAACTCCTTCCCAGCTGGAAACGCTGCGGCGGATGGTATCACCAGCGAACAGGCGGACTTCAGGCCAGAATGCCTTCCTCCAGGGCTTTAGGGGAAAAGGGCAATGACGCCGTGGTGGTCGGCGCCCTGAATACCCCGAGGGACCAGGGCCCCTTGTTCTACATGAAGACCTGGGCCCGTGCCCTCCTGGGTTCTTCCAGTCCCATCTCAGCCAAGTACTGATGTAATAACTCAGTGGCAGCGCCCAGAGGAGAACAGAGCTGCCGTGGTTAGAGATGCTGTTCCCCTCAGCGCCTGACTCCCCTGTTACTTAGTTACTTAACCGCCCATCTGCTCATTTGACAAGCCCCGAGCGCACATTTGCAGAGCTTCCTTCCGGGACTGCACGGATTGCAAGAGGCCCCTAGTCTGGCAAGGACTTGACTCAGGGAAATTCTTCCTATCCTTTCTTACTAGAAAAGGCATAAATTGGAGGTGAGCCTCCTTGATTAGAATGGGCACAATGGCTGGCGGCCACGAGACCCAGAAGAGGTCACTGGCGTTGTTGCTTCCCAGACAGCAAGCCAATGTTGGTGAGATTACGGTGTAAAGAGGCAGACTGAATGAACCAGACCTGGGACTTGTCTTCATCTGCAAACGGTAATAACGGTGGTTACCCCCCAGAGCACTTCTGACATGCTGAACGCTCTTCCAAGCCCGGCTCTAACGCATCGAAGGCATGTTCTAAACATGCATTATCTAATAACGCTATTCCGGATTTTGCAGATGAAGTATCAGAGCCACTAAGAGATGACATCACTTGGCCAAGGTCACATAGCTTCTGGGGCCAGGATTCTGTTTTGCCTTTGCGAAGAACAGGGAACATGCGCTGCACTTTTCTAAAGTAGAAAAATGAGCTGATGTCAGGGATTCTTTCGAGAAAGCAAATTTCAGAGCTGTTGCTGAGATCACGACCCATTCAGCAAAATGTCCCAAACGCTGAATGCATTTCTGAGTCTCTGGTTTCACTTTGCAGCACTCGGCATAAGTGATGCTCACAATAATGACCTTCAACCACCCAGGAAACGTTCATTTATATTTTGCAAGCTCTGTTTAATGGATGAAGGAGTAACAAGTTTTAAAAAATATTTTGATCAACACAGTGGCTCATGCCTGTAATCTTAGCACTTTGGGAGGCTGAGGCAGGTAGATTACTTGAGGTCAGGAGTTCAAGACAAGCCTGGCCAGTATGGTGAAACCCCGTCTCTACTAAAAAACATAAAAATTAGCCAGGTGTGATGGCGGGTGCCTGTAATCTCAGCTACTCAGGAGGCTGAGGCAGGAGAATTGCTTGAACCTGGGAGGTGGAGGTTGCAGCGAGCCGAGATTACGCCACTGTACTCCAGCTCGGGTGACAGAGCGAGACTCCGATACATTAAAAAAAAAAAAAAAAAAAAAAAGATTTGATCTTTTTAATGATTTTAGTGATTTGATCAAAACCAAATCACTAAAGTTAAACACTTGAAAGAATTAACCCTGTCTTTGTAAAGTTTGGCTAACCTGGTAACTCATGCCAGGGACACTTAGCTTTAAAATTGTCCCCTCTGGAGGGGCTTTGCTCTTATGCCACAAGTATTGCTGCTGCGTCTGCGAAACAGGAAGGAGCAGCATCTCCCCATTATTTCCCTGACAAGTACCCCTAGAAGATGGTGGAGTCCACGTGGTGAAGTTCTCCTTCTTCCACTGGCCTAAGTCTGAAATTCCCCAAACGCCTGGAGGCTTGCAATGCTGGGCAGCCGGCAGTTTCCCCAGCAGTTGCCCTGGCATCTTGCCCCCTTTACACAAAGCAATCACTGTTGCAGAAAATGAGGGTCCTGTGATCATTTGGCACCACCCCCTGCCTGGCATTTGCGTGGGAGAAGGGACTTTCTTTCTTTCTGACAATAGATTCTGATCACAAACCAGTCCCCTTTCAGAGGAACAGCTCCCATGGAATGACTCTGCCCAGAGGTAAGAACTGAGGGGCACAACGGAAGTGATTTCCTACTCCCCACCCTCATGGCCATCAATGCTCAGTCAGGCCCCTATCCTTGAGTTTGTTTCAAACAGTGGCATATCTGGTCCCTGGCCAGTGAGACAGGCACCCTGTAGTTAGTGGTCTAGATTTCCAGCCTTACCTCAAAATACAGGTGTAGGCCAGGTGCGGTGGCTCAAGCCTGTACTGTCAGCACTCTGGGAGGCCAAGGCAGACAGACCACCTGAGGTTGGGAGTTTGAGACCAGCCTGGCCAATGTGGCAAAACCCTGTTTCTACTAAAAATACAAAAATTAGCTGGGCATGGTGGCATGCGCATGTAATTCCAGCTACTCAGAAGGCTGAGGCAGGAGAATCTCTTGAACTCAGGAGGTAGAGGTTGCAGTGAGCCAAGATTGTGCCATTGCACTCCAGCCTGGGTGACAGAATGAGACTCTGTCTAAAAAAAATAAAAGGAAAGCAGGTGTAGTGATCCTTTCTTACAGGTAACATTTCCTTGCTAAGAAATGAACACTGGTACAATACTATAACTAAACTACAGACTATGGATTTCTCCAGTTTTTCCACTAATGTCCTTTTCCTGTCCCAGGATATAATCCAGGGTACCATATTGCATTTACTCGTCATGTCTCTCCTCTCGCCTGTGAAAAGTTTCTTAGTTGTTCCTTATTTTTCATAACCTTGATACTTTCAGGTATTTTATTAAGTGCTTGGGTTTATCTAATGTTTTCTTATAACTAGACCAGGGTTATGGATTTTTTTAGAAGAAAAGTCCTTTTTTCTTTGCATGTCACAAGGAGGTACATGATATCAACATGACTTATCAATGGTGAAGTTACCTTTGTTTGCATGGTTAAGGTGGCTCTGCCAAGTTTCTCCACTGTGAAGTTACTGTTTTTCCCTTCCTAAATTCTACTTATTAGAAGTGGGTCACTAAGTCTAGCCCATATTCAAAGGGAAGGAAATAAAACTCTACTTGCTGGAGAAGGGAGAATGTACATATGTATTTTGGAATTTAATCTATAAAGAAAATTTGTCTCAGGCTGGGTGTGGTGGCTCACACCTGTAATCCCAGCACTTTGGGAGGCCAAGATGGATGGGTCACTTGAGCCCAGGAGTTCAAGACCAGCCTGAGCAACATGGCAAAACTCTGTCTCTACAATAAATACAAAACATTAGCTGGGTATAGTGGCATGCACCTGTAGTCCCAGCTATTTGGGTGGCTAAAGTGGGAGGATGGCTTGAGACTGGGAGCTCAAGGCTGCAGTGATCTGTGAGTTAGTCACTGCAAAGAAAAGAAAATTTCTCTGTAGTTCATATATTAATTTATTTATCTTGGCATGGACTCATGGATATTTATTTTATTCTTTGGGTTATAATAATCATCATGGTTATATATCATCCAATCCTTTCATTAGTTTGTTGCTCAAATTGTTCCAACCTTGCTCACTGGGAACTCCTGGTTCCTTTTGACATGCCCACATTAAAAAAAAAAATGATGCATAATGGATGTACATAGTTTTGAGGCCCCCATTTTTTTCCATTTCCTTACTTTCTGGCATTACAAGGTGCTCCAAACTCACCTTGTGTTTTCACTGCTTTAGCCCTAGAATCAGTTATTTCTCCAAGGAGCCCTGGTTCCCTTAATCAGAGAATGATATTTAGAAACCATGTTTCTGAGTGTTGGGTGTGCTCATTGCTACTGGGGTGTCATTGCTTCTAGGCCCTCTCAGTGAACAGTTAGGAATATTTACATATATTTAGGTATATATGTATGCATACTAATCCGTGAATATGTGCATATCTATATTTATTTGTGTATCTGTCTATCTGTATATATACTTTTAAAAAGAGTTTGTGCCAGGTGCAGTGGCTCACACCTGTAATCCCAGCATTTTGGGAGGCCAAGGTGGGTGGATCACCTGAGATCAGGAGTTTGAGACCAACCTGATCAACATGGTGAAACTCTGTCTCTACTAAAAATACAAAATTTAGCTAGGCGTGGTGGCACATGCCTGTAGTCCCAGCTACTTGGGAGGCTGAGGAGGAGAATCACTTGAACCCGGGAGGCAGAAGTTGCAGTGAGCCGAGATCGTGCCATTGCACTCCAGCCTGGGCAACAAGAGTGAAACTCTGTCTCAAAAAAAAAAAAAAAGTTTATATTATCTCTGACTGGAATCCAACCCCTGCAGGTTTCATTCTAACCTTCCCCCTTTTCTCATTGTCACTTTTTTCTCTGATGGTGAGAAACCTGACTCCCATATCTATAATTTATTTACATATTTGTTCAACCCTAGTATACATGTGAAGTAGTTTCAGAATCACCAATCTAGTTCCCTATGAAAAATAAATTTATCAACTAGAGTATAGTGTTTTTGCAGAGTTCTTTTTGCAGAGCTTTTTTTTAGCTTTACAGATTCCAGTCAAACACAACATTTTCCATTGTGTGTGAAATTTGTGACAGTGAAATAAAAAAGAAAAAAACCCATCATTTTCCAAAGTTACTTAGGTCAACTTCTTTTTTTTCCTTCTTGATGGGCACATCTTAATATTTCCAAAACATTTCTATGACTGGCTTCTTTTATCATATCATTGTTGGATGGGGGAAGAAGAAACCATGATATGTGAAGATTGAACTGGTTGTCTCAGGTCACATGATCAGCTGGATCATGATTAGAACTACTTTGGGCTTTGCTGGACCATACCACCTTTCCTAGAGTTGCTGTTTTCTTGGTGGGTTTGGGCTGCAAAGCCAGCTGTTACAGAGAATGTCTGGTGAAAGGAGAAGGTGAAGTATGACTGGGAAGCTCTGTCTTTTTTGGTCAGGCAGAATTGTCAGATGTCAGTGGGAAGGAAGCTTAGAGATCTCATGGCTCAACTCACTTTCCTTATGGATGGGGAAACTGAGTCCTAGAGAGGTGATGTACCTTGTCCAAGATGAACTAGTTGGTTAGAGCCATGGGTGGGAATAGGATTCAGGACTCTGTGTTCCCATATCTGTGATCTTCCCACCACACTGCATGGACTACAGGGTAAAGGGGTGGCAGGTTTGCAGAGACCCTTTAAAATTGTTTTGACAGGGCTGGGAGAATTTGCCATCATTCCCTAAACAGAGAGGTTCTTTCATACCTTAAGCATTCTGAAGTGGTCAGAGAGCTAATTAAGAAATGCCTGATGGGTCTGGAAATTTGCTTCCCACATGTTGCAACAGTAATGATCTCATCTAAAAGTGGCGACTTGAGGGACGCTGTGAATTCCAGAACTGCCATTTTTAAGCGTGTCATGTCCTCTCTTAGTTGTCACCCTCTAGCATCTGCAAAGCTGAGGATAGTAGTGTCTATCCTGTTCAGGTCATGGAGTTATTTTAAGGCTCCTTACTTAACTATAAGAAAGGAATCAAAGCTTTTTTCTTTCCTTTCTAACTGCTGGTTTCCTAATCTCCAGCATAGTACATAGAACACAGTAGGAATTCAATAAATATTTATTGGATGAATGAAGGAAAAATCAAATGAGGTCCTTCAGGTAAAAGTACACTGTCATCTCTAAAGCACTATACAGATGTAAGGGACTGCTAATGGCATTAACTAACACTCTGAATTAGGGCAAGTTGCTTACCCTCTGTGGACTTCAGCGTCCCATCTGCCATACAAGATGCTCTAGGATCATCTTGCATTTTGGATTAAAGTTGATGATTTCTAAGGTCTCTTTCAGATCTGTAATTCTGTAATTGCAGTGTATACATTATCAAGAGTATCTGTGAGGATTTTCAGATTGGTTTAGGATATAAAAGTATCACACGCCATCATGAACTAGAGCAGAGATAACATGCTAAATTCTTTTCATGTGTGATTTCTAGCTGATTGGTAGTGGCTGCCTGGAATGCAATGTTAAGAAAAACTCTGAGGGTCAGTGGTATAGTGATGATTAGTGATTAGTGAATGATTAGAATGATAGATTCGTGATGTCAGGGACACAGAATATCAGGTAGTTGCAAGTATGCCAAATATCTGCCATCTAGATGCCTAAAACAGTGTTGCCCTGGAATGTCTGGGAGCAATGTTACTATTATTATTTTCTTGATTTTGCGTGAGAGATTGCTTGGATGAAGCCAGGGTTTCTTAGAGGTAAACACAGAGCCCTATAGACTTGTATTAAGACTTGTTACCCTTCTGCCTTTGATTGCCTCTCTCTTTTTTTTTTTTTTAATTTATCAGGCAAATAAAGATGAACATGTTCAACTGATTGATGAGAAGCACATCTAGGCCCAAGATTCCTTCTACTACTCTGGGACTCAAGCAGATACATGGCTTCTGTTCTTGAGGAAACTGAGAATGTAGAAGGATGCAAACATTCTAGACATAAACATGAACCTACTCACCCAACAAGTACATGTTGAACACCTACAGTATGCTAGGCAGGTCCAGGTAAATGACTTGGCCCTGAAGACATAGGTGATATTTTCAGGATAAAGGTCTTCTCCCTTTCTCTTATTTCCTTAACACTGGTAGTCAAAACATTGAGTGATCAGTATGTGTGGGTCCATGAGCTTTCTGAATATAACCATTATTTTCCCCAGTCTAGCCAAGTGATGAGGAAATAATAAGTTTTGGGTCTGATTCCCAGAATTCTTGATGAAAATACATAAACAGGCCGGGCGCGGTGGCTCAAGCCTGTAATCCCAGCACTTTGGGAGGCCGAGACGGGCGGATCACGAGGTCAGGAGATCGAGACCATCCTGGCTAACACGGTGAAACCCCGTCTCTACTGAAAAAAATAAAAAAACTAGCCGGGGGAGGTGGCGGGCACCCATAGTCCCAGCTACTCAGGAGGCTGAGGCAGGAGAATGGTGTGAACCCGGGAGGCAGAGCTTGCAGTGAGCTGAGATCCGGCCACTGCACTCCAGCCTGGGCGATAGAGCGAGACTCCATCTCAAAAAAAAAAAAAAAAAAAAAAGAAAAAGAAAATATATAAACAAATCTCCTAAATCTCTTGTTGCACATGGGGAAAGTCAGCCAGCCAAGGAGAAACCTTCGTGGGTCATTAGGTACCATCCTGTCTCTCAATGTACTTTTAAAACCCAAGGAGGCCATGAACGTGAGGATGTTCTCCTTCATCCCTGTTTACCCAGAGTGTGGAGAGACCGCTGTGTGTTGGTTTGGGGGTCATGTGTATTGTTCCTCCCCATGCCGTTTCTTCATGACTGGCCAGAAATGTATCACAAATGGAGGACTGACATGACAACCCCTGCCCTTCTTCTAGCAGGCCTTCCTTTGCCCTAGCGACACGGGCTTCCATTTACCTTCCCTCAGGACTGGGCTTTCTCCACTGTCCAGGCAGTTTCTGAAGAGACCGCACAACCTAACCGAGTGATTACTTCAGGACTTGAAATAGCTTTTTTCCTGTCCCAGATATGACACAGTCACTTCCTCAATAGAGCCATCACTCCAAGAGGAACAGGATGTCCTTGTAACGGAGCCAGGAAGGTCACATGATCAGACAGCCGGGGGCCTCCTGGGACCTTGTTTCCCCTTAAGCTGTTGGCAAGGACTTGTCTCTGAAAGTCTGTCTATGAGAGGCCCTGGCAAGCCATCCCGAACCTACCCTCCTATAGGGTTTCAGTCCAGAGCAATTTCTGCAGGGAGTAAATGTTTGATGAATGAATGACAAGCAGGGTGATTGGGGAGGATTTCTGTGGAATATCTTTGGTGATCACATAGAAATAAACCCAGCATGCACAGGCTTCCACACTAGGAGATCAGGGAATCCCTATGATCCCATTATCTTTGTCTTCAGTGGCACCCTTAAAGGAGGCCGTAAAGTTTGGACAAGCAGCCCAATTCGCTGATTGGGGAATCCTTTGGCATAGTCTGGAGCCAGCTAGAGTAGAGAGTGAGAAACAAGGAGGAAAGATTTTCCCTAGAATTCAGGGTCAGGCAAAAGAGAAAGATATTTATGAAGGCTGAAGCTCAGACCCAGCACCAACTCCAGACCCCCAGACCTCACAGACTCATGGTCAAGTTTTATTGGGAAGTGACTGAGCACTACAGGGGAAAATATGATTTAGGCATTTATGCAGGAGCAGGGTGTGGGGAGCTGAGAAAAGTCTTCAAGCGGCCTAAAGAAGGGGAAAATTAGCTGAGTCAGAAGCCAACAAGAGGAACCTGAAGGAGAGGAACTTGGTGTGTAGAGTCAGAGGCAGCCTCATGTTGGGAGAGAGAGTTGAGTATTTTTAAAATCTTTAATGTCTGGTGCCATGAAAGTCTTTAGGAGACATAAAGCAATTCTACATTTATTTAGTGAAACCTTCCAGTCAACTAAAAGTCACCTTTAGGGTAAATGGGAGAATCCCTTTTAAATTAAATTTAATTCAGTTTAAGACAAGGTTTTGCTCTGTCACCCAGGCTGGAGTGTAGTGGTGCCATCTCAGCTCAGTGCAACCTCTGCCTCCCGGACTCAAGTGATCTTCCTGCCTCAACCTCCTGAGTAGCTGGGGCTATAGGTGCAAGGGTCAGGTCACTACACTTAGCTAATTTTTAAATTTTTTTTGTAGAGACAAGGTCTCACTATGTGCCCAGGCTGCTCTTGAACCCTTGGGCTCAAGCAATCCCCCCAGAGTGTTGGGATAGCAGGTGTGAGCCACCATGCCCAGCCAGAATCCCTAATCAGACTAGGAAAACCTTCCAGAATACCAGGAACCCAGAATACCAGGAATTTTCCATGGCCATCTGGTCTTGCTGCTCAACCTCTTCTCTTTTCTCCAAGAGTACAATAGCAGATAAACCCAAAGGCTCCAGGGCCTTTGACCTATGGAAGAATTGAAGCTGGTCATCACACAGGTGAGGTTGCACAACTTCAGTTTATGTCTGGGACATGGAGAAAGCTCCCTGGCCAAATGGTGGACATCAGGGTTGCATTGGTTAGAGTGCACATTTGCAGTCAATAGAGTTCACTCTAGCAAGTTTAAGAAGGGGTTTGTTTGGGGATATTGGGAAGATCACAGAATTGTCAGAAGGGCTGAAGGAACAAGCTCTAAGCCAAAATTGCATGAACAGTTCCTAGAGACACACTGCAGGATTGGGCTGGTAAGGAGCTGTTACCACTGCCAACCATGAACCATGGTTGTCTCTGCTGCAGTCAAAGAGCTGCCACTGCCACCTTCAGCCCCAGAAACCTGCTGCACCTGCTACCATCTGGGCTTGCACACCTTCTGTTTCCTCATGTAGCTCACTTCCAAATCAAAGTCTCATGTGGGTGCATCTAAGTGGCAAAACCTAAGCCACGTGTCTGTACCCAGCAGCAAGCAAAGCTGAGAAATGTCTACACACATATATACAGAGAGACACAAATTCAATGTGAATATCCTTAAAATGTGGAGAGATTATGCTTTTGGAAGTCAAGAATGACATATATCTACTACAAGAAGTCTGTGAACTGTGGCCTGAGATGCTCAGGAAAAAGTCGTCTGTGGAAAGTGCCCCACTGTGTGGGTGAAGTGATAAGAGTCCCTGGTGGACTTCCCTCAATAGCATTAAGCTCAGTTCATCTTAGGCAAAATGGAGAAGTAAGAAATGCTTGTGTTCTAGGTTCTTCACTCAACCAAGCAAAACTGTTATTACCATTTATTTATTTTTAAGATTCTTTCAAAAAGATTTGAGTCAACCATGGTATTGTTTTGCATATTTACAGTACTAGTCAATACTGGGCATCATGAAAGACACAAATAGTTACACACATGGCCTCTGGTCTGGATGGGGAGCCATGAAAACACACTAATGCCATCATTATAAACATGCCAAATCCTATATGATGAGCACCAAATGAATGTCATGGATAGGTGATCATATTGCTCAGTGCAGAGCTGTGGTTTGGGGTAGTTAGGATGGCTTTTTGGAGGAGGCAGGACCAGAGGTGGGTCTTGAACAATGGGTAGGATGCAGACAGACAGTGAAGAGGAAAAATCAGTCCTAGGGGATAGAAATGAGGTGAGCAATGCCTGGAGCGGATAGAGGGTGTGACTATAAATGAGCTCCATGGGGGTGGATGGTCAATTCTAAGTCTAGAAGCAGTGCAAGGTTTGAATAGAAGAATTGTAGATGACAACAACAAAAATTTGAATTGGGACCATATTTTGGAGGATCTTGGTTGCCTCATGAATTAGTCAGGACTGTTTTAGTTTCAAGTGGTAGAAATCCAACTCGAATTTACTTAAGATAAAATGGAATTTATCATTGCATCTCATTAAAAAGCCCAAGGGCATAAGTATGACATATAGGTGGGTCCATGTTCTCAAAAGATGTCATCAGGGCTCAGTGTCTCCTTCTCTCAGCTCTGGCTCACCTGCATTGGTTTCATTTCCCAGGAGGCTTTCTCCATGTGGTGGTCCCTGGCAACTCTAGGCTTACCTCATCTCATTTCAGCAATCTCTTGCCAAATATTTCCAGAAGAATTCTCCAAATTCTTAGGACTGAGGCTGGTTGGTTGGCTCAGTCTGGGTCATAAACAACTATCCTCTAACCCTGCTGGAACTACAACCATGGCCAGAGGGATGTGGGCTTTCTCACTGACCAGGTCTGGGACATGGCCCAAGAGGTCAAGTTCATCTCCACCCCAACCATATGGAGGAATGGCCACTAGCAGATGCTGCCAGTACCCCATCCTTATCCCCTTGGTCCTTACCATTTCAGAGGATGCTGGCTTAATTTTCTACTGTTAACACCCTCATGTCTTTCCCTGAGGGCTTTCTCTCACCACCAGAGTCCACTCTGAACACATTCAAGAAAGGCCAGAAGTGCCAGGGAGTTAACACCTCCTAAGGGCAGTCCTTGGCCAATGGCTGATGGAGTTGGAGGATAAATATCCCAGTTTTTTTGTCTCGGGTGAGATGACTCTGTGACTCATGTTCTACAGTGTTTCTCAGAGTTGCCCTGTAGGATTAAGTTCCAGTTGCTCAGTGTGGTCACTTGAATGATGATACACTTTGCATTGACTTCCTTCCTTCTCCATCTCACTTTCCTACTTCCCTACTGGTATTTCCTGGAATTTCCTCCCCAATAAACTCTCCCACTTGAATCTGTCTAAAGGTCTGCTTTTGGGGAATCCAAATTAGGATATTCCCCAATGGAAGACCAGATGCTGTTGCCAGGATAAGGGAAAGTGGATACTGGGTAGATAAAAACAATGGATATCAGCCTCTCTTGGTTAAAAGATTTGGGATTTTGGCCGGGCATGGTGGTTCATGCCTGTAACCCCAGCACTTTGGGAGGCCGAGGCATATGGATCACGAGGTCAGGAGTTCGAGACCAGCCTGACCAACATGGTGAAACCCCATCTCACTAAAAATACAAAAAATTAGCTGGGCATGGTGGCATGTACCTGTAATCCCAGCTACTCAGGAGGCTGAGGCAGGAGAATCACTTGAACCCAGGAGGCGGAGGTTGCGGTGAGCTGAGATTGCACCACTGCACTCCAGCCTGGGTGACAGAGTGAGACTCTTTCTCAAAAAAAAAAAAAAAAAAAAAGATTTGGGTTTTTTATTTATTTTTTCCTAGGACTGTATTTGTCTGCTTCTTTCTAAAGATATTGAGTGAGTCCATTGATGGGAAAGCCACAGCCTACTCACTGTGGTGGTCCCAGACCTGGTGCACAGCAGATGCTAAAACAGTGTTTGTTGTACTGAATTGAATTTTATAGTCAATGAAGAATCATTAAATAATTTTGTGAACTCAGAACTGGAAGAGTGTGTTTTGTTTGCTCACCAAGATTCTATAACCTGGTGGCAGTGTGGAGGATACACTGGGGAAAGGGAAGATAGAGAGACTCATTCAGAGGCAATCACAGTAGTTTTGGCTTGAGGTGATAAGAGTTGGGACCAGTTAGTGGATGCAGGAGTGTGAAGGAAAGGTCAGAGGGGTGAGACTGGGCATTGGTGGAATATGGGCAGGAGATGAGACCATGGCTTAGTAAGAAGAATGATAATTTCTTCAGGAGTTGCTCACCTGGCCAGGACATAGCATAGTTGTCCAGTTTCCTATTGTTAGGGGATTTGTAGAATTTCCACCATAGTTCTTCTTCTGAGGAGAGAGTGTGTGTATATTGGCAGGGGGTGATAGCTGGAAAAGGAGTTAACTAAGGGCAAACATTTATTAAGATCTGTGATGGTTGGTTGTATGTGTCAACTTGGCTGAGCTATGGGGTGCCCAGATATTTGGTAAACATTATTTCGGGTGTTTCTGTGAGGGTGTCTTTGGATATTTGAGGGTGTCTTTGGATAAGTCTTCTACATTGGATAAGTCTTCCACATTTCAGTTGATAACTGAGTAAAGCAGGTAGTTTTCCCTAATGTGGGTGGGCTTCCTCCAGTCAGTTGGAAACCTGAATAGAACAAAAGGCTGACCCTCCCTGGAAGAAGAGGAAATTCCTCTTATTGACAGTCTTTAAGCAGGAACATTGGTTTTTGGGTTTTTTCTTGCCTTTGGACTCAAACTGCAACATCAGCTCTTTCTGGGTCTTGAGCCTGCAGGCCCTCAGACTGGATCTACACTATTAGCTCTCCTGGATCTCAAGACTGCCAAATGCAGATCTTGGGACCTGGCAGTCTCCATAATTGTATGAGCCAATTTCTTTCTTTCCTTTTTTTTTTTTGTGACAAGGTTTTGCTCTGTTGCCCAGACTAGAATACAGTGATGTGTTCATGGCTCACTGTAGCCTCAACTTCCTGAGCTCAAGTGATCGTCACACCTTAGTCTCCCAAGGACCTGGTACTAAAAGCATGCACCACTATGCCTGGTTAACTTTTAATTTTTTTGTAGAGACAGGGTCTCACTATGTTGCCAAGGCTGCCAATTACTCATAATAAGTCTCAATCTCTTTATAACTACATCCTATTGGTTCTGTTTCTCTGGAGAATCCTGACTAACACATGCCTCATGGGTCCATGCCTCGGAGAGTGAGATCAGATGGTAGTTGTTCTTAGCCAATAACTGGGGAAACCCTTAACCAGAGAGATGGGATAACTGGTGCAGGGAGAGAACTTTTATATGTGTCAAGATTCCAAATCAGGTATGTGTTCAGGGGAGAATGAGGGAGAAGTACAGATTGATTTAGAACTATGAAGGTGTTCATACCATTGCTGGGGGAGGTTGCATTTTATTATTATTATTTTAATTTTTTTTTGTAGAGACAGGGTCTTGCTGTGTTGCCCAGGTTGATTTCAAACTCCTGGCCTCAAGTGATTCTCCTGCCTCAGCTTCTCAAAGTGCTGGAATTACAGGCATGAGCCACCACAGCTGGCCTCTGTGTATTTTAAAGCCTGTATTCCACAACTAGCTGCTGTGATTTGAACGTGTCCCCCAAAGCTCATGTGTTGGAAACTTAATCTCCATTGCAACAGTGTTGGGAGGTGGGGCCTAATAGTAGGTGATTACATCATGAGGTCTCTGCCCTCCTGAATGGATTCATGCCTTATCATAGGGTTGGGTTAGTTATCATGGAGGTGGGTTCCTGATAAAAGGATAAGTTTGCTCCCTCCTTCTCTCTATCGTGCATGCTCACTTGTCCTTCCATCTTCTGCCATGGGATGATGCAGCATGAAGGCCCTTGCAAGATGCCGGCATCATGCTCATGGACTTCCCAACCTCCAGAACCATAACCAAATAAGCTTCTATTGTTTATACATTACCCAGTCTGTGATATTCTGTTATAACCTCAGAAAGTGGACTAAGACATATTACCTGTCAGATGGCATTAAAGGATCCAAAGTGGGTTTCTGCATTCTTTGGGAGATGTAAAAAGGAGTTTCAAAATTTCCCTAAACTAGCCCCCAGTACCCAAGGTGCCCTCTTCATTGCTGGAACTGAGTTTAACCAGGTGAATTTCAACTGTTCTGTTTCTGAAGAGTCCATCCTCTGAGGAGCCTGAAGTCCTCTGAAATTCTGCGGGATCTTGTTGCAATTGTTTTTAGAGACTTTGACAGATGAAGAGCAGCATCACCTCAACTCCACTCCTGGAGTTGACCCTGACTCCTGACAGCAGCATCCTCTTTTCAGCTCTTGTGATGCTTGAAGATGACCTCTCAGAGCTCTGCTTGGGCAGGAGGTAGATGGATTTATTTAGGCCAGGTGTGGTGGTGGGTTGGCATAGGCGATTTTGGTCTGTCTGTGTGCTCCATCCCATGTGGCCTTGACTTGGAGGTGGTTTGGCATCATATCAGTCAGAGGCTTTGGCTATAAGGGAAAAAGAGAAATTATAGGAAGGCCATCAGGGGTTCATGGAGTTGATGGGGGTTAGAAAAGCAGGCTTGGAAAGTGGCCAGGAGTGAGGCACAAAGCACAAAGGTCTTTTATCTGGGTCAGCCTGACCCCAAATTGCTGCCCCTGCTCCTGGCTTCCAGAGCACTGTCCCCACTGCCATCAGACATACTACCTCTTCCTCAAATGCCCCTGAGCTGGCCCTTTGCTTCAGTCACTCATTCCAGCCTCAAAATCCCTGGTAGGAGGGACTGATTAGCTGAGCCTAGGTCACATGCCCAGGCCTGCTCAGCATGGCAGAGGTCAAAAAGAGAACCTCTTCACTTCCCTTCCATTTCTGGAGGTGGTTGGAGGTGGGGAGGGACTGCATTTCTCCCATACCGCACAATGGGGAATTGTCCCACATGATTAAGGGAGTTAATCCTGGACAATCAAAAACTCCTGATGGATTTATCCTCTGAAGAGCATCTGGGGCATGTCTGATGTTGTACAGACAGCAGAACCTACCCACTTCTTCATTCATGGTGCCTGGTTGGAGATTGAGGAAACCAGGCACCACCATTAAAAATCCTCAGACCTCACCATGAAATACCTGATGGTTCTGGAGATAAGCACCTGCTGCCTGGGTCTCTTGGTAGCTGCCCTGGGGCTGGTATGGGGGTGGAGCGGATCCACAGCCAGATACTTTACCGGGTAACCAGAAGAGAGGCTAGAAACACGGAGATGCCAGCCTTCCCCACATGTCAGTCTGGGAGGAGCATGGCAGAGGATAATTCCAGGAGTTAACTGGCAAAGGAAGAGGCATGATTACTTATACTGGGGAGCCGAGACCATGCCCTGGGTGATACTCCCTGTTCCCCAATAACAAGCAATTAACATTGTGTGAGGTTCTTATTTTTAAGGCACCTTCCTGTATATTTGACAAAGAAAAGGTTTTTTGTTTTTTTGGTTTTTTTTTGAGACAGAGTCTCTGTCTCTCAGGCTGGAATGCAGTGGTACTGTCTCAGCTCACTGAAACCTCCATCTCCCGGATTCAAGCGATTCTCCTGCCTCAGCCTCCTGAGTAGCTGGGATTATAGGTGCCCACCACCATGCCTGGCTAAGTTTTGTATTTTTAGTAGAGACAGAGTTTTACCGTGTTGGCCAGGCTGGTCTCAAATTCCTGACCTCAAATGATCTGCCCACCTTGGCCTCCCAAACTGCTGGGATTACAGGCATAAGTGACCACATCCAGACAAGAAAAGGATTTTAAATGGTGAAATAATAATAAAGTAAATGCTTTCCTTAGGTTTGAATGAGGTCATACAAGATAGGATCTTCTTGAGGGCAGGGACCACTTTTTCACTTGCCTTTGCATCTCTGGTGTATAGCATAATAAGTGGTGGATGATGATAAGTACTCAGTAACTGTTTATTGGATGAATGAAGACTAGCGATTGTGTGAGAGTCAATGTCATTAAGCTGATACTTAGGGGCAGGTTGAGCAGTTGTGGTTGGGCTGGTTGGTTGAGAGATGGCTGAAATGCTTTAAGATATGGGACTTACTGAGGGGTTAGGTCGCAGACTGAGCACTCCAGGCTGAGAGGTGATTGCTATGTGTTCACCAACCTCTATTTCCTTTTCCTTTTGGGCACATGGCTAGATTACATTTCCCAGCCTCTCCTGTAGTTTGTTGGGGGCATGTGACTCAGTTCTGACCAGTGGGATGTAGGTGAAAGTGCCATATACCACCTCTAGTCCTGGTTCCTAAAAGTATCCCCTGTGATCCATCACTCTGGTCTTTCATCCGCTGGCTGTACACTGAAGATGCAGTGGGGGATTCCAGGCCTTAGGAGATGACAGAGCCACCAGGGAAAGGGCTTGGGTCCCTGAATGACTATATGGAGCAGAATTCCTCACCTTTGGTTTCTTATCAGTCTGTGACAGAAGTGAGAAATTAACCTGTATTGTGTTAAGCCACTGAGATTTTTGGTTGTTACAGAGTAGTCATTAACTACCCTACTATAGGACAACTCATTTTAATGTGGGGAGGCAGAGAGTGGAGCTAAGTATTGCTAGTTATGGCAGAGGCTTGGCTGCAATTTTCCTCCTCTAAGGTGAAAAAAAAACAGATGTGCTCACAGGCACAGATAAGTTAGGAGAGAGAGAACCAATTGTCAGGGAGGACTTGGGACACTTCTAAGCTTGAAGGTTTTAAGGTGACAGGGATATATCCAAGTGGATGTTCTGTGGGCCAGACCTGAGATTTGGTTAGAATTTGTCCTCACAGAAGTGGTCACTGAAGCCATAAGAGAAATGGCCTACTTGAGGAAGAGCTTATGAAGGGAAAATAGTGTGGCATCCAGGACTGAGTCCTGGTGACTTTCCAGAGTTAGAAGATGGCAGGAGGGGGAGGAAGAGCTGGCGAAGGTGCCATCTGAACAGTAGGAGGAGATGCCTGTAGAGACACATCAGCCAAGGGTGGAAGAAGATTCCAGTAGAAGGTGGGGATCACATACAGAAGAGATTAGACTTCGGATATTGAAGAGACTCAGAAAGGACCTTCCTTCTCCAAGGACCAAGATGAATGGAGAGAAAAGGCCAGGTGAGGGTGGAAATAGGGAGGAGATAAGAGGAGAAACCAACCTTTTCTACAACACGATAGAGCTGCTGCCTTGTGATTGGCAGGTGATTGTATCATTGTAGCTGGGTGATCTTTCTTTGCTAGGGCTGGAAACTGAGCTCTCCACGCATTGCTTTGAGTGATTTGCACCAGGGGGTGGGGAATAGGGGAGTTGCTTTGGTATTCTGGTGTCTGGGGCCTGCAATAGGGGAGAGAGAAGAGCAAAGGAGGGGTTGCATGAGATCCCTGTGAGCAGAAAGGGGCCAGGACTCAGCTGAACTTGGATATAATTGCATGACTTAGCTAAATTTGGGTATAACAGCGAATGTGACTTCATCTTGTATGCAGAATCTGGTGAGGTTACACAAGTTAAACTCCGCAGTTCCTTTGGTCGTATGGGTATATAACATAGGCAGGCTGTTCTACCAGAGACCCGCCATGTGGGTTTTGGGTATACTTAGTTTTACTAAGCTGTACTTTATCTGTAAAATGGGCCTCAAATAATTCCTACCTCAAAGGACCATTGGTAGTATTCAATTCAGTAACATTCAATAGTGCATATAAAACACCTGGTACAGAGTAAAAGACTCAGTGAAGGTAGCTCAGTCTTATTTTATAGCTTGACTTTAGGAGCTCTGGCATTTTGCATAGAATTTTGCTTGTACAAAAAGCTTTCACATATGTTATATCAAATAATCCTTTGGCTCTGAGCTTTCATCCTTTCTTAAAATTCACACAGTAATGGGGGCACGCTGATTTTAAAAATGAAGACATTCATAGTGGCTCCAAGTAAAGTCTTCTAAGATCCAATTCAGTAGGAAAAAGAGCATCTCTTTCCCCACAGACCAAAGTTCAGGCCTGGTTGTCATTGATTCATATGGACTGTGATTCTATCCTCAATCGCTGCGGTGAGGAGAATGGAGTGTGTTGATTGGTTGGGTCCCAGGTTTGTGCTCCACTCTGGAGCCAGGAGAGGCCTCCATCTGAAGCTTTGGGAATGGGAGTGGGATACCATGTTCTTTAGGGGAAATCAGGGAATCATTCCTGGAGATAGCATGAATGGAAGCTGGATAGCAACAACAGCAGATATGCCTGAGTGTCAATGCTTGTCCAGAAGGATGGGGTCTCCATCAGGTTCTCCAATCATATGCTTTCCAGGTCCTCTAGTACAGAAATGTACCATGAACAGTCTTCAGATCTCAGCTTTGGGTAAGGGGTGGAAAATCTCACAGCTGCAGCTGCCTTGACATCAGAGAGCGTAAAAGGACAAGAGTCTAGTATACAGAGGGATAAAGGATGTGACCTGCGGTCTGTCACAAACATTTTTTGAGGCAATTATGTGTGCCAGGCTCTGTGTTAAGTGCTTTTCTGGATGAGCCCATTTTATTACCCTCATGGCCAATGCCAAGGTAGGCATTGGCACTAATTTCCGCATTGCAGGGGAGAAAACTGAGGCACACTCACAGAGGTTAAGAATTTTTTTGTTTGTAGAGATGGGATTTTACCATGTTGCCCAGGCTGGTCTTGAGCTCCTGCCTTCAAGCGATCCTCTCGCCTCAGCCTCCCAAAGTGCTGAGATTACAGGCAAGAACCTCTGTGCCCCAGGCATAGGTTAAGAAACTTTCCCACTCAAAGGCACATGCCAGTAAGTGCCAGATCAAGAATTTGATCTGAATCATTTAATTTTCAGACTTCCAAAGACTGACAACCCAGGGGAAACTGAGGTAGCACTGGCTGTTGGGAAAGGAGCCCCTCGGAAGCACACATGTCGGGGACTGCTGTTGGTCTGAGGCAGCTGGAAACCATCTTTGATAAGCAGCCCTCAGGACAACCAGTGACTCCTTCGCAGAGGGCGAGGGAGGGGCTTCTGGGAAATTCATTCGAACCACACCAACTCTCTTTAAGGTGGAGATGGATAATGGCAACCCAGCCTCTCCTCCCTTCCCCATCACCTCCTGCTCTGTGTTAAGACACAGCCAGGCTTCCCAGTGAACCTCCTACTCAAATGAGCCCTCTCACCTCTGGAGGGGCTGGTGGCCATTGCTCCGTGGCCTCCTTCAGGGAGGCCTTACCTGGCTCTCCGGCCTAGACGGTGGCCTCTCATCCCCTCGCCCTCCTTGATTATTTTCCCTTAGCATCTGACATATATTGTTTATGTGTAATCTGCCTCTCTCAGTGGAATGGAAGCTCCAGAAGAACAGAATTTCACTTTGTTCAGAGTAGTATCCCTAGTGCCTGGAACAGTACTTGGTACATAGTAAATACCAGTAAATATTTGCGGAATGCATGCCTGTTTCCCATCCAAGTACTAACCAGGCCCGACCCTGCTTAGCTCAGGAGGCTGAGGCAGGGGAATTGCTTGAACCAGGGAGGTGGAGGTTGCAGTGAGCCGAGATCGCACCACTGCACTCCAGCCTGGGCGACAGCAATACTCCATCTCAAAAAAAAAAAAAAAAAAATGTATGCCTGTTTCCCAGGCACTGTGCAATTTTTGCCTATACATTATCTCACTGAATCCTCAAAGGCCTATGGTTTGTCCACACTGGGTCCTAGAACCAATTTCGGGGGGTAGAGTGGAGGCCTGAGCTCCCCACCCGCCCCCATTCTCCTAGCAGATGTGAGAAGTTCTAAGGAAAGACCCACCAGGGTTAACAGGCTGTGAAATTCACAAAGCCAGGTGTTCAGGGGGTTTCACCCTGGCTGTTGTTAAGGGCACCATCTGACTGCGGCAGGTTCACACCTTCCTTAGTGTGTACGTCTTTGGGGGTACAGGACAATCACAGCTCCCAGGACCTTCTTTTCAGAAATTAGCAACACGCCAGAGGAGAGAACCGTCCGTGGAAGATCTGGAGGGACATTGGGGTAGGGGATTTGAGGGCAGTGGGTGTGGGGAGAGGGCCTTTTTGGCCTCCTTTCCTCTCCTCCTCCACGCTTGCTCCTGGCCTCTACTGCCTCCGATTCAGAGGGAATGAGGGCTTCGACCTGGCCAGAAGTTGCCCCGGGGAGAACTAGGGTGCTATGCCCAGCTCTCAGTGAATGAGAGGCTCCTTTCCTTGGCCTTTTTAGATGACAAGAGGAACATTTCACTGTGTCCCACCCCAAGAGCTAATATAGCCTAATGTAGCTAATATAAAATTACAAAGTTTTAAATATATCATATATAATGGTGATACATATGATATGTTTTAAATATATCATATATAATGGTGATACATATGATATATTTAAAACTTTAGGGGCAAACAGTAGCCTCAAGTGGCTAACATGATTTCCGGGATGAATTTCTGTGGTTCTGGAAAGGCAGCAACATTGACCTGCTATGGAATGCGGCCCCACTTCCCACCTCTCCTTCCCAATTTTGTCTGTAGTTTCCTTTTTTTTTTTTTTTTGTGATGGGGTCTCACTCTGTCACCCAGGTTGGAGTGCGGTGGTGCGATCTCAGTTCACCGCAACCCCTGCCTTCCAGGCTCAAGTGATCCTCCTACCTCAGCCTCCACAAGTAGCTGGGACCACAGGCATGTACCACTACGTCTGGTTAATTTTTTGTCTTTTAGGTAGAGCTGGGGTTTCACCCTATCGGCCAGGCTGGTCTTGAACTCCTGAGCTCAGGCGATCCACCCGCCTTGGCCTCCCAAAGTGCTGGGATTATAGGCGTGAGACACTGTGCCTGGTCCTACTGCAATTTCCTTTTCCCTCGCTTGATCTTCCAATTCACTACTCATTTAAAATAAACTTCCTCTCACTCAAAGTCTACTTGCTTTTCGGTTGATTAACAAGCTTACAACAAATATGTATTGAAGACCTCTTGGATGTACAGCCATGCCCACAACAGTGGGCCAGGCCGGCGAAGCCCCTGCCCTCTCAGAGCGGATAGTCTAGGGGCAGAATCATTTCCCAAGCCCACAATGCAGACGTAGTGCTGTGTTCTTGGTGTATCCTGGTTTAACCTCTAGATGTATGTGGCAGAAACACATCCACAACTTGTTAGAATTATAAAAATGTAACACAACCATCCGGAGGCCCTCCTCCCCATCCATAGCACCCCACACAACTCTCCTCCCTTCCTATTTTATCCTGGAGATTGCATTTCTGTGCTATGAATACCAGTACTTAGGAGGGGCTTTTTTCTAACTGTTGTGTGGCCAAGAACTGCCACCAGCAAACATTCTCAGGGACTGCCCAGCACTCTCTGCTTCAAGTGGGTGGACGCTGAGGACAAATCCATCCTCACTTTCACGCCAGGCCTGCTATCTGGACCTCTAGGGGTACAGAGTGGGCAGGCAGGGACAGAGAGAATGACCAGCCTGTGACCCCCCAGCTCCTCCTGCAGGGAGTGAACACTACTCTGTGGATTTGCTGTGTGGTTTGGACACACTCCCCGAGCTTTCTGCTTTTTGTTATGATACCAGCGTCTATTTCCTCATAGTTTCGGGGTCTGGACCTCACTCTGTTTATACTCAGCATCACGAAGCCCGTGAGCTTGTGTATACAGGAGGCCACCAAATGTTTGGAAATAGAAGAGGGAGGTGAGAGTGTGCAGACATCTGCCTCCGCGGGAAGTGGATTATTCTCTCGCCTAGGAAACAGGTAGGAGGTTCCCAGCCCTAGGACTGGTGCTCTAGGGCCTGCGTGGACAAGATGACAGTGTAGAGTGACTCAGGACTGGTTGAGGGATGAAATCCTGGACATTCAGCCTGCAAGGGCCCTTTAATATAAATCTGGCCTGATCCTTCCCTTCCACAGAGTATTATGAGGTTCAGCATGGTAAAGTAACTTACCCTCGGCCACACAGTCAGTGGAAGAGCTGGTCTGGAACTGAGGATGCCTGTGTCTTAATTCACTGTATTTTTATTTTATTTTATTATTTTACTTTATCATAGAGATGGGGTCTTGCTGTGCTGTCCACGCTGGTCTTGAACTCCTGGCCTCAAGTGATCCTCCAGTCCAGGCCTACCAAAGTGCTGAGATTACAGGTGTGAGCCACCATACCTGGCCAACTCACTGCATTTCTATCCTCATTTTCTATTTAACCCATCAATAGTAATTTTGATTTTATACGAATACATATCTACATTTTCATGATCAAAAGTACAAGCAATATTTTTAATAAAAGGCTTAAATATCCTAAATAATCTACAAAGAAAAGAATATAACTTTTTCCAATGCCTGTAACATGTCTCCAGAGGGATCTTACAACCCGATGCTCCTGAGTACAAATCCCAGCATACAAACCCTGACCCTGTCCTACCGAACAGTACTTTAATACTTGAACCAACTCTCACACTTTGGAGTTCTTTGCAGGGCGTGTGTATACATCTTTGTGTGTCGTGTTTGCACATAGAGGCATTTTTGTTGTAATAATACTTGTTGCACCAATATTTCAAATGAATACAGAAGTGATCATTTTTAGGCCGGGCGCAGTGGCTCACGCCTGTAATCTCAGCACTTTGGGAGGCTGAGGTGGGCGGATCACAAGGTCAGGAGATCAAGACCATCCTGGCCAACACGGTGACACCCCGTCTCTACTAAAAATATAAAACATTAGCTGGGCATGGTGGTGGGCGCCTGTAGCAGCAGCTACTCGGGAGGCTGAGGCAGGAGAATTGCTTTAACCTGGGAGGCGGAGCTTGTAGTGAGCTGATATTACTACACTCCAGCCTGGGCCACAGACCGAGACTCTGTCTCAAAAAAAAAAAAAAAAAAGTCACCATTTTTGGAAGAAGCTACCCCTCTTTAGAAGTCCAGGCATTAGGCATTGTCAGTGGTGGTCAGTGCTCCCAGTTCTTGCTGTTTTGCATGTATAGGGGATGCTGGATAGGAAGAGCCTAGCTTTCTGTACCAGAAGCTCAATAATAAAGTGATTATTGGAACTGGGAAGCATTTTCTCATAAAAATAATGCGATTATACATGATGGTAGCGTGATTTAGTTAATCCTTGAAACTTGTTTAACTCCATATGTAGTTGAAATACTGCCCATTTGGACTTCATGCAAGTATGAAACCATCTTTTTCACCATCAGTGCTTAAATGGGAAAACTATAGAACTAAATAAGACGTTGTAATGATCATGAATGCTGGTGGTAGGGGTGAGCAGCTTTTATTAGAAGTGAAGGTAGGTGGTGACTTTGCGAGGATGAGATGAGATATTCTAAGGGCTTTGGATGGGGATGGTCCCAGATCTTGAGCGTGGTTCATTTAACTTTTACGCTTTGGCTTTCTCTTCCTTCTCTTAGGCTTCATTAGCTCCACTGATAATCAGATGTGATTAGGGTTTGGGATTTTGCTCACCAATGGAATAGATTGAAGGAAGAAAAAGGGAAACATTTCTCCTCTTGAGATCACTAGGTGTGAGTTGGAACAGAGCAGACAAAGAAACTGCCTGGGTATGGACTCAGGGATGTCCTAGGGTGAGATCATTTCTTGTGGGGAGGAGAAAGGAAGCGGGAGAGAGCTGATACACAGGCCCACACAGGCAGCTTATGCCCAGCGGTCTGTGGAGGTCACTAATAGTGCAGAGCCCTGCACACTCCCTGTGTCTGATGAAAGCGAGAGTCACCTTGAATCAGCATGTCAATACCATTCCATCAGCCCAATCCCATGCCATCCCATGGAAGAAATATCCTGCCAGCCAGAAGGAAAGATCCAACTGCCCTGACATTTTCCCGGAACCTGACCCAGCCGGGCCCCAGAACAACTCCATGGAAACGAATCCCAGAATCCTTCAGGGCACCTGGGGGAGTGGGTAGGAAGGGAGGGACTTAGAAATTTTGAGTGAGGCCTGAGCTGCTCCACTTACCTGAAGGCAGTACTGGGTGACAGAGAACTGTTCTTAGATGGGCCCACTAGGCCTCAAGAAGGAGAAAAGGAAAGAACTTGACATTACAAGTGTTCCCTGTAAGAGAAGAAAGGGGGTGGTGGAGAAGAGGTGTGATCACCTCCCTGTACATTGACCCTACCCTGGCTTAGCTAAAGGTAAAGCAAATGGAGTGGTGGGGAACTGGCATCACAAATGCTGTTTGTGGAGCAAACAGTAGGGAGGAAACAACCACAAACTCATTCATTGTGTTCGTGATGCTTATAAATACCTGGTTTAGGGAATTAAAGGTTGATGAAGATTGTCTGGGGGTTTATACAGTCTATCCAGCCCCTTAGTTCTTAAAATTTTTCATTGAATCACATCAGCTGTAGTTCAGAACCATGTGGTTTCAGTCTTCTGTGGAGATGCTTTTAATCAGCTATGTGTGTATGTGTAAATACACACATACACACATACACACACACACACACACACACACATATACTTTTAAATAGAGTCAAGGGTCTCTCTATATTGCTCAGACTGGTCTCCAACTCCTGAGCTCAGGTGATCCACCCACCCTGGCCTCCCAAAGTGCTGGGATCATGAGCCACCGCACCAGGTCGTGTTTTTTTTTTTTTAAATTGAGACAAGGTCTCACTCTGTTGCCCAGGCTGGAGTGCAGTGGTGCAATCACAGCTCACTGCAGCTTCAACCTACCTGAGCTCAGGTGATTCTCCCATCTCACCCCCACCCACGTAGCTGAGACCACAGGTGTGCGCCTCCACGCCCAGCTAATTTTTATAATTTTTGTAGAGATGGGGTTTCGCCATGTTGCTAAGGCTGGTCTTGAACTCCTGACCTCAAGTAATCCTCCCACCTTGGCCTCCCAAAGTGCTGGGACTACAGGCATGAGCCACTGCACCTGCCAAGAGATGTTTTAAGAGACAAAATTATGGGACTTCCTGTCATGTTTATAGTTAGAGTGCTGTTTTCTTTATGGGGATCAATGGAAGAAATTTCTCTTTCTTCGTTCCAGGAATAGTTATGCTTCTCCTAAACACCTGGCTTTTAGTTTATGGACACTATAAGCCATACAACTGACCATGCCTCCTTTTTTTTCTTTTTCGGTCTACCCACTAGGAAGCTCATATTTAAATCTGAAGTTACATCTTGAGCAAATGTACAGCCCCTCACAACCTGCAGAGCCAAAATGTCACCCTTAGCATTTTCATTTTATTTTTTCTTTCTTGCTCCTCTTTTTCCTTTATTTCATTTACCTATTGTTTTGATTTCATTATATTTTGTATACATATATACATATATATTTTCTTTTTCTACTCTTTATTATTTCTTTTTAACTGAGAGATGGTCTCACTGTGTTGCCCAGGCTGGTCTTGAACTCCTGGGCTCAACTGATCCTTCTGCCTCAGCCTCCCAAAGTGCTGGGATTGCAGGCGTGAGCCACCACACCCAGCCTATATTTCATGTATTTTAAAAAGCCATCTTAAATTATTCGGGGAGCAAGGTGGTTAAATAAATAAATACAAAGGTGGCAATGGGGCATTGGCTCACACAAACCCAGTTGCCGCGTGTGGTTGGGTGGCTGTGAACAACAGGCTATTCATAAGTACAGGAAATTTGCAAGACCGATGTTAGAAACTCTGGAAGTACCTGCACTATTTACAGTTGCATTTTTAAACACATTCTTGAATCTGAGTGGTGAATATGTGCCATTCTCACTGGAAAGGTAATTATTAAATTCCTTAGTAGTCCATTTGGCCAAGGTATAGAAGTACCTCTACGCTCAGGGGAACAAGCAGCTGGCAATTTCTTTCATCTAAGCAGAGCTGTTTTCTTTTTAAGGTTAATTCCACCTATGTACCCATTCAAATATCAAAGTCCAAATACTTGATCAAAACCACTGATTTTGCAAATGCTCAGCCAGTCTTGGACTAGATTTGCAACCACCAAGTAATGAAGAAAGCAAAATGAAATCAAACCAGACCCTTACAAAACACATGGTGTATCAAACTTTTTTTTTTCTCCTAGTTAGTACTCAATGCTGAACCCTGTTGCTCTTTAAATTATCCCTTTCTTCTTAACTGGGAAGAGAAACAATCAAAGGTTAGAAATGGCTTGAATGGGTCAAAGAAGGGTGTTTATTTTCTGAATTATCTCTCTCAGTCTAAACATTCTTTCCATTTCTCCCTCTGTCATCTGGTCTCAAGAGGGAATGGCTGCATGGTGATGAGCCTACCTTTTTGCAGATGTTACAAGTGTGGGGTAAAGCTCAGCGCTCTGGGGTGGGTAGAGCATAGGTGGGATTCGGAGCATAGGACATGATCCAGGGTTTTCCTGGAGCTGCTTCCCCACTGGACCAGCTGGAGGCCAAATTGGGAAGAGGGAGAAGAGAAAAAGATTGGTTCTGGTTTCTTCAGCCATTCTTTTATTTTATTTTTTCAGATGGAGTC
Source organism: Colobus angolensis palliatus (assembly GCF_000951035.1). Lineage (NCBI taxonomy): Eukaryota > Metazoa > Chordata > Mammalia > Primates > Cercopithecidae > Colobus > Colobus angolensis. The sequence goes on along the minus strand of NW_012116265.1, from coordinate 18,575,817 downwards.
TCATTCTCATTCTGTTGCCCAGGCTGGAGCGCAATGGCGTGACCTCAGCTTATTGCAACCTCTGCCTCCTTGGTTCAAGCGATTTTCCTGCCTCAGCCTCCAGAGCAGCTGGGACTATCGGCATGCGCCATCACGCATGGCTAATTTTTGTATTTTTAGTAGAGACGGAGTTTCGCCATGTTGGCGAGGCTAGTCTCAAACTCCTGACCTCAAGTGATCCACCTGCCTCAGCCTCCCACAGTGCTGGGATTATAAGCGTGAGCCACCATGTCCACTCCTTCAACCATCTTTTCCAATGAATCCTGATTCTTACCTGCTTAGACTCAAGGATGTCAAGATTTTCTGGCAGACATTTTAACAGTGCAGAAAATCAGCCCAGGATATGAAGGGGAGTTTGAAAATCCTACTGTATTCATAAAGAAAAGACTTTGGGGGGAAAATAAAACAAAAAATAACTTGTAACCTTCAAAAGAAAATCTGTCTGGTTTTCCCTGTATATTGATAGAATTAATACACATTTGTACACACTTGCCTTAAAAAGTAGCCCCTCAGAAATGCACAGTGGTTCTCCCTGAGTGGTGGAATCCCAGAGGATTGCTTTTTGTTTCTCTTGTTTGGCTCTATGGTCTGCTTTTTTCTCAATAGATGCAAATAACAATACAGTTGGATGCTAAATGGGAGCCACATTTTAAAGTCAGTGTGTAAAGAAGAAAATCATATCCAGTAAAATTACTTTTGAAGATAACTTCTCTACTAACATAGCATATACATGGCTTTATGTGTCACAAAGTAGTTGCCTTGCATTTAGGGGTCGAGATACAGGAAAAATACACATTTTATACATTAGACCCCATTTAAAGGTGCCATAAGGTGCCAAAGTTTGTGGTAAATGAGACCAATTGGGGAAGCATCTGCCATCTTTTTTCCTCGGTCTTACTGTGGAGCCCATATTCACAGAGTGGAATGGCCCAAGGAAACGTCTTCACTCTTCATATCATTTTCTCTCTCTCTTTCTCTCTCTTTTTCCAGGATGTAGGGTGGAGACTTGTCTTAATGCTGGGCTGCAAAGCCAGGCAATGGTTTTATTTTTTGCTTTTGCTTTTGTTTTTTTTGGAGATGGAGTCTTGCTTTGTTGCTCAGGCTGGAGTGCAGTGCCACGATCTTGGCTCACTGCAGCCTCTGCCTCCCTAGCCTCAGCCTCCCCAGTAGCTTGGATTACAGGTGTGCCCCACCACGCCTGACTAGTTTTTGTATTCTTAGTAGAGATGGGGTTTCATTATGTTGGCCAGGCTGGTCTGGAACTCCTGACCTCAAGCGATGCACCCACCTCGGCCTCCCACAGTGCTGGGATTATAAGCCTGAGCCCCCACGCTGGGCCCTAGGCAATGTTTTGATTTACGTTGCATGTTGCAGATCAGTAAAAATTAGCAATGTATTCTAAGGGTGAATTTATTCCCACTTCACTAAGACTAAGGAAGACTTCAGGCATGAAGTGGTAGGGATGGAGTTGGTCGGCCTTTCAGAAGGCCATGCGAGTACCTGCCACATTTGCTTGGCAATGCAGCCTGGAGGCTCTGGGCTGCTGTAGCAAGGCTCATCTGTGAGGATGATTCTGTTGCTTAACTATGAATCATTTTCCTCTGTGGGGTCCTGCTCTGGCTAGGTTGGGGTGAGTGGCAGGAGAAGAGATTAGTTGTAGGGATGGAGTGGAAATGTTTTTATTTATCCCTCTTCCTCAAATACACACTCTTTCATCCTCAAATACACACAGGTCCCTGTAAGACTGGCATGTCCCTGAGAGGTGCCTGGGGTCCCAGACAGAGGGAGTATTCACCCACCACTCAACACAGACTTATTGAGAACCTATTATGTGTGAGGCACTGGGATACGTATTGAGTAATGTTCTATGACCAACCTTCATACTTATAAGTACAAACAGTGGTAAGTTCTCCAAGAGTAAAAGGTACCATTCTATGAGACTCTATAACCAACGTCCTAATTTGGGCCATTTTGGGGAGAGGGCTTTAAGAGAAGGGCTCTCTGAAGAGCTGCCATTGAGGGGCTGTGGGATGAGAGGGTGTTAGCCAGAATGAGTGTGGGAGGGCACGTTCCCTCAGAGGGGAAAACATTTATTTCACTTCCAGCCGAGGAGACATGACCCCCTCCCTCGCTAAGAGCAGAGGAAGCCCTTCTTAGCTAAAAATAAGTTTGTTGAGCCTCTGGGGGAAATCCTGCCACTGCCCAGAGAAAGACCCCTAGAAAGGTGATTTTGTAGCTCTAACCCTCTGCACCCACCCCACAGGATGTGTGGGGCTGGTGGTCCCTAAACTGTGGCTCCCGATCTTGCCAGCTAATTTCGCCTTCCTGAGAGTGTGTCTCCGGCACGGCTGGGCTCCCAAGCTGGGCGCCCGCCAGTCAGTCTGACCAGGGAAGGAACTATTTTGGGAATTTTTATGATGAAACAATATTTTTTTGGTAAACAAATGGAAGGCTGTTAAACAGGGTTGCTCACCCCTAGCTCCTGGTTCACCTTTCTCCAAGGGGAGCTCCTGTCACAGAGGTGGCACTATCCAGTGGGGAGAGTGTCCTCTGGGCTCCCCACCTCCATGCACACTCCCAGGATAAATAGCTGTGGGTCCCCACGTCCTGGCTTGGACTCTTTTTTTTTTTTTTTTGGAGACAGGGTCTTGCTGTGTCACTCAGGCTGGAGTGCAGTGGCACAATCTTGGCTCACTGCAGCCTTGACCTCCCTGGCTCAGGTGATCCTCCCACCTCAGCCTCACCAGTAGCTGGGACAACATGTGTGTGCCACCCATCTGGCTAATTTTTGTATTTTTTGTAGAGACAGGGTTTTGCTATGTTGTCCAGGCTGGTTTCAAACTCCCGGACTCAAGCCATCCACCTGCCTTGGCTTCCCAAAGGGCTGGGATTGCAGGGGTGAGCCACTATGCCCAGCTGCCTTGAAAACAAAACCCTTGGAGCAGTCTGGGGTCGTGGGAGGCTGGGCCCAGCCTGATTAACTTCCTGAAGGCCTGAGATGGACCAGACTGACAGTGTTAGCATCGGAAGGGCCCCTAGAGAATATCTGCCACCCCTTACTGACCCCATTCACAGGTGAGGGGACCAAGGCCCAGAGAGGGGAGACCAGTTTCCCAAGGTCATATAGCTTATCAGTTGCAAATGGGGTTGAAGCCTCAGATGTCAGACTCCTGGCCCTGTTCTCTTTCTTCAGAAATAACAAGCCAAGCTAGTGGTCAAGAAAAAGAAACAGTAGATTCCAGTTTCAGTATTTTGTAGAGCACCTACAACTATACACCCACAGCAAACCATAAGTCTGCTAAGTCTCTGAACAACGACCGCACTCTCAGCCCCACCTGGAAGAAAGCTTTCCTTCTGGGACTGGCCTGGCTTCTCCAGAGATGGCTGCCTTAGCCTACCTGTGCATTTGCCTCTGATTGGCTGCTGTGGAGACTGGGGCTGTGTTATCCAGGGCACCTCTCCTTGGTGCCAGGAGACCACCCCTGCCCAAGCCTCCTTCCTCCAGTGGTTTCATCACCTCTTTTTCTACGCAATGGCCCCCAACCATCCATAGCTGCCCGGGCCTGGTTTTCTCAGCTGGACCATGATCCTATTTTTATGTTTGCACTCAGAGAACATGATTCTCTACTGAAAACAGGATTGATGCATCACCTTCTCCTACGGATGAAGCAAAAGGGGCTGCTATAAAAATACTAATAATAGCTGCCTCTTATTGAGTCCCCACTGGGCCCTTACAGACGTCTCATTTCATACTCACAGCAGCTCTGCGCGGCAAGGGTTATTTGTCCCACTTTACAAATGAAGTTACTGAGTGCCAGAGAAGTCCACGGTCACACGATCAATGACTAAGTAGTAGCACTAGGATTCACCCAGCTCTGTCTGGATTGAATCCTACAGTTCTCCTCACCGGGCAGCCGCCAAGTATGAGACAAAGAGAATCTGGCCAGGAACATGTAGCAGCAGAAGAGACAAATATGAGTTTCAACAGATTAAACATTAGGGTTAAAGGAAAGAGACAAACAGAACATGTCACCTGAGTTTTGAATCTTTTATTACTCTAGAGTCTTTCATTTTTGAGTGACAGAACCCAACTCAATTCAGCTAAAGTAAAAGAGAGCTTGTCTTTATACGTGCACCTGGGAAGTTCAGGGTTGCAGCTGACTTTAGGAACAGCTGGATCCAGGGCACAGTCTTTCTCTTTCTCTTTCTGCTTGATTTCATTCTTCAGACAGGCTTTCTCTACATCATGGGATCATTGGTTGCTGGCAGCCCCAGACTCTCACCTCCCAGCATAAAGGAGCCTGTTTTTTCCCACAAAACTTTGGTGAGAAAATTCCAGGAAAGACTCCGATTGGCTTGCTTAGGTCATGTGCCTATCTCTGAGAATCACCATGGCCAGGTGCATGGAGGACTCTGGGCTGGGGGAGGGGCATGTGTCACGTGGAATGTGCTCCCCAATGGGAAAAGGAGCTTTGGTATCTGATGAAGGGGTGAAAGGGTTCTGGAAAGACAGAAACAACAGATTCCTCTAGGCTGGGGGACTAGGAGAATGTTGGCACCACTGATGATCAGAGGGAGGAGATAGGAGGAATGGTTACTTAGTGATAATGATACTAATCATAACAACAGTCATAAGCAACATGTATTACTTTACAGCTTACAAAGCCCTTTCACATACCTTATTTAATCCTCATCCAATCTGGAACGTAGGCAGAACAGAGGTTGTTACTGACCTCATTTTACAGATGAGGGGATAGGTTTGGAGAGGATAAAAGATGGGCTCATGGCTCGTAGGTAGCAGGTCTGGGACTCAGATGGACTCACAGTCATGTTCTCTGAATCCAGGTACAGGAGGGAAGACATGCTGAGCCTTTAATATCTGGTGTCCTCAAGGCAGGTGCTACTCTCAAGGTAACAAGCACAACGGAGCATGTCACTTTGGGGTCATTTAGCTGAGCGTGGTCCTTGGATAGGCTTTAAGTGCCATGTGGACAGGGAGCTTATCTGTCTAGTTTACTGCTCTACCTTAGTGCCAAGCAGGTGTGGGGTGTGGGGACCAGAGCTGTAGGCAAGGACTGAGCCTTGGAGGGTGAGTGTGGGGAGAGAAAATGAGGAGGAGCCCAAAATGCAGCGTAGTTGGCCCAAGCTTTAGAGGACCTTTGCCAAATGCACTGCCAGCCTCAGCATCTGCTGGGCAGACCAAGCTGGCCATATAGGATCTACAGACTGAAACTCTCTGGTCAGTGCAACTGAACTGGGTTGGCACCAGATATGCCCTACTTTGTGGGTCCTGTCTTTGCTGTATCTGATTCTGCTTCTCTGGGTAGATGTACTATTTGCATTTTAATTAAATTCAAGTCAATCAAACTCCACTTTTTGAACACCAACTACATGCCAGGCATTGTGCTATGCTCCAGGGATATGGAGATAAGAAAGACACAATTTCTTCCGTTCTAAGGGCAACTCATTCATTAAGCCTCATTTATTTCCCAGGTACTTACTGTGTTAAGCACAGGGCATACAAGATTGGGTGAAATTCTTATTCTAGGATGTATGGGATGACCCAGATTTATGCCCAATGGATCCTAATACAAGGTGATAGTGATTTGATCTGCATATAAAAAAGTGTTTGGGGATTAGGGAGATAGAACGACTACTTTTTGTTTGGGAAACACGGGGCACTCTTGAGAAAGAGGTATTATCTGAGCTAGATTAGCAGAGCAAAGGAGAAAGGTAAGTGTGTTCATGGCCTGCTTAGATCGTGAAAGGAGAGCTGTTTGGAGTGGGGAGAGTTGGCGCACAGGGGGAGGTGGTGGAAAGGAGGCTAAGCTTAAAAATCAGTCAAGTGGTTTTCACTTTATCTTTTGATGCCCTGGTCCCTTGGAAGGGAAATCTTTGCCTGGTGTAGGTGTCTGTGTTTTGCCATCCAGTCATCTGTTGGTTTCATGCTTTGTTCTACAAGAAGCCTGTTGCTTTTTAAGATGTAAGCTCCTAGTGGGCAAGGCTAGTTTCCATGCTTTTTTTTTTTTTTTGTTCTGAGCCCAGTACAACACGGATCTGAAGCGGGGTTCCCTGCACTGCTGTGGTCCAGCTGTATCAAAGGGAGATCACGGCTGCAAGTTCTACTGAGTGACTAGGAGCAGATGCTGGGACACTCAGAGGTTGCTGAAACCAAGCACCTTGGGCTTCCTCATCGACCAGCTGTGGAGCTGACATGACTTATGTGCTGGAGTGGGCTGGTTGTCCACTGATATCCATTTCCCCCTTCATTTGATAACAGAACTCCAGAGTGGGAGCTGGACACAAGGCCACCCAACCTCCTTTGCTATTGGATCTGTCCATGTGGCAAGGTCCCAGCCACTGAGTGATCAGAAGAAATACACGTTGGAGTGTGGCCCAAAAAAGGAGTGTATGGCTGCTTCTCTTCCCGTTCCCCCTTCTTACTAGGGGGATGAGGACCACTGGGAAAGCCACCTTGGATGCAGCAATGGAAGCCCTGTGTTGAAGATGGTAGAGCCACCTGGACCACCTACCTGTGGGCTGGTGTATTTCTTTTTTTAAAACAATTTTTTTTTTGTAGAGATGGGGGTCTCTCTTTAGTGACCAGGCTGGTCTCAAATTCCTGGCCTTCAGTGATCCTCCTGTCTTGGCCTCCCAAAGTGCTGGGATTACAGGCGTGAGCCACCATGCCAGCTGGCTGGTGTATTTTAAGCCTCTTTCTTACAGCTTAGTCTGTACCAAAATCTGTTTAGTAGAAGGAAACTTAGATGACTAGTGCTTTGTCCTGCAGTCTCACAAAGGCACCCTATTTTTCCAGGCCTCAGTTGCCACGTCTGTCAGATGGGAATATTAATAACTCTTTACTCTTTCCATGGGAAACTTCTAGGAGCTGCAGATGTGACTATGATTTGCAAAGTGTAGAAAGCAAGGTAAAGTGTGTAGGGAGCGTTTTCAGGGTGAGTGAGTGATAATCTCCCATCACAGTTTATCACTCAGCCATTTCCTCTTCAGGGGCTTTTGAGTAGCTCAGTTAAATGTCTGGTCCAGCTAATGAGAGCCAAGGTGGGCCCTGTGGTGGTTCACCATCTGCCCAGACACAATTCTCCCCAGCCTTTCAAGTGCTCAGAAAGCACAAAGTTTGTCTTGGCTGTAATGGGCCAGACCTAAGGAAGTGATCCAGGTCGAAAAGCTTTTACACAATTGTAAGTAATGGAATGTGCTGAACCCAGTTGAACCTCATTAAAATGCCACCGCGGGTTGAGTCTTCATGTTTCATGTTCGTGATGTTTGAACGTTTAAATTCACATGAAAAATGTAAGCAATGAGACACAATAACTGGCAGGGTCTGGGCCACTATTTTAGGCAGAGGGGTACATGATGGTGTCAGCAGTGTTGACAGAACACATTGACTCTGAAGGACATGATAGGGTCCCAGCTCAGGCAGGATCTGCACGTGGCTTGTGGATGTTTCCCACTCAGCTAAGCCACCATGAACAGGATTTGGCTTTTCTTATGCAACCCTGTCCTGTGCTTAACACACATCTGGTTGATTTCTGATACATGAAGGATAGAGCCAGTGGGATCTGGGAAAGAGGGGCAAAGAGCAGTTTGAGAATGTCTTGGGGAAATTGAATGAAGAAGGAAAAAAAGGAAGGGTGTTCGGGAAAGAAAGAGACAATGTGTTGGAAGATTGGGAACAAATTTCTTAAATATCCCACAGTAGAAGAATAGTAAATTATGGCCCAATTACTCATTCCATTCATTTAAAAACGTGTATTGTCTACTGTACACCGGGATCCAGTGTTCCTAGGTTCAGGGACAAAATCCTGGACTTCATCTTATGCACTATTTAAAATGATAGTTATGAAGCTTACACAACAACATGGAAAATGCTTATGATATAAATTTAGCAGAAGATACAAGGGTCAACTTTGTGTACACTGTGATGACAGACTGAAAAAAACAGATGCAGAGGAGAATGAAGTGAGAAACTAGGGCAAAAAGTAATGATTGATTGTGTTAGGGTGGTGGGGTTATGGGGTAACTTTTCTGAATTTCCCAAACGTTCAGTACTGTAGTCATGTTGCATTCATAAGTCTAAAAAAAAGTGGTGTTGTTGTTTTTTCTTAAATAAGGAGGAACATTATTCAACCAACTGACCCTCCCATATTAACGACCCTGCCACAGTAGCCTTTGAGAAGAACTTCACAATGGAGAAGCCCTTTCTCCTGTGCCAACCCAATTGCTGACATTCTCCAGGTAGCAGGTCCCTGCTGCTGAGAGTCTCAATCATAGTAATAAAGTTTAGGAGGGGCCCAGAAAGTCAAAAGTGAATCCTGTTCTTGGTGATGGCAAGTTCAGCAGCAATCTGGTGGAAATGGAGAGGCCTCCAATCCAACACAGTATGGGGACTGCTATTTCCCCTGACTCTCAGAATCTGCGTGTCCATCTATTTGGGGTATGAGATGAAGGGCTTGGCCAGCTTCTTACCTTAGGAATGAATGCACCAGGCACTGCTGCCAGACCAAGGCTAAGACACTCACAGCTGTGCTTGATTCCCATAAAGTAAGCAACAGTTCTGTCTGCCTACTCCAACCAGACTTGTCCATGAATTTCCGATTAGCCTGCCTGGGGCATAACTCTAGGATGCAGCTTTGGAATCAGACAGATCTGAATTTTTTAAAAATTTATAAACATTTAATTGAAGATCTACATGCACATAGTTAGAAAAATAAATGGCACAGAAGGACTTACAGTTAAAAATAGGCCTCCATCCCACTCCTTGGATTCAATCTTGCCTCCTGGAGGCAGTAGCTTTTAACTATCTCAATTTCTGGTTATGCCAGTTTGCCTTCATATCTCTAAGTAATATGATAATTCTTCTCTGTTCCAGTAGGTCAGTTGGGGACATTATCTATTGTCTCCCTGTCTTAGTCTGTTTTCTGCTGCTATAGCAGAATATCACAGACTATGTAATTGATAAAGGCTCAATTTGGCTCATGATTCCGAAGGCTAGGAAGTCCAAGATTGAGGGGTTGCATCTTCTTGCTGTGTCATAACACGGTAGAAGGCATCACATGGCAAGAGAGGGTAACAGACAGAGAGAAAAAATGGGTTGAATTCATTTTTTTTTTTTTTTAATCAGGAACCCACTCTCACGCTAATGGCATTAATGCATTCATGAGAGCAGAGCCCCCATGATATAATCATAATCTTTTTTTTTTTTTTTTTGAGATCAAGTCTTTCTTTGTCACCCAAGCTGGAGTGCAGTGGTACGATTTTGGCTCACGGCAACCTCTGCCTCCTGGGTTCAAGCAATTCTCCTGCCTCAGCCTCCCAAGTTGCTGGGATTATAGGCATGCACCACCACACCTGGCTAATTTTTGTATTTTTAGTAGAGACAGGGTTTCACTATGTTGGCCAGGCTGGTCTCGAACTCCTGACCTTGTGATCTGCCTATGTCAGCCTCCCAAAGTGCTGCGATTAAAGGCATGAGCCACTGCGCCCAGCCTGCTAATCACTTCTTAAAGGTTCTGCCTCTCTATATTGTTACAATGGCAATTAAATGTTAACATGAGTTTTGGAAGGGACATTAAACCCATAGCAAGCAGGATTTAAGTCATCCATATACTCTGGTAGACACAGAGATGCACTACACAGACCCCTCTTCAAAAATGGGCTTGCTGCCCAGCAGCGGGGAGTGTGGTCAGCAGATGGCCATCAGCTGCTGATTCTTTCAGGGTCTGCCTCTGCTGCACAGAGCCGCCTTGCCCAAGGTCATGCTCCTCCTGGGGCAGCCCATATCCAGTGACTGAGCAAGGTGAGGGTAGAAAGGCCAGGTTATTTTAGTTCAAACTTGGACACTTTAAGGGTCAATACCCACTTCAGTGCTCGGGGCAGGGTTGGGGAAGGTTTTGTTGGGTCTGCGTCACAATTTGACTTCTCCATCTGCCCAACCTTCCTCCTTCCCCTTCTTTTCACAGTTGCTGATCCTAATACACATCATGTGTGCCAAACTCTCAGGACCTGCTCCCAAGGAACCCAACCTGCAACAACCACCTCTGTCCCTCTTCAAAATTTTCAGAATATATTAATTTGTATTGTGTCCAATTAACTAAACAGGGACTACATTTCCCCAAATTACCTCCTCTGTGTGGTTCTAACTTAGGGTTAGCCATGAGGGAAGTTCATGCAAATTTGGAAGGCAGAAGTGAAGCAACAGCCATTTTTACTGTCTGAAGGTTGGTGCAGGCCAGGTGCTGTTGTAGTTAGCATGAGTGTCACCTTGCTGTCATGCTGCTTACGGCTCCTCCAGCTGTTCCCATTCTCCTTCAGCTCCTCTGTGTCCTGGGCCAGATGCATCTGTAGTTCCGTGATGGGAACACCAGCTTATCCAGAAGATCACCTACACCTGGAGAGTGAAGGCAGCGCAAGGAAGATGCAGATTTGTTTGTCCTTGTTGGTTTCAGGTCCTTGTGGGTTTCAGGTTGTCCTTTCCCTTCCCCACTCCCGTCTTTCTTCCCAGCTCTCAGTTCTGCTGACCTCAAGCCCAACACCAGATGCAGAGGCAATACTCATGTAGACTGTTTAGCCAGGTCCCATAACTGCATAAAGTCTAATCCTTACAATAGTTCCCTTTTTCTTGAATCCTCACTGATACAGTCATTATTTCTAGTTTCTCTATCAGTAGCTTTGTTTCATCAGCTCCAAGTAGTACTTGGCTCCTTACTCTGTATGGTAAGATATTAGAATCACCACCCTTGTCCTTTCCTCTCCTCCTCCTGTCTCATCTCTTCTATCAGTTATTGATTTTTACGTTGTCAAGTGTGGTAACATTACATCCTGTCCCAAAACCATAGTGAGTTCTTCCCTTCATTGTCTATGGTCCTTTCTAAAAGTTGAAAACTATCAAATGGCACTTCAAGTAGAGTATTTTATGTGGATAAATGAGCACAATTTCTGGTAATGGGCTGTGATTATATATCCTTCTCTGCTCTCCCATACAAACATATGTCAAGGGCAGATGCCTCTGTCACTCAAAGGATGATATTCTTAGCCACCGGATCAAATAGACTTTCTTGTTTTATGTGCCCCCATTTGCTCAAATACATCTCACCTCTTGCATTGCTTTGTTTTTGTACTGTGACTTTCTTGTTTAATGGTTTGTTTTTCCCAGGGTTTTTGATTACTTTCTTTTTTTCTGCTTGGGTAAAGAAAACTAGGTCTTTGCCATGATGCCCCAATTGTTGTTTAGCTTCTTACTCATTTCTTGTGTTGCTTGGAATCCATTCTATTCTTCTAGAAGATACTCTCCTTGAGACCCACTGCTGTTTTATTGAACACCAATTTATTTTGAGGCTCACTAAACAGTTGTCACCCTGAAATTTCTTTTCACTGGAATCTTGGGTTAATTCTACCATTTCATGTATTCTCACATCACTCTTTTGTTCCTTTGATGCTCACTCCAGTTTTGCTGGAGTCTGTTCTTGTTCAGCTTCTCCACGGGGCATGCACAAGACATAGCTATCGCATACTTACAAGAGGACTTACCAGCTGTGTGACTTGGGCAAGTTCCTAATCTCTTTACTCTTCAATTTCCTCCACTGAAAAATGGGAATGATGTCATCTGGCTCATGGGGTACTGTGAAGATTATATCTAATAGCATTTGTAGAGTGCCTAGCCCTTGGTACTGAGTAAGTTTTGATTTATTTCCCTAATTAAGCCACTCTTCTCCTAAGAGATCTTAGAATGCTCCCATTACAGCCTGGGCAACGTGGCAAAACCCCATCTCTACCAAAAACACAAAAATTAGCCAGGTGTGGTGGTGTGTGCCTGTAATCCCAGCTACTCGGGAGGCTGAGGCAGGAGAATCGCTTGAACCTGAGAGGTGGAGGTTGCAGTGAGCCAAGATCGTGCCACTGCATCCCAGCCTGGGCAACACAGCAAGACCTGGTCTAGTAATAATAATAATAATAATAATAATAATAATAATAAAAAGAATGCTCCCATTGCCTGTGGAATAAAGTCCAAATTCTTTGGCATGGCCCAAAGCCCTCCATAATTGGATCCCCATTGACCTTTCCCAATTTGTTTCCTATTACTTCAGGTACCTAGTGCTCTGCCAAACTTTTCGCCCAGCACATCTGTATCTGGTTGTCCAGGCCTTGATTCTCTCTGTTTCTCATGCCTGGAAAAGTTTTCTCATAATATCTGTGTACCCAAACTCTATTTCCCTTCTCACCTGCTCCCTCCATGGTACACCTTCTCTGATCTCCAGCTATGAGCACTTTCCATCTCTCCTCTGACTTTTATCCTCTCTACTGAGTATTTCAGTTGCTGCGGCCACAGACCTGGCCGCTTGCCTGTGGATGGACCAAACTCTTTCAATGCTTCTCTGCAGCTGGGGCAGCCACAGTGTTGAATGATTCTCTTTTTGCAAGCTGGGCTGAATCCAAGATGCCTTTAGGCAACGTTTTCAGAGGGCCAGAAAACTACTGCTTCCTTCCTCTCTTGCCTGTGCAGCTTTCCTCTCCCAGAAACAGCCCCCCACCCTTACCCCACACAGGGAAGTAAAGGTAAACTTTACTTTTAGGGGAGTCACCTACTTGGTGAGCTCTTACAACCACTGGGAAAATGCTCTGCCGTTGGGATTAAGTTAAAGGAACAAATTGCACATACTGTTGGTAGAGGTATCTCGTTAAGTATGATTTTTTCTTTTTCGTTCTGCCTCTCCTACTCTTTATAACTTTTTTTTTTTCTTTTTTGAGACAGAGTCTCACTCTGTCACCCAGGCTGGAAGGCTGGAGTGCAGTAGCACGATCTCTGCTCACTGTGACCTCTGCCTCCCCAGTTCAAGCAATTCTCCTGCCTCAGCCTCTGGAGTAGTTAGGACTACAGATGTGCACCACCATGCCCGGCTAATTTTTGTATTTTTAATAGAAATGGCGTTTTGCTATGTTGGCCAGGCTGGTCTCGAACTCCTGACCTCAGATGATCAACCTGCCTTGGGCTCCCTAAGTGCTGGGATTACAGGCATGAGCCTCCACACCCGGCCCATATAACTTATTTTTAACACTAGCATTCATTCACTCGCTCACTTAGGTGTTTATTCATCCATTCTATCAGTGATTCTACAAACATATTACATGACTTTGGGGTGCCAGGCACTGTGGAGGGCTTGGGGATTCAGAGAGGAAAGACATAATCCCTGCCCATGAGGAAATCACAACTAGCTTATATTGGCATACAGATCGCTTTTCAACCATGAGGTCCTGCTGAGAGCAGGAGGCAGGTACCTCTGCGGCTAGAAAGAGTGAGCAGCTGGGTGTGTAGGTGGGAATGGTGTAGGAGGAGATTGACATGGTCCTGGAAGTCTGGTTGAAGAGGGCCCACGGAGCAGTGAGGTGCTTGAGACAGAATTTTCTCTGCCTCACGGTTTAGCCCTCAAGTATGATGGAGCCTGGTCAGCCACCAGGCTAGGCAGGAAGTTGGGAAGAGGGAAAAAGGGGAGATGATTCAGGCTCTGAATCCAGGGTTCTGCCCCATCACTGAAAGGACAATATTCTTAGCCATACTCTCCTCTAACCCAGGTAAGAACCTGGACAGCTCCTTGAACATTATCTGAGAGGGAACCACAGGGAAAGGAAAATCCCTTAGCTCACCCAGATGCATTCTTAGCAATTTCTGTTCATTTTCAGGATGAGCATGGTAGTCATGGGAAAAGAAGGGTGGCCTACGCTTGTGCTGATCCCAGGCCCCTGGCTCTTCAGAGCCAAGCCAGCCCCAGCCACCCAGACCTGGATGGATGCAGAGGGCTTCCAGCACCGGGGGTGCAGTGCTTGCATTCTTGTGTTTCTGTGCAGACATTGCTGCCTATTAAAGACTGAGTTCCGTCTGGTGGTCACATCCTGGACTGGCTGCCCCATGGCAGACAAAGCTCCTTTTGTAGCTAGTAGGATGAAGTGAAGGGGAAGCTGAGTTCTTAATGTGGCCAACCAACTTCCAGCCTCTATCAGTAAATTTCTCCCTGGACCTTTTCAAAATCAAGCACTGCCAATGCGACACTGTGAGGCTGAGGGTCTGTGGGTACTGCCTGAAGCTTGACAGTGCCCACAGACTAGGTTCTCTTTATCCCTGGCCAGAGACAGCTCTGGAGTAAATCAAGGCAGGCTATGGGGTCTTGGACCCCTACCTTCTAATTAGACTTTTGTGCTGTCCAGGGAGCCCACCCACCCCCACAAGTTTTGGCAGAGACAGCCAGTCCAACTCTTTTATTTCACTGGCGTGGGGGTGGGGAGGAGGAAGGAGGAGGATATTGGCCTCTGTTATCTACAGAGACAGTGGCTGCACTGAGGGTAGACTCCAGACTTCCCCCTCCACATCCAGAGATCCTTTTCCTTACACCAGGCATGACTTTTCTTTCTGGAAATGTTCATGCTTCAATAAAAGGACAAAAGGAAGGCAGCAATTAGCTCCACAGAGCCAGCTGATGATGGTGCAGCTTAAAACAAAGTGATCAGCCTGTAGGCCAGGGGCCATCCTGGTGTGATGGCTAATATTGAGTGTCAACTTGGTTGGATTGAAGGTTGCAAAGTATTGTTTCCAGTGTGTCTGTGAGGGTGTTGCCAAAGGAGGTTAACAGTCGAGTCAGTGGACTGGGAGAGGCAGACCCACCCTCAGTCTGGGTGGGCACCATCTGATCAGCTGCCAGCGTGGCTAGAACAAAGTAGGCAGAAGAAAAGAGCAGATTTGCAGAGTCTTTTGGCCTTCATCTTTCTCCCACACTGGATACTTTCTGCCGTCAAACATCAGACTCTAAGTTCTGTAGCTCTTGGACTTTGGGACTTACACCAGTGGTTTGCCAGGAGCTCACGGGCTTGGGACTTGGACTGACTTTCTTGCTCTTCAGCTTGCAGATGGCCTATTGTGGGTCTTATGATTATGTGAGTCAATACCCCTTAATAAAGTCCTCTTCATATATACATCTTTCCTATTAGTTCTGTCCCTCTAGAGAACTCTGACTAATACATCTGGTTCTGCCCACCTTCCACCACAGGATTTGCTTGCATATCATGCTGTCTTGCCCCTGAGAGCCCCTTTCTCCTTAGCCAGGCTAAGATCAGAATCCAGATCAGAATCCAGAATCCAGATCAGAATCTGGAAACCCTGCATATTTGTGGTATAGAGACCCTTGCTAAGAGCTAGCTCATGTAAGCCCAAGAACAATGCTGGGAGATATTACTCGACTTTATAGATAAGGGAAATGCAGAGAGATAATGTTATTTGCCAAAGATCACACAACCAGAAAGTAGTAGAGCTGCATCTCAAACTCATGTCTTCTGACTCTGAATTCTGTTCTTTTTCTTTTCACCATGAAAAAAATGTGGAAAAATGCTTTGATAACTTTAAGGCCATACATGAAATAACATACGAGTTATTACCACCACTGCTTTTACCTCCAGCACTGCCATTGCCACAGACACCATCACCATCACCATCACAACCATTACTACCACCATCACCATCATCACCACCACCACCATTGACACCTATACCATAACTACCATCTCCACCATCATCAGCACCATTATCATCACTATGCCACCACCACCACTGCCATTGCCAATGCCCGAGTGGATGAGGAGTGGAGCAACGAGGTGCCTGAGACAGAATTTTCTCCCCCAAATCCCCCATTATCACTATTGCTGCTAACACCATCAAAGCTAAAACTTGAGACTCTTTCTACACCTGAAGCCTCAACACGCTTATTAAAGTGTTAAGTGGCTAGAACAGATTCAGATAATCCAGGCTCTTGTTGCTCAAAATATGGTTCACGGACCAGTAGCATTAGCATCCTCTGGGAACTTGTTAGAAAGGTAGAATCTTAGTCATTACCCCAGACCTACATAATTTCCATTTTAACAAGATACCCAAGTAGTTCACAGTCATGTTAAAGTCTGAGAAGCACCACTCCGGAGCAGGTTTTGGAAAACTACAGGACTCCTAGAGGTGACAGTGGTAAGCTAGAGGCTCCTCTAGTTCAGCTTGTTTGCCCTGGCTGCCAATCCCCTCTCCTAGTCCTGTAGTAGAAGACAAAGAGCAGCCCCAAGGAATGTTGGTTTGGTGTGCTCCAGATAGTGATTTTCAGGCCCTTTGGATAGATTAGGACTCAGAGGCCCACACAAAGAGAAACCGCCATGGGACCCATGTCTTGACAGCTAGAAAGTGAGATGAGAAGTGTTCTGAGTCAGAGGTTAGAATGATGTTTGATATGGTTTGGATGTGTGTTCCCTCCAAATCTCATGTTGAAATGTAACCTGTAATGTTGGAGGTAGGCCTGGTGGAGGTGTTTGGGTCATGGGCATGGACCCCTTATGAATGGCTTGGGACCACCCCCATGATACTGGTGCTGCATGCGAGAGCTGGTTGTTTGAAAGAGTCTGGCAACTTCTCCCTCTCTCTCTTGCACTCCCTCTCATCATGTGATATGCCTGCTCCCTCTTCACCTTCCACCATGATTGTAAGCTCCCTGAGGTCTCATGAGAAGCCAAGCAAATGCTGGCGTTTGCCTGTGTAGCCTGCAGAACCATGAGCGAAGTAAAACTTACTCCTTCCTTCCTTCTTTCTTTCTTTCTTTTTCTTTCTTTCTTTCTCTTTCTTTCTTTCTTTCTTTCTTTCTTTCTTTCTTTCTTTCTTTCTTT
>NW_012116265.1:18551569-18558867 GCF_000951035.1 Colobus angolensis palliatus | reverse complement strand
TTCCTTCCTTCCTTCCTTCCTTCCTTCCTTCCTTCCTTCCTTCCTTTCTTCCTTTCTTCTTTTCCTTCTTTCTCTCTTTTGAGATGGAGTCTCACTCTGTCACCCAGGCTGGAGGGCAGTGGTGAGATCTCGGCTCACTGCAACCTCCGCCTCCCAGGTTCAAACAATTCTCATGCCTCCTCTTCCCAAGTAGCTGGGATTACAGGTGCATGCCACCATGCCAAGCTAATTTTTGTATTTTTAGTAGAGATGAGGTTTTACCATGTTGGTCAGGCTAGTCTCAAACTCCTGACCTTGGGTGATCTGCCTGCCTTGGCCTTCCAAAGTGCTAAGGATTACAGGTGTGAGCCACTGCGGCCTCTTTTCTTTATAAATTACCCAGCCTGAGGTACTTGTTTATGGCAATGCTAACAGACTAACATAATGTTTTTGCTTTTCACCAGTGTCATAAGTCTACACTATTCCCCCTGGATCTCAAATTTGAAAAGGAGTCAACTGAAGCTCCCTACCTCTGTTCTCTCTTCCACATGTGCCTGAGTGCAACTACAAAGATAGTGCAAGGACTGCTTGGGTGGGAACAAAAACTATGGAACTCATTTTTAATGCAGTTGTAGTTACAAACAAAAACCTGTTGGAAAGTGAAAACTGTCTTATATCACAACCAATATTCTGTTGCTAAGACACCAAAGGATAGCTTTGCTTGGACTAAGTTGACAAATCATTTCAGGGTCTTACGTGCATTGGGAAAGCAATACAGCCAAATGATTTAGAAGATAGTCAATGGAACCAGATATAGACCCAGATTCAAATATTAGCTCTGCCATGATGTATTGGCTTTGTGACCTGGAGAAAGTTACCAACTTGTATACCAGTTTCCTCGTCTGTAAAACGGGGACAATATTAGGGACATTAGAAGGACTAAATGAATTAATACATCTGAAGTACCTAGAAGAGTGCCTGTCACATGGTAAGAACACAATATGTGTTATCTGTTTATTATTATTAGAACAATAAGTGAAAACAATAAGCATTTGCCAAGTCTGTTTGGGTGAGGCATCATACATATCAGGATCTTGGGAGATACAAGAGTTAAGAGGAATAAGACATGGGCCCTGCTCTTAAGGTCCTTTAGTGCAGAAGACAGAAAATACTGCTATGGTTTGAACGTGTCCCCCAGAGTTTATGTGTTGGAAACCTAATCCCCAATGCAACAGTGTCGAGAGGTGAAACATTTAAGAGGTGATTAAGTCATGAGGACTTTGCCTTCATAAATGTGTTAATACTGATCACAAAAGGGCTTGAGACTGTGAGTTCAATCTCTCGCTCTCTCTCACTCCCTCTTTGCCCTTCTGCCATGGGACGATGCAGTGAGAAGGCCCTCACCAGATGCCAGCCCCTCAGTCTTGGACTACTCAGCCTCAGGAACAATGAGCCAATAAGTTCCTCTTTTTATAAATTACCCAGTCTCAGGTATAGCTGTACAAAATATATTAAGACAGAAAACTGGTACTGAGAAGCAGGGTGTTGCTATAACAAATACCTAAAAATGTAGAAGCAGCTTTAGAAGTGCGTAATGAGTAGAGGCTGAAATAATTGGAAGGGGTGGTCTAGAAAAAGCCTAGATTGCCAAGAATGGAGCTTTAAGGGTGATTCTCATGAAGGCTCAGGAGTGAAGAGCTGCAGGGAGAGCCTAGATATTCTTAGGGGTTTTACTTAAGTGGTTGTCATCAGAATGTTGGTAGAAGTATGGACAATAAAGGCCATCCTGACGGGATCTCTGATGGAAATGAGGGACAAGGTGTTGGAAACTGGAGTAAAGTCCATTCTTGTTATACAGTTGAAAAAAAAAAAAAAAAAAAAACAATTTGACTGAATTGTGTCAATGTCCTAGGACTTTGTGGAAGGCAGAAATTAAGAGCAATGAACTAGGATACCTGGCAGAAGAAATACCCAAACAGCAAAGTGTCCAGGGTGCTACAGGGCTTCTTTTGGCTGCTTACAATAAAATGAGAGAGGGGAGAAATGCTTTAGACAGAATGCATAATTAAAAGGGCAACAGAATGGAAAGATTTGGGAAACTGTCAAACTGGCCATGTAAAGAATTAAAAAGTATGTCTGGGAGACAATACTAAGGATATGGCCAACAGGGCTTTACTAAGGAGATTAATATGGGTAGAAGGAAGCCAGGTTCTATTCATCGAGACAGTGGGAGAATAACCCTGAAGGCATTTCAGAGCAGTGGTTGAGCCACATCTGGGGCTTCTTCTAAAGCTGCTTCTATATTTTTAGGTATTTGTTATAGCAACACCCTGCTTCTCAGTACTAGTTTTCTGTCTTAATATATATTGTACAGCTATACCTGAGACTGGGTAATTTATAATAAAGAGGAACTTACTGGCTCATTGTTCCTGAGGCTGAGAAGTCTGAGACTGAGGGGCTGGCATCTGGTGAGAGCCTTCTCACTGCATCGTCCCATGGCAGAAGGGTGAAGAAGGGGTAAGAGATAGCAAGGTACAACCTCGAGGACAAATTTTTCAAAGCATTTGCTACCCTGTACCACCTTGCGTCTCTGCTTCCCATACTCTGGTGCAGTGCTCAGCTGCTCCAGCTGTGAATCAAGTGATGGCCCCAGATGTGACTCAACCACTGCTCCGAAAGGTACAAACTGTAAACCTTGGTGGCAGCTGATTCTGCAGGTGTGCAGAATGCAAGAGGTATGGGCCCATAACAGTCTCCATCTAGACTTCAAAGGATGTTTTGAGCAGTATGAGGGCCCAGACAGGGACTCGTTGCAGGGCAGAGCTACCACAGAGCCCCCCATTAGGACAATGCTCAGTGAATCCTTAGGAGCAAGGCTGCTGGGGACATCAGGGCAATGCTCAGTGGAACTACAGAGTGGGCAGGCCCTGAGATCCCAGAACTCTAGGGCCACTGGCATACAGCTCCAGCCTGCAGGACTCTGCCCTCACTAATGGATTAACGCAGTTATCGTTGAGAGTGGGTTAGTTATTTCGGGAATGGATTTCTGATAAAAGTATGAGTTTCTCCCATTTCTCTCTCTCTCTCTCTCTCTCTCTCTCTCTCTCTCTCTCTCTCTCTCTCTCTCTCTCTCTCTCTCTCTCTCTCTCGCATATGTGCTCTTTTGCCCTTCTGCCTTCTGCCATGGGGTGATGCTTCATGAAGCTCCTTTGTGTAGTGCTGGACCACTATTGATTCCAATAGGGATGACACTTTGTCTGAGAGGCCAAAAAAAAAAAAAAAAAAGAAAAAGAAAGAAAAAAGTCCTGGAGCCAGCAAATGAGGGTTTATTGGCGGGGAGGTCGGGGGGGACTTACATATGGGGCAGTCCAGTGGTGGCAGGCTGGACAGGAAAGCTGCTACAGTTTGTAGAAAGCATGCAGTTTATATGGCATTTTCACTTAGCAACCTCCACCTGGCAACCTCCATCTGACCCAAAGCACAGGGCCTCAATCCCCTGTATGGCTTATGTTCCAAGGGATGGGCCAGAAGTTGAGATGTCCTCCTCAGATAAGGAGCAAATCTCTGCATTGGCCACTCCTGGATTCTTCAGCTCAGAACTCTGAACACACATTCTTCTCAGACCACAGGTCGTCTTCAGGTGAGGCTTAAGTGACATTATTGCTCTCAGGTGTGTCCACCATACACCTTGCCAGACCTAGGCCCCTTGATCTTGGACTTCCCAGACTCCAGAACTGTAAAATATAAGCCTGTGTTTCTTATAAATTGCCTAGTCTGTGGTATTCTGTTACAGCAGCACACAACAGGCTAGGACAAATTGAGACATGCCCAAAGTGAGGAATGCCACACAAGTGAGACCCATGAAGAACCTGGGCTTTGAGAAAGGGGGTTGGATTCCAGAAGGCGAAGAGCAGAAATCAAGATAGAACCTGAATTTTCTGAGATCTCAGAGAAGGGAATATTATCTTGAGTAATTTGAGACAGTTGGAAAGTAAAGAGTTTTTTTTAGGTTAGAGGCCTGGTGCGTGTGTGTGTGTGTGTGTGTGTGTGCATGCGTACACCCACTCACAAAAAGAAAGACCAACTTTTTTAAGAGAGGAGAGAAAGAAGCTTTTTCAGTACTTCCTAAGACCTCATCCTACTAGGCAGCTTCATTAATTCATTAGCACATGAGGTATGGCACCTTTATTTCAGCCATCCCAGCTCTCAGGGTAGCTGGGGGTATTCTGAGAGTCCAGCTTTTCTTGCTAGAGACAGAAGGAGCCAAGTGGAGATTTCCAGGTCACAGCAGCGCTGAGTACCTCTCCCTTTGGGAATGTACTGTGGCCCTGACCTCATGACACCAGAAGGAATCTGGCCCAGAGTCCATTGACGTGGACGCTGATTTATCTATAAATTTCTAAACTGTCGCTGTTTTCTTAAGTAATAACTGAGAAAAGAAAAGACGACTACAGCCTGATTTAGAATATCTTTACTCAGCTATTTTGAGCCTGTGTGGTAAAACTTGAGCTTTTTGGAACTCCAAAAGGATGAGTTGTGCCAAAGGATTAAAAGGTTTAATCCTTGGGTGCTCAAACTTAAAGTTAAATCATTTTGATCAGCTTTAGAAAATGTATACATACTTCTTTGCTTTGTTTAGTAGAGTATTTGAAACGTGATTTAGCCTTTTCCTGATGAGTTAGGGTGCCTACTATAGTATTCTGTTGCCCTTATAATCTCGTATCTAGGATGCCTTGACCTCACACTACGTGGGTCCAGACGGCTGTGTATTTTGAATTTTGTATAATTTTAGTGAAACACAAAACAAAACAATAGACTTCTGGATTCAACTCTAGCATGTAAAGAGCTTGGAAGTTGTCATTTCTGTCCTTATAACAAGAAAAAAAATGGACAACTGAACATCAGTGACTTTTCTTGGACCCATCAAAGAATTGAGGTTTCAGGACAAATCATTACCTTGAAATATGGAGAGACAGACAAATACAGAAAAACACCGCTCAGATGAGCTTATCCAGAGCAGAAGCTGATGGAGCCATACATTGGTAGGAATGCTTAAATGCTAATTTGACGAATCGCTGGAGGTTGAGTGTAGACCACCAGGAGAATGAAAAAGTCTAGGAGGGCCACAACCCTAGGTACCACCCACACTCTTGAGGGCTTTACCTCCAGGAAAGCCATCAGTTCTCACAATGAGAGCCAAGAGAGAGTTCCCTGTGGCTCTAGCAGGGGTAGAGGAAAAGCAACCATTTAAAAATCTACCCAGAATGTTCTCTATAACAAAGACCTACTCTTTAGGGGAGAAAACTTTCCCAGAGCCTTAGCCCTCCTGGGGGAAGGGTAGTTACCCAACTCCAGCTCCCTTTAGTCTTCCTGTCTCACCTAAAGGGATGAGGGAAGCTAAGAAACAGTTGTAAAGATCCCAGCCCAGGACAAAGGCCCACAAAAGGACTGAGATTAAATCCTATGATTATATAACATTTTTCCCTCCTCACATTATACCAACACATCAACAAGGCTCCAGTATAATAAGAGCAGATTACAGCTCAAAAAGCCACAAGCAGCAGCCTCTATTAAAGGAAGAGCTCTTAGGGAAGCCCAAAGACAATGGAGAAGACAAAAACAAGGACATCAGATACATTTGAAGCCTCTGGCACCCATAGTTAGGGCAAAACATTAAATATGGCCCAGCTCTTAGCCAGATTAACATAAAGCTTCATGCTAAATACTTTTTTTGTTGTTTTTGTTATGTTTTTGAGACAGAGTCTTGCTCTGCCACCCAGGGCGGAGTACAGTAGTACCATCTCGGCTCACTGCAACCTCCACTTCTCGGATTCAAGCGATTCTCCTGCCTCAGCCTCCTGAGTAGCTGGGACTACAGGTGCCTGCCACTATCCCTGGCTAATTTTTGTATTTTTAGTAGAGACGGGGTTTCACCATGTTGGCCAGGCTGGTCTCAAACTCCTGATCTCAAGTAATTCACCTGTCTCGGCCTCCTAAAGTGTTAGGATTACAGATGTGAGCCACCGTGCCTGGCCTGTATATAGATATATATAATTATATTATATATAAAAAATTATATATATATATGCAACTTTTTTTTTAGAGTCAGGATCTCACTCTGTCACTCAGGCTGCAGTGCAGTGGCATGATCATAGCTCACTGTAAACTTGGACTCCTGGCCTCAAGTGATCCTCCTACCTTAGCCTCCCAAAGTGCTGAGATTACAGGTGTGTGCCACCACACCCAGTCATACTAAACACTTTCTAACTCAATTGCTATTACCCTATACATCATGGCCAGTTTTTAGTTTTTAAATTTTTTAATTTTTATAGGTACATAGTAGGTGTATATATGTATAGAACACATGTGATATTTTGATACAGGCATACAGTGTGTAATAACCACCTCAGGGCAACTGGAGTATCCATCACCTCGAGCATTTATAATTTCTTTGTGTGAGGAACATTCCAACTCTACTCCTTTAGTTATTCTAACATACATAATTATTGTTGACTATAGTCACCCTGTTGTGCTATCAAATACTAGATCTTATTCATTCTATTTAACTATGTTTTTGCACCCATTAACCATCCTCACTTTCCCCACTCCCTGCTTCTGCTTTTCTCATCCTCTGGTAACCGTCATTCTACCCTATTTTCGTGAGTTCGATTGTTTCCATTTTTAGCTCCCACGTATGAATGAGAACATGTGAAACTTGTCTTTCTGTACCTGACTTATTTCACTTAATGGAATGTCCTCCAGTTCCATCTGCGTTGTTGGAAATGGCAGGATTTCATTCTATTTTATGGCTGAATAATGTTTCATTGTGTATATGCACCACATTTTCTTTATCCGTCTGTTGATGGAGACTTAGGTTGATTCCAAATCTTGGCACTGTGAATAGTGCTGCAATAAACATGGGGATGCAGATACCTCTTTGATATACTGATTTACTTTCTTTTGGGTATATACCCAAAAGTATATTAGGGATTGCTGTGGGATTGCTGGATCATATGGTAGCTCTATTTTTAGTTTTTTGAGGAAGCTTCACATTGTTCCCCATCATGGCTATACTAATTTACATTCTCATCAACAGCATATGAGGGTTCCCCTTTCTCCACATCCTTGTCAGCATTCATTATTGTCTATCTTTTGGATAGAAGCCATTCTAACTGGGGTGAGATGATGTCTCACTGTGGTTTTGATTTGCATTTCTTGATGATTAATGATGTTGAGCATTTTTTCATATACCTGTTGGCCATTCGTATGTCTTATTTTGAGAAATGCCTATTCAGATCTTTTGCTTTTTTTTTTTTTTT
>NW_012116265.1:18512833-18551490 GCF_000951035.1 Colobus angolensis palliatus | reverse complement strand
TGTTAGCCAGGATGGTCTCCATCTCCTGACCTCGTGATCCGCCCGTCTCGGCCTCCCAAAGTGCTGGGATTACAGGCTTGAGCCACCGTGCCTGGCCTTTTGCTTATTTTTAAATTAGATTATTAGATTTTTTCTTATTGAGTTGTTTCAGCTGTTTATGTATTTTCTCTAAAATATTGTAAATATTTTCTCCCACTCTGTGCATTGTCTCTTCACTTTGTTGACTGTTTCTTTTGCTGTGCAGAAGCTTTTTAATTTGATGTGATCCCATTTGTCCATTTTTGCTTTGGTTGCCTTTGTTGCAGGCTTTCAACAAAAAATTATAAGGCATGTTAAAGACAATAAAAGTACAGTCTGAAAAGACAAAGCAAGCAGCAGGACCAGATTCAGATATGACACAGATTTTGGATTTATCATACAGTGGATTTAAAATAGCTGATATGTTAGGAACTTTACTGGAAAAAGCATACGACATGGTAGAGCAGATGGTAATGTAAGCAGAGAGCTGAAAACTCTAAGAAACTCTAAGAAAGAATTAAAAGGAAAAGCTAGAAATCAGAAACACTGCAACAGAAATGAAGAATGCCTTTGCTGGGCTCACTGGTAGAATGAATTGGCTGAAGGAAGAATCAGCAAACTTGAAGACAGGTTAATAGAAATTTCTTAAACTGAAATGTGAAGAGGGAAAAAAGAGAAACAAACAAAAGAAAACAGAAATCCAAGAACTGTGTAACTTCAAGAGGTGTAACATACACATAATTGGAATGCCAGAAATTAAAGGAGATCACAGAGCAGAAGAAATATTTGAAGTAGTAATGGTCAAGAATTGTCCAAATTAATGACAGACACCAAACCTCAGATCCAGGGAGCTCAGAGAACATCAAGCAGGATAGATATCAAAAATATCTACACTTAGCAGGATAAATATAAAAAATATCTACACTTAGGAAAATTGTATTCAAATTTCAGAAAACCAAAGACAAAGAGAAAAATCCTAAAAGAACCTGGAGGGGAAAGCCCCTTTACCTATAGACAGATAAGGATAATAACTACAGAGAATCTTTTGTCAAAAACCACACAAGCAAGATGAGACTGTAGTAAAATATTAACATGTTGGAGAAAGAACCCCCCACCAACCTAGAATTCTATATCCAGTGAA
Source organism: Colobus angolensis palliatus (assembly GCF_000951035.1). Lineage (NCBI taxonomy): Eukaryota > Metazoa > Chordata > Mammalia > Primates > Cercopithecidae > Colobus > Colobus angolensis. Next base: position 18,550,331 of record NW_012116265.1, on the reverse strand, counting down.
AATATTCTTCAAAAGTAAAGAAGAAATAAAGACTTTTCAAACAAAAACAAGATATCATTGCCAGAAGACTGGCCCTGAAAGAAATTTTTATAAAAGTAATTCAGGGAGAAGGTTAGTGATACAAGATCAGATTCACATAAAGAAGGAAAGAACACTGGAGAAGAAATTAATGGAGGTAAAATAAAATTTTATTTTTTTTGCTGGGCGCGGTGGCTCACGCCTGTAATCCCAGTACTTTGGGAGGCTGAGGTGAGTGGATCACGAGGTCAGGATTTCAAGACCAGCCTGACCAACATGGTGAAACCCCATGTCTACTAAAAATACAAAAATCAGCTGGGCATGGTGGCGTGCACCTGTAATCCCAGATACTCAGGAAACTGAGGCAGGAGAATTGCTTGAACCCGGGAGGTGGAGGTTGCAGTAAGCCGAGATTGTGCCACTGTACTCTAGCCTGGGTGACACAGCAAGACTCCATCTCAAACAAAAATTATTTTTATTCTTAATTGACCTAAAAGATAACTGTTTAAAGCAAAATAATAAGTTTTTGGGTAAATTATAGTATATGAATAAGTGAAATGAATGACAGCAGTGTCATAAGGGATAAGAGGAGGAACTGAAAATTCTGTTATAAGGTACCTACAATACATGTGAATTAGTATAGTTTTATTTGAAGTAACTTAAATTAGTTGTAATTGTATATTGCAAAATCTAGGCTAACTACTAAAAGAAAGTTTAAAGGAAATATAATTGATATGCTAACAGATAAAATAAAATGGAATCATATAAAATGCCCAACTAAATAATGCTCAGAGAAGGCAAGAAAAACAGGGAAGAAAGAAAAACAAACAGAGAATAAGTACAATGAATATAAAACAGTTACAAACATGATAGATTTAACCCAACTATATCAATAATCACTTTAAATGTGAATGGTCTAAGTATACAAATTAAAAGACAGAGATTATCAGAGTGGCTAAATAACACAAGACCCAGCTATATTTTCCTTATAAGAAATCCATCTTAAATATCATGATTCAGATAAGTTAAAAGTAAATGAATGGAGAAAGACGCACCATGCTAACACTAAGAAGACAAAGCTGGAGTAGTTCCATTAACTTCAGACAAAGCTGACTTTAGAAAATGAAAATTCTCAGGACTAAACAGAGGAATCACACATTGATAAAGGGGCCAGTTGTCCAAAAGGACATAACAATCCATAATGTGTATGCACCTAACAACAGAGCATCAAAATGTGTGATGCAAAAATTGGCAGAACTGGATGGGCGCGATGGCTCATGCTTGTAATCCCAGCACATTGGGAGGCTGATGGGGGTGGATCACCAGAGGTCAGGAGTTGGAGACTAGCCTGGCCAACATGGTGAAACCCCATTTCTACTAAAAATACACAAATTAGCGGGGGTCGTGGTGGGTGCCTGTAATTCCAGCTACTCAGGAGGCTGAGGCAGGAGAATTGCTTGAACCCAAGTGGCGGAGGTGGAAGTGAAATGAGAACATGCCACTGCACTCCAGCCTGGGCAACAAGTAATATTCCATCTTTGAAAAAAAAAAAAATTGACAGAGCTGATAGGAGAGTTACACAAGGGCACTACTATAGTTGGAGGCTTCAACACCTCTCTTTCAGTGATTGATAGATCAAGCAGAGAAAAAATCAGTAAGGATAGAGTTGACCTGATCAGAATTACCAATCAACTTGATTTCATTGACATTTATAGAATACTCAAAACAGCAAGAGCAGAGTGTACATTCTTCCCAAACTCACATGGAACATTCACCAAGACAGACCACATTCTGAGCCATAAAACACACCTTAACACACTTAACAGAATAGAAATCATACAAAGTATGTTCTCAGACCACAATGGAATTAAACTAAAGATCAGTAACAGAAAGGTGGCTGGAAAATCCAAAAATATTTAGAGATTTAACAACATACATTTAAATAACACAAGGGCCAAAAAGGTCTCAAGAGAAATTTAAAAATATTTAAATTAAATGAAAATGAAAATGCAACTTATCAATGTATGTAGGATGCAGTGAAAGTAGAAATTTGAGGCCAATCTATAGCATTGAAGTCATATATTAGAAAAGAGGACATATCAAAAATCAACAATCTAAGCTTTCACCTTGGAAACTAGAGTAAGAAGACCAATTTAAGTTTAAAGCAAGCAGCAGAAAATAATAATAAAAATTATAGAAGTAACCAACAAATTTGAAAACAGGAGAACAATAGAGAAAATCAACAAAACCAAAAACTGGTTCCTTGAAAAGATCAATGAAATTGATAAACCTCTACACATCCTAATCAAGAAAAAGGGAAGACACAAATTACCAATATCAGAGATGAAAGAGAGGCTATCACTACTGATCACAGGGACACCAAAAGGATAATAAAAGAATACTATGAACAACTTTATGCCCACAAATTTGATAACTATGATGAATGGATCAGTTCTTCAAAAGACACAAACTACTAAAATTCACACAAGGAGAAAGAAAGAGTCTGAATAGTTCATATCTATCAAAGAAATTGAATCAATGATTCATAATCTTCCAAGAAAGAAAGCACAAGGCCCAGATGATGTCACTGGTGATTTTTACCAGACATTTAAGGAACATTTATTTTGGAAAATAGAAGCACAAAGAACATTTTCTAACTCATTCTGTGAGGCCAGCATTACCCTAAAACCAAAATCAGAAAAGATATTACAAGAAAGGAAAAGTAAAGACTATTATTTTTCATTACATAAATTCAAAAATCCTCAAAAAAATTAACAAATCAAATAATGTATGCAAATAATTACAGAGAATGACCAAGTGGGATTTGTTCCAGGAATGCAAGACTGTTTCTACATTTAAAAATCAATCAATGTAATTCACATCAACAAGATAAAGAAGAAAATCACGTAATTACATCAACTGACTCTAAAAAAGCATTTGACAAAATCCATCACCATTCATTATAAAAACTCTCAACAACTTGGGAATAGAGGATGCTTCCTCAACTTAATAAAGAACATCTATAAAAGGCCTCCAACTAACATCACACTTAACAGTGAGAAACTGGATGCTTTCTTCCTATGACTGGAATAAGGCAAGTATGTCCCCATCACCCCTCTTATTGAGCACTGTACAGGGAGTCCTAGCTAGTATTATAACTAAAAAAGAAAAGAAAATGAGGTAAAATATATATAGCTTAGAAGGAAGAACTAAAACTGTTTTTGTTCATAGATGACTTGATTGTGTAGAAAAAATGCAAAGAATTGACAAAAACAATAGCAAAAGCAAAACGACAGAAAACAAAACCAAAAAATAACCCCATGAGAAACTTGGAATTACTTAGTAAGTATAGTAAGGTTGCCGTCTACAAGGTCAATACATTACTTTTAGTGGTAAAAACTGCAATTACTTTTGCACCAACCTAATACAGATGCCAACTGTTTTTCTATATACCAGCAATGAACAGTTGAAAATTTAAAAATATATCATTTACAATAGCATAGAAAAAATGGAACACTTGGGTATAAGTCTAGTAACATATGCACAGAATCAATATGTGGAAACTGAAAGAAATCAAAGAAGATGTAAAAAATGGACAGCTATTCTGTGTTCATGGATCAGAAGACTTGATATTATTAAAATGTCAATTATTCTAACTTGATCGCTAGATTTGACATAATCCTAGGGAGCTATTTTGTGGATATCAACAAATTGATCCTAAAATGTATATGTAAAGGCAAAAGACCCACCCAAATTCCTGGCAACTACTTTGTTATTCTTCTTCAGTATTGCATTGGCTAATACTCACAATATTTGATTTCAAGACTTACTATAAAGCTATAGTAATCAGGGCTGTGGTATCAATGAAAGAATAGACACATAGATCAATGGGATAGAATAAAAAGCTCTATTAGAAAACAATCACACGAATATAGTCAAATTGTCTTTGGCAAAGGAGCAAAGGCAATGCAATGGAGAACTGATAGTCTTTTGAACAAACGGCACTGAAACAATTGGATGTCCATAGGCAAAAAATGAATCCAGATACAGAATATATACCTTTCGCAAAAATTAGCTCAAAATGGATCACAGACCTAAACATGAGATGGAAAACTATAACACTTCTAGAGAGCTATTCTATGCTCATGGATTAGAAGAAGAAAACACAAGAAAATCTAGGTGATGTTGGGTTTGGCAATAAAAGAAGAAAACAGAAAATTAATAAAAAGGCTAAAGATATGCATAGACATTTCACCAAAGAAGATATACAAATGGCAAATAAGCATATGAAAAGATATGTAACATTATTTATCATTAGAGAATTGCAAATTAAAATAACAATGGGATACAACTACATAGTTATTAGATAACTTATTGAAATGGCAAAAAACAAAACCTCAAAACAAAACAAAAACCTGACAATACCAAATGCTGACAAAGACGTGGAGCAACAAGAGCTCTCATCACTGCTGGTGGAAATGGCAAAGAGGTACAGCTACTTTGGGAGACAGTTTAGCAGCTTCTTACGAAGCTAAACATAGTATTACCATATGATCCAGCAGCTGCACTCATAGGTATTTAGCGGAATGAACTGAAAACATATGTCCATACAAAAGCTTACATGTGAATGTTTATAGCAGCTTTATTCATAGTCACTAAATATTGGAAGGAACCAAGATGTCCTTCAGTGGTGAATGGATAAACAAACTGACATATCGATACAACGGAATATGATCCAGCGATGAAAAGAAATGAACTACCAAGTAATGAAAAGACATGAAGGAAACTTACGTGCACATTGCTAAGTGGAAAAAGCCGGTGTGGAAAGGCTACATGGTGTATTATTCCAATTATATGACATTCTGGAAAAGGCAAAACTATAGAGACAGTAAAAAGATCAGTGGTTGCCAGGGATTTGGATAGAGGGGAGAGGGTTGAATTGGTGAAGTACAGGTGATTTTTTTAGGGCGGTGGAACCATGCTGTATGATACTGTAATGGTGGATACATGACATTACACATTTGTCAAACCCCATAGAACTTTACAGCATGAAGAGTGAACATTAATGTGTGCAAACTTAAAAAAATCATGTAGGAGGCCAGACATCATCATTCATCATCTGCAGCATGAAATGCAGATTGTGACACGGGAATCTAACTATGTTAGGAATTCATGAAACAATCTAAGTGAAGGGAGTGGGAGAAAAAGGTGCTTAGCTAAGTAATTTAGGAAATTAGTGGACTTAAGTGAGACTAAAAGCAAAGGGAACTGCACGTAAGTACCGTGCTATAGCTGAGAAAGTTGTTTACAAAGGAGGCACGTGTTTACAATTCTGACACTACTATTCAAATACACATGAATTGAACAATTAAGTAAATTGATGGCAGATGATGGAAGCCAGGTTTCTCACTGTTGGAATGCAAGTTTGCAGATAAGCCAGGGATGAGGCTAGAATGATCCATGTGGTAATAGATTAGAGTTGAAGAACCTAAACCATTCATATAGATGCAGATTGTTACATATAGAAATATTTATTGGCCAGGCATGGTGGCTCACACCTGCAATCCCAGTACTCATGCCTAAACCGTTCATACAGATGCAGATTGTTACATATAGAGATATTTATTGGCCAGGCATGGTGGCTCACACCTGCAATCCCAGTACTCATGCCTAAACCGTTCATACAGATGCAGATTGTTAAATATAGAAATATTTATAGACCAGGCCTAGTGGCTCACACCTGTAATCCCAGTACTTTGGGAGGTTGAAGTGGGTGGATAGCTTTAGCCCAGGAGTTTGAGATCAGCCTGGGCAAAATGGTGAAACCTCATCTCTACCAAAAAAAAAAAAAAAAAAAATTAGCCAGGTGTGGTAGCGTGCATCTGTAGTCCCAGCTACTTTGGAAGCTGAGGTGGGAGGATCACCTGAGCCCAGGAAGTCAAGGCTGCAGTGCAGTGAGCCATGATCATGCCACTGCACTCCAGCGTGGGTAACGGGAATAAGACCTTGTCCCCCTCCCAAAAAAAAAAAAAAGAAAAAAGAAAAATATTATAGATCTCTGTTTGTCCACAGGTTAGTATACACACATATATTTCCTTGCTTTGCCAGCTGAGAGGCCCTAGAAGCCATGACACCCCGGTAGCAATGATTACACCTAGTACCCAGATCTTAGTTTCTAACTATTCTCTAATAAAAGGAATCAGGGTCCCTTTAAGAAATGGCTGCTTCTAGGACCAGGGCAGAAAATATATGCAGTGAGCCGGAATGATTTTGTAGTGCCAAAAAGGAAGAAAGTACTTTAAGAAAACCCTCCACATTCATGGAAGTCTGTCAAAAGGTCACAGAAACCAACGAAAAGAGTTCCTGGCGACCAAAACTGGAACAATTTTAACAACAAAATACACACAATAGTATTGGATTATAACCCAAAGTACAAAATAAATATCCAGGAGTCTATACTGATATAAGTAGACAATTAAGTCAATAAATAGAAAAGAGAGAAATCTCCCATGCAGAAGAATTGCAAATCACTTATGCAGATTCTCTGTCCTCAAGGAGGTGGAGCAAAGCTCCTCATTGTTTAAGGGTGGGCTGAGCAGAGTAACTTTCCTCGGGAGAGTATTGTCTGGAGAGAGGGAGCCTGGGGAGACATGACAATTAAATGTGATGTGGCATCCAGGTTGGGAGCCTAGAACCGAAAAGAGACAGTAGGTAAAAACTAAGGAAACTGGGCAGGGCGCGGTGGCTCACGCCTGTAATCCCAGCACTTTGGAACACCGAGCTGGGAGGATCGCTTGAGCCCAGGAGTTTGAGACCAGCCTGGGCAGCAAAGCAAGACCTCATCTCTGTACTAAAAACAAAACAAAAAATAAAATGAAAAAGAAAACTAAGAAAATCTGAGTAAAGTATGGATTTTAGTTAATTTAATATACATATGACAATCATACATAGTTATAAAACTATATATACAACTATCTACTTTTATATATACATAACTATATACATATAGATGTATATAATTATTGGGTAATTTGTTTTCAGACTGCTGTCTGGGTACTTCAGGTAGCTCCTCCCCACTTTGTAATCAATCTGCCTATCTAGAAATCAAGTTTGTTCAAATTGTGTGTAAAACAAGAATAAATAGGCACAAAGTGAGGGCCTGAAGTGTTCGCCTATAAATGATGTACATTAACACATGTCATTAACAAATGACAACATTTGTCTTTCATAGGACTTTTGTGGTTCAAGTCTTTATTCTCAGCTATGTAAACATTTAAAATAGTCACAATTTACATTTATAAAGCATTTCTTGGTTTGGAAGTGCGTCTCATACATGATTTCATTGGGACCTCACGGCAATTCTGTCTGGTAGGCAGGGCAGGCATTTTAATCCTCATTTTCTAGATGGAGGCAGTGACATTGGGAGAGGATAATTGGGCAGCTCAGGTCATGGAGACCTGGAAAGTTGCCACGTGGCCGAGTTTCATACAGGTGAGGTGCATCCGTTTGCTTTTAAAAGAACTAAAGAGTCTGAAACAAAGTGACATTCTTTCGAATATCTGTGTGCAGTTTTTGGGGGGTTAGGGGCCTGTTTTGTTTTTGCTTTGGTCTTAGAAACACAGAGTTTGGAGTACTGCTTGGGATAGGGAGGAAGGAGCTTGATTTCCCCTTCACCCTGTGAGGCATTGGCAACTCCAGGGCTCTCCTTGGAGCAGAGAGAAGAACCTTACTCAGTCTTAGGCCTAGAGAGAGCCAGTTTCCTCCTGATGCATGGCCGGCTTTAGCAGTTTGCTCTTCCTGGAGGCCTGAAACTGGTAGGCTAGGCGGTCGGAGCCAGCGAGTTGACCTCGAAGCCTCCACAGAGGGTGTGGGGAGGGGGTACCTCCTCCCTTCTGCTCGGCTTACTCAACTAGAATCTGATGCTCTGACCAGGGTTTCCTTGTAGGAGCAGATCCCCTCACACCCCCAAGGGTAGCCAGGATCCTCAAAAACCCCTGGTGGACCCCTCCTTCAGAGCTTCCCTCCGGGGCTCCCTGCCCTGTCCCCATGGAGTCGTCTGTAAGAGCCCTGCCACGTATCTCACAGAGGAGACCAAATGGGCCCTGAGATGGCTTGGGCACAGCAGATGGGTTGAGAACTAACTGGAATATTCACGATTTAGCATCCTCTGCAGGAGCAGTGGTTGCAGTATTAGAGAAGAAAGCCATGTGGCATTCTCATATTCAGTCTACTAATGATAAACCTCCCCTCCATGACACAGAAAACAGGATGGCAAAGGAGTCCCCGGGCCGTATCTGGCCCATTCCTGCATATTGTTCACCTTGCCATGGTTTTAAGACATTTTTAAAAGCAATTTTCTAGTATTTAAAAATCAACACATTTCACATAAAGGTGGGATAAAGTCTAAGTTATCTATTATCTTAAAGCGGAGTGTCTGATAACAGGGCAAGACAACAATAAACTGTCATACCCAGCCTCCCCTTCTGCCCAGTTCTGTTATCTGCCTGCCTCTCATCGCACCTGAGTTCATGATCCCTACGCTAAAGGGCTTATAACCAGCAGGTGCTGCGGATGGGAGGTTGGGAGAGTTGAGGGTGTCCCTCAGGCAGCTGACAATGCCGCCTGCACTCTGGGTCCACTCAGGCTGCCCCAGGGGAGTATTTAAACAGAGCGCAGGGTGAACCTGATTTCCATGTTCTGTGGTGCAGTGATGAGCAAATCCTTCCCTCCCCATCTTTTCTCGCCACCATGCTGTGAGAACTACATGCTGTTGACAGAATCAGAATCTCTCCAGATCACTGACTGAGGCTTTATATACCTGGGGTAGCCTGTTGTTGCTTATTTTAGTTTTTTGAGACAGAGTCTCACTCTGTCACCCAAACTGGAGTGCAGTGGCACTCAGTGCAGCCTTGACCTCCCAGGCTCAAGTGATCTTCCCACCTCAGCTGCCTGAGCGGCTGACCTACAGGCATGCACCACCATGCCTGGCTAATTTTTGTAGTTTTTGTAGAGATGGGGTTCGGCCATATTGCCCAGGCTGGTCTCCAACTCCTGAGCTCAAGCAATCCTCCCACCTCAGCCTCCCAAAGTGCTGGGATTACAGATGTGAGCCACCGTGCCTAGCCTTATTTGATTTTTCACCTCTTGCTTGTTTTATACTGAGTTCTACTGCGGGAAGTCAGCAGCCCATCTTTCACTATCCCTCAGCAAAACAGGTCAGTATTATTACTTTTGATTCATAAAGTTGCCTCAGGTACCTGAGTGTCTAAATGAATCCCCAGCTGTTTGAGCCACTGGGTTAGGCAGAAGATGGTACTAATTAAACGTATATGTTCAGCTCGGGCTCAGATTCGAAGTCCACTATCTACCAGCTATGTGACCCTGGGTAAATTACTTACCATCTCTGGGTCTTGGGTCCACCAATGTAAATGAAGTAATTTGTGAAGAGAGCTAGGCATGGGGCTTGAAACATAAGAATTACTTTGTAAGAGTCAGTTAGTATGGTTTACTATTACATTTTACCATTACTTTAAGGCCCTAAAAGGCAGCTTCAATTTCTAAAAGATTTATTCAAGGAATTATAGAGTTTGGGCAGAGGAGAGGGTCCCAGAGTTACGAATCTAGCTCTCTGATTTCTGCAGAAGAGGAACTGGAAGCCCAGTGAGGCGAAGTCAAGCCCTTTGCCTCCTTGCTCTTTCTGTCACACTGTGTTGGACTCTCGAAACTTCCCGAATGCTGAGTCAGCACCTGGGGATTAAAATGTTAATTTTCAACAAGAATCTGATTTTGCTCAGCTATAATTTTATAGACAGAGAAGCTGGGACCCAGCAATGAAGGCTGCGACTAGAACTATTCCAGACAGGAGTTTCCATGTAAGCAAGAGAAGGGCTCCTTTGTGTAACATCTTTTTCCAAGCAAGACTGGGAATAGGGCTCCTGCACGGGAGTATGGAGTTGGTCCCCCTGAGTGCTATAATCCACCCGGATCTCTGGTCAGTATCCTCTCAGCGGAGACCACTGGGGCTGTGAACATTCTAGAACGGCCAGGGGGAGTTCTGGTCCCAGCGCCCTTTCCCCATGTTCCTGAGCATCCTAAGTTCTGTCTGCTATTATTGCACATTTCTGTGCACCCTTCTCCCTTTGCTTTCAGGGTTGGTTCTCTTTCATTTCATGTTGTTAGTTTCCTGGTACCTTTCCATTTCATTAATTCATTCAACAAATATTTATCGAGCCCCCACTCAGATGGGGCTCAGGATAAGACAGTAAACCAGCCAGACCTGGGTTTCATGCTGCTGGGGCTTACAGTCTGGTCAGGAGACAGATGTGAAACAGACAACACACAAAAGGTGTCTGATCACAAATGGTGAAATGTGGTCCAAAGGATAGAGTCAAGGAGTGGTGAGATCACAAAAGAAGGGTCTGGCTGGAGCTTGGGGTGTCACGAGGCCTCCCTGAAGCTGTGACATTTAAGCTGAGACAAGAAGGAGCCAGTCACATGAAGGGGGAGTGGGGAGAAAAGGGTTCTGGGCAGAGGAACAGCATAAGGAAAGGCAGAAGGAACATTGGAAAGCAGATGTCACATGTGTGTGTGTGGCCGAGGGCTGTGCGTGAGCCTGAGTGGCAGGGACGGAGGGCAGGGAGGAACAGAGCTCATGCCTCAGAGGGGGAAGGTGATGTCACCCTTCCTGGGCTTCCCTGGGGACAGCAGAGCATCTGGGTACTTCCAGGGAGTAGAATCCAGTGGTTACAAGCCCAGACTGGAGGCAGATCTCCTGCAGTTGATTCCTAGCTGTGCCCTTAACTAACTGTGTGAGCTTGGTCACGTGATGCCTCAATTTAGAAATTTACAGATTTAGAAATCTGTAAAATAGGAACAATCACAATTTTACATCTGTAAAATAGGACTGTTGAGAGGACTGAATGAAGTAATGTGTTGGCTGTGATTAGGACAGATGATGGGGATGATGGCGATGCTGACCATGTCCTTTGGCATAAGGCACATCAGTGACTGCTCCCACGTTGTTGATGGATACTTCTGCTCCCCACCCAGCTCACAGGTAGCACGGGGAAGTCACCCAAAGAGGTGAGTCTCTGACAGCCTGTGTAAAGTATGTGACCTCGCCTCCTGGTTTCCATAAACCAAGGTGAACACTTGCCCAAGGCTTGGTCAATCAGATTATCAGAATTTTGATGACCAAGAGATAGCCAGTTGGTTTGATATGGTGCCCTGAATGGAAGAGATACAAAGGAAGTGTTGGGCCAGGCACGATGGCTCATGCCTGTAATGCCAGCACTTTGGGAGGCCGAGGTAGGTGGATCACTTGAGCCCAGGAGTTCGAGATCAGCCTGGCCAATATGGCAAAACCCCGTCTCTGCTAAAAACACAAAAAAATTAGCTGGGCATGGTGGTGCATGCCTGTAGTCCCAGCTCCTTGGGAGGCTGAGGCTTGAGAATTGCTTGAACCCAGGAGGCAGAGATTGCAGTCAGCCAAGATAGTACCACTGCACTCCCCACTCCAGCCTGGGTGACAGAGCGAGACTCTGTCTAAAAAATAAAAAAAGAAAGAAAGAAAGTGCGTGTACGAGTGTGTAGGCGGGGTGAGGTTGGGGGACTGAGAAACGAAGCAGCTTGGTTTGCAGAGAGGAGAATGAAACAGTCCTACAGATTCAAAATGCAGAGATACTGCCTGGTTTCCAGTGGCTTTCCAGTTCTTGGGCTTCTATTCTTGGAGAAACCCTGCTGGCCCTGGCTTCCGTGGATATCCCAGGATTCTTCCATGAAGCTTTCTTTTGTATTGCCTGAACAAGTTCAAGATGGCTGCTGCTGACTAAGACGTGTGTTAACACAGCCCTATCTGAAAATCTTCAGGGAGAACTGCACCCCAAGCAGGTGGACATTCTCCTTTTTCTCCTTCAGATCAATGGACAATGTGAAAGTGTATGTATTGTTGTATTTCTCCTGGAGGTTCAAATACAAAACCCCTCTCTGAGCCTTTCGAGAAGGCTTGGTATGGCTGAAATATGGTTCTCTGCTGCTGATAAAAGTGATCACGTACCTGTGGGTGGTCTAGTGCCTTAGCTAGGTCCTGCAGCCTGGATCCCAGAGACGTGCCTTTCAGACTTCCTGAGCACCTCCTGCTTCCTGTTCTCATTCCTTCTGGGCTGACCCATGCTCTGTGCTGAGCTTTATACCTATTCTGGTTGCAGATAAGGTAAGACAGACAGAGAGACAGAGCCAGAGGCAGAGTTAGAGTCTGGACCCTGGTGGGTGAGTGTGAGCTCAGTTTCTAACCATCTCTCAGCTTTACGTGGCTCAATAATCTGATATTATCAGTTCAGAGAGATGGGACAGGCCCAGGGAAGCACTGTCCAATAGAAATGTAGTGTGAGCCATAAATGTAACTTAAAATTTTCTGGTAGTAACATTTTAAAAAGTAAAAAGAATATGTTAACCCAATATGGCTAAACTGTTATTATTTCAGCGTATAATTAACATAATTTTTTTTTTAAGAGAGACAGCGTCTTGCTCTGTTGCCCAGGTTGGAGTGCAGTGGCGTGATCATAGCTCATTGCAGCCTTAACCTCCTGGCTTCAGGTGATCCTCCCACCTCAGTCTCCCAAGTATCTTGGACTACCGGTACACATCACCATGCCCAGCTAATTTTTTTTCTTTTAGAAATGGGATCTTGTTATGCTGCCCAACTTTTAAGAGATGAGCAAGACCTCATCTCTTAAAAAAAAAAAACAAAAAGAGAGATAGAAATGCATTTATCTTATGTAAATGCTTAGGTAGGCCTTGAGGGTTGCTGATATGGCTGTTTGTGCAATATTTAACGCAGGTTCCTTTTATCTTGTTGGTCCACCATGCATGGACTTTGTTTCCAAATTCCTCAACAGTCCAAGATGACTGCTCCAGCTCCAGCCAGTGCAACCATCTTCCAGCCTGCAGAAAAGGAAAAGGGAAGAAGGACATACTACCACCTTTTCATGGCACTTCCAAAAAATTACACACATATTACTTTTGTTTACATCCATTGGTCAGGATTTAGTCATATGGCCCTATCTAGCTACAATGGAGGCTGAGAAATGTACTCAATGTTCTAGGTGACCAAGTGGCTGGCTAAAATTCAGGGACTCTGTGACTTAAGGAAGAAAACAGTGAGGAATCAACTGATAGTGTTAGTCTCAGAGACTAAGCCATGCTAATGAAATGCACATTCTCTGGTAAACCAGAAGGCCAAGTTATTCAAGAATAGTAAGACTACAGTTGTCAGCCAGGTGAAAGTGCCTGAGTTGGCTGACCATTTCAATCTCTTCCCAGTAGGCTAGTCTAAATGGTTAGAAGATTAATGGGTCAGACCATGATAGCCTGATGGATCCATTTCCATTTCAGGACCTACAAACCTGCCAGGAGAACAAAAACATTCCTGCCAGCCTGGGAGGGAGCCCTTTTTCTGGGATGATGCTAGAGATACTTGGACAAACTTCTGGCCCCTTAACATTTCTTTACCTGAACTCATCGTAGCTTTATACATTACAATTCTGCTTATATTTGTTACATTTTAGACGTTGGGAAGAGATTTTGAAGGCACACTAGCTCTTTGTTGTGAACTTGGGATTTGCTATTGTCCATCAGCAGTGGTCATTAACTTGATAAACATTTATTGAGCACCACTTTTTGCCAGGTATTGAATTATGCTGGGAGTAAAGAAGAACCTGTCCTTAAGTTGACTGCAATATCTAAAGAATAGGGAAAGTCATGATGGGCAAGCATTTGAGAAGTAAGTAGGCATTCACTGAGCAAGAGGAATGAAAAACCATCCCACGTGAAGGGAAGGCGTGTGCAAAGGCTTGGGAGACATCAAAGAATGTGACATGTTTGGGAACAGAAAGTAGCTGGGTGGGGCTTGAGGAGATGCTGGAAGGGTGGCCTCTTGAGCATCCATTCTCTCTCAGTAACTACCCCATTTTCCTTGGGGTATCCACCCTCCCCACACTTCCCATATTTTTCGGAGGAAGTTGACTCCACCCTGGCCTAGTGTTGGGGTAAATTACCCCAGTATAGACTAATCAGCAAAATCCCTTTTTGCCTGCAGATGGGCAAATGACCCAATTCTGACCTGAGAGACTGGAGAAGACTTTGCTGGCAGCTTCAGGGAAAGAAGCTCTCTCCCTTTCTCCTTGTATACAGCATGGAGCATAGGTGTGAGAACAGGAATTGTGGCAGCCGTTTTGTCACCATGAGAAAAGCCTGCCTGAGCATGAGGACAACACCATGGAAGACAGAGAGGACAACACCAGGAAGAAGAAGGGGTTCTGATGACATTGTGGTGCTACTGAGTCAAATCTACACTGAAGCCTCCTTGACCCCTCGGTTTTAGACAGTTTGGGGCTGCAATGTGAAGGACCTTGGGGCTTAACTTTTATTCTGGGGCAATGGTAAACCACAGACAGCTTCAAGTAGGGAAGTGAGCCCACTGGACCTGAATTGTAGGAAGTTGCCTGCAGTGCTGAGTGCAAAGAACCTGGACCAAAGCCAGAAATGAGGACCTGAGCCAAGACAGGAGAAGAGGAAAGAGTCTGAGAGCCACTTGGGTGACAGAAGCCAGACTAACTGGATAAGAGGGCATGAGGAAGAGGGTGTGTGCTTTGGGAAGAGACTAAAACTCTTAGCCTGACTGCACAAATGGAGAAACTCCCCTTCCCCCTTCTTCTGCCTCTATCACTGTCCCCCTGGGAAACCATCTCCACTGCCAAACCCTGTATTCTCCTCTTTTGTAGATTCATGCCTCTGATTACAATTCTTTATGGGCATGCCTGGTCCTTTGGAGCAGGGACCATGCCTCGTCATCTTCACATCCCCAGGGACTAGCCTGGCACACGGTTGGCACGGGGGCAAGGCTGACTTGGATTGAGTTCTCGCTGAGCTAGGCATGAGCTACACCCTCCCCCTGCCCCCAGGGCTTAGTCATCTGTTTCATAAGCAGCTTCCAAAAGCTGCAGCCCCAATACCCAGCTTCCTTGTTGTTGGCAGGTGTTGGCAGCCCTGAGTGCCAGAACACCAGGGAGCCAGCCACTGGGAACACGCTAGGGTGGTGAGCAGGAGCCAAGTAATCAGGACTCATATACATTTATGAGAGGCGTGTGTGTGCTCCCCAGGAGAGCTGTAACGACACTCCCTTTCCAGGAAACACAAACCAGGCCTCCTTCCTTTCTTTTTTCTCACCTGTCCTGTCTTGTGGCCAGAAGCACACTCATTGGCTTTCCATGATTCTAAAATAAATCAAAATGGGGGTCACACCCTTCCAAGCTACTTTAGGTTTGCTCCGTGGAAGCTTTAACCCCTTACCATCCCACCAGGACTGAAATGCTTGGGTTCCAATTTACAAAAATATTAACCTTTTTTGTCCTTTCAGAAGTATCTCAGCTTTCCCGATGTCTGCTCCCCTGCCCTGGAATTTCTCCCTCTGCTTATAATTCATCCCAAGGATGCTGACTTCTGTGTTTTGGGATGGTCAGGGGATATGTGGCATTGGGGGCAAATAGATTAACCTTTTACCAACTTTCCAAAGTCCTTCCTCCTTGTTGTTTTTTGTTTTTGTTTTTGTTTTTGTTTTTTTGAGACAGAGTCTCACTCTGTCGCCCAGGCTGGAGTGCAGTGGCACAGTCTCAGCTCACTGCAACCTCCGCCTCCTGGGTTCAAGTGATTCTCCTGCCTCAGCCTCCTGAGTAGCTGGGACTACAGGCACATGCCACCACACCCAGGTAATTTTTGTATTTTTAGTAGAGTTGGGGTTTTGCCATGTTGGCCAGGCTGGTCTTGAACTCCTGACCTCATGATACACCCGCCTCGGCCTCCCAAAGTGCTGGGATTACAGGCATGAGCCACTTCACCCGGCCCCTTCTTGTTCTTTTTATCTCGGCCTCCTCTGGGCTTTGGGAAGTCCTCTTCTTTCTCTAACCCCAAGGTTTTCCTCATTACCGTTCCAAGATTACAAGGTTTTCCTCTGGTCACTTTCATTATGGAAACTCCTGGTTCCCCGCTAGCCTGCGCTTCTCAGTGGGGCTCTGAAATTCAGCTCTCATCTGCCCCAGTGTTATGTTGTTTTTTTCCCTGTCGCTATGGCAGGGATTAAGACAGGAGCCAGGGAAGAAGGGCGGGGGGAGGAGAATGAGCACAGAAAGGCAGAAGAACGATGGGAGAGAGCCTGATTGGAGGGTGTCAGAGCCGAAGGAAACTGACAGAAATGGGCTGAGTGTGTCAAGGGAAGGAAGAGGGATTTGTTTTTCATTGTTGTATTTTGGTTTTGGTTTTATAGTTTGGATTTGTTTCCAGAGGTAAAGAGAAATGTACTTAGTGCTGAATCTCCCCCAACATAGAGTCATGGCTAAATAAATCCCTCTCTCACCGTCAGTAATCCAGGGTCAATCTTTAGATCCCAGATGGAATAGGGAAAACTCTCAAAAAAAAGCTTCCAGTTATTCTCAATTCACTTTATGGATAAGCTTGCCCAGTCAGTGTGACAAAGTGACCCAGTACCACTCTGAGACCAGGTAAGCCCTGCCGTTGGGAGATCCCCTCCCCCCAGGCCTCCCTTTGTCCCTGGGGCAAGGGGTCCTCAGGGCTGAGGGTGATGCCCAGACAGAGTCTATGCCCACACCTACCCCATCCAGACCATGCCCATACTTAGGACCCCAGAATCTCTGCCTGAATGACCCAAGCCCACTTTTAGGTTCCGGGTCTGCTGCATTCTGGTCTGAAGAGTCTGAGGATTCTGAAGTCATACCTGCCTTCCAGAACGTTATGAAGGTTCATTTGTGAAGGCAGGAGAAGAAGATGTGTTTTATTGAATAATTTGTTATCTTGACTCATAGCTTTTAAATATTTAGATACATAGTATGTGAATTGTTGCTTGAATTCTTGCCCTGGTCCCACAAACCTGTGATAAAATGAAGATTTGTGTGATGGAAATGACTCTATTTCCAAATCTCCTCTGCTCCGTGTTCCAGTCTTTCTCTGCCAAATACCTTCATTCGAAAGCTTTCATCCTGCATGAGTCCATAAATCAGCCTACCACAGAGCAGAAGAAATGGTATAGTGGGCATTTTGTGTTCTTAATTTATTTACATATATATGTAAGTGGTCTAGCTTCTGAACCCCCTTTCTGTGTTTGGGGAGTATCCCACTCACACACACACACTTTTCTGAGCCATGGTAGGGAACAGAGCTCACATCCCAGAACCCAAAGCAAACATTGCTAAGAACTTGTCTTGGCCAACACCACCAGTGGCTTCCCTGGATGTCCACTCTCCCCTTCTCCTTTAGTAAGAGAACCCTCGATGTTTAGCTGGGCACATGGCTGTCTGGGCCAAAGACTACATTTCCCAGACTCTTTTCTGCCAGATGTCGCCAGGCGACCAAGTTTCAACCACTGAGACAGAAGTGATATGGGCGATTTCCAGGAAGTGGCTGTAAAGGGAGGGAGGGGGTCTGCTTCTTACCCTTTTTTCCTTCCTGATGTCTGGAATGTGAACTTGATGGCAGGCTCTCAAGCAGCCATATTGGTCCATAAGGCAGCGTGCAAAGGCAGTGCAGAAGGAGCTCCACGGTGGTTGTGCTTCAGCTTTGTTTGCCTTCAAACTTTTTACATAGAGAGGAAAAAAAAAAAAACTCTTTCTTTATCTTTTTTTTTTTTGAGAAAGGGGTCTTGCTTTGTTGTCCAGGCTGGAGTGCAGTGGCATGATCATGAGTCACGGCAGCCTTGATCTCCCAGGCTCAAGTGATCCTCCCACCCCAGCCTCTTGAGTAGCTGGGACTACAGACATGCACCACCACACCTGGCTAATTTTTGTATTTTTTGTAAAGATGGGGTCTTGCCATGTTGCCCAGGCTGATCTCAAGTGCCTGGGCTCAAGTGATCCACCTGCCTTGGCCTCCCAGGGTGCTGGGATTACAGACGTGAGCCTCCATGCCTGGCCAAAAAATAAATTTCTATGTTGTTTAAGCCATAATTATTTTGAGTTTTCTATCAAAATAGATAGAACTCAAGCCTGAATAATACTTTTGTCTTCTCAGACTGTCTTGTAGCTAGGTCACAGCCTGTAACCAGGCTCCACGGAGGGCAGGCTCTCTGGTCCAGGCAGCCTCAGCAGTAGGCTCGAGACCTGGGCAGCAGTGGTTGCACCTGGTGTTCGGTACAGGGATGTGTGTGAGGCAACATGAGGTGCCCAGTGCTTGGTGGCAGTGGTGGCTCCTTACTGAGCTAGTTCTGCCATGTGATTTTGTGATTTTGGGTACTGATTTTGGCTGCATGGCCTCAACCCTGGTCCTCCAGTCCACCTGATATTTTGTGAATTATCCAACATCCTGTTAATAAATTCCCATTCTGCTTACATCTGCCAGAGTTGGTCAGTAACCCAGTCTTAGCCCCTGTCAAAATACTTTTTAACAGTAAGATTTTACCAAGATAGTTGGTTTTGCCATTAGATTAGTCCATGGAATAATCTCAAACTCAACGTGAGGCATGAATTCCGTTTTCTGAGGATGCTGTTGATGCGGGCAAAATTGTTCTTTGGAACATGCAGTGTCTCTTGGCATAGGGCTATGTGCCATATACGAGTCGAATCCGTGATATTTTTGGGGGAATACCAACAACCAAAATTAAATACAAATTTAATTAAATGAATACAAAATTAAATTAGAAGTACATTCAAAGGGTACAGCACTTCACTTGTTCAGAGGTGATTTATACGGCAACCCCAGCTATTTGGAACACTGCCAGGAACTAGAAAATGAGCAAAAATCAATACAACCCCCAAAACCAATGAACAGACAAACAACAACTCTCAAAGCAAAACAAAACAAAAAACACTATTCACAGCCAAAATAAATGCAACAGGATTCTCTCCCTAGATTTTATGTATTGATTCACAGGTGAGCCATCTTGATCCTCCTTCAGAGCCTGTTTACTCTTTGCATAGACAAAGTTCGAGGAACAATTTGGATGAGGAACGTCCCATTCCATAGCAGATTTGAATGTGGAGGGGAGAGGGGAAAGGCTGCCGTGGACTGACAGTCTACCAGGAATTAGAAGATGGCTGTTAGCTTGTTTTAAACTCAGAGACAAAGCAGTCAGGAGAGCCTAGCGTCAGAACCAACTGGGTGTAACAGTATTGAGTCTGTGTTTTAGCCCAATACATGAATAGGGAAGGGGGTCATGAAAATCCTGGGCATCATGAAAAGTTAGAAAAAGTAAACGACAGGACATTATCCAGTGCTGGTGAGCATGCGGAGCAATGAGCAGTTCCCCAATCACTGGTAGAAGAAGAACCACTTGAGAAACTGGTTTGGCAGCACCTTGGAGAGCTGAGCATGTGGGGAGTCCTTGATCTGGAGTTTCATTCCTAAATGTGTGCAGAGAGAAACTCGTGCAATGGTCACAGGAGACATGTACCAGAAAATTCATAGCAGCACCGTTTGTAACAGTACTCAAACCCTCAGCTATCCACCAAACAGGAGAACAAATGGATGCATTGTGGTATGCTCTACAATGGGATATAATACAGCAGGAAAAATGAACACACTAAAGCTACACACACAAACATGGGTGAATCTAGAAGTACAACATTCGGCTGGGTGTGGTGGCTCATGCCTGTAATCCCAGGACTTCGGGAGGCAGAAGCAGGAGGATTATTTGAGCCCAGGAGTTGGAGATGAGCCTGAGCAACATGATAAGACCCTGTCTCTACAAATAATTTAAGAAAGAGTTAGCTGAGCATGGTGGTGTGAGCCTGTGGTTCCAGCTACTTGGGAATCTGAGGCAGGAAGATCACCTGAACCCAGGAAGTCAGGGCTGCAGTGAGCTCTTATTGGGCCACTGCACTCCAGCTTGGGTGACAGAGTAAGATCCTGTCTCGAAAAAATAAATAAATAAAAGAAAATTAAAAACACCATGTTCAGCAAAAGGAACTAATCACAAGAAAATACAAAAATAGCATTTGATTTACATAAAATTCAAGAACAGGCAAAACAAATTATATTGTTTGGGGCTACATTCATGTGTGGTAAAGAGAAGCAAGGACATAATGTATAGTTTGCTGGAGTGTGGTTACTTCTAATAGAGAAGGAGGAGGCCTATCGCGTACTATTGTGATATTCTTTTTCTTCACTGCAGCATGGGTCTGTTGGTATTTTATTTATATTATTTATACTGTACATCCATGTTTTATTTATGTATGAGATATATTTCACCAACATTTTTTTTAAAAGAAGGAGAAAAAAACCAAGAGTCAGGTTCTGTTTAATGTACCCCATTTAAGAAGGCAAAATAGTGTTTAATAACATTAGAAATCTTTCTACCAAAAACAATAATCAGAAAAACCATTTTGGCACTTGGAGGGCTAAGTTTCAGTTTCTGGAAAGTTTATTTAAATGTGACTGTGTCTCAGCTGCTTTCTCATACAGTGGAGATACCAGAACCTGGAGTCTCATCTCTTTTCAAACAAATTTCCAAATTCTGAAAAAAAGAGAGAGGAGCCCTTATGGAAGCTCCATGGCATGACACTGGGGACCTTCACCAGCCAGCTCCAAGTCTGCACTTTGGCCTCCCTCCCTCTGGCTGCTTCCCCATTGGAGTCACCTGAGAGCTGGTTTGAAATGCAGATTCTCAGGCCCTACCCTGGATCTGCTGAATCAGAATCTGCACATTAATAAGATCCCTGGGGGCTCTGTCTTAGCCCCTTTAATGTTGCTTATAACAGAATACCTGAAACTTGTTAATTTATGAAGAAAAGACATTTGTTTTACAGGTATGAAGGCTGAGAAGTCTAAGGTCAAGGGGCTGCATCTGGTGAGGACCTTCTTGCTGTTGGGGACTCTCTGCAGAGTCCTAAGGCAGCACAAGGCATCACATGGCAAGGGGGCTGAGTATGCTACTCAGGCCTTTCTTCCTCTTCTCTCTCTCTTTTTTAAGACAGGATCTCATTATGTTCCCCAGGCTGGTCTTGAATTCCTTGCCTGAAGCAATTCTCCTGCCTCAGCCTCCCAAGTAGCTAGGTTTACAGATGCTTGCCACTGTGCCTGCTTTTTCCTTCTCTTATAAAGCCACCAGTCCCATTCTCATGATAACCTACTAATCTATTAACCCATTATCCATTAAGTTATGAATAAATTAATACATTCATGAGGGCAGAGCCCTCATTACCCAATCACCTCTTAAAGGCCCCACCTTTCAATACTGCCATATAGGGGAGTTTTGGAGGGGACAAACATTCAAACCGTAGCGTACTCTGAATGCACACTGAAGTGTGAGAAGCATTGCTTAAGACTAGACTATGACTAGGGACCAGATACTCAGTTCTTTTTCTTTTTAAATTAGCTTTAGGAAGTACAAGTGCAGTTTTATTATATTGATATATTGTACAGTGGTGAAATCTGGGCTTTTAGTGTAACCATCACCCAAACAGTGTACATTGTACCCATTAGGTAATTTCTCATCTCTTGCCCTCCTCTCACCCTCCTATCTTGCCAAGTCTCTGGTGTCTATTATTCTACTTTCTATATCAATTTGTACACATTATTTAGCTCCCACTTGCACGTGAGAACATATGGTATTTGGCTTTTTGTTTCTGGGTTATTTCACTTAAGATAATGGCCTCTAGTTTCATCCACGTTGCTGCAAAAGACATGATTTTATTTATTTTTTATGGCTGAATAGTACTCCATGGAATACCATGTACAGATACATTTTCTTTATCCAATCCTCCTCCACTGATGGACACTTAGAATGATTCCATGTCTTTGCTATTGTGAATAGTGTTGCAATGAACATATGAGTACAGGTGTCTTTTTTATATAATGCCTTTTTTACTTTTTTCCTTTGTATATATACCCAGTAGTGAGATTGCTGGACTAAATGGTAGTTCTATTTTTAGTTCTTTCAGAAATCTCCATACTTTTTCCATAGAGGTGGTACTAATTTACACTACCACCAACAGCATACAAGCATCCCCCTTTCTCTGCACCTTTGCCAATATCTGTTGTTTTTTGGCTTTTAAAAATAATGAATAATGGCCATTTGACTGGTGTGAGATAGTGTCTCATTGTGACTTTAATTTGCATTTCTCTGATGATTAGTGATAAGCATTTCTTCATATGTTGTTGGCTGCTTGCAGACACTCAGTTCTTTATAATCTTAGGAAAACTGCCCTTTTGAACAGGCCCAAAGTGGACCCTCCTCGTACTGAGATCCGTGCTGCAGGGGATGGTGCTCAGGAAAAATCTAACGGATTGGTTGATTCATTCATTCAATTAATGTTAGGATGAATCCTATGAAATGGCCATTTTATAGGTCAAAAATAGCTGAATATTGTCAGTTTGACATGGTCTAGCTCTTATTATTTGTCAAGCTCCCATTATGTGTGAGGCACAAAGCTAGGTACTGGAGGTGGGGCAGGGGGCAAAACCAGCCTAGGCTCCTGCTGTCAAGGAGCTCACCACTTACCATGGGAGACAGTCAATAATTTTTTTTAAAAAAATCTAGCCGGGTGTGGTGGCTCACGCCTGTAATCCCAGCACTTTGGGAGGCCAAGGTGGGCAGATCATGAGGTCAGGAGACTGAAACCATCTTTTATTAGAGATGGTGAAACCCCATCTCTAATAAAAATACAAAAAATCAACCAGGTGTGGTGGTGGGCGCCTGTAGTCCCAGCTACTCGGGAGGCTGAGGCAGGAGAATGGCATGAACCCGGGAGGCAGAGTTTGCGGTGAGCTGAGATCGTGCCACTGCACCCCAGCCTGGGTGACAGAGCGAGACTCCGACTCAAAAAAAAAAAAAAAAATCTACGCAAAGAATTCCAACTGCGGTAACAGCCACAGAGTGGAGATGCCTGGTGTACAGAGTGTCCATGAGTTGACGAATGTCCGGGTGGGTGGTAGTCAGAAAAGGTCTCCCTGAGGAAGTGCCTCCAGAACTGAAATCTGAAGGGTGAGGAGTTAGCCAGACTAAAGGGAATGGGGTGAACAGTGAAGACTCAGAGGAAGAGAAATCTAGGCAGAGGCTGCAAAAGCCTCCCACAAGCAATTATGGAAGGCAGGGACCCCGTCTGGCTGCAGGGCCTGGCCTGTGGGGCCTGGGGTCTCTCCTCTCCCTGCTGGGAGGTAGCTGAGTTTGTCCATGACAGTGACCCCATAGTGCTCCAGGCCTTTCTGCTTCTCCTGCAACCTCTGTGTTAAAGAGGCTGCTGGTGCCTTGACTCCTCCCTGGGAAGGGATTAGCAGATCATGATTTAATGGCCCTACCAAGTGGTGGGGTCGGAGGGCCTAGGGGGCTGGTCTCAAATCTAGATCTCCCCCAAATTGACTGGGATTCTTCTTCCTAGCTCAGCATCCCCTGTGACTAGCAGCTACACTGGTTTTATAAGAGTCAACCCATTTTAGCTAGAGCAGAAGTCAATAGCTTTGTGGTATGGGCAGCCATATATCATTCATATTAAAACTGGCCACTGCCATGCCTGAGACATCCTGCGGAGACAGCAAGTCCTTTGTCAGCTGCCTTCTCTTCCCTTGACCCATTTTACTTGGCAGTGCTTCTGTCTTGGGAGTCCCAGGCCAGGGAGTGACTGACTGGGCAGCTGTCCTCCCTCTTCCCTGTCTCTGCCTTCTTTGGCGCCTCCTCTCGTTCTTTCTACTCTGAGTGTTCAGTGCTCTCAAGTTTTCTCAGCCTCCTCCATTGGGAGAAAGAAACACCAACAACTTATAATTGCATCCCTGCATTGGCTATTCAATTTGCTCCTCTTTCAGGCCCCTCTCTCCACCATTGTCTACTCCTGTAGCGGAACATAGTTCTGATGAACACCCCGGCCCGGGTCCCGACTGTCAGAACCAACCCTGGTCCTTGGCTGGGGGTCCACAATAGCGTTCTTGGCTGGTCCTACCTTGAGGCCTTGAGATACTGTGACAGACTTCGTACTAACAGCCATACGAGTTAAGTGTTACGGCCCCACTTTATAGACGTGAGAACTGAGGTTGCTAGTCAAAGTCACATAGGAAAGACTCAAACCCAGACCCGTTGGACTTTAAACCTGAACTGTAGTCTTCTGGGTAAAGGGGTTTCTCACTGTGTCCCTGAATCATTCCCCACCTGCTTCCAACTCCCATCCCTGTCTACCACCATTTCCAAGGAGTCTGAAATTCCCCTATTAAGAGATTTCTTCCTTGAGGCTGAAAGTATTTTAATTTTCAAGAACCATTAGAATGCAAAAGTCCCTGGGAAATAGAATCTCCTAAACTTTTATTTTCTAACACCAGAGTGGGGAGAGTTTAGTAGGCCAGTTCGACGGGAGGACATTGAGGGGACAGGACAGACAGGGGTAGAATGAAGGTGTTTGATTCACTGAGGACCCCTTCTCCCTGGTGCTTTGATGAGCCCAAGTTTAGCTTCCCACCTGATTCCCGGGGGCCCCACGGCTGATCATTTCCAGCGAGCTATTTTGAGAAAGTGATTATCCTGAGAGTGCCTTCAGCTCCGTCAAGTACAGTTTAATAAGGCTCCTGGGGAGCTGTAAGCTTCAAGTGCTGTGCAGAGTGGAAGAATGGGCAGGGCCACGTGCTCTCTTCTACCCACAGGACCCCAGCTTCTGTGGCTCTGAAAGCCAGGCACTTGGCAAGATAGGCCTGAGTAGTGGTGTGTGTGTGTGTGTGTGTGTGTGTGTGTGTGGCAGGGAAGGGAGGTTCAAATTCTACCAGCAGAACTGACCCCTGGTTGTCATGGCAACCCCTCCTTGAGCCAATCTCATGTTGATCTGAGTGTTTTTGAAGACAAGCTGTAACTTCCGGGCTGACAGTGTTGATTTAGACTGGGTTGAGAGACCCTCTAGATTGAGGGACCACCCCATGACTGGGTTTGACACTGTAGGCTTCCAGGATTCAACCCCAGAAATCAACATTTTTATTTCTGACTCGACACGGAAGCCTCTTTGCTGACCTGCAGTAATAAACTTGTCCCTTTGATATTTCCCAAGCATCAGAGGTACCTGACTCAGGGCCTGAAGACAAGTGACAAACATCCTCTGTAGGTAGGAATTTATTCCATGAATTTCCCTTCACTGTCTCTCTTCCACCCTGCCTTGATGCTGAATCCACATGGACTACCTTCTTTTCCTGCATATTTTCCATGATATAGGATGCAGGAATCATAATAACAACTAGGGAGTAGTTCATCAACCTGCCAGGCATTGTAATAAACACTCGACATGCCTCATTTATCCTCACTGCAATCACAGAAGGTATACACAAGGACTCATTTCACACACGAGGGCACTGATGCTCATGGAAATGAAGTGGCTTGCCCAGGGTCACTGAGCTGGGCTGTGGTAGAACCTGGACTTGAGCCCGGCTTGTCTGATGGTTGAGCCTGGGCTGGAACCATGAGCACCCTGCCTTTCTGGCTGTGCAAGCAGAGCCACTTATACACGGTGAGATGGACAAACTTAGACATAGGAAATTTAAACAAGGCTCCGGGTGGTGGGGTCTTCCCCTTCACTGCCACTTCTGCGTTGAATGACCTGGGAAGAAAACCAATTTGTTTAAATGTGAAGAGGCACCCCTTCCATAATTTAAGTATTTGGAATATATTTTTAAATTTTAATTAATTAATTAATTTGGAGGCAGGGTCTTGCTCTGTTGCTCAGGCTGGAGTGCAGTTGCATGATTGTGGCCCACTGCATCCTCAACCTCCCTGGCTGAAGTGATCCTCCTGACTCAGCCTCCCAACTATCTGGGACCAAGGCACGTGCTGCCACACCCGGCTAACTTTTAAAAAGTTATTTGTGGAGATGAAGTCTTTCTGTGTTGCTGGTCTTGATCTCCTGGGTTCAAGTGATTCTCCTGCCTTGGCCTCCCAAAGTGCTGGGAATTTAGGTGTGAGCCACGAAGCCTGGTCTAAGTATGGGAATGAATATCAACCTGACACCTAAAAAGTTCACATTTTATTTAAAAGAGGAATGTAGTGATTTCCAGTCTTTTTAGACTTGCAATGCTCTGTTGCTTTTGCTGTTATTGCTGCTTGCTTTTTCTTTTGTTTTTGTAACATCTTTTCTGTAAAAGGACAGTCATCCATGATACAAATTCAATTTAAAAAGTGTTTGCTTTAAAGCCTTCAGTGAAACCCCTTAAGATAACTGGAGATGCCTCCCAATCACAGCGATAACATCGTACCAAAAATAAGTGACATGGGTTACCAGGTGCTAGAGACTGAACGTTCGTTACCCCAAATTCACATGTTGAAATCCTAACCCCCAAAGTGATGGTATTAGGAAGTGGGGCCTTTGATAGGTGACTGGCTCATGAAGGCTCCGTCCTTATGAATGGAAATAATGCCCTTTTAAAAGAGACCCCAGCCCGGGCACGGTGGCTCACGCATATAATCCCAGCACTTTGGGAGGTCGAGGTGGGCAGATCACTTGAGGTCAGGAGTTCAAGACCAGCCTGGCCAATATGGCAGAGGTTGCAGTGAGACAAGTATTGGGCCACTGCACTCCAGCCTGGGTGACAGAGAGAGACTCTGTCTCAAAAAAAAAAAAAAAAAAAAAGAGAGAGAGAGAGAGACCCTGGATGGAGAGCTCTCTCCTTCTTCCACCGTGTGAGGACACAGGGAGAAGATGGCCAACTATGAGCCAGGAAGTGGGCTCTCACCAGACACCAAATCTGCTGGCACCTTGATCTTGGACTTCCCAGCCTCCAGAATGATGAGAAATACATTTCTGTTGTTAATAAGCCACTGAGTCCATCATATTCTGTTATGGCAGCCCGAACCGACCAACATACCAGGTGTGTCCACTTTGTGAAAATTCATTGAGCTGTACATTTGATATTTGTATGCTTTTTGGTTTGTATATTATACTTCAATTTGAAAATTGACTTAAATATTTAAAAAAATAAAAGAATGAGGGCTGTCTCTGAATGGTTGCAAATTAGAATGCAGGGCCTGGTGTTCCTGATCTGCTTTTTGGTGGAGCAGATGGGCACTGATCCTGGCCCTCATGTCTAGTTCTCAGGGTCCCTGTAGAATGATCTGGTGCTCCCTGCCATTTGCCGCTCAGGGGTTCACAATGTAGGGTGTGCACAGGGTTGAGTGTAAAGACCTCAGTGTGTGTGCATGTGCAGGAGAGAGGCCGGCCAGCAACTCTAACAGTGGTTGGGTTGTTTTTATTTGTATCTTGGCTCCAACAGAAACTGGGTGTGTAACCCTGGATGAGTTCCTTAACCTTTCTGAACTCCAGTTTCCTCATTTGCAGAGTGAGGGTGATAACAAGGTCATATCAAAGAATTGCATGAGAAGGGATTAACTAGGATGACATGTGTAAAAGGCTTAGCTCAGGACCTGGGATGCAGCAAACATGAAAATGATATATGGAATCAGAATGCCTAGAGACAGACTCTGGTATCCAGTTTTTAACAAGGTCCATAGGTGATGCTGGTGCACAGCAAGGTTAAGAATTACACTAGTCTGGGTGCAGTGGTGCATGCGTGTAATCCCAGCACTTTGGGAGGCCAAGGTGGGCAGATCACTTGAGGTCAGCCATTCAAGACCAGCCTGGCCAATATGGTGAGACCCTGTCTCTACTAAAAACACATAAATTAGCCAGGTGTGATGGTGGGTGCCTATAATTCCAGCTACTTGGGAGGCTGAGGCATGAGAATCACTTGAACCCAGAAGGTGGAGGTTGCAGTGAGCCAAGATCATGCCACAACACTCCAGCCTGGGTGATAGAGTGAGATTCAGTCTCAAAACAACAACAACAACAACAACAACAACAACAACACAAAACCGGATTACACTGACCTGGCCTCTGCCCCCACCATCGCACTGTGGAACATCTAGAATGTTAATTCTCTTCTCTCCTCTCACTGGTTAGAGCAGAGGTCAGAAGGGCCAGATGTTTGGAAAGGGAACATAGATGGCAGAGGAAGGTCATTCCTTCCTTCCTTCCTCCCCCACACGCTCACTGAATGTGTGCCAGGCACTGTGTGGGGGAAGGACAGACAGACGGCCAGGTGTGACTTCTGTACCCAGGCACTCACTGCTCGCCAAGGAAATGGCCCCATCACACGCACTGTACTGAAAGGCCACAGAACTCCTCGGCGTTGGCATCAGCTTTACCTCTGTGTTTCTGAGGCTTATTTTTCATATATGTAAAATGAGGGAAATGGATTGGATTGCTCTGCAGTCCTCTCATCCATGATATTCTATGACTTCCATAAGCATGCCCCTAAAAACACTGTACTGTAAAACTCAATGATCAGAAAATGAACAACTCAGTTAAAAAATGGGCAAAAGGCCTGAACCTCACCAAAGAAGGTATATAGATGGCAAATAAGCATATAAAAAGATGCTCAACATCATATGCCATCAGGGAAATGATAATTAAAATAACATTGAGATACCACTACACACCTATTAGACTGGTCAAAATACAGAACACTGACAGCATCAAATGCTGATAAGGACATGGAGCAACATGAACTCACCATTCATTGCTGGTGGGAATGCGAGATGATATAGTCACTTACTTTGGAAGATGATTTGGCAAGTTTTTGCAAAATTAAACCTATGATACAGCAATTGTTCTCCTTGGTATTTACCCAAAGGAATGGAAAACTTAGATCCACACAAAAACCTGCACACAAATGCTTATAGCAGCTTTCTTTACAATTACCAAAAACTCACAAGCAACCAAGATGTCCTTTAGTAGGTGAGTACATAAACAAACCGTGGTACATCCAGACCATGAACCACAGTTCTTTAGTGCTAAGAAATAGCATTCTTTAGTGCTAAGAAATAAATGAGGTATCAAGCCATGAAAAGACATAGAGGGGAGGCCAAGGTGGGCAGATCACGAGGTCAGGAGACCGAGACCATCCTGGCTAACATGGTGAAACCCCATCTCTACTAAAAATACAAAAAATTAGCTGGGCATGGTGGCGGGCACCTGTAGTCCCAGTTACTTGGGAGGCTGAGGTAGGACAATGGCATGAACCCGGGAGGCAGAGTTTGCAGTGAGCTGAGATCACGCCACTGCACTCCAGCCTGGGTGACAGAGCAAGACTCTGTCTCAAAAAAAAAAAAAAAGACATAGAGGAGCTGTAAATGCATATTACTAAGTGACAAAAGCCAGTTTGTAAAGGCTACAAACTGTATAATTCCAACTGTGTGACATTCTAGAAAAGGCAGTAAAAGGAGAAGTAAAAAAATCAGTGGTTGCCACCGTTAGGAGAAAGGAAGGGATGAACTGGCAGAGAACAGAGGATTGTTTTTTGGCAATGAAACTATTCTACAGTGTGGATGCTACAGTGGTGGATACACGTCATTATACATTTGCCCAAACCCATAATGAACCCTAATGAAACTGTGAGCTTTGAGTGATGATGTGTTCATGTGGGTTCATCTGTTGTAACAAATGCACCACTGTGGTAGGGAATGTTGGTAATGGGAAGTCAGGGGTACGTGGGAAATCTCTGTACCTTCCACTCAATTTTGCTTTAAAATTGCTCTAAGAAACAACGTCAATTTAAAATACAACAAACAAGCAACAAAAAAATGCTGTATTACGTTCAATCAAGAGCACAGGCTTTGGGGCTACACTTTCTGGGTTTGAGTCCTGGTTCTGACTTCCATCTAGCTGTGACCATCAACAAGTTAGCTAAACATTCTGTGCCTCAGTTAGGGATAATAATAGTGCCTGCATTGCAAGTTTCTATGAGGATTAAGTGAATTAATAAATCTAAAGCATGTAGCATAGTGCTAGGTGGTCAACCAGTATTAGCTACTATATAATAAGTGAACCTTTTTAAGAGCTGATTTCAATTGATTGACTGTCACTACCTTTTGGACAGAGCAATCCCTTGCACTCAGGATGGACAGTCAGACACCAGACAGGACTAATTCTCTCTGCTGTGTTGGGGTGGAAGACCTTTTTCAGAGTCAGAACTTTCAAGTCTACCCATGTTCTGAGGCTCAGAGAAAATACCTCTTGATGGGCCTATGACAACAGACCAGGCAGGAAAAACAGTGATATACCCATGTCTTATTTGACTGAGTGCCTTGGTAGAGACCCCAATTCCCCTTCTTCTCTTAACCAGTCAAGCATTGTGCCACTTCTGATGTCACTCTGGGGAAGAAAGCTCAGTGCTAGATTAGGCCAAAATGGGTGTTCAGTCTTCAGGGGATCATATCATCAGGGAGTCACCTTCCCAGGGGCAGCACTGCCTCGGAGAGATTAGTTGAGAACCCTTGATGAACTCTGATCTTCTGTTGCTTACTTTAAATGCATCTAATATTGATGGAACATTTTCCCAAGTAGCTCTAATGTCATAATTGTGTTTGGGATTTATACATATGCATATCAATACAAGTAGTTTGCATGGTGATTTAGGATTTCTTTTTAAAGGACACATACTTTCTAGGCCTTAAGAACCTAAATTGAGATATGCTGTTTTCAGATAAAGAAAGAACCAGGTGTTAATGTAATTAAGAGCAGGTATTACAGTCAACCTTGACCCAAAAGATCAAGAAGTCATCCTTGAACTAAGATTCATTTGGCCACAGCCTATAAAAACCCAAGGAATGGCCGGGCACGGCAGCTCACACTTGTAATCTCAACACTTTGAGAGGCCGAGGTGGGTGGATCACCTGAGGTCAGGTGTTCAAGACCAGCTTGGCCAACATGGTGAAACCCATCTCTACCAAGAAGTATAAAACTTAGCTGGGCATGGTGGCGTGTGACTGTAGTCCCAGCTATTCGGGAGGCTGAGGTGGGAGAACCCCTTAAACCTGGGAGGTGGAGGTTGCTGTGAGCCGAGATCATGCTACTGCACTCCAGCCTGGACAACAGAGTGAGATCCTGTCTCAAAACAAAACAAAACAACAAAACCCCAAGGAATGGATGTCCCCAAAAGGCAACTGCAAAGAATTCCTCTGATAGAAGGTATAGTGGTATCATCTCACTTTCCACTGATAATAGTAACCCTTTCTTCTTGGACAGGCCTAGTCCCAAAGGAGAACCTTCCAAGAACCAGAAACTAAGTTTTTACACGTGGACCTTAAAGAAGAAGTCTTTCTTCTTTGCTTTGCTTTATTCTTTTGGAAATCCTGTGAAAAAGGTAAGGAAGGGATTACCAACCAGTTAAGCAACACTGGGAAATGCCTTTATTCAGTCCCTACCCAACCACATGCAGCCCTGGGGTTAGGCGCATCCATGTTTGATTTCATTTAGTCCTGACAGTGACTCTACACAGTAGGAACCACTACCTTCCCTTTACCAAAGGGGATGATGAGTCTCAGAGAAGAAGCAGTGGCCCTGGGATTTAAATCTAGCATTCTTTCCACCACCCCAGGCTGCCTATGTCATATGACTTTTATGATTCTCATTTTCCTAGATGGAAAATTAAGGGTCCTGGTCAGCATGGTGAAAAAAAAAAAAAGAAGAAGAAAATTAGGGTGTTGGAATACGGAATGTCTAAGGCCAATGTTCATTCAAACTCCATGATTCTAGAAATATTGTTCTCTGCCATTAAAAAAATGGAATTGAAGCATAGAAATGATCTTTGTTTATAGAGTCACAGAAGAAGTCAGGTGTAGGTGAGACCTGCTTAGCCTATTTATGCCTAGTGTTCCATTATTGGAACACTAAGCTTATGGGAGTTATTCCTATTCTACTGCTCAAGGTCATCGCCAAGGTCTAATTTTTCACACACAAAAAATGGCAACTTCAGGCATAAATGGGTTAAAATCAGGTCTCTGGGCTCCCTTCTCATTGAGCAATGGACAGTTGGGGAGGCTCCTGGTATTAGAGACAACACATCCTTCAGTGTCTTTGTTTATTTAGCATCCAGGCAGTCTTACTGCCAGCAGCTTGTCCCTTGAAAAAAGTTTCAGCCTCTCCTCCTAGGCAAGCAGCAGCCTGAGACTCTGAGCCAAGCTGGGTTTTAGGAGCCACAGTTGGACATCTTGCTGGGGGAGGGCCAAACCATAGCATCCAAGAGCTGCCTTCCTGAGCCCTTACTACATGGTAAGCACTGTTCCAAGTGGGCAGGAACTCATTAAACCTTCATGACACTCCTATGGATTGGGTATTATCATGCACACTCCATTTTAATGATGATGAAATTGAGTATGGAGAGGTTAAGTAACTTGCCCAAGGCCACACAGCTAGTAAGCTTCGGAGACAGGATGCATACAGAGGCAGTCTAGTCCCAGAGTCTATACTCCTTACCACTGTATTCTACTGCCTTGTATGATACATTAGTCTTAAAAGTCCAGACATGTGAAAACCGTGTAAATGGCCTGAGACATCAACAGGGCCAATGGGTCTGGAAGAATTAGGGCTGGGCAGTGGAGTCTGAAGAGATCCCCTCTAGCTCTGAAACTCTGACCTGTGGGAAGAAAGAAAGGTAGAACAAATTTCTTTGCCCCAAAACAAGTTACTAACTTTTTAAAGTGTATTTTTTGTGGAGACAGAATCTTGCTGTGTTGCCTAGGTCAGCCTCTAACTCCTGACCTCAAAAGATCCTCCCACCTTGATTTCCCAAAGTGCTAGAGTTACAGGTGTGAGCCACTGTGCCAGGCCATGTAGGAAGAGCTTTTAGAAGGGTACCTGTCCCTGTGCCAGTGGAGTGGGATACTCCCAGGGCACCAAGCTGATTTGATTAAGATTTTCTGACAAATTGAGGAAGGCCGGTTCCAGTGGTTTTTATTTATTTATTTTTAACTATTACTTTTTAATTTGTCTTTTCAAGTTTCCAACGATCTAATGGTTTTTCTACCTGTCTCTTAACAACCCTCAAAACTCCCTTTTATGCTCATAATTATTGAATTAATTCGCTAGTTATTCATCCACCTAAGGACTGGGCTAGTCTTCCTCATCATTTCATGATGCTGTGAGCCTTGCATATAGAAATAATCAAATATTTATTGAATGAATGAATGAATGATTGAAGGAAGGAATGAATAAAAATCCAACTCTGTGGTCTGAAATATACTCTCAGAGCTCTTGGGGAAGGATCGTACAGGGGAGGGCACAAACATAACAAGCTGGCATTTGAGGAAGTATTTGAAAGGAAAGGCAGGCTTTAAAAAGGAGGAAGGAGAGGATTAGGGAGGTGTATTTAAGAGATAGAGAAATGCCGGCAGGAGGAGGCGGGTGGGGGAATTGTGGGCACAAAACCTGAAAGGAAGCCTGTGAACCTGGCCAGGGCTACCAAAGAAGCTCTTGTCTCAAGGTCCCCCTCCAGAGCCTTCTGACCTCCCTCAGCACCCACCTCCCACCCCCAAACAGCCCTGAGGCCAGCGCAGAGGTGTCTCCTCTTACAGGAGTGTATTCTAATTGCAAAATCGTATCGTCGTTTTTCAAGGAGAGCCGATTCCTCCAGTTCCAAGTGTGGGGGCCTTTTCTGGTCTATGGGGACCTATTCTGGTCTCTAGGGGTGAGTTTCCAGGAGCCCAGGGAGTGAGCGGGCAGGGCTGCTCTCTAGAAGGTACACTTTGGCTGATTTAGGGCAGTGTGCTGAGACATGCAGGTGTCAAAACCTGGCCCGGATTGCCTGGAGCTGGAAGAGCCTTCCAAGAAGTGAAAATCCCACCCTTCCCCCGCCTAGACCTACACAACAGCCCAGTCATAGGGGCCCCCTTAGCTCCTCCCCACACCTCTCTCTACCACACCACCAAATTGTTGAGTGTAAGAGGAAACGCTACCTCCCGCAGAAAACCTAAGGGGACTTTTTTCCCCTTCAATAAACATTTGCTGAAATAACTTTTTATTGGTGGTTGTTTTAAAATGCATAGCAGAAAAAGAGTCCTGAGAATTATTTCCACCATAACTTTTGCTCAGTGAAATCTGTGTCATCAGTGGGGACCTCAATTTCCTCACCTGTAAAATATGGCCTCTTCCTCGCTTTAATATTCTACAAGTTTGTGCTGCATAAGGTGTAACTGGTAATTACATCTCTGCTCAACAAGCATCTGTTCAACAAGTATTCTTTAAGTGCCGAGAGCCCAGACCACTTTCAACATTATCAGGGCTACAAAAGAAATTATTTCCTTACATTTTTATTTAAATAAATGCAATCACATATTTGGCACATCGAGTGCCAAATATAAGCTCAGCACATGGTAGGTGCTATAGGAGTTTAAAATTTCTTAAGATACTGTCCCTACTGATAACTTCAAGCATGTTGGAATGATAATGCCTATGTGAAATAAGGAGAAAAATTTTTAATGGCATATGATTAGATGTTAGAAGGGAAATGCTAGTTAAGGTAGGAAGAGGGAGAAATCACTGTGGGTATGACCCATCTGAGAAGGTGTCATAGTAGGGGGCTTGAGTTGACTGAACCATAATGTTGATGGTTATGATGGTGATGGTGGTGGTGGTGATGAACACAGCCAAATGTATTGGGCTTGTGGCAGATATTTATATGGTGCTTCATGAGATCATATTTAATCTTCATATAGACCCTCTAATGTAGGCACCATTATTGTCCTCATTTAACTGTTGAGGAAACTGAGGCCCAAACTTTTTTTTTTTTTGAGATGGAGTTTTGCTCTTATCACCCAGGCTGGAGTGCAATGGCGCGATCTTGTCCCACTGCAACCTTCGCCTCCTGGATTCAAGCTATTCTCCTGCCTCAGCCTCCCAAGTACCTGGGATTACAGGTGCCCGCCACCATGTCCGGCTAATTTTTTTGGAATTTTTAGTAGAGATGGGGTTTCAGCATGTTGGTCAGGCAAGTCTCAAATTCCTGACCTCAGGTGATCCACCCACCCCGGCCTCCAAAAGTTCTGGGATTACAGGTATGAGCCACCACACCCAGCCCCAAACATTTTATGGAAGAATCTAACCAACCTATACACCTTCTGGGAGTGGGAGGCGGGGATGAAGAAGAAAGAAAAAAGTGGAGAAGGGTCTTTGGTTTTCCTAGAAGCAGCACTGTGTGAGTGCTAAGTGAAAATATCTTTGTAGTATAATATCTAATGCCTATATTTTCGGATTAAACCCTCTCTTAAGAAGAACTTGAGGCCTCTTTAGACTGTACATTTTTAGAGCTATAATGTACTCTTTCAGATCTGAGCAAATACCACAAACTCATCTCAGATCTTATCTCTGACAACCTGGTTTGACTTTCATGATAGTTGGGAAGCCTGTGTTAAAGGAGAGGGGATTTGAGACTTGAGGATTTTGCAATTGTGCCTTTCTTTCCTTGATCTTCTGGGACACCTTTTGTCTCCTAACTCCTTTATCTCCTAAGACTGAGTTCTAGACTAGCTTCTGATTGTTTGTTTGTTTGTTTATTTATTTATTTAAAGGACAAAGTCTTGCTTTGTAGCCCAGGCTGGAGTGCAGTGGTGCAATCATAGCCCACTGCAGCCTCAAACTCCTGGGCTCAGATGATCCTCCTGTCTCAGCTTCCCAAGTTGCTGCAACTACAGGTGTGTGCCACCACACCTGGCTTTTTTTTTTTTTTTTTTTTGAGACAGGGTCTCACTCTGTCATCCAGTCTGTAGTGCAGTGATACAATCTTGGTTCACTGCAACCTCTGCCTCCTGGGTTCAAGTGATTCACCCACCTCAGCCTCCCCAGAAGCTGGGACTACAGGTGTGCGGCACCGTGCCCAGCTAATTTTTGTATTTTTTGGTAGAGCCAGGGTTTCACCATGTTGGCCAAGCTAGTCTCACACTCCTGACTTCAGGTGATCCACTTGCCTAGGCCTCCCAAAGTGCTGGAATTACAGGCATGAACCAGCGCTCCCAGCCACGATGGACTATTTTATTTTTATTTTTGTAGAAATGGAATCTTGCTATCTTGCCCAGGCATGCCTCAATTTCCTGGCCTCAAGTGATTCTCCCACTGTGGCCTCTCAAAGTGCTGGGGTTACAGGCATGACCCACTGGCCTCACTCATTCATTCATTTATTAACTCAAGACTTCTATGTTAATCACCTATGATTTAAAATTTAATATGACTAAAACATCATCTTTCATCTGAAAAAGTTTGATCAGGATTTACGATCCTGGTGTCAACTTCAGGAACCCCCTATATATGGATGACCTGC
The DNA here is from genome assembly GCF_000951035.1 of Colobus angolensis palliatus. Lineage (NCBI taxonomy): Eukaryota > Metazoa > Chordata > Mammalia > Primates > Cercopithecidae > Colobus > Colobus angolensis. The sequence goes on along the minus strand of NW_012116265.1, from coordinate 18,514,208 downwards.
ACAAAGACATCCTCAACCTGAGTCTTTTATCCTCTCTCCATGTGTTTTCAGGACATATTTTAAAACATAATATTCTGGAAGCAGAATGCATATGCATCAGGTTTTCCCTAAATCACTCATGTCCTCATTTCCCCATTTTTAAATGAGTATTATTCATCTTCTTGCGCCTCTAGTCTGTCATCCTTTATGGGCAGGGATGATCTCTTCGTTTCTGCTTGGCCTCCTCAAATAGGGTGACACGTGGTGCATGGCTCATAGCAAACTTCAAACAAGATTGTCTGACTAAGTCATTTAAATGACTAACTGAATTCTGAGCGGTGAGAAGGCATTCAGTACAGTTCTGTATTTAGTCTCGCAGAGGTTGGGTGGCATGTGATAGATGAGGCAAGAATAGCAAACCGATAAAATTCCACGGTGTCAGTTCACCACTCCTTTATAAGCTTGACTTTGGGTCATTTTATTCATGTATTCTTTGGCATTCTTCTGTTGAGCATTGTCAGAAAACCTGACTCAAACCACCATAGCAAGAAAGAGAAAGGGGCTATGTTAACTCCAAGAGTGTGAAGTTCAAAGACCAATTCAGCATATTTTCATGGCATATTAGGGATTCAGGAACTCAAATGATAATCTCATGCCTATTTCTTTTTTTCCATGTCTTGGCTCTTTTTTTTTTTTTTTTTTGAGACGGATTCTTGCTCTGTCGTCCAGGCTGGAGTGCTGGAGTGGAGTGGCACGCTCGGCTCACTGCAAGCTCCGCCTCCCAGGTTCATGCCATTCTCCTGCCTCAGCCTCCCGAGTAGCTGGGACTACAGGTGCCTGCCACTACACCCGGCTAATTTTTCGTATTTTTTAGTAGAGATGGGGTTTCACTGTCTTAGCCAGGATGGTCTCCATCTCCTGACCCCCTGATCCGCCCACCTCGGCCTCCCAGAGTGCTGGTAATATAGGCATGAGCCACCGCGCCCGGCCAGGTTCTCTTTTACTCTCTGTGTTGGTTTCTTTCTTGGGCAGACTTTTGTCACATGACAGAAAAAATGGCCATCCACAGCCACAAACTACCTTCATACACTGATGTTTTAAAGGAAAGGAACCCCTCTCTTCTTTGGTATTTAGATGTCAAATCTCAAGGAACACTCTAATTGGCCCTGTTTGAGTCATGTGCTCATCCCTGAACCAATGGTTTTGGATGTGGACTACTCTAATTGGCCAATTCAGGTCGCACCCCTCACATCTGGATGGGGGCAATGAGGCCCCTCCAGGGCCACAGGGAAGAGGGAGAGAAGTGGTTCTCCAAAGAAAGGAATGCTGAGAACAACATACATCCACTATACTCCTCCTCTCCCTAAATCCACCTGCCCCAGCATTTTTTTTTTTT